>NC_081780.1:17959114-18629114 GCF_963082965.1 Carassius carassius | reverse complement strand
ACTTTTAAACTAGTACGAGCCAATTTTTCAGCAGTTATTGTTGTCACACCCACAAACAAGCAAGGCAGAGGATTGTGGGTATCATTTCTACACATCTGGGCAGCTGTACAGAAACAGACCAGAGAGAAGACAACAGCTCTTTTCGTCTGGGTAATCATGCCATTTCCTCGAGTAATAAAATGCGCTGTTACAGGCAAACATTGCTATAGTGTTGTTGGCATCATGTCTAGAGATCAGATAGAGGTGACGTTCTCTGCAACAGGTTTCATTGGCTTTCAAGTGTCATGCCTGAAGAGGCAGTCGTCACAGGAAATGAAACAGGAAGCCAAGAAGACTCCAAAGTAGCACTGATTTCCCCTGATAACACGATCACTCAGTGAAACTGCTAGTTGCACTGACAACTAATAGATGTTACATTGATATGGCACTTCTAGATGATTCCTAGGTTTTTCAAGGTAGTTGCTAAGCAATTACTAGGGTGTTCTAGGTGGTTGCTAGGGCAATGTTAGGTTTGTCACAATATCAGATTTTCACTACACTATTACTGTCCAAAATAATTCACATAATATATTGGATGTATAGCAATATCATTAGAAATCATGAAAAACAAATAATGCTAATATCGGTCAAATACATATTGAAGGTGTTTTTTTTTTTTTGTTTGTTTGTTTTTTTTTTATACAAAGAGTAGTAGTTAATAGTCTCTCATTATCTTGTTTAGAAAAGCCCAAGAAACAAACAATAAAAGAACACATTTTTCGGACACTTCATATTTAACACTATTTGATGATTTGTCAGTTGCATTTAATATATTATACTTGGGTGTGTAAAAGCTGTTTTTAATGCATGTTTTAGCCTTCGTTTTTACACAGTTTTTTGTAGCTGGTGCCAGCAGTTTAAGGAGTTTGAGCGATTTGAAATTGTAATTTTGCAAAGCAATTGGTTAATTCAATTCAAAGCTTTGAAAAGGTTTTTCTCCCATCACTACTTAGTAGTACAGTGTCAAAGTACAACAATACATGAAAATAAAAACATATGTTTACTCCAAACTCACTTTATAGTGCCAACTGAGTGTTTGAAATAACTTCCTTCTATGAACCTATGTATGGAAGAATATTCAGGACCTTTTTCCAAAAGAAATTGCAAATTGAATTTTCAGTTGCGTTTTCCATATGTGGATGCACAAATTGTGACAATCCAAATGCAATTGCAAATCTTGCAATACCGTTTGAACTTTTGCTTTCGCGTAAGCACAGTAACTGCCAAATTTCAAATGAAAATGCAACTATTTCCCATATCTTACGAGTTATGAGCCTGTCATATTCAAATAGCAATATTAATACCACATTTGTTTTTTCACTCTCTCTGCATCGTGCATGTAACCAGCTAAAACTCAAATGTAAATCGCAATTCCTTTTGCATTTGAACTTCCGTTGTCTACACGGAAAGCTAACAATCAATATGAGGGGTGTATACTATGGGGCATGTTTGCATTGGGAGGTTATTTCTTTTAATCTGTAATAGTAAAGAGATTCTAAGCGACCATGCATTATTGTTTTCTCGTGAACTCGACACAACACAAGTTGTTTTCTCGTTATCATGACTTAATTTTCTTGAGATCTTTATTGCTAGGTATATGGCATAGTCTCTTTTGCATTTATGTAATATACTGGAGCCAAACCTGAGAAAACAGACCAAAATATTCCACCGCGTTCCTGGGCACGCAATTTGCATAGCTGTAATTCATCGGCGAGGATTATGCTAATTGTGGATGAGCGTGCACGAGCGCCCTATTTACGAATGATTGGAATCCATTAACATATGCATGTTTAACTATCAAATCAGACATTTATGAAGAGTTTGTGAATCCGGAGGAGAGTTTTTAGGAAGGTCTGTTTCACGTGCAAATTACTCAGAATTTACTCAAATATTTACACAAGTTTCATGAATGAGGCCCAATGTATGCAAAAAAGCGCAAATTCAAACGGTAATGCAAGATTTTCAAGTCCGTATAACTTCACCAAATGATTTCAGTTATATAAAACGGCCTTACAGCATACAACAGCAAAATAACCAGAACTCACAATAAGAGTGCACAAGCAAATAAATATATTAAACAACGGGATCAAAATTATAAATTATCCATGCTATGCCACAAAATTACATTTTATTATGTATGGAAAGCACATACTCGCTTTCTCCCACTCTCTCTCCCTCCACAAATGCACACACATACAATACTGACACACTGAAACATACTTGCATGCAGAAATGTGTTGTCTGTGCCACTCTGATGATTTTACCTGTAATATAGCTTAGCAAGTTAAAATCTACCAGACATTTCTCACTAGAGAGGTAATGACGGTACTGTTCTTGAAGTAAAGTACAAAAACCTGACATGAAACACAACGTCTGAACTATGTCTTGAGGTGTGCCTGCAGTATGAGCAGAATAACAGTCTCCGGCCGGTTGAATTATTAGAAAGTAGGTGATTATTTTTTTCAGTTTAAGCCGTTAAAAATATTTAACGCAATTAATGCAGGGGATGAGCTAGGGTTAGCCACTCCACTCTAGGGTTGGGTACGGAAACTCGGTGCCACCCATGTAACCAGTATGAACCGAACCGAATCAGAACGCAGATTTCGGTGCCTCATTTCGAGCGATCGATTGAAATATTTGTCCTGGTTCTCCGAAATGTACTCAGTTTCATCTGTTTCTTCATGTAATCACAGACAGATTTATTTTGATTGTCTGCCGGTTCCTGCCTCCTTCCCGATGATTATGAAGGGTTTTATTGTTACAGTGGTGCCGAAGCCTGGGAGAAGGAGGGACGCGCTGCTGAAGATCCCTCGCCGCTGTGGTGAATCCGCGGTGCCATCGAGCAGGCGAGGGAGTGTGCCGCCATGGACGCTCGAGGCGGTGGGCTAGAGTGAGTTGCCGGGGATGGGCGAGCTCGCTGCCAGCCGCCCGTGATGTGGAGGGGTGGCTGCCGTCCATGAGGTAGCGGAGGAGTCAGCGTCGTTTGCCATTGGGTCGGAGCCTGCTGCCTCCGTGAAGGAATCCGGAGGAGCAGGGAACGGGGGACTCCTGCCAGCTGCCCAAAACCGGAGGAGCCGTCGCCATCCACCGGGCGGCGGAGGAGTGTCGTGCCGTCCGCCGAGGGCTGTTCAGTGCAACCGCCAGGCACCACGGAGGAGATCACCCAGCTGGTGAAGGGCCAAGCAGCAGTGCGTCTGGGAACCGGAATTTTTTTTTTTTTTTTTCTCTCTCCCCTCTCTCGTCTCTGTCGCTCCTCCTTCCATCTCCTTTTCTCTCACCTCGTCTGTCCTACCCCCAGGTTCCCGTAGGTCCCCGTGAGCGGTCCCCCCCGGAGGGGGGGGGGGGGGGGGAGTAGAACGCAGTCTCGAGGGTACCCCCCGGCCTGCGAGGGGCGATGGGGGTATGTGACGAGTGGGGCGGGGCCGAGAGACGTGGGAACAGGAGCGAGGCCGGTGGAGTGATTGGAAATGAGCGACACCTGCTCGACCCACCGGTCTCGAGTCCCACGGAGGAGATGGAGGGATATAAAACCGGAGCGACAACAATGATGGACGAGAGAGGACCAGGCCTGGACTTTATTTTGTATTTAGTTTTTATTTGTGCGCATCAGTCATCCGTGAGGGGCTGACGCGCTGTTTTGTGTTTATTTTGATTTTTAAAGCTTTCATCTTGATTGTTCGCCGGTTCCCGCCTCCTCCTTGGAGTTTAATTCGTTACAAACTGGCTTAAACCCTTTTTTTGGGGTGAAAATACTAATGTGCCAAAGACTTTTGCACAGAACTGTACGACATTATTGCTATTTTATAAAGAATGACCATACAGTTATTAAAAAAAACTAATTAAAGACAGCGACAGACAGCACTCATCTTAACTAAATATCAGAGTGACTGACAGAGATACAGTAGAAACATTATGTGTGGTTTTGTATTAAATAATGACCTAGATGGTGAAATACATTTATTAGCCTTAGAGTAAGGGAAGCTTGGGTAATGAGAGCATCCAAGGAGCGTGTGAATGCTATGGATTTATTTTTAATATTTTCAAATGTTTTTTAATATTATCCATAGCTTTTTGTGCCTTTTTTTTTTTTTGTAAGTTTTGGTTCTGGCATTGGTACCATTTTAAAAGTATCGATATGGCACTGGTATCTTAAAAAACCCAATCGATACCCAACCCAACGATATTCACAACTGCTGTTTCTGTCACATTTACTGTCAATGTTTCTGTGCGTTTATTCTGTCTCAGAATGTCTTTATGAGCATATCAAACGAGACGTTTCAGACGTGCACTCCACTTCTTCTCAGCTCCAGGCACTAGTCAAATGAGCACCGAAAACGGTACTCTGCTCGTAGCCCATGCTCTTCAATTTCATGCACAAAGGTGCCGGCGCGGGCTGTAGCCTGTATCTTTCCATATCAAAGTGTGAAATATATTTTATATGAGTAACAGTTTAGAACATGTTTCTGAGATGGTTTTAAGATCTGTCCTGGAGCAGCCCAGCACTGTCTCACCCATCTAACATACCTGATTCAACTCGTCAGCTTATTAGTAGAGACTTTAAGACCTGAAGTATGTCAGAAAAGTTGAGAGAAAATATGATGCATGTCAGATCTGTGTCATGTTCAGCAGTGCCAGCGCTTAAAGAAATAGCAGCCAAAACAACCTAATAATCAGCTTCTGTGATGTCTGTTAATAGAAAATTACAAAAAGGAGATTGTTTTTTTTATTAATTTTTTTTTATAGCTTTAAGGATTCATCTATATTTAATTTAGAATGTAGCATTTAATAAATTCAATCTATGTATATTTCTTCTGAAGGGCACAGGTAAATATGACATTTATTATAATGGGTTTGTGTGAAGATTGTTTTAAGTTCACTTAATTTTTTATTTTTTGTCTAATAAATGTTAAAATTGATAGCTCTCAATTATACTGTAATGCTGAATGGCTATAATCAAGGGTGAAATATTAGGGGGGGAAACTATTTCATAAATCATCAGTTGTATTGGTATCAGTGACACTGGCCTTCAGTCACAAAGAAAAAGATAAAATATACTCTCTTTATGTTGTTTGTACATTAATTTGAAGATTTAATGTGAAATTACTGCAATATAAAAGTATATTTAAAAACTTTAATGTTAGGTGGGATTAATCAATTAATTTCACAAAAATGTTTGATATTTATATAACAAAAAAATAGAGTTCTGTGCATGAGAAATAGCAAAACAAATTCTTGCCTTAGCAAACACCACTAATAAAATCTTTATTTTCTAACAGCTACCTGACAAAAGATTAATTATTTCTTCTTAGGAAAGTGTTGAGCGTGGTTCGGTGGCAGTTTGTGAGACGTCAGCAGGATGCACAGAATTGATCACGCGTTAAAGCGGCTGTTCAAACGGTGATGCTGCCCTCCGCCGGTCATTACTCTTGTTAAAGGATGCTTTCCAGCTGTTCACACTCGCTCTCCACTCACTCAAACACAAATACACACACACACCGATGAACTCACAATGCACACACCTGTGCAGGAGCTCAATAGTGTGGATCGATGGGATTTGATTGAGTGGGGCTGCAGTCCAGGGTTCCAGTCAAGATGACAGATGAGGTAGCCGTAAGCAAATGAAGGTCACACGGGTGAATTGGATGTTTTTGTGTGTGTGTGACCACACACTAGCCCAGAAGGGGGTCAGAATATCAAATATCCTCCTCCATTCCATCCTGTTCCAGACTGACACTTCATCTATCAGTGTGGCAGGAGGGCACGCTGCTGCCTGTCTGTATGTCAGAGGGTAAGACCACACATAACCCCTTCATCATGCCAGTCCTGTCCTAGGGGAAACTTTACACCAATTACATACCTGATATATTTCATCCATTATTACATTTGAAAAATTATATATATATATATAAATATATATAAAAGTTAAATTTCTTTATCCTTCCTTAAAATGCAGACTGTGCACCTCTTGAGACAAGGGGAAGAAGGTTTAGCTGCACAGATCTTACCACCCAGCCTCAAGCTCTCCCCTTTAACCAAACTCCCATCTGGGTCACGGCACCAATTTAACTGGTCTGAATTCACACCGCTCCGTGTAGGGTTCGAATCAGTGTCAGTCTGCATGAGAGGCAGGGGAGTGGAAACACTGCTAGCTATGCAAGCCCCATTTCATGTCTGGTTGTATCCCGAAAAATGTCAGAATGTCTTTGAGTAATACAATGTGACACACTCTAAGCACTAGCGCAAAAGTATCAAACATTACAAAAAGTCTTTCTGGCCACAACAACCTTAATCTAAATCATGCGCCTGTAGTAGTTGTCCTAGAAACTCTTTCTTCAGAGCTGTTAAGAAACAAGCCAACACACATTTGGTCACAGTACTATGTGCATTTGACAGACAAATTTAAAGGTAACTTTATCACCAACTTGAGTACCAAGATTTGCTAATGCAACAGTATTGCATGAACAACCAACAAGACCACATGTTTGCAATGCCTTGTTCACACACATTCATTTGCATACTTGCATTAATTAGGTTCCTGGCTGTAGAACTCAAAACCAAATGGATTTTTTTTTTCCTCTGGACTTTTAAGCCAGGGCTTATTACTAAATTATCCCATAAGTACCTCATTAGAAGGAGGGACATTTCTAGTAACGTAGGCCAGAGCTGCCATGGGTAGTTGAGGTTAGGCGCAGAAATTAATGTTAACATTTCTAGTAGGGCTGGACGATTATGGCCTAAAATCAAAACCTCGATTAATTGAACATTTTACCTCGATTACGATTAATGTGTCTGGGTTCTTTTTTTTTGCCCTCATACTTCACTGACAAGGTTTGTACTGTAACTATGATTGACTATTAAAAGGTGAGATATTTTGTGCCCGCGATCTTCACAGCTACTCTCTTTATATGTTCGTGCCACAATGCAGCTGTGCGAACTAGGGCTGTCAAAATGGGTGAAAAACTAAATTCGAATTTGCAATTAAATATTATCCAAATTCGAATTATATTAGAATTTAAAATGCATAATTTTAGTTAGGGTGAAGAAAAGCTTTTGGCTTCTCTTCTGAGGCCACAAGAGGGTGCATTGGGCAAAATATTACTAATGCACGTTTATTCAAAGCATAAGAAAATATGACTGTGAAAAAAATGCATAATATTTAAAATAATGTTTATAAACCAATTATAGTTAAGTAGCTTAAAGAACTATAAACAAAGCAGCACCATGTGTGCATGCATAGTTTAATTCAAAGGGGTGAAAGCCAATAACACAGAGTACATTTTTCATTTAAACATGAGATGCAGTAGGATGGAGAAAACCCACCATAAAGTCTCAAGATATGTAAAAAAAAAAAAAAAACACCGAACCCACCTTAATTTTACATGGCTTTCTAAACATGCGGCTTCATTGTGTGAGAAGTGAGTGCAAGGGTAATAGAAGACGTCCCTCTCTAGAAAATGCGTGAAATACGCGTTCTGTGTGAATGGCTTGGTTTCAGTTTTGACGTAAACAAGATCTTCTCCACATTCTCTTTTTCCGCGATATTTTGATTGAACATCGCAGCAGTGCTGCATCTAGTTGCTTCAACTGTATATGTTAACAAAAACATTCTAATGCAATGACACTTTTATATTGTCATCGCATCTCGTGCGCTACTGATAAAGGCCAAAGTATAATTTGACCATCTGCATCCGCGCACTGTCCACATTATGTAATTTTCGTCATCAAGAGGACTCGCGGATAGCCGCGCATTAGTCAACGCGGTCTCAAGAAGTGCCTGCAAGCGGACGGGGTGCGCGGCTGTCAACAGCGCATGCAAGAGGTTAATGATGACCAAAGTGGTACTGCTCGTCGAGCTCGTCCGCCTTCTGAAAGCTGTGCGGATGAGGCTGTGTGAGACGGAACAGAACACGAATGTGAAGTATACCCGGGGCGGGCCTTAAAGCTGCCTCCTTAACGGACACCTACAATTTGAATGCAACATTTTTGCATTCGAATGTGGATTTTTTTTTTATTCTACAAATATTCGAAATTCAATTTTTTTTACAGCCCTATCACAAACATGGTAGCTCAATATAATAATACACATACAATCATCTAATCGCTTGAATGTCCAAACCATAAAACAAATACAACTGACAAAGTTTAGTGAAGAAGCAAGGCCATCACTATGTGTTGAACCGGCATTCACCTCCGTGTTTTGCTTTTATGCCACTGACTGGACGGGGCAGAGTCATGTGGCTACACACGCGGTAGTATGCTTTTAAGGGGGAAGTATTAACAGGATTAAAAAATCGAAATAACCGACATGGGAAAATTACGTCGGTTAGAGCTTCTGAATTTCGGTTTCGTATAATTTTCGATTAATCGTCCAGCCCTAATTTCTAGATGATGTTTTTTAGGTGCACTTGCTGTTTTATTTTACCATAATTAATGTGCTTTTATTCTGCAAAACACTTTCTTTCAGAACCCTGTTTATAGAGCACAAAGTTAAAGAAAGAAAGAGCTTTAATGACAGCAGGCATTCCAGCTGGAATGGACGAAACCGCATGATCCATGTCTTCTCAGCATGATTTGAGAATGCTCCAAAGAGCATCTTGTGTTACAAAAATAAGCAAGTGCATACATTTCAGCTCAGGTGGTTCAAAGTTCTGTATAACAGTAAAAGGTTTTGTATATTCAATGTTTCAGGTTTTGCCCAACCACTGAAATGGTTGTACCATTAGTTTTCATTCGACTGGACCTCTGAGCTTCCAGGCACAAGTCCTCCTAGAAGTCATTAGTAGGAAGCCTAATTACTTATAAATGTGTATTTATGTAGAATGCATTATGTATTCTTTGATTCATCTTGTAATGGATGTTCGCTGTAGTCCTCTAATGAGCTTGACCATTTGAAGCAAGACTGCACTGTGCGCTAAGATTGTTCCACTTACTGAGAGTAGCTTCCATGTGATTGGGCGCACCTGCCGTGGAATTCCAGACCAGCTCAACTTCCGAAGCTCCTCTGAGGAAAGAAAATATATTTATTAGACTAATAGTCAATACTCAATTTATGAGTTTGAATTATTCACAATAAGGCAATGGAAGTGTTAAAAAGGAGGTTAGTTTTGCCTTTAACTTTTACATTTTAACTTACAAAAAAAATGCAAACAGGTCTTTATAACACCATTCTGTTGCCTTACATTCAACCTTGGTGCTCTGTAAACCATTCTTACGTAAACTGTCCCACTGAACTGAATGGCAATTTATGCAAGAATACTTAAACAAATGACTTCTGCTGAAAGTTGTTCTGCTCATTTTTCCTGAATGAGAACCAGCTGTGCATATGCTTAGTTCGGCGAGCACCGACCAGTTATCATCTTGGAAATAAACACAGCTTAAACACAGCTATTTTGCATTCAGTTCAGGTTTGTACAATAATACCTTATACCTTCCTTTTCTGATGAAATAAAATGAAGATTATAAATTATTATAGAAATTATGTCTGATTTGTCACCAGATTTAGAAGGATGTGTACAGAAAATGTACATACAGTATACATACTACGAAAAAGTATAAAAGTAATATTTAATATTCGGAATAGCAAAAACACTACAAATATGGTGACATCAAGGTGTCTCTGATAAGCTGTTTCCAACATATAATGACTTGAGATGCACTAATCTGCATATTTAATAGCGCAGATAGTAGGGCTGCACAATTATGAAAAAATTCATAATTGTCGATTATTACCTTGAAATTATAATTGTGATTATTAATTACAATTATGACAATTTACACTGAAAGATGTTTATACCATTGTTTGATGTAATTGCATGCCATATTTTTAAATGAAAATAAGCTGAAAATACTAACTTAAACACTTTTTTGGCCCTATCATACACCCGGCTCCTACATGTCATAATGGATAGTCATCGCATGTATCAGAATTAGGCTATCTATTTGCTCGCACACGAGCAGCTCCGTTTAATCTCGGAGACGCGTTCTATCTTTGCGCTTGCCAAATTCTGCCGAATAAATAGCAAATCCGCCATGGCACGAGCGCAACTGGCTCTTAAAGGGAATGGAAGATGAGACTCTAATTGGGTTATTGCATGTTACGCCCAAAAAACACCCATTACTCATTAAGAGAATAGGGACAACCCGTTTAGACCATGCGCCCGGGAGCGCCAACCGTTTTTCCGTCGTTAAAATAGCAAAAGTAGATTTGGACACGGCCTGAGTGCACCTACGCCGTGCACATTGCATTTAGATCGTTAAAATAGGGCCCTTAGTGTTTTTCTATAGCATGCCTCAAAAGTCAACTATACATCGGATTGGTTTCTTCTTTAAATTACAAAAAAAGTAAAAATATGAATGGTATTATAATGTTATACTAAAACTAAATTTAAAATAATAGGAAAAACCCTTAAGATAACATAGAAAGAAAAAACAAAGCGCATCTTAAGCATGCAGAATAACATAATATGGACTTTGAACGATTAATTGCCACTTTGAACAATTACATACTTGCGGCATCCATAATTGTAATTGCGATTAGAAATTCGATTTATTGTCCAGCCCTAGCAGATAGTCTGCAAAACCAGATTCAGCTAATAAAATTTGAATTCAGCAGGCACACCACGCATTCAATACGCACTGCACAAGTGTGTATTTGTGAACCCAAGAGAATAAATCTCAGTGGGGCAAATTGGACTTTTTAAATGGACAAAGAGTCCTTGCAGAACCTTAAAAGAGTGAAAAAGCACTTTAATACCAAATATTTCTCATTTCGTATCTGTATTGCATATTTCAAGGGTTGATGGCAGCGATCATAATGTGTTGAACGTGGATTAGTCATTTCTCAGGGCCTTGACAACAGGCTGCAGTGTAATTTGCATACATTTTATTTGACATCAAAGATAAATCTAAATATTAAATCAGAGGTTGGTTTAAAAATTCATACAATAGATGAAATGTGATATGAATACAAGAGCCTTCTGGGAAAAAAAAAACTAATATATATATATATAAATTTAAATTATAAATTATATATATATATATTTTTTTTTTTTCTGAA
The DNA here is from genome assembly GCF_963082965.1 of Carassius carassius. Lineage (NCBI taxonomy): Eukaryota > Metazoa > Chordata > Actinopteri > Cypriniformes > Cyprinidae > Carassius > Carassius carassius. The sequence continues at coordinate 18,618,019 of NC_081780.1, read as the reverse complement.
AACTAGCCTGACTGATATCAGAGCCTGGTGTTTCGTGTGCAGTCCCTTTGTCAGAGCAAAATGAAGACTGAAGCGAATAAATAATAAATAGTGTTGTTATGACTGCCATGCAAATACGAGGGACTATGACAAACATAAGCATGGTCAACTTATTCACACGTCATTCATTATTATCAATGGCAATATATTCTCAAAGAGGCCTCAAAGGTTTATGCTATCAATCATATTTCCACTCAGCTCCTAAATAAAAATGTTGACCCAAATTATATAACTTTTTTTTTTAATTACATCAGAGGGACACAGATACACACACATATACATATAAACACAAGTGTTCTTTCTGGTCCTCGAATCTGATTGGCTGAAACGAGTGTTTATTCTATTTATAATATACTATACAACAGGTGTTTGTGTGAATAGTTTCCAGGGAAACTAGGGAAAATACTGGAAAATTATATAGAAATTCTGTCATCAGAATATAAATCCATCCTAAAGAAAAAAAAATACAGATTATTTCAAAGAAAACAAGGCAAATATACAGTTCTGCTTGTGATAATCTAGTTATCATAACTTTAAATGTCTATATTTCCAGGCAGACAGATAAGGAAACCTGTGTCCTTACACCCGAAAGTTCATCCAGACAACAGGACAAGTTGTTTAGCCAGCTGTTGTCATGTGCAATATGTTTCGGGAAAACAAAGGGGGACATGCCGCATGAGACTAAGAGAAGACAGATGGTGGAAAAGTTATGAAAAATATATATTATGACTATGGAGCAAGAAACTTTGAGATTATAAATAAATTAATTTGTTTAAAATAAAAAAAGATAGATTTTTTAAATCAAATCAGAAAAATTTATTTTGTTTAAATCAAAATGTAACAGTCCAACATTCCATTCCCTTGTCGCCTGCAGGGACAAGACCAGCCTAAACATTCTTCAAAACTTTTGTGTTTCACAGAAGAAAAGAAGTCATACTGGCTTGGAAAAGGTGAGTAACTGATGACAGAATAATCATTTTTGGGTGAATTATCCCCGAATCTCATTTTGGGGGTCAGCCATGCAGTAATCTAGATCTTAATAAAGTCTTCATTAAGCTATAGATCATTATAAAAGACACCATTTCCATTCTAATGAATGCATTTCTGTAGATCTTCATGGCGCTTGTGCAATACCTGTGTGGCTAAAGTGTAAGTACAGAGGGCATGAGTGTGTGTTCTCTCCAGGCAGGTGTGCTAGTATATGAGGACGGTAGGCTGTCCTGACACATTGAAGGCTAGCTTTAATGCGCGTGCTGCTTTACGCAGGAACTTTATAGGGAAAGCGCTCAATTCATTAAACACAGAGCCACTCAAGGGTGTCTCCTCGGCTCGCACCTTTGAACCCTCATTTGCGCTGTCAGCCGCAGAAATTAGTCGATGAATCTTGTGCCCTGGCTCTTAATTAAACTATCTGTTATATTTCCTCCACGTGGCATTAATCTCACAACAGGGGGGAGAGGAAGAGAGAGGAATTAGACGTCCACTATTTCATCAGCTCATTGTTGCTGTCTTTGTCCCTCTGGAGACAGTGACCTCAAAAGAGGTTGCGACCATCCGGACAGTTGCTCATGAAAAGCTGCCAGCTAAGTGAGTCTCACATAACCTGTATAAAACATGTCCAGGCAATATATAACACCTTAATCAAAAGAGGGGGAAAACACCATGGTCATATCTATAGCTTAAACAATAAATTTAAATTATTTGATTATTCACATTGCATTTTTATGACAATTCACATTTTCCAAATTTGTTTATATATATATATATATATATATATATATATATATATATATATATATATATATATATATATATATATATATAATATATATATATATATATATATATATAAAACAATTTCATTTTGTGATGAAATATGACCTTAGTTTTCATGAGAACTCTATGTATCCCACATTTGTGCACAGGAGTGTGTTTCGTGTGTGTTTGTGGACAGTGCTATTCTTGCCAAACCACTCTAAGGCAGTCGTTTCATTTTCTTTATCTAATTTGTGTGAGGGCCTCAAAAGAGGTTGCGACCATCCGGACAGTTGCTCATGAAAAGCTGCCAGCTAAGTGAGTCTCACATAACCTGTATAAAACATGTCCAGGCAATATATAACACCTTAATCAAAAGAGGGGGAAAACACCATGGTCATATCTATAGCTTAAACAATAAATTTAAATTATTTGATTATTCACATTGCATTTTTATGACAATTCACATTTTCCAAATTTGTTTATATATATATATATATATATATATATATATATATATATATATATATATATATAATATATATATATATATATATATATATAAAACAATTTCATTTTGTGATGAAATATGACCTTAGTTTTCATGAGAACTCTATGTATCCCACATTTGTGCACAGGAGTGTGTTTCGTGTGTGTTTGTGGACAGTGCTATTCTTGCCAAACCACTCTAAGGCAGTCGTTTCATTTTCTTTATCTAATTTGTGTGAGGGCCTCAAAAGAGGTTGCGACCATCCGGACAGTTGCTCATGAAAAGCTGCCAGCTAAGTGAGTCTCACATAACCTGTATAAAACATGTCCAGGCAATATATAACACCTTAATCAAAAGAGGGGGAAAACACCATGGTCATATCTATAGCTTAAACAATAAATTTAAATTATTTGATTATTCACATTGCATTTTTATGACAATTCACATTTTCCAAATTTGTTTATATATATATATATATATATATATATATATATATATATATATATATATATATAATATATATATATATATATATATATATAAAACAATTTCATTTTGTGATGAAATATGACCTTAGTTTTCATGAGAACTCTATGTATCCCACATTTGTGCACAGGAGTGTGTTTCGTGTGTGTTTGTGGACAGTGCTATTCTTGCCAAACCACTCTAAGGCAGTCGTTTCATTTTCTTTATCTAATTTGTGTGAGGGCCGTTTATTTCTGTGCCAATACCATTACCACAACAGATTTCTCTTTGTTACCTCCATGGAAAACAAGGAAGCAAAGGAGCAATAGAGATATATTCTCAAAAGAATAAATGATTAGTTTGTGTCATTCGGATTTCTTGACAGATGAGTTGCTTTCTGTTATTACAGTGTAGGTATCACTAACACAACTCATAAAGTTCATATTGTAATCACATTCAATAAGCATCTACATCTCATACATAAAATATTTCTTCTGAAAATTAGGTGGGTGAGAGCAAATAAGCGAACATCTCACCAAACAAATATCAGCAAATTTTGTGTTTTAATAGAGTTCTGCATGACATTTCCAAGAATACATGCCATTTCCACGAATCTGTTATCTCTTTAACACATGGCTGGCCATGATTTTTCCAACCACCCTAACAAAAACTACAAAAAAAAAAAAAACTAATAAAAAAACATTACTAATAATAATAACAACAATAATAAGCACCCATGTGATGTTTTAAACCAACATGACTTTTTATTTCATGGAAACGTACCAGACGATACACCATACTGACAAAAGTATTGGCATAAGTATTTCTAATGAACAGGTTTGACTATTTTAGTGATTTTCAAGTGTACTAATCTTAATGTTTAAGCATGATAATCTAGGAAGTTGTGTGCTTCTACCCTTATAGCAACAGTTTGGACAAAAAAAAAACTTTTCTATTCTAACATGACAATGCCTCTGTGTATAAGGCAAGGTTAGAAAATAAATGATTGATTCAGTCATTATGTGGAAGAACTTGACTCGTCTTCAAAAAGCCAAGTCCAGTTGAACACCTCTAGTGTGACTTTAAATGCAGACCTTGAATCAAAAACTCATCACCAAGCACAAATGACTTGAACATACACTATATGGACAAAAGTATTCAACCCCCTTCTTTAGAACAGGAAAAAAAGTGTGGCAACAAAGATGGAAACATAATTTTGTATTTAACAACTGTATTTCCATATCAACAGTTTTAGGAGTCACTCTAAAATGACTGTACCCATATGTACAAGTCATTGGTGTTTGGTGCTGAGTTTTCGATTCAAGGTCTGCATTTAAAGTCACATCAGAGATGTTCAGCTGGGATTAGGACTTTGCATTCTGCTGACCAAGTCAAGTTAATCTTAGAATAAAAAAGGGTCCTATTTTATAACTGTTGTTATAAAATTAGGAGCACACAATTCTCTAGAATATCATTATATTGCTTTAACATTAAGATTTGTACTCACGAAAATGATTAAAGAAGTCAAACCGGTTCATTAGAAGGAGTTGTCCCAATACTTTTGTCAGTACAGTGAATTTTGCTAAATATTCAAGTTGTTTTTGTCTAGATAATGGGGAGTGAGGCTGACAAGCAGCGAAAATGTACTATGATAGTTTCACTACTTTACTCGACATGACTATTATCTATATTTCAAACCATCTCCTTTGACATTCCATGTAAGAAAAAAGTAAAAATATCACAGGATGTGTATAAATACTTCTTTTTTTTTTTTTCAGTTCTCCAGTATGAACATTACATAGCACCGCAGCCCATTATGCGTCCTTTATAAAGAACATCAATTCTCCAGAACACACTATAGATTAGAATTCCTTTCCAAGCTTGTACACCTTTGTGCTGGCTCTGCGCATCAGTCGTCTAGTGCTCTATTGTGTGCTTCAAACACTGCCGCAGACTAAATTAAACACAGGAACTCTGAATGGACTAACACCGGCAGTATGTGTTCTATAATCCCTCAAAGAAACACTACAAATACTAGAAACTAAACGTATACTCTCACTTCATACAGGACTTCAATGGTTCATCTGAGAGTCTATTTAAAAGACAGAGGAGGCAATAGCAAGAGTGACAGACAGGGAAGAGAAAATTGAACGACACACTCCATTTGCCAGGGGACATGAGGGCTGTCAGTCAAACGCAGTGTAATGCTCATCATCAGGAGTGACAAAAATAAACATTTGGGGGTCAGAGCGATATTTAAATACTGCAGTGATGTAAGACAACAGGTCCTAATGGAATATATATTAAACCACAAAAATAATCCGCTACAAGGATGCACTAATATATAGAGATTTAAACAGCATTCAGCATCATTCACATTAATTTAGCTGGCAGACCGTTTTACTCAAAGCAACTAGTATTGCTTTTAAATTATACATGCGGTTTATTCCCTAGGCAGAGATTCTGTATGTTTGATGAAGGTAAATTAAACATATTAAGAAATTCTAAGGCCTAGTAAAGAAAATGTAAGGAATAAATTGAAGGGTCTAATGAGCTACAGGCAAAAGAAGTGAAAAATGTCAGTTTTGGTCAAATTTGAGGTTTTCACAAAAATTTAATTAAGCCCTTAGCGATGATCCAAATAGTAATTAAACGTCTAAAATTATCTTTATTTGAAAGACATGCCTCTCCGTGATCGTGATCTCCCTATAAAGTACACTACTGTGATATGTCGTGGCGAGATTCACATAAACATAATCTGTTATGTCTTGTCTTACATGATTGTTTGGGGAGAATCTGATGTGCAACATTATATTTGATCCATGCATTACAGTAGATCTTAATGTAGAACTGCCTCAATGTTAATCAAACATTAAAAGAAAAGACTCACTTGCTGCTCTTGATTAAACTATTGTTTATTCGCATCTTGGTTCTTATTTTTAAAACAAAGATAAAAGAAATAGCTATTTTGTGATTAATAATAAAGTATTAATAATAATTAAAAAAAATAATTGGAGGAAAATATGCAACGTTGCTTGGTGATTTTGCTTTGGAATCTTCAGAAAACTAACGAATTGCTGCAATGGTAATTGGTGCATGTAAATAAAAATCATTAAATATCATTGTTGCATTCATGTAGTAGAAAACTGGTTTTCCTTTGCCTTTGTTTTGGATTCAAGCAAATATATTATTAAAACATACATAAAGATTTTTGATGCTGAACATCATTTGAAGGCTGAAAATGATTGAATTATACATGCATACATATATACATATATATATTTTTTTTTACTATATCACCTAGTCCTGAAAGAATGGTACACTCATAAGCATGAAATGTCTTTATTCTGAGCCGTAAAATTTAGTTTGGCACTAAAACCCATACGGCAGATTCTTGAATGGCAGCAGTAAGTCATTTAAAGGACACTGCAGCACGTGGCAGAGTCTTAAAGTAATGCAGCTCTTGTAAAGAGATACTTCACTGTATTAATGCAGGCTGCTGAGGATGATGATATGTAGTTCAGGTGTCTGGGGAGCGTACAGTAGACACTTCCTCTGGGGTCTTAGAATAACTGCACTGCTGTATTTCATTGATTGCATTATAAATTTTCTTTCTCTTTCATATGAATTGCGTCATGAGCCAGGTACACCCAAAGCCAGGTGACACATTTCTGGACAGAAATAAAGTTTGTAAAAAGAGCAAAAAAAAAAAAAAAAAAAACTTTCTGTGCAGATTTCAGGCCAGTGTGTGATTCAGTCATTCAGATATCTAAGAAATAGCAAAAGTTGGGTGTAAGATAGTCTAACAAAGTGGTTCTCAACTGGTGAGTCGAGACCTAAAAATAGGTTGGATTGCTGTTCTTATGAAACACGGTAACTTCAAATACTGTAAAATTATAAGTATGTAATTATAATTAGGATGACACAACTCATAGGGTTATCACCTTTAAAGGAACCACTTGATATGTCATCTAAAACAAATCAAACTTATTAAAGTTGGAAAAAAAAGAATCCTTTTTTCAGCCATATGTTGTTGTTTCTGTTTGTGGTAATATTAATGAATGCCAATGTTTAATTTAAGGATATTTTTGTTTACTGTCATAAAAATATTAGTGCTTTATTGAGCAGCAATCAAATACTGAAACACAACAACTAGTTACAACTACTACTAAACTTATTAGAATTACTTCTCCACCATTTCCAAATAAGCCATTCAATACAGAAACATTTGAGACAGGTACAGTCACAAAAATCTCCCTCCAGTAGATATTTTTTCCAAAAATAAGGGAGAACAAACATTCTTGGAAGAACGTTCTAAGGTTACTGAAAGGCTGAATACTTACTTAAAAAGGGTTCAACTAGATGGCATTTTGCAGTAAACAGAAAAAAAGTTGATTGAAAGTTGGTGATTTGAGGAAACATGAACAGCCAGAAATCATTGCCAATGTGACCGAGCAGAGTTCACCTTTATGCAAATGTGCAATGGTGCAAAGTGGCAGAAGAAGAAGACTTCAAATTGTTTAATTCAATTCATATTACTATTAATAAACGTCATGTAAAAGGGATAGTTCATCAAAAAAAATTTAATTTGGGACAGAATCAATTAAATAAATTATAACTGTCAGGCTCAAGTCTGATAATATTGACAGGAAACATAACTTACTCCAAAAATATGATTAACATTCAATGTGGGAGACCGAATGCTAACTTTAAACACACTGAAGTAGTAAGGCTCGGAGAATAAAAACTGGTGCTTCATTCACTTAAGGGACTTGGTTTACCACAGTTAATTATGTCTCGAGTGCTGCCTGGGAAGATTTGATTGCTCACCAAGGTTATCTGAACAACTGTCTGGAGTGCTTCATGACTTCAGAGCAGATCCAGGTGACCTTGTTCACCTGAAGACTGCTTAAGCAGAGACCTTGATGTGAGCAATATTCTTCATATATTTCATTCTATAATGAACTGATACTATCACAGAGCCATCAAAAAAAGCTTTAAACAGGCTGCAAATACTGACTTTGTAATAAGGCACTAAGAAATGTTTAGCATTTAAGTACGAACCATAAATAAATTACAACATAGGGACAAGACACAAAAATAAAGTTTATTCAACAAATACAGACGATCAGCAATCTCAGGGGATCACTAAATTCATTTTAAATTAATTTCATAGTCATTAACCCCTTAACTGTCACTCACATTTTTGAACATAGACTTTGTAGTGCACGATCCAAACTTAAATTTGTATAATTCATGAATGAAAACATTTTGTTACATGATTTTTTTTTTAAACAAACGTCAGAACTCCAGTTATGATGTAGATTTTTGAAGTACACTCTTGTCATAAATTAATCTATTACTTTTCCTACATAATTTTTAACAAAAAACATTGGTAAAATATATTTGCGAGTCTTAGACCTTTCCAACGATATATAGTTTGTCAAGATTAGATTAGATTTAATTGTAATATAGTTATGCAAATGCAAGTAAATGCAAGCGTCCCACAGAGGGGACGGGTGACAGTTAACAGTTAACCAAACCTAGTCGAGACCTAAAACTAAACTTAGTTCAAACAGGATTGCTTTCTGACCTTGTCTTTCACAGTATTCTAATACCAGCACACATATTTATATAGATTAGTGCAGACTTCATTTGCAATTGTCTTTTTAAAACATCTTATTTAGCTTTAATATAATAATTATAATAATACATTTGAGCCAAATATATTTTTTTCTGTCAACATTATGCATCTTTGTAGGATTCACTTAAAACACATTTGTTATTCTTAACAAATATTGTGTTAAAGGACAATATAATAAAGCAGCAATGTGACTATATAATGAATGAGGTTCTAACACTTAAACCAAATGAAGATGTGAAAAATAATGAGTCAGTATTTTTAGATTTATGCAGTAAAGGTAACTGGCTAAATCATTAACATCCTTATTTTGCTAGAAATGGGAAACAATAGCATTACCCTACTGCTTGACGTAAAAACATCAAAACAAAAATCTAATCAAAACACTGCTATGTAATAAGTTTTTATTGGTTTACTTCTGTATTAGCATAAGTCACTGACATATATCAACGAAGTTTTAATTATTTACCAAAACACAAGTCAAAAGACTGGACAAATCTGAGGAAAGCTGCATAATATAAACCTACAACCTCAGAATATGTGTTGTTAAAATACCATGAAAAATGACAAAAATCTTAGTTTTTTTGTCATTTTCATAATTTTTCATTTTTTTTAAAAGCTTGATAGAGATGAGCACTATGAAAAATGTCAATAGAAAAGAGATGCATACAAAAAAAATCTTGAATTGAATACTTCATATAAACCAATTTTTATTTTTTGATTTATTCCCAGCTTATGAAAAAGTGTCTATAGGAATGCTTTCAATGGCTCAGTGTCAGATTCTCAATATAATATTCTTGAATTCCATAAAGAATTTCTGTGTCACATATGACACTAACCTAAGCGAATTTGAATTAGACTGGATTTCTAGTATTGAGGTTGAGCACTAAGAGAAGAATCGTCTGAGTTAAGAGCATGAGAGCACCACAGCTCCCCCATCTGAGATGCATGGAAAGAAAAGGTAGTCAGACAGGGTCCAATAGAGGTGATGTGTCGCCAAGGCAACAGCAGACAGCATCAAGGAGTAATTGCTTCCTGTGATTGTAGCAGTCTTTCTCTCGCTCAGAGGTAAAAGCTGACCATCTGATGGCATCCCTCTTAAAAACACATCTGTCAGGTACTCATTAATACAGTGACACCAAACGCTTCAGAAACAAGAGCTTGTAAAGAAAGAAAATTACTTTTGCTCATTATTGTGTGTCAGATATGACAAATTGAATGTCTACGTACAGTTTCATCTATTTTCAAAGATGCTTTGGTACAATGCTCAAATACACGACCCATTAAAAATCTGGATATGTTAGACTAAAACGTTCTTGTCTTAAAAATATCGAGATCTAAAGGCTCACACTTCAATGCCTGGAATTCATTTTTTAGACAGAAGTAAACTATGCCTACCTATTTATTAAAACTTTACATGAATTTCACATACTTTCTTAATGACAATCATACTTCCCACATGGCTATTGCTCCTCTAGGCTAACAGCTCATTTGTCTGCGCTACTCAATGATTCTGTGCGCATGATCTGCATGTGATGTACAAGTTACTAAGTGTGTGCATTACAATGCAGCAGTGCAATATATTAGAACGGCGATTAAATTACTTGTACAATAAACTGTTTTTAAACATGCATTCTCCTGTTCAATTTTGTATAATCACACATTTTGAGCTTTCGGAATATGTATTAACTTATATTTTAAATATTTGGAAACAGAGCGTAAAATTGGACTACAAAGATTTCTTATCCCGTTGCGCCCTCTATAGGATCAATGACTAGTCAACAGCAAGCTTAAAGAGTCATGGCAGAGTATTAAAGTCAACAAATCAACTATTCAGTGCAACCCCTGCTATATTCCTTCCTCATGTACGCACACACTTTCTTATGCGCACACACACACACACACACACACACACACTCCTCTCCTTATGCACTTCCTTCCTCCCATATGTACACACTAGGGTTGCAACAAACGATTATTTTGATAATTGATTATTTTGATAATTGATTAATCTGACGATTATTAGAACGATTAACCATCGATTATTTATCTGATTAATCAGTACACATTTATTGATTTTTCAGCTTTTGCAATTCGTTGAAATATTCTAACAAATAAATTAAAGGTAATCACTTCAGCTTTTGAAAGTCATATGTAATTACAATTATACATAAATTTATACAAATAAATATATTTGGCACACAAAATGAGATGGCAGAGAAACTCTTATTAATTTTAGCTATATGAGAAGGTAGCTGAATGACACATAATTCTGCCTAAAATCTCCTTTTGTAAATCTATGTATAAGAAACAAAATAAAGGTTAAGTGATAAGACGTTTTATTTTTTGGATTGACCATTTTATTCACAACATAATCTCTCTTAAACTACCTTGTAGGGTCATGATAATCAAAACAGTCCTTAGTTAGATTAAGCTTTGATCTCTGCAAACCAAATTATAACTTTAAAGAAAAGCTTTTTTTTTTTTCAGAAAATCAAGTTGTAATTCTAAATGAAAGCGACACTGACTCATGTCTAATACTGTAAAGCTACTTGATTTAAGGCTATTGGTCTATTGCATAAAGTGCTATATAAATAAACGTGACATGACTGGACTTTACTAAAGTACCGAATTGCAGAGCTTGTGCAAACATGCACATTGCTGTAATCAGAAGCGTTTTAGACTGCTGCTTTCACACCGCTGTCCGTTTTTTATGTGTTTATTTTGTTATTGAGAGGAAAGCGCACAGTATTTTGGTTAGTTCCAAACGGGATATGAGGTGAGACAGCACCACAGTGGTCAATCCGCGTTATTGCAGGCTCTTATATTAAGCCATATGAGATCAAACGTCTACTCGACAACAAAAATATGTCAACCCTCTATATTGCGAGTAAATCACTCACATATGCGACTAGATCTTCATTCAGAGAGAGAGAGAGAGAGAGAGAATTGGCACTACATTTAAACAACATTCTTTGTTATATTTTCCTGTCCTGGGGAAGTCGTGGCCTAATGGTTAGAGAGTCGGACTCGCAATCGAAGGGTTGTGAGTTCGAGTCTCGGGCCGGCAGGAATTGTGGGTGGGGGGAGTGCATGTACAGTGCTCTCTCCACCTTCAATACCATGACTGAGGTGTCCTTGAGCAAGGCACTGAACCCCCAACTGCTCCCTGGGCGCCGCAGCATAAATGGCTGCCCACTGCTCCGGGTGTGTGTTCACAGTGTGTGTGTGTGTGTGTGTGTTTACTGCTCTGTGTGTGTGCACTTTGGATGGGTTAAATGCAGAGCACAAATTCTGAGTATGGGTCACCATACTTGGCTGAATGTCACGTCACTCACTCAAAATAACGGCGTTCCCATGGAAGTCTTCAGTTTTGAAGTGCTGAATGTCACTTCACTTCACTTTTTAAGAACAGCCAGGTTTTCCGGTAGTGGGTGGAGTTAATGTGCAAATGGCAATCTCACTGGCTGGCGCTCACCTATTATCATCCCTGTTTTGATTTCAGCAAATCATTTCGAGCGAACACACAAAACCAGATTTATATTCATGAATCCAGCAGCTCATTAATCCCTAGTAATACTTAGTGTGCTTTATAGTTCTTATTATTAGAATTTGTATCATTATTATCCTATCAGTATTTTTGTTAGTTTAACCAATTTTTTTTTTTTTTTTTTTACAGAAACCCAAAACAAAAAGACAAAAAAGCACCACCACCAGTCCAGTTAAAATGTTCAGTTAAAATTACTAATATGCATTCAAACATGGTAATCAAGATTACTTATAATTACTAAAGTTCAACTATTAAATAATACTTGATTATTATAAAGCTTGACTGACTGATGTTAATAGTATATAATAGATAGTAGTAATATATATATATATATATATATATATATATATATATATATATATATATATATATATTAGGGGTGTAATGGTTCACAAAATTCACGGTTCGGTTCGATACGATACACTGGTGTCACGGTTCGGTTCGGTACGTTTTAGATACAGCAAAAAGAAAAAATTGGTAGATAAATTTCCTTGATTTTTAAAAAATGTTTTATTTATTAAAACTAACAAAGTAATTTTTTTTTTTTTACATTGAACAATGATGGAGCTATTCTTTACCCATCTTCTATGGTGTTTTCTTAGCAGCATACTGTATGAAACAAAAACAGCTCCTTATATAAAAAAAAAAGAAAATGTTATATTATTGTAGTAGTTATGAACAAATACAAATATGTAACTTTTTTTATATGGAACTCTATGACTCTTTATATTGTATATATAGTGTGTTTTTACTCAATTGGTTCTCTATATGGCTTATGTTTTTTGGAACAAAGCAGGAATTACGGTCCGTCTGAAATGGGCTCGTGAAGGAATATTGTAACGGGGCTCAATTACATTAAGCATTTTCTTAAAACCTACGTTTTCCACTACAGAATAAGGCGCTCGCTCACTCAGTATGCACTGAAGGCTCGTTGCAAAATGGCTAATGCGTTTAACAGACCAGAAATAGAAGATCCTGCAATAACCAACAGGTCTGGTGCTTGGGTGCACTTTGGATTCCCTGTAAGCTATAATGGTGATGAAAGAATGAATGGTAAATAGTAAGGTCTCATATCTGCGGCTATAACGTAAATGTAGCCTACCAATCGTAGTGGTGATGTCTTTTGCCCTGTTTGAATCCGTTGGAAATGTCTGTCTAAATGCTGCGGAGATAGTTTGTTGCGTGTATGTTTCTCCTTTTTTTCGTCTTTTCCCAGATACTGACACACTAAGGTGATGTCGGCGTAAATGAGTTGACATGTTTCAAGTATTCCCGCTGGTGTTTTTTTTTTTTTTTGTATTCCCGCTGGTGTACCCTAGATGCGACATATCGTTTTTTTTTATCCACCACTCTCTTGCCATCACCATTATAGCTTACAGGGAATCCAAAGTTCACCCAAACACGAGACCTGTTGGTTATTGGAGGATCTTCTATATCTGGTCTGTTAAACGCATTAGCCATTTTGCAACGAGCCTTCAGTGCGTACTGAGTGAGCGAGCGCCTTACTCTGTAGTGGAAGCGCCTGACTGAGTAGCCTAACATAAACATATAAGTTGGTGTTTTTTTCTTATGCGGGGGTGTCAGGGGCGTTGCCTGTTACGTCGTTTGGGTTATTGGGCTACCTTGTTGAACGCATATCATTATATTTCACAATTTTTTTTTATTTTCCAAATATAATTAATTAGTCCAACGAACCGCTCGGTCCATAATGCGTACTGCGTACCGAACCGAAAGCCTCGTACCGAACGGTTCACTATGAATATATATATATATATATATATATGTCTAGTTTATTAGTCTTGCGAGTAAACTAAAATATTTACTAGCCAATGGCGATTCAATTGCCAAGGTGTCTGTAGAGGGTTGTTTGTTGACTTTTTTTTTTTATTAATCGTTTCAGCCCTAGTACACACACACACTACCTCATGCATGTATACACTTCCTTCCTTACATATCAACCTTCTACATTGAGAGTAAGCTACGCCGTAGGCTACATCTGACGTGCACCTCTCCAAAAATCTAACAGTGCGTGAATTCTTATCGGACTGCAAGCGATGAGAACCCCTCCCTCCATATGTACTTGAGTTGTGCGTGTGTTTATGTGCACTTTAATATATTTTAATGTTACACTTTCTTATATAAAATAAAACAAAGCAAAGAACAAGTGTCTTATTTATTATACTACAAAGCATTATGCATCAACAATGTTGATCTACCGTGGTACAAGTCCTTGTGGAGATTGAAAGAATACCATCTTTTCTTGTTCCGTTGTTGTCTCCTTTTTGTAGTTTAAAATAATGATTTAATGATTTGATATTTATCTGCCGCCATCACGGCTATAATGCTTCTCTGACGAGCCGCTTCTTCGTCGGCTTTTGTCGTGGTACTGCGGGTTACACCAGCAATGTGCCTGTGGACACTGCAGACTAGCGGTTTGCATGTGTACTGCACGTCGACATGGACAACTTTGCAGAAGTATAAATGAAAACTGACGCATAGCATATGGCGTAAAGGCTGTGGTGTAAGTCCGAACCAGAAGTATAAATCAGTCTTTACCCCCATTGAAAGGCTTGAAAGAGCAAGGACAATATTTTATATAACTCCAATTGGATTATTCTGAAAGAAGAAAGCGATGACAGTGAAGGACGAGAGAGGACCAGGCCTGGATTTTAGTTTGTGTTTGTGCGTGACAGTCATCTGCAAGGGGCTGTCATGCTGTTTTGTGTTTATTTTATCATTAAAGCTCAATTTGAATGTCCACCGGTTCCCACCTTCTTCTTCCTGTAACTGAAGTTTTTATATTGTTACACTGGTGCCAAAACCCAGGAGGAAGGAGGGACGCGATACCGAAGATCCCTCGCCGCTGTGATGAATCCGTGGTGCCATTGAGCAGGGCGAAGCAGTCTGCCGCAGTTGATGCTCAAAGCGGTGGGCTGGAGTAAGTTGTCGGGGACGGACTTACTCGCTGCGGCTGCCCACGATGTGGAGGGGTGGCCGCGTCCGTAAGGGAGCGGAGTCGGCGCCATTCGCCAGGGGGCCGAAACCTGCTGCCATCTGCCAAAATGGGGAGGAGCAGGGAATGGGGGACTCCTGCTGGCTGCCCGAAAGCGGAGGAGCCGTTGCCGTCCACTGGTCAGTGGAGGAGTGTCGTGCCATCCACTGAGGGCCATCCAGTGCCGCTGCCAGGCACCACAGAAGAGTACACACAGCTGGTGGGGGGCCGAGCGGCAGTGTGTCTGTGAACGGGAACAATTTTTTTTTTTCTCCTCTCTCTCCCCTCTCTCGTCTCTGTCGCTCCTCATCCTTCCATCTCCTTTTCTCTCGCCTCGTCTGTCTCTCCTTACCTTGTGGGGTTTATTTTGTGATTTGGCTTTGTTTGTGCGCGACAGTCGCGCTGTTTTCTGTTTTATTACATTTACATTTATTCATTTAGCAGACGCTTTTATCCAAAGTGACTTACAAATGAGGACAGTGGAATAGGGCTGGGACAACGCGTCGAGGTCATCGATGACGTCGACGTATTTTTTGCAAAATATGCGCATCGATTCGTCGACCTGTTTTTATTTCTCTAAAAAACATTTGCAAAACGTTTACCTTATGTGCGCTGAATATACGCGATGGCCGGATCAACATTCTGTCCAACGTTATATAACTAATCCAGGGGTTTTTCTGCATTGATCTTTTTTTTTGGCGGGTGTCAAAGCCTTATTTGATCGGTGAGTGACAGTGACAGAGCGCGTACGATAGAGAGCCCCGGCTGCACGCGCACTCACAGTCTTCAAACAACACAAGCGCTTCTTGCTCTCTCTCTCCCTTGTGCAAAATCAAAATCATTAAACACGATAGAAAAAGGGCGAAACACCAAAGTTTCACGCGCAGTTTCACTCACAGTCATCAAACTACACGAGCACTCTCTCTCTCTCTCTCTCTCTCTCTCTCTCTCTTCCCCCACCCCTCGTGAATATTAACCAAAATCATTAGACACGATAGAAAAGGGCGGAACGCCAAAGTTTCACGTGGAGCAATCGGAGATTTTTTTTTCTCCATGACAGGCTGCTGGCTCCCACTGTTAAATTTTTTATTTTTATTTTGGAAAAGCACTCTCTGTATTAGCTTAAAGCCCTAAAGTTTACATTGGTTACTGTATTCTTTCAATTGCTCTAAACAAGTATTTTGGGTGAACTTTTTTATTGAATGCTAGACATCAAGTTGTTGTTATTTTAATCTGAAAGAAAAACTTTTTTTCAGTAAGCTAGGCCCTATGTGTTCAGTAAGCTTGTTTCAGTAAGCTGTGTTTTCAAGGCTTCAAGGTTTTATTGAATGCTATGCTCTATTAGGGCTGGGCGATATATCTAATATTAGCGATACTATCGGAATAATTTTGACGACGATGTACAATTTGAATATATCGGGAATATCGAATATTTCAAATTCAAGCATACTTTCCCAAAAGAACGCGCCGAATGTCCAAAAAAGGAACCTGTAACTGCTGACTGCTCTACGCCCCTCTACTACGAGAGCTGTAATGATAGCTGTTGCCAGATAACAAGAGTTTAAATCTCCCAATCAGAGCTCCACTGTTACAAGGATACATTTTCTTCCCGGTGTTTGCTTATTTTAAGCACGTGCACGTCACTCCTCATTGCGGAAGAGCCGCCGACGATAATCTGAAAACACTAACAAGCTGGAATTGAGCAATCTAATGAAAGCTTCGTTCAGCCGGTCTGTGTTCTGTCGTGAGATCTCAACTGTATTGTTTGCATTTGTGATCGCAAAATAAATGCACTTACTCGACCGCTGATGTTTGAATAGAGAAACATAGGCTATGGCCATTTGGAATTACTATTGGGGAATTTCACTGACATGTTTACCAGTTTCCATAATATAGACAGAGAAAATGCAAAAGTCTTTGGTATTCATTTATATATATTTATATATAAGAAATAGCTATGTGCTTCAGCAACTAGCTCCCCATCTAAGAGGGTTTTTAGTGAGTACATAGTGAGTACACTCAGTAAGAACATAGTTTCATGCCACAGAGCTTCTCTTAAAACCACAGACAGTTGACAGACTTGTGTTCTTAGCTTAAAAAACTTGTTAAAAAATTAAAATAAAATACTTATCCCAGTTGCATAGTTTAAATTGTGAATTGCATGCACTAAAAAGTTGACAGAATGCACTTTCTGTAACTGTTACTTAATTTGCACTGCTTCAGTTACATATAGGCCTACATGTATTCATTAATAAAAAGCAGTAAGTGATCTCTTGGTCTAGATTTTTTAACTGCTTAAATTAGCTGTTTAATCTAAATGTTTTTTTTTTTTTTATGGGCAAAAGAAAATCATGTTTTATTTTTTATTATTTAAATGCAAACATATCGAGATATATATCGAATATCGTAAAAAATTTGACAATATCGAGATATCTTTTTTTTTTTGTATATCGCCCAGCCCTATGCTCTATACAATTGCAAAGTAATGCATTCTTAGTCAGTCTTTTATTTTGTAATTTTAAGAGCAATAAACATATATTGCAAAGTTAAGGAATTCATGTTTTTTTCATTCAGATATGTAAATCAACATGTATAAATTGTTAGTAGTCAATTAATGGGGAGATAATCGAAATCGAATCGGCCCGGAAAAATTAATCGTTAGATTAATCGATGCATCGAAAAATAATCGCTAGATTAATCGTTTAAAAAATAATCGTTTATCCCAGCCCTACAGTGGAAGCAATCAAAAACAACAAAAAGAGCAATATATAAGTGCTATAACAAGTCTTGGTTAGCTTAACACAGTACACGTAGCAAGGGCTTTTAAACAATATAATAAATAAAAAGAAAACAGATAGAATAGAAAAAGAATAGAGCAAGCTAGTGTCATTATATATATATATATATATATATATATATATATATATACACACACACACACACACACATATATACATATATATAATGCATAATAAATGAAAAGAAAATATAATACAAAAAGATTAGAAAGGTACCGTATTTTCCGGACTATAAGTCACACTTTTTTTTCATAGTTTGGCTGGTCCTGTGACTTATAGTCAGGTGCGACTTATTTATCAAAATTAATTTGACATGAACCAAGAGAAGTTAACCAAGAGAAGACATTACCTTCTCCAGCCACGAGATGGCGCTCTATGCTGCTCAGTGCTCCTGTAGTCTACCACTGAGCAGCGTAGAGCGCCCTCTCGCGGCTGTAGACGGTAATGTTTTCTCTCGGTACTTGGTTCTAAATAAATGCGACTTATAGTCCAGTGCGACTTATATAATGTTTTTTCCTCATCATGACGTATTTTTGGACTAATGCGACTTATACTCAGGTGCGACTTATAGTCCGAAAAATACGTTAGTTCGATTTTTTTATTTTAAAGAATAGAATAAGAATAGTGAGTGCTAAAGTTAGAGAGTCAAATAAAGATGGAAGAGATGGGTTTTAAGCTGATTATTGAAGATGGCTAAGGACTCGGCTCGGATTGAGTTCGGGAGGTCATTCCACCAGGAGGGAACATTTAATTTAAAAGTCCGTAAAAGTGACTTTGTGCTTCTTTGGGATGGCACAATCAAGCAACGTTCACTTGCAGAACGCAAGCTTCTATAGGGCACATAAGTCTGAAGTAATAAATTTAGGTTAATGGGTGCAGAGCCAGTGCTAGTTTTGTAGACAAACATCAATGCCTTGAATTTTATACGAGCAGCTATTGGTAGGCAGTGCAAATTGATAAATAGAAGTGTGACGTGTATTCTTTTTGGCTCATTAAAAATTAATCTTGCTGCCGCGTTCTGGATTCATTGTAAAGGTTTGATAGAACTGGCTGGAAGACCTGCCAAGAGAGCATTGCAATAGTCCAGCCTGGACAGAACAAGAGCTTGAACAAGGAGGTTGTGCAGCATGTTCTGAAAGAAAGGGCCTGATCTTCTTGATGTTGAATAAAGCAAATATGGATTGGATATAAGGATTGGACCGTTTTAGCAATGTGGTCTGAGAAAGTCAGCTGATCATCAATCATAACTCCAAGGCTTCTGGCTGTTTTTGAAGGAGTTATGGTTGATGTGCCTAACTTGATGGTGAAATGGTGATGAAACGATGGGTTTGCTGGAACCACAAGCAGTTCTGTCTTGGCAAGGTTGAGTTGAAGGTAATGATCATCCAGCAAGAAATGTCTGTTAGACAAGCGGAGATGCGAGTAGCTACCGTCGGATCATCAGGATCAATGAGCGGTAGAGTTGAGTGTCATCAGCATAGCAGTGGTACGAAAAGCCATGTTTCTGAATGACAGAACGTAATGATGCCATGTAGACAGAGAAGAGAAGTAGTCCAAGAACTGAGCTCTGATTATTATTAAAGCTTAATTTGAATGTCTGCCGGTTCCTGCCTCCTCCTTCCCGTGAAGTTTTTATATTGTTACACACTGAATGACCAAAAAAGCACCACCACCAGTCCTAAGTTCATTTAAAATGACTAATATTCATACATGGTTATCAAGTTTTAATTCTAAATACTAAAGTTCTATCATTAAATAATACTTGATTATCATATTATAATTCTTAACTCACTGAAGTTAAGAGAGTACTTTCAGATATTTAAAAAAAACTCACGTCTGGTGAGTAAACTAAGAAATTTACTTTCAATTTTCAAGGTATCTGTAGAGGGTTGCATTCGAATACACATACTTGTCTTTATGTATGTTAGCATGCAAAACATGCACAGATGTAGTTCCTTATGTAGACTTCCTACCTTCCTTGAGTGCGTACGTAGTACTTCCTTTCTTGTGCATGTACACAAACAAACTCACATCTTTCCTTCCTTACGTACGCAATTACTTCCTAACATAAATGCACACTACCTACATTATTATCATATAAATGATTAACTGATATACTAATTACTAATCTCTACCAACAGAGGGCAGTCATTAGTGCTATGAATTAGGGCTGTCAAGCATTTTTTTTTAATGTCAAATATTCGTTGAATTTAAAATAAAAATCCATATTTGAATGCAAAAACGTTGCATTAGAATTTTAGGTGTGCATTTAGGAGGCAGCCTTATCAGGGGCACATGAGATGCGATGGCAATATAACTGTCTTTGCATTATAATGTTTTTGTTAGCCTATCCAGTTGAAGCCATTAGATGCGGCGCTGCTGCGTTCTTGTTTACATCAAAACTGAAATCAAGCCGTTCACACAGAACACATATTTCGCACATTTTCTAAAGGGACATCTATCACGGTTGCACAAAGGAGCCGCATTTTTAGAAAGCCATGAAAAATTAATGCAAGTTTAACTTTGAAAAAAAAACATATCAAGATTTGATGGTGTTTTTTTTTTTTTTTATCCCACTGCATCTCATGTTTTTAAATGAAAATGTACTCTGTGCGATTGGCTTTCGGCCCTTTGTATTAAACTATGCATACATACATGATGCTGTTTTGTTTATAGCTGTTAAAGCAACCCAATTAATTATATAACCATTATTCTAAACATTATGCACTTTTTTCACAGATAGTTATGTTATCTTATGCTTTGGATAAATGTGCATAAGTAATATGTTGCTCGATGTGCCCTCTTGTGGCCTCAGAAAAGAAGCCAAAAGCTTTTCTTCACCCCTAACTGAAATTATGCATTTTAAATAATAATTTTGATAATATTTGAAGTACAAAATTTGAATATACTTTTTCAGCCATTTTGACAGCCCTACTGTGGATGGATGGGAATTCATTATCATGTTGGAGATCCCAGCTTAATTATAGATTTCATCCATATTTCATTCTGCTGCCACATGTCTGACTCATAATTTCAGATGTCTAATAATGGCAACAGCAGCCAAACTGATTCAGGGACGCCCTCAGAGCCAGTCAAATGAAACCAGAACTGACACTCCAACGTCCAGAGACCTGTCAACATCTACACCATCTTGACTTCATGGATATGCCCTGCTTAAACCTCAGAAATATTTCTGAGCAATTATATGAGAGCAAAGACTGTAGTGACTGCGTACTGTTAAAACTTGTCTTTATTTACATGTTACTAGTAATGAATAATTTACCCTAAATCCTGGGTATCCACTGTTCTGCATAGTTTAATTCCAACTCTAATCACCTGAAGCAGCTAATCAAGCTCTTCTGGATCACTAGAAACATAACAGGCCAGGTGAGCTGAAGCAGGTTGGAAATAAACTTTTAGTACAGTGGGCTCCAAGGAGCAGGGCTGAAGATTTACGAGTATTTTTATAGCCAAGCACATGAAGAGTAACACTATGTGACGGACTGCTCCGGGAGTTCAGAAATTAAGTAAAAGAACCATAAAACAGCATCTTACCCAGATCAGTATTAGGTCCGGCCAGAACCTGCCTGAACTTGTCGAGTCTCGACGCCTCTCTCTCGGACATGGCAGGAGTTCCGGATGTGTTCTGATCCACAATGCGGGGCACCAGAGGAATCACAGGCCTGTGCGGGAGTGACTGCTGTCTGTGAAGCACTGCCTGTTCAACACCTACTTCTGAAACACCAACAGAAAAGAAAACACAGCTTTAATGATCATATGAAAAAAACACTGACTGCTCTCTCACATCCCTCGGCCCATTAAATGTGATTATGGAGGCAATTCATGACACATAGGATATTAGGACATCAGATCACCCATAGGTCAAGAGAAGAAGCTACCCCAAGATGCTCAGCTAGTGGTAATGAAACACTTTTCTGTCAAACTAAATCCATTATAGAGCTCGGACAAATGCACCTCATTCAGAGTGCCATAATCATTAGAGGTAATCTTTGGGCACCACACGATTCAATTCATTTCAATTCATGGTGTCATGATGAGATTACGTGTGATTCTCAATGCAGAGTATGGAAGCATATGGGTAGCAAAATTCAATTTAAAATGTAATATGCAAAATGTATTTCTGTATTTAAATGAACAGTTTCCCATACAGTATGTGCAACATTTAGTGCAAAATGAAAATTGAATTATATAATTTACTTTTGCCATTTCCTACACTAGGTTTAACCTGTTAACTGTCACTCACATTTTTGAACATAGACTTGAAAGTGCATGATCCAAACCTACATTTTTATAATTCATGACTGAAAACATTGTGTAATTTAAAATGGGTTTCAAAAGGATGCATTTTGAGATTTTAAGTTTTCAAGTGATATATAATTTATATATGATATGATATATGATTTCTAAAGCGTGATAGAGAAAAAGGCAACAAAGAAGACCTTTTTTTTTTGACAAAGGTCAGAACTCCTGTTATGATGTAGGTTTTTGAGGTGCACTCTTGCCATAAATCAATCTATTACTTTTCCTACATAATTTTTTACAAAAAAGATTGGTAAAATATCTAAGGAGTCTTAGACCTTTCCAACGATATATAGTTTGTCATGATTAGATTAGGATTTATTTGTAATATAGTGAAATATAGTAGGCGTCCCACCGAGGGGATGGGTCACAGTTATCAGTTAATATGCTTAAAGACCTTTGTTCATCTTCGGAACACAAATTAAGGTATTTTTTGATGGAATCTGAGAGCTCTCTGACCCACCATAGACAGCAGTGATATCACCACGATCAACGCACAGAATCGTAGCAAGGACATCTGTAAATTAATCCATGTGACATCAGGGGGTTTAACCGTAATTTTACAAAGCTACAAGAATACCTTTTTTGTGCAAAGAAAACAATAACAACAAAACTTCAACGATTCTGCATGCACACGCCGTCTTCTGAACATAAACAATGCTGATTAAGTTAATTTCGTAATGGGGTACATTCCAAAATGGAGGAAGACGGTTACTCAGGGCACAGAACTGCTGAATAAATTATGTTAATAATGGGTATATGGGTACATCATTTGGTAGAATGTTCTCACAAAGAATCACAAAGGATATGTGAATTGGATATGTGGGATAATGTGAAAGTATATGTGAATTGATTTTTCCCAAATGTTTAATACGCATGCTGTCCATAACACTGAACGTCACTGTAAAATGTGATTGTATGCTTGTTAGAGGCATTAAATGTGTCTCTGGGTGACTTTGAGAGATCATTCTCCCATTAAGCATCAAAACATCTTCAACGATTAATGGCGTTCATGTAATCCCTGCAGAAATTAGACAGTGCGTGACGGCTGTTGACAGTGTCAACACAAGGTGCTGTTAGAGGTGGAACGCATCAACAGGAAGTCCATTATCACAGTCATCCACTGCCACTGAGGCTGTCAAAGCAAAAAGGGCAGGAACCTTGATGGAAGACGTCAATCCTCATGTAATCAAATACTCATAGGAAAAAGTGTTTCAATCTTCGCTCAGAGGTTAGAAAGTGTTTTGAAATAGATGAGCAGCAGTATACTAATTGCAAATATCCCAATGCCGTCTGACAGCTCTCCCGTGTGTTCATGTTATTAGCATTGTCTCACCTCAATAAACTTGTTGAGAGTTGAGACATATTCCTGAAAGTTTTCCATGTCAGATAAGGAAAAGCATTAAAGCACAGCCACATATTATGTATTTGCTATGGACCAATGTCAGGTGGAAGCTTTCTGGAAAGTTTGAGCTAGTGAGCCATTTCAAACTACCCACACAAACCATAAGCGAACTTTGGTATGGTTAGATTTTTGTTTACAATGACATCATACCCATTCATTTTTTGGGCCTTCAGGTCACTGCAGTACTATACAGAACTGGGATTCTAATATTATTGGAAATAAAGATGCTGTGATTTGATTGGCTATGCTTCAAAAGTATCAGAGTGAAAGTTTGAGCTCTATGGGGAAAAATGCATTCTATATTAACATATTAAAGCTTATTGGTGAACACAAAACAATTGATTGACATTTCACTGGCTCCAATTTGCCTTGGCCATGCAGGTTTACAATGTTACAGCCTCCCAGTTAATTACTACAAGTTCAAATGAAACAATTTAATGAAGGTCATGCTAATTAGCTAGAAAAAGGACAGGGAGAAAAGGGAAGTCTAGAGTTTAGAAGGTCACAGGTCTGTTCCCAAATCCAAACTCTCATTTAAGACTTGAGCTAAATTAGTTGATCTTTCCCAGCAAGGTCTTGCATTTAGATGGCAAAAAACATAGTCACAACAAAATTGGCAATATAACAATAAAACCTTCTCTTTTTTTTGCTAGTCTGTGCAAAACTGGAACTCCTCCAAGGTCTTTGGTTCAGGCTTCATCAAATTTTACACAGCATCTAGGTAGAGTGCTGGCAAAAACTTATGAAAAGAACTTTGATATGTCAAAGCATTGCAAAGATATTAGAAAATGAATTTAAGCATTGCCTAATGACCTAAATCCGCTGAAACAAAATCCCCAAATCCAAAGAAACATTTTTCCTCTTCTCAAATTAGTCACTACGAAAGCACAGTGATATGTAATTTCATAAGAAGGGTTATATTTACCTATTAAGATTGTTTATATCTAAATATAGTTTTTGCTAAATTTTAAAAAGTTTTATAAATCAATAATTACAATTTTAACAATATTTCAAGTGTGATTTGTGAGATTTGTTGTATTTTGAATCCAATATTTGTTTGTTGATCATACAGATTTCAATGTTTTCAAAGGATTAATTAGTTTGAATATGCTTTGAACCAAACACATTATCATAACATCTTATTTGATAATTCAATATATCTGCATAATATATTTATATATATATATATATATATATATATATATATATATATATATATATATATATATATATATATATATATATATATATATATATATATATATATATGTGTGTGCGTGCGTGCATGCGTGTGTGCTCGCACACACACATATTGTTATTTACACTTGATTAATTAATATAGCTGGGCGGCCCGCCCAAGTAAAGTCTATGTGTGGAAAGCACTGAACACTGTTCTAGAACAGTTTAATCCAAATATGCAAATGTGTGCAGTGCATCTTAAGGAGGACTGTTTCCTGATCCTGGGACAGTAGACTACAATGCTGGCTGTTCTGACTCACAGTCTGCATGTACGTTTCCATATTTAAAGGATTTGCACACTGATGATTCAAACACAAATTTTGAGCAGTTTAGAGTAGCGCTTGTTGTTTGTCGTTTCTCCGATAACAAATGCAGACATGGTTTTATGTTTACGCGGCGTGATGCAACGCAACGCGTAAAAAGTCAGCGGTTCTCAATTCCAGTCCTCGTGCCCCCTGCTCTGCACATTTTGTATGTTTCTCTTATGGTTTCAGATATTGGTTCCACTTGAACGTAGGTGCCCTGCGAAGTGGACATCACAGGATATTCTACCATGATTCTAGTTCGAAGTGAAAGTATGTGTTCCATTTAAAGTGCACTTAAGTGTGCGAGGCATGAATTTAAATTATATTTATTTACAGAGGTATATGATGTCACACTTGTCCATGTGTGAAGACATTGTGCAGGGCAAATCCGTGAATTAATTTTCTGAATGAGGTAACAGATTTCCCCTGCTCATTATCATTTTTTTATTAGCATTTTATGTTTTCAGTTCATCTAAAGTTTTAGCAATTTTGTTTTAGACTTTATTTTTATTATTTCTTAATATTATTATTATTATTTAGATTTTTAATATCAGTTTAGCCTTTTCATGTATTTTTATTTTAGTTTATTTTATTTTAGTATTACGCCTTTTTTAAACTACTTTTCTTTTCTTTTTTTCATCTAATATTTATTTTAATCATTATCTATTATTTTTATTTTAGAGAAACACCACTTAACACAACAACCAAAGATTAATTTCAAATTTGTTAACACTAAACAAACATTCAAACAATAAACCAGACAAAAAGGGTAAACAGAGACAGGAAATGCAGTTGTTCCGATGTCTTACTGACCTTTAGGCGAGCCAACAGGGGCTTCACTTTGTGACTTCACCAGTCTATTGCCACTGAGTGGAAGATCTTCTGAACTGAACGACAGATCTGTTGTCTTCTCTGCCCCTTCCTCTCTCTCATCCTCTTCATCTGGCTCTTCCTCCTCTTCCTCGTGTGCTTCCTGTCCATCTTTGTCATCAGGCTCAGTCATCTTGTCCATCCGTTGCTGTCTTCTTTCCCGCAGCTTGCTGTGGTTTTCTATCACCTTATTGGCTGTCTCCATAACGACCTCAATGTTGAGATTTTGGGCTGCCATAGCGAGAAGTTCATCATCATCATCTCCCACATCCCAGGCATCACTGGTGATGCTCTCAAACTCTTGGAAGGTGGTGGCTTTCTTTGGTTTTCCTGGCGTAGTTGCAGATGGAGGCTTGTTTCCTGCTTTCATCAGACTGCAAGAGAAAATTTTGACTTTTGTTTATATATGAATCAAACAAATACAGAATGCCGGTCTTCCACAGATAACTTTAATAATATTCCTAAATATGGTGAAATCATAAAGAACAGGGAAATTCTTGCTCCTCGAACTCTAATTGTTAGTCGCCAATTCACTGTTCACTTACAAAAAAGTTACTTTTTCTCAACTTGGGGCGTCACAAAAATGGTCACAGCTGCTCGTGTTGCCACATACTGCTAAAATCCAATGATTTCTGGTCGCTTTGTCATCACAAATTCCTGTCAGCAGCACCATTTAAGATAAAGTTCAAACCTATTTTTGAGGGATCAAATTCTGATTAAAGTTATGCACAAAATGAAGTGGATACATTGCACATATTTTAAACTTACATTAGAGGTTGGGGTTCATTTAAAAGTTTACAGGAAATGATATAAAACACTTAATGTGTTCTACTCAATTTCATGTTGTGTTCTCACTATAGCCTAAGGATGGCCGATATATCGCATGCGATTGTCACGCGCATTTCGTCAGTAAAGCCATCGCCATCAACTGCTTTCAAATGGAGTGGCAATAAATAGCCAGAGCCGTAGATCACTGACAAGCTACGCAATATCGCGTTCATTATCGAAGGTGATTCATCTGCGATAATGAACGCGATATTGCGTAGCTTGTCAGTGATATACAGCTCTGTCTTTTAAATGCCGCTCCATTTGAACACAGTTGATGGCAATTTACCACTAATCAGGGAACCGGCTTTACTGACGAAATGAGCGTGACAATCACATGCGATATATCGGCCATCCCTACTATAGCCAGCTAACTCCAAAAATCAGGGGTAGAGTTGCAAAAAGGTTGAAAATGTCCATCAAATTTTGGAAACATCTCAGTATTTTAGGAAATTTTCCATCCCTTTGCAACCCTACTCTTAAGTATCTCGTTCCAGAAGCTCCAAAGGCGGCTGCTTTTAGTCTAGTTCATGTGGCAATTCAATGGGCAGGGTTTGCTGATTCATTCTAGAAACATCTGTGGCTGTCAAAAAGAAAATAGCAACAAGTACGATCACTACATTTTCACTATATTCTATGCAAATTCAACATCAAAATGAACTCTTTTCATATTCTAAAAACTCAAATTTCTGTTTTTATTGGGAATGATTAATCTATGCATTTTATAGAAAGGGGAACAATGCTATCTTTAATTCAACTGAAATAACTTGTTGTTCCTCTGAAATGACTTTCTGTTTAAGGTTTCCTTTTTTTTCAAGATCTAATCAATTCCTCACAAAAAAAAGCCATGTAATGCTCTACCTTTTTTTATTTATTATTATTAAACATACATGTGAACCCATTTTACTTTCTTAATTGTATATACTTTAAAGTAAAATAGAAAACCCAACAGATCAACCATATATAAAGACACAATTTTATACAGTGGCATATGCTGTTACATTGTCCAGTTTTCTTTATCGTGCTGAAATTAAGGAAGTAAAACGGGTTGCAAACGATACTGTCTTTTAAAAAAAATTAAAGCAAAAGATCCCCTTCTATCTTTGAATATGTGACCCTGGAGCACAAAATTAGTTTTAAGTCGCTGGACTATATTTGTAGCAATAGCCAACTAAACATTGTATGGGTCAAAATGATTGATTTTTCTTTTATGCCAAAAATCATTAGGATATTACGTACAGATCATGGTTCCAATAAGATATTTTGTACATTTCAGATTTGTAACATGCATTGCTAAAGATTTAATTTGGACAACATTAAAGGTGATTTTCTCAATATTTTGATGTTTTTTTTTTTTTTTTTTGCACCCTCATATTCCCAAAATTTCAAACAGTTTTATCTCAGCCAAATATCATCCTATCCTAACAAACCATACATCAATGGAAAGCTTAGCTATTTATTAAAAAAAAGGAACCTTAAGACTGGTTTTGTGGTCCTGGGTCACATACGTTCTTTTCAGCTAAACTAAACGCTAGTATACAGGAAAATTACACACTGTTAAAGGGTCTGAAATATCAAAACCACACACAAAAAAAGTACATAACTGCACTTACTTGGCATGTAGCAGAGGGTCAAATGGGGGGTGTTGGGCTCCATAAACATGCTGGATACTGTGAAAAAGAATAAGTGATAAGATGGATGTTTATAGGAAAAATCTTTATTTTTAACTCCCCATCATTATTTAGACAATATGAAAACTGGTTTGACAAGTCAAGAAGTAATGAAGCAAAACTAAAAAACAACAACCCTTCATTTTAAAGAGTTATTAGATATTTGTAATTTGTCACGTGATTGTACCCACATTATATATACACTACTTTAGTTATGAAGTTTTATAAAGTTGCTTTTGATGCCATAACTACTTAAAACGCTCCATTGTACTGTTTTAAGTTACAATGTAAAAAGCATGGTATGTGAATAAAATAATCATCCAGTATATTGGTATATATAAAAATACTATAACTAATGTAGTGATACTTTTAATGTACCAATCTGTACCGTTACTTGTCTGTAAGAGTTGTCAAAAGAGGGGCCAGAAGCCCATAGCTAACAGGCTAACATGACTTTCTGAACTAAACTATTAACACAGAGATTTGATCGATACAACAGATATTATCACCACATACACATTAATCAAAGGGCACATGTCAGTGTTAGAAAAATATAATTATGATGATATAAATTTAATAGATCACTGACATCAATATATGCAGGGAGCAGTACGTTACAGCTAGCACACATCACATTAAAAGACCGTTAAAAACAGCCTTGAGAAGATCAGATTTGATTGACACGTGTTATTCCGAACATTTGGAGCTCTCCCTATGAGATCTTGAGTTAAAATATATTGTTCAATAAATTGGATCTATATTTAAACACATATCAATTCACACACAGAGCTCGACATTAGCATGAACACGTCACTCACTTCCCAGGAACCTTGGCTGTGTTTCTCTTCCAGAACTGTTTTTTGCTGCCGTCGCCTGACATATTTTGGCTTCAGAGTACTCGCTCATAAATTAAAGGGGCGAAATAAGCTGATAAGTTGTGTGAAATGTGCAAGAAGAGTTTATTTACACCTCAATTCCTCTTCTTAAACTCAGAGAGCCGCCATGTTGGTACCGCCCACCGCATATTAGCGCGGCTGTGATTGGTTAAGGGGCCTCATGAGTGACTGTTGAACAGCCAATCAAAAGTGGACGTTTCTCCACGCCTTCTTTAGTTCCCTCACAGTCCTCTTAAAATGTTTGATGCCATCTTGTAAATATATGTTTAATTTCTAAACATAAAACATACGAGGATGTTACTAAATAAATCAATAAACAACACAGCACTGGAATGATAAAGAAACGTCAAAAGAGATTTTAATAACAATATTATTACATATTTTCAAAATATTGTTGAGATATGCCTTAAAATGTAGCTTATAGTCGCAGAATTGGCACTTATTTATGTGAAATGTGGAGAAGTGACTTGATAAGACCCTTTTTTCAGTAGGCCTACTATTTTTATCTAGTTAAATAAAATCAAACAACACATCTTTCCAAAATAGAGAAAATCAGTCACACATCTATATTCATATATAAATAAATGCAGGCTTGATGAGCAGAAGAAACTTCTTTCAAATTCACATTAAAAATAGTAATGTTTCCAAACTTTTGCTCTGTACTGTATGTATATATATATATATATATATATATATATATATATATATATATATATATAGTACAACAGTTTTAGGCCTTGCTTAATTATGATGCATTTTTTTAGGTGGGCTAACTATTTCCTGAGTAGAATGAATTATGGCAATTAGAAAGATTATTGAAAGATACAATAAGACATTAACGTTGCAATAACGCACAATGTTGACAGCATTGGTCGCATTTTTCCATATAATGAATCTGACTGAGGAAACACCCTATACCATTGATTTGGAGAATAGAAATGTCAATACTTTTATTCAAGTAATACACTTAAAGGAGTCCACCATGGCAATAGCTAATAGCTTTAACATTGTATAAATTATATGATATTGCATTGTTTTATATTATATTATATTATATTATATTATATTATATTATATTATATTATATTATATTATATTATATTATATTATATTATATTATATTTTATTGTATTGTATTGTATTGTATTGTATTATATTATATTATATTCATTAGCCTATATAACATTATATGTACAGTATAAAAGTTCAACACGTTAAATATATGATGGAAGAAAACTGTTCTAGACGTTTTCATATTTTATAACATGTACATACAGCATGTAATATATACTGTCCGAGTGGCAAAATATGTCATATATAATATAACTTTTTAAATAAATTAGTGTAGATCCCATATTAACTAACAGTGCCACAATAAATTAATAAACAAACAAACAAAGTATGCCAAGCACTCACATCGCACCTCCTACAATAGGATTATGTGTGACGCAGATATCTCTGGCTCCTCCCACTTTACCAGGAAAGAGAAAACCGCTATGTAGCCAAACTGCTTAGGGGAAAACGAGCATTATTGTAGCGATTGTAGTATTTTTATAATAATTTAAAGCGTCGGGCGGTATAGTATAAACTCGTTTTGAAGATGAAAGTCAGATAACTAGTGTGTATTTGTTGTTAAGAGCAGAAATGGAGAAGCAGTCGCGTCTGTTGTGTTCTGAGCTGTGTGTTCAGAGCAGACTGTATGAGGTCACATTAAACTGCGCGATTCTCGCGTGGAAAGACATACAAATCGCCAAAAAACACACCGGACGGGCCATTTATGGAGTTGTCAAAGCGGGTGAGTTACATATCTAATACAATAATAACACTATAACAATATACAACACGGTACGCTGCTGCTGTTATTTGTTACAGTGGTGTGTGCGGTGTCTCAAAACTGACTTGAGCTGCCTAGTAGACCGTGGTTTAGGCATCGGATCTAGAGTATGTACAGAGAAGAACGCAACATTTTAACAGGCTAACTATGATGCCCCAAAAAGATACTGACTGGATGACATCTTTAATGCCCCAAAACACTGCTGATTCTGAGCATGTCAGTGGTACCCAAAAGTATGCTGATTTAAAGACGTCTGTAATTCCCAAATATGACTAAACACTACTGACTAGATATCTGTATATGTAGTAGGCCTGTATATCTGAATTTGAATGCTCCTGTGCTGCTCAAATGTTAATTTGTAACATTGTATAGGATGTCTGAAAACCCTGCTGACTCAAAACACATAAATGATGCCTAGAAATAGCCTGCTGTTGTATGATGAATAATATATATCTGGAAATGAAGGTCTACTGTATGATGCCCAAAACACCACTGAATCTGAACATGCTTATAATACCATAAAACTCTGCTCAGAATCTTTGACATCCCAAAATGCTGTGTTGTAAGCACACATTTCTGATGTCCAGAAATGCTACTGACTCCTAAAAATTTTGGGTTTGTATGTATGTAAAACTGTATGGTGCCCAAAAAATCCTGCTTACTCAGAACTCGTCTATGAGGCCTAAACATGCCGTGGTCTGTGCGCATGTGATGCCCTAAATCGCTGTCTGCTAGGTAGGCAGTTCACTAAGTTTTTAATTACAGCCATAAAAAATAAAATATAAAAATACCATTTATTTTATAGAACACAAAATAAAAGTTAAAGTAATTTGTTACCTCACTGACAAAAAAAAAAAAACATTAGTTTAGTCAACTTGAAATTTTGCATTACTTAATGTTAAGTTACAGTGTTACATTTTAGTAAATTTTTACAGTGAATGTTATGTAAAGTATCAAGATGAGTTTCTTAACAGAATAATTTTTCTGTTCCTAGTGGGAAGTATGTTAAAACTTTAAGTTTAAACATATAAACCTTGAAAACTTGAAAAACTTGAAAAAAGTTAAGTTGTGTATAAAGAGTGTGTGAAGCGTTCTCAGACTGTACTGGAAGGTCAGAGAGGTCACTAATAATCTTGAGGAACTGGATTGTGTTGTGTTTCCACCAGTCTGTTGCACACACTCTACTTCTGTCCTCTCATTGCTGGAGGTCTATGGTTCGGATTGTTAATGAGTCTGTCATGAATTGTCATAAATTAACTTCCAGGTTTGGGTAGTTCATTAGTTATTTGTGTAACATTGTTTTCTGAAAATCACTCACATTTAACTGGAACTCTTTCAGAAGAAGAGAATGACCACAAATTATATGCTAGACAAACGGTCAGGTCATTGTTTGCTGGTGGACATAAACTTTTCAAACAGTTGGTTTGAATTCAGCAAATTGTTATACAGTCAAGGTTAGAGTTATAAACAAGGCAAAGACATCTGGCAGTTTAATCTCAGCTCTTAGAAATAAAAACAAATGCGTATTATCACAGTTATAAGTTACAACAGGGTAATTCTGTGTCGACTCAACCAGAGGTCCCCGGCTCAAATTTTTAGAATTAGCTCATATTTTATTCTGAAGACAAATAAACATGTATAATGATGAACGCCAAAATATTAAATGTTGTGGATGAATCTGTACTGAGTAATCCACTCTTTGGTACTATTTTGTAGGGGACCTCTGGTTGAGCTGACACAGAATGACCCAACAATAAGTTTTCACTATGTTTAAAGAACCACCATGAGTGAAATATTCCTAATAGCCAAAAATAAAGCTTACACAAAAATCACAACCCTGTTATAAAAAACCTGAAAACAAATGCTGATGAACTGACTGGATAATTCATTTGAAAATCCTAGTTATGGATAATCTTCAAGGATCTTATGTATGCTTGCTGTAAACTGTTGCTATATGTAAAAGCAGCATAAAGATTCTGCTTAAAATCCAATGTTCCAGGCCATCCTTAAAAATATTCTTGTTTGCCGTAAACCGACCGACCCTGTCAATTTAGGACCGACTCATTTTTTTTTTTTTTTTTTGCTTTTAGTCCGACCGACTTGTCGATTGTAAATTTGCGTTAAGACCGACCAATTTTTTTTTACTCTTCAAACAACTAATACAAAAGCAATACAATAATATTAATTATATTTAAGTAAGTATTGTAAATATATAAATTTCCTTGGCCTACATACAAACAAAGGCTATCTTCCTTAATTAAAAAAAACCTTGTGACGTCATCTATGTTTACACTATTGGTTAACGGATGTCCCACTATGGCCTGTGCGTTCGCTTCGTCTCATATTCTCATTCATTGTCAGAGTCAACGGTTCGCGCTTGGTAATGATGGCTGCGGCTGCAGTAAACAAAATATTCGCAGTCACTGTTCAAAGTCATACGGGTTCGGGCACTATAATACATCTAAAAAATGCATTAAAACAGCTCGACACCACTTTAACTTCGCACGAAGTTCTGGGAAAACTGTGCCCAGATCTTTTCCCATCCCTTCCCTTTCCCAGTCTAGTCTAAAACCGTGACAGTGTCGACTGTCACTTTATGTTCGAAAATCTATTGCACGAATCAATTGGACCAACCAACACAAGATTCGAAAATGAAAATAGGAAATTGATTTTAACGAAATTCTCTCGGAGCGCGACCAGGTTTTTTTTTTTTTTTTTTTTTTTTTTTTTTTGAGCGCGTCCAAGTTTTTTTTTTTTTTTTTTTTTGGAACACACGTCACACAGCAACTGCAGCTTCGGACACACACACATAACAGCAAATGATACTTCTACACAATGTTTCTCTTTTCTCTTTTGTGAATTCTGCCTGTATTAAGTCTCATGCATACAGATACAGATTCGGGCTAGAATCGCCTAGGGCTGTCAAAATAGCTGAAAAACTAAATTCGAATTTTTTACTTAAATATGATTATATTCGAATTTAAAATGCATAATTTCAGTTAGGGTGAAGAAAAGCTTTTTGCTTCTCTTCTGAGGCCTCAAGATAGCGCATCAAGCAAAATATTACTGCATGTAATATTGCTAAACATGTTTTTGACAAAGATTTTAATTTGTTTGTGGTCTATAGCCTGCATAAAAATGAGGTTTGCAATTATGCACCCGAAGGCACGGGTTGAAAAAAACCATCACCCAATTTTTTCTTTTTTTTTTTACATTGAAACTTGAAAAAAAAAAATAAAATAGACCGACCTACTAACCCGTTTTCTAAAAAAGATTACTGTTACTGCAAACCAAAATATTTTTAAGGATGGCCCCAAGCTGTACGGGTTTGTAACAACATGAATGTGAGTGAATGATATCTTGTTTAAAAGTAAAATAAACTAAAATGGGTCGTTTCAATATCCTTGACCTTTTAAAATGACCCATGTAATAGAACCATGAACTCCACATAAATATTAAGTTCAAAACTAATCCAGGTTTTTAAACTGTTACACTTGAGCCAGACCTTTGCCCATGCCATGGATACGTTATACATCCGAGGAGAAGTTGAGAACTGGGTGACCTCCAGTACTAAGATCCATTACACAAAGCCGACTTTTATTTAAAGCTCTTGATGGATGTTTTCCTCGGAGCCATGACACATTAAATGAAGTTTCCACCCTGCTTAAGGTAGTTCAAGGCGCCATTGTTTAATTAAAGGATTTCACAAGAATAAAACCATTGCTCACATGAGGTCAGGGAGATCCTTTTATGGTTAAGTCTAAACTGGTTTTGTTGTCATCAGTACCCAAATATTGTTGTTTTGTTTTGTTTTTTGTTGTTCTTTGATTTTTTTTCTTCCTTGTTTTGTTTTCGGTGTTTCGCATTCCTCGGTGTAGTTTGCGGTGCTGTTCACACTCTTACTCTCAAGGTTTATAAATGGATACCTTTTCAAAAATGTCTCTTTTCATGCCTCTTCTCCAAAATTCAGTTTCTGGAGTGATCTCTTCTTGTAGTTAACATACACTTGAAGCTGACCTGTTTGATTGATTTTTAGACGTGAAGAACATGGGGAAGATTTATTTAGTTTTTACTGTGGAAATCTGTTGGTGACCAGAATGACTTGTGTCAGCACTGGCTGTCTAGTGTGCAATTTACTTTGTCCATATGCTGTGTAATCTAACCTCTTTCACCACAAGTTAATTTTCTCAGAACGCGTAACTGGAGTAGTGGGGACACAAAAGACATTATTTGTAGAGGGCCCTTTCATACTAAACAAATGTTTGGTTTTGCTGGAAAGGTCACGTTGGATGGATGAATGGTGTGTTATGCTGCTCAAACATGGCGCTTCAGTACTTTGCGAGAAGGGAATAAAAGTCTGGTCCCAAACTCATATCTCCATGGTTACCGATGCCTGGAAGGACATGAGTAATATTCCAAAACATGATCCACAGGCTGCACGATTCTGGATAAATTGAAAATCATGATTTTTTTGGACTCATATAGAGATCACGATTCTCCTACTATTCTGAACTAAATAAAATAATGTGTGACAAAATGTTATTGCTGCAGTCTAATTAAAAGTGTCATTAATTTCTGTGGTCAAAGTTTTATTTTCAGCATCATTACTACAGTCTTCAGTGTCTCACGGCATGAATGAGGCGTTTAGCAGCAAGATCATCATATTAGAATGATTTCTGAAGGATCATGTAAAACTGTCATGTAGAAAACAAACTTTCGTTATGTCGAGATAACGAGAAAATTGAGTCGTTATAATGAGAAAACAAGAAGGAAAAAAATTATAATGCATGGCCACTTAGAACTTCCGTACTTTTTGCGAATAACTTGCTTAGTTTGTCGCATGAGCACATGATGTGGTCGCAATATTTAGTTAATTATTTATTTTTATTTTTTGCACTACAACATGGGATTAATCAATGCATGCTTTGTCATAGTTTATAGCTATATGTAAACGAAAGTGGTTAATATTCAACCCATTGTTGTTCATCAGTATTATTTCTGATTTGAATTTTGTGAATGGGAATTCCTCTTTTGCTGTGCTATAAGCCTGGCTTTGGGTGCTTTCACTTTCGAATTTGTGATCTTGTCACGTTTTTTACAAGAAAGGATAAGATAATTGTCTGTTACATACACATTTCACTTTTTAAGACTAAAACAAAAGATTGATTCATTGTTATTCTTAATTAAAAATCACAACAACAATAAAACAGTTAGATACAATGACAAACTAGTGCCGCGTTTCCACCGAAATTACCCGGAACATTTGTACCAGGAACTTTTTTCCCCCCAGACCTGTTGCTTTCTGCGTTTCCACCGTGGTGTAAAGTACCGGGAAGATTAGGCAAATAGACTGGTGACGTAGGTCTGTGCGCGTTTCTCAATACAAAGTACGCTGAATTTGGGACGTGCATCCTCGGTAGATCAGACTTTGTGCATTCGACTCTGGAGTGTGATGTCCGCGACGACGCGAATCCGGTAATTCTGCAAACAGCAGCGTACTTGATAACTTCAGTCAGCTGACCATGGCTACTGCAATTTTCCTCTCTGTATATTTACAATAAAACGAAATAGGATATCAAATACCACTGCCTCCTTAATAACAGCTGCAGAAATGTACTTAGTTCAGAGATATGTGTGTGTATATATATATATATATATATATATATATATATATATATATATATATATATATATATATATATATACAGCCATTACAATGAAACAAAATATTATATAAATTTGCCTTTTTTATTTTAATTTTAACATATAGATAAATTGAATACAGAAAAAGTACTACCTCGCAAGCAGGGACTTTCTGAGGGACTTTTTTAACCGGAACTTTATTTAGTTCCTGGTTCCTGCGGTGGAAACACACCGAGTACCAGGCCAAAGTCCCTAGTTCCTGAGTAAAGTTCCTGCGGTGGAAACGACCAGTCGCGTTTCCACTGTCACTTCCTGGGCTTGATCGTGCCTCATCGGGGCTTCCTTGGGGCCATCGGCCCAAGGGTTTTTTGGCCCGGCGAAAACCTAGGTAAACAGCAAAGAACAAGATTTTTTAAATAAAAACAAAACGAAAAGTAAAACTAAACTTGTTGTCAGTAATAGTGCTTGCATGTTTTTCCCCACATGAATATCAGCATGTTCACCCTCTTTGGTTTAAGTAGCAGACTTTTACTTTACTTTAGCATGAAACACATACATTGTTTCCTCAATATTTGTCTCATTTTTGTTATGCGCACCTTCACGCTCATGCTAAAACGGCAAATATAAATCAGGCTCTATACTCGAAGCCATGCGCAGCTCAAATGAGTAGTGAGGTTTCCTTATGCTTTCAGTATCGTTTGCCATAGTCAAGTCAAGTCAAGTCACCTTTATTTAAATAGCGCTTTAAACAAAATACATTGCGTCAAAGCAACTGAACAACATTCATTAGGAAAACAGTGTGTCAATAATGCAAAATGATAGTTAAAGGCAGTTCATCATTAAATTCAGTGATGTCATCTCTGTTCAGTTAAATAGCGTCTGTGCATTTATTTGCAATCAAGTCAATGATATCGCTGTAGATGAAGTGACCCCAACTAAGCAAGCCAGAGGCGACAGCGGCAAGGAACCGAAACTCCATTGGTGACAGAATGGAGAAAAAAACCTTGGGAGAAACCAGGCTCAGTTGGGGGGCCAGTTCTCCTCTGACCAGACGAAACCAGTGACCTCGGAATAAGAGAGAAACAGACAAATATTAGCGTAGATGCCATTCTTCTAATGATGTAGCAAGTACATAGGGTATTATGTGAAGTGTTCCCGGTTCCGGTTTACCTAATTAATGCAGCCTAAAAATCCTTTAACGGATTTGGATATTAAAAGCATATTAGTATGTTATGTGTAAGCCAGGTTAAAGAGATGGGTCTTTAATCTAGATTTAAACTGCAAGAGTGTGTCTGCCTCCCGAACAATGTTAGATAGGTTATTCCAGAGTTTAGGCGCCAAATAGGAAAAGGATCTGCTGCCCGCAGTTGATTTTGATATTCTAGGTATTATCAAATTGCCTGAGTTTTGAGAACGTAGCGGACGTAGAGGATTATAATGTAAAAGGAGCTCATTCAAATACTGAGGTGCTAAACCATTCAGGGCTTTATAAGTAATAAGCAATATTTTAAAATCTATACGATGTTTGAAAGGGAGCCAGTGCAGTGTTGACAGGACCGGGCTAATATGGTCATACTTCCTGGTTCTAGTAAGAACTCTTGCTGCTGCATTTTCGACTAGCTGTAGTTTGTCTACTAAGCGTGCAGAACAACCATCCAATAAAGCATTACAATAATCTAACCTAAAGGTCATAAATGCATGGATTTACATTTCTGCATTTGACATTGAGAGCATAGGCCGTAATTTAGATATATTTTTGAGATGGAAAAATGCAGTTTTACAAATGCTAGAAACGTGGCTTTCTAAGGAAAGATTGCGATCAAATAGCACACCTAGGTTCCTAACTGATGACGAAGAATTGACAGAGCAACCATCAAGTCTAAGACAGTATTCTAGGTTATTACAAGCAGAGTTTTTAGGTTCTATAATTAACACCTCTGTTTTTTCAGAATTTAGCAGTAAGAAATCACTCGTCATCCAGTTTTTTATATCGACTATGCATTCCATTAGTTTTTCAAATTGGTGTGTTTCACCGGGCCGTGAAGAAATA
Source organism: Carassius carassius (assembly GCF_963082965.1). Classification (NCBI taxonomy): domain Eukaryota; kingdom Metazoa; phylum Chordata; class Actinopteri; order Cypriniformes; family Cyprinidae; genus Carassius; species Carassius carassius. The sequence continues at coordinate 18,579,232 of NC_081780.1, read as the reverse complement.
TAGAGCTGAGTATCATCAGCATAACAGGGAAAGCTAACACCATGTTTCCTGATGATATCTCCCAAGGGTAACATATAGAGTGTGAAGAGTAGCGGCCCTAGTACTGAGCCTTGAGGTACTCCATACTGCACTTGTGATCGATATGATACATCTTCATTCACTGCTACGAGCTGATGGCGGTCATATAAATATGATTTAAACCATGCTAATGCACTTCCATTAATGCCAACAATGTGTTCAAGTCTATGCAAAAGAATGTTGTGGTCAATTGTGTCAAACGCAATGCCCAACCCTACTAGTGCAGCTTTCTAGCTTTTAATCTGTGGCTCAAGTGATTTTATAATTGTTGTAAGCACAACGGCTATCTCAGTTTCTTTCCATATTAATAACAAGCATGACTGGGAGGTATGACTGGCACATTATTCAAAGGAGAAATAATTTTTTAATTAGCAGAGTTCGTCACATGAAGTTCTGTGAAATTCAAATATGTCAGTCAGTATGAATTTGTACCATTTATACTATGGTTTTAATTTGATCAATTTAAAGATTACATTTAAAATCTTTCTTTGCTAATTCTGTTCCTGTGTGGGTAGCACACTAGGTTTTTGGAGTTTTTGGCAACACACCAAGCCATATTTGACTAAACTTTTTTTGTGAAAACATACTCCTTTATTAATGTAACCTCGGTTCCCTGAGATAGGTTAATGTGTTCTGCATCTTGATAAATACACTATGGGAAAAATAGTTTTCTCCTGAACTGAAGCCTTTTTTTCAATCACGCAGTGAAACTGCACAGCCAATGATTCTTGCAGTGTATAAAAAACAGGTTACTCAACTGAAGCGACGACTTCATAGTGCGGCTACATAGCATGGCTAGCAATGCATTACTCGTTTCCGTATCTCAGGGAACTGAGGTTAAGTTAGTAACCGAGTACCTTACCCATCGATACTACACTCATCTTGCTAAGATGCTATGGGAACACAGTACAATCATAACGTGCTACAGGAGGTCGCCAGCCTCTGTATGGCCAGAGCCGTTCTGGTGCAACTACAGCCATCATTCAGGCTGATACGAAAATTGTTCCAAGGAATGATATTCGTTGGCTGGGGAACAACATGCTCTTGGCAAAAGTGACCCTGAGTCCAAGGCGCTCTAAGTGGCTGATGAGAAGGGTCCTGTGTGATATTAGCTCTGCCTCCGACTGGGCCAGAACAAGCTAGTCATCAAGGTAGTTGAAAATGCAGATTCCCATCTGTCTCAGAGGGAAAAGAGCCGCGTCTATGCACTACGTAAAAGTGCGGGGGGCAAGGAACAGTCCAAAAGGAAGGACAGTGTATTAATAAGCCACTCCCTCGAAAGCGAATCTCAAGAATCACCTGTGATGGAGGGCTATCTGGATGTGAAAGTATGCATCCTTCAGGTCCAGGGAAAAGAACCACCTCTCCTAAGCGAAATTGCGCAATGATCTGTTTCAGTGTAGTCATCCTGAACGACCTCTTCATGAAGATGTAATTCAGGTGCCTGAGAGTGAGGATGGGCTGGAGCCACCATCTTTCTTGGGGATGAGGAAGTAGCGACTGTAGAAGCCAGACCTGCTCCGAGGTGGAGGAACCGTTTCTAAAGCTCCTCTTGCCAGCAGATTCATCACCTCTGAGCACAGAACGTGAGCGTCCTTGCTTGCTTTGGTGGGGACCACGTTGCTGAGGCATGGTGGTCTTTCGAGCGAATTGGAGTGAATATCCTTGTTTTATTATCCCCATGACTCATCTTGACACTCGGGATGACCTGCCAGGCCTCGGCCCATGTGTCAAGGGCTTGGATTAACTGGAGTGACTGGCAGCACAGTGGTAGAATAATCGTGACTAATGGAAGAGGAAGTTTGCTCTTTTTAAAATGTGTTTTATTTTTTCTGCTATAACAGCAGCCGATTGCCGTAGCAGGACCTGTCGGACACTTGCAAAAAACACAACTAAGAGAGGCTACTTGGGAGGCAGTCTGGCCGTAGCAGGGCCTGGCCCCATCCGCTTCCAGTCCTGCAGATTAGGAAGACGCCTGAGGCTCCAGGTCCAATGTAATCTTGAGTCGGGGTCCCTGTCGCTTAAGAAGAGATTAGCGTCTGGCCGAGCGGGAGCGTCCTTGCATCTGCTGAGCCTTAGCAGGCTGAACAGCGGGGGCAGCAGATGCTGGTTTTGGGGTGGAGTCGCTCTCTGAAAAGAAAGTGATCTGCAAGTGAAGAGAGGTGAGACTGAAGTTCTCACAGTAAGAACATTTAGTTCCCAAGAGCGCAGCTTCCGCATGGCATTTCCTCAAGCAGGAAACGCACTCATTGTGGCCATCATCGAGTGCAGAGGAGACCCACATGAATCGCAGTAACAGCGCAGCATTTGTAAAAATGCCAATTTGCTCTTTTAGAAGCTCTTTTAGAATTGCTGGATGACGGCAGGGAAAAAGGACCAGAACTGCTATATCGCATGGTCATCACTGAAGGAGAAGAAATCTGAGGATCCTGTTGCAAACGCCCGCTTATATAGCAGGGATCAGGTAGACTTTGTCCGCCAAAAGATTAGTAGTTGAGGGTATTAGTGTAGTTATTTTGTAATGAGTGTAGTTATTAGTATTTAAGTCATCACACAAGTTTAATTAAACTTTTTTGGTGTAGTACTTTTAACAATAAATATTGTTTCAAATAGGGCTGCATGATGTGTCGTTTAAGCATCGATATCGCGATGTACGAATCCACGATAGTCACATCGCAGGATGTGCAATGTCAGCTGTCGTAGTTGATCTGTTATTCATTAACTGTAGGGGCCAGCTGCTCCCCGGCCCTTGACGAATGTGATTCGCGGATTAATTGCACAGCTTAACCATCATAGAGTGAAAGTTTTGACAGGGCAGAGAGAGAGAAAGCGCGTGAGAGAGAGAGTGAGAAAGAGAGAGATAGACAGAGAGAGAGAGAGTGCGTGTGAGAGAGAGAGAGAGGGAGGGAGAGAGCGTGCGAGAGAGAGAGCGCGTGTAAGATAGAGAGAGAGGGCGCGCGAGAGAGAGCGCGTGTGAAAGAGAGAGAGAGGGCGCGCGAGAGAGAGAGAGAGAGAGACAGAGGGAGAGAGAGACAGAGGGAGATAGAGAGACAGAGAGAGAGAGAGCGAGCGAGCCCCGGCTGCACGCTCACCGTCTTCAAACAACACGAGCGCTGTCTTGCTCTCTCTCCCTCGCGCATATTAATCAATTGACACGATGGTGTCGATGTTTAAATCATTTAAAATGAGAATGTAAGTGTGCTCACCCCATTTTTGTTTGTAAGAAAAAATTTGATTAGATTTCATATCGCAATATATATCGCAAAAAAATAAAATATTGCAATGTAATTTTTTCCCAATATCGTGCAGCCCTAGTTTCAAAGCATCTTCACAAAAATGTTTTGAATACAATCAGGAAGTAATTTGTTAAATGATCAGAAATGAATGTCAGTGTTTCCATGTGGGACTAGTATTCAGCGAAGATAATGTAGTTAAGTATACATAATGAAAATGTTAGGCAATGGCTAAAATAAAGATGTGTATATATGTGCACTTAGAGCATGTGGAAGGTATAGGCCTATAGCCTCAGATTGTTGCATTGTTGAGTCATGGTTTGGAAGGACATGTGGAGTATTTGGCAGGGTGAGAGCTGCGATATAACAGTCAAGGACCCCTGGAATGTAAATTATTGTTTAGTGGTATTTTCTCTATTCTCATTAAGTTTACTGCCTCTGTTTAACAAAATGATTTACTATAGTTCAGAATCACAACATTTTATGTAATCAGATGTGTTTCTGCATTGTTTTTTTATGTAATCACACGAAGGGTGATTGCAGGAGTATTATAGTGTAAATGAATGAAATGAGACGAACAGACTGTAAATGATCAGATCAAAAGATTGTGGTTTTTTTATAGGAAAAGTTACTAAATACTAAATACTCTCATTCCATTTTCTATTTTTTTTTTTAATTCTACTGTTTATGAAGCATTCATCGCTGTAATTCAGCCCTTTTAACAAATGTATTATAAATGATCAATTAAATATTTTTACTGTATTCTTTAATTTATGGGAAATTAAAGTTGCATAACTCCAAAACAACATTTGGTGCAAACTTAATTTAGGCTAAATCTTCAACCCTCTGTTAACCCTACCGGGCAGGTGCCCTAAAATTCCATTAATATATTTGTTTACTTTGAATGTTATATATTTATGTTTATATATTCCTTTGAAATAACACAAGGTTTTAAACTATTCCAGTCCAAATTTTGGCAAGTGTTGCAAAAATTGCAATAAAATATTAGAAAATGAACATTCTTTATAAAATAAAACAGCACATATAATATGTATTTTATATAATATGAATAAATAAATATAAATAAATACCTTATGGTATGGTCACATTTTGAAAAAAAAGATTATTCTTTGTCTTTATCTTTTTTTATTATTATTATTATTTTTTTATTTATTTTTTTGGTTAGTGGATGCATATATACATGCAACAGGCATTAAGTCCCTTATGATCTCTATAACTCTACTGCATCACCTTTACATCTCAGCTTTTTGCCTCATGCAGTATTCATGTGTTATACAATAACTCCTTAATACAATTATCATGAAACTTTTATAAGATTGTTGTTTCCATGTTATTATGCTGTTAAGTTTATGGCTACATCTGGGCATATGAATGGTTTCATTAAAGTGTATATAAATGAAATACACTTGTTATGTCCCATAAATGTGTCATACATTTTTAATGAAGATAAATCATTACTCTAGGTTTATCTGGGCAATAAGTAAAGTTTCTGAAGCAGTACTTTATTCTAATCCACATAACTCTCTGATCTTTTGAATAAGGTCAAACCTCATTAACTTCCTCTCCCAGGGGTTTTCTGGAAAGCCTGCTTTATGTAACATAACACAAGATTGACTCATTTGGGCACAAGCTGTCAGAATGCAAAAACCTCCTTTGCTTAGAGATATCTTCCCTGGCTAGCACAGAGACAGAGATGATGGAAACTGACATTTACATAGTGTCTTATTGAAAGCAAACAAAATAAAGCAGTCGATATCACCAAAACTCACATTTTGCAAACTCAAAACCTCTAAAGCATTTTGTGTTATAATTTATAAAATCTGAAAAAAAGAAATTTAACTCATTGTTTAAAAATACTGCCAACTGAACTGAATCGGTCTTGATATGACTTTTTAATCATGAATCATTTGTGTTGGATAAATCCAAATTTTTGATTAAAGGGGTCATATGATGCTTTTTTAAAGATCATTATTTTGTGTATTTGGGGTAACAGAATATGTTGACATGCTTTAATGTTAATGTGTGCGCGCACACACACACACACACACATGACGTGCAAAAGTCCGCATTTGAACAGTCAGTAGCAAATATGTAAAGGGTTAGTTCACCCAAAAATGAAAATTGTAATTAATGACTCACCCTCATGTCGTTCCAAACCCGTAAGATCTCCGTTCATCTTCGGAGAACAGTTTAAGATATTTTTTAGATTTAGTCCGAGAGCTTTCTGTCCCTCCGTAAAAAAATGTATGTACGGTATAAGATGACCTGGCCTCCACAGTCACCGGACCTGAACCCAATCGAGATGATTTAGGGGTGAGCTGGACCGCAGACAGAAGGCAAAAGGGCCAACAAGTGCTAAGCATCTCTCGGGGAACTCCTTCAAGACTGTTGGAAGACCATTTCAGGTGACTACCTCTTGAAGCTCATCAAGAGAATGCCAAGAGTAGGGCTGCAACTAACGATTATTTTGATAATCGATTAATCTGTCGATTATTTTTACGATTAATCGATTAATCGTTTTATGTACTTATATTTTAGTTTTTTCCATTTTTTCCCCAAGTAAATTATTAATAAATGGTCTTTATCATTCAGCATAGATTTAAGAGATTGTAACCATTTTGCACTGTCATATCCTCATCAAAAATATACCTGGAGTTGTTTTATTGTGTTAGTAATCCTTTGTCGAACTCTTCTGCAATCAGAACACTGACCCATACTCTAGCAAATTTCACAAGGAGATTTCAAATAATGTTTTCACCATGGCAGTCCTTAGAGCTCCTAAAGTAGTTTAACATCCTGAACAAAGCTTATTAAGGAATCTTTCAGAACATATTTTCACGAAGAATAAGGATAAAACAATAAAATTGCAGTGCATTGTATTTTATTATTTACTGGGAAACAGCTTTATAGCTTTTGCTGTGAAATTGTAAACAATCCTTCAAAAAAAGTGCCAATGGCATGAAACCTGAATGGAACTCACAATTTAAAGTAAAATCCATCAGAAGGTTGTCCAGAAAAAAAATAGGACACACACAAAAAACCTGCTGTGTGAAAAAGAGCAGTGAATACTTAGAAAATAAGTGCATTTCAAATATCTACATTTACCTCTCTCATTCAGTCATAATTAGGCTGCACGACTGAATTTTGAACTGGTAAACGACAAACTGATCACAGAACATGTTTGTAAAGCTTTAAATGTTAACTGTTAAAAAGCAATGTTATCAGCTTTTACGACTAAACATTTGCAAACAACATTGTACTGGAGAATCTGCACAAATGAAAGTCTTAGGGGCCGTTCACAAATCGCGCCTAAAAACGCTAGGCGCGCCACTTTCTCCTTCTTTCCAAAGCGCTCGGGCAGAAGCGCCCCTGAGGCGTCTGCCTTTGCTAAGCAACCATGACGTGCTCTCTCCTTGAAGAAGCGGAAATTTCAGCAAAGGATAAATGGATTTGCAGCTCAAAAAATCGCTTGCAGTAGCTCTGCTACTAAATTTATTTCAAAATGGAAATCCATATACAACTATGATCAGCTGTTCCTTTCATCTTGACTGAGCTTTTAACGTTGTTACGGGAAAGGATGAAGCTGATTGGTTAGTTCTTGTCACATGACCCGCGGTGCGGTTGCGGCATTCGGAAAAGTTTAAATGTTTTTAACTCGATGCGGTGCGGTGTTGGAAATAACGAACTTGAGAGCGCAAAAGACGCGATATGTGAACGTCCCCTTAAACAGTGCAGTAGTGCAGAGTTTACAGGTTACTCTTCTTTTTTAAAGGCTCAATGTAAAGTACTCCCACATCACGCTGAATGACATGGCTGCAGAGACGCTGTTCGGGAAGCACGTGACATAAAACAAGGCCAGCTATTGGCTATTCGCTACTTCTCCTGTTGTACTGGCTGAGTAAAACCTCCGGTGGCTCATTACTGCCACACTTTGGTCACCGCAGATTTGAAATATGCACGAAATGAGCCGCTTACGGCAAATAAAAGTTATTTAGCAACGAATCGATGACTAAATTAGTTGACAACTATTTTAATAATCGATTTTAATCGATTAAATCGATTCGTTGTTTCAGCTCTAGCCAAGAGTGTGCAAAGCAGTAATCAAAGCAAAAGGTGGCTATTTGTTTATTGCACATAACGCCCAAAAAACACCCATTACTCATTAAGAGAATAGGGACAACCCGTTTAGACCATGAGCCCGGGCACGCCAACCGTTTTTCCACCGTTAAAATAGCAGAAGTGGATTTGGACACACCCTGAGTGCACCTGCGCTGTGCGCTTTACACTCTGGGTTTAGATCGTTAAAAAGGGCCCCATGTGACATCAGAGGGTCAGTTAGAATTTGTTGAAGCATCGAAAATACATTTTGGTCCAAAATGACTTTATTCAGCATTGTCTTCTGTTCCGGGACGTTTGAGGCTGCTGACATGTTTTCTGGTGCGCCCAATAACAAAAATAACACGTCAGCAGCGTTGTGGGCGTGAACGCGCTCACAACAGTACCGGAAAGGAAGACAATGCTGAATAAAGTCGTTATTTTTGGACCAAAATTTATTTTCGACGGTCTTACGGGTTTGGAACGACAAGTCATTAATAACATAATTTTCATTTTTCGGCGAACTAACCCTTTAAACTAATAACAAAACATACTTACAGTAGGCTAGCTGATTCTAAAGCACCAGACTGTTGTAGCAAAGTCAGAATTACTTCCTCTCATAGGTTCATGAAACGGTCATCCATAAAATGCATTGCTGCTGATAGTCACCAAATTAAACACATTTTCAGTGAGACTCATAGCCTCCTTTCCAATATCAAGAATTTACTCTGACAAAGATCCATTGATATAGATTGCCAAGATAACAATAACTGCTAATAATGTTTCAGTCTGTTACATACAATCTGTTCAATGTTTTATTGACTTTTTAAATCTAATTGAAAATCACTGAATTATGAATCCAATCAGTTCATTATCAGCACAAAGATGAACATTCCTAATAATTACTTGAAATGGACCAATATAACCAATATAACGATGTCATAATAACGTGATGAAAGTTTTGGGTCATAATAAAAAATTATATCAAATAGATAATTGTTCATTTGAAATGTCTTGGCAACTAAATGAAATAAATAACTTTGTAAATAGTAAAATAGTTTGTAAAAGTAAATATTAAAAATTATTACAATAGTATATGAATAATTAAAAAGTATATAAATCGTATTATAGAGTCAAGCTCTATTTGAATGATAAATTGCAAATGTTGCATATAGTCTTCTGATCCATGACAGTAGGGCTGGGTGATAAATCGATTTTATCGATTAACTCGAATGTGTAGTTTACATTGATTTGTTTGAATGAAAGTCGGCTCTTTTTAACATCTGCCCATCTGCTCAACCCTCCCCTCGTGCGTAGCGACATGCTGTCGAGCAGAGCATGTGAGCGAAGCTCTGCTACGTTTTCCGCTCTATTGACGTGCGCTCCACTCAGTCGCTCAGTCACACAAGCAAGCGCTCTGTTAATATTCAGCTCACCCGCAATAAACCAATTCCCACTCAGATCCCGCTCCAACATAAAATGTCTCTAGTAGGCCTAGTTGTTTACTGTTTGTACAGAAATTCTTTAATAATTGTCTAAAACTATGCATGCTGACAAATAATTTTTCAAAATGAAATTATTACATTCTTCTTAATTTTATTAATTGTATTAGGCTAATTAAAATGTATTCAATATATTAATCTAACCTTAGTAAACATAGCCTACCTAAAATGTAAAAACTAAAGAAGTGTATTTGATTTTCGTTCACTTTATTTCTGAGAAAATAGCTGCCATTGTTGTGCAATAGAACTTTCAAAACTTTCAAAACAGGCTCATTAAAACACAAACGCGAACACACACGAGATTAAATGTGCGTAGATCTTTACAAAATACACCTGGATTATAAAGCTCTGAAAAGCACACACAAGATAAAATGCACTTAAAGAATGCTTAGATTATGGACTGGGTTGAGCAAGCGGAGCAGAATCTTCTGAAAGACGCTCAGCGCTCTTGAGGAAATATTACCGCTCTGCTCACATGCTCCGCTCACATGCTCTGCTGTTGAGTCAGAGAGATGTTTTGCCCTATGAAATGAACAAAACCGCGGCAGCACAAGCACAGCCGACAAAAATCAACCTACAGCAGTGTTACTCGTTGCGCAGCTCGCCAAGCTTTACTTTTGTGGCTCGCATGGCAGTAAATAATACGATGATATGATCATACAATCAATACAGATATTTCATAAAAATATTAAAAACAAGCGGTGCTATAACATAACCCATTAAAAAACTCACACCATGTCTACACCGGGCACAAGTGGCACGATCCAAAAAAAGACAACAGAACCCAGTGATGTTGTCTACACTGGATGAGTCGTGATGCGACACAATCCCCATCAGTAAACTGATGCCTCGTTCTTTTCATGACGAAATGTACTGACACTATGTTCAGATGATTTGCAACTGTAGTGTGGTGCCATCAAGTTTATACAGACTTTTAGCGCAGCAGGGCGTGGCACGACAACTCTCGCGTCCCGTGTAGACACCGTTAAGTCAAAGTCAAAGTCAAAGTGAAGTGACATTCAGCCAAGTATGGTGACCCATACTCAGAATTTGTGCTCTGCATTTAACCCATCCAAAATGCACACACACAGAGCAGTGAACACACACACACACTGTGAACACACACCCGGAGCAGTGGGCAGCCATTTATGCTGCGGCGCCCGGGGAGCAGTTGGGGGTTCAATGCCTTGCTCAAGGGCACCTAAGTCGTGGTATTGAAGGTGGAGAGAGAACTGTACATGCACTCCCCCCACCCACAATTCCTGCCGGCCCGGGACTCGAACTCACAGCCTTTCGATTGGGAGTCCGACTCTCTAACCATTAGGCCACGACTTCCCAGTTAGTCTAACTGCTCCCACGACTGAGCAGTTAGACTGCTCTATTTACAAATAATTTATATAAAATAAATAAATAAATAAAAATACTAAACTAGCGGCATTACAAGATGGAAATATAGACTAGAAAATATATTTACACTTGCTCTGTCCTACGTCCATGACACTGCAGAGTTGCCAGTTTTAATCTGAACAGCTCTTAACGCCGAGTGTGCACTTGGATGGTTAGATGCATGATGGGCTAGTATATATATATATATAGCTTAAGGTCTTTCCAGCATTGAGGTTATACTGTTTTTTTATTATTATTTATTTTTTTGACTGGTAAATGATAAAGAATGATAGTCCCTTTTGCTTTGCATTGCATATCAGGGATGACAGATTGATAAAAAAAAGACATGCTATTTGTGACTAGATGTAACTTTTGATACTTTACGGTAAAAGGGGCCCTCTGGTTGACTTTTGCCCTAGTGCAGCTCCCATGGAAAAAAAAATAAAAATAAATAGTGAAGACCTCTGACAGTCTTACAAACTGTATCCAGTATGATATGAATGTTATGTCACATTTTATGTTATGTAACGTTTTGCCGGTTTACAATGGCAGGGCCTGCCATCGTGTCTTTTTGGCTTGTTGTGTCTGATTGAACTTTAACCCCAAGGGGGAAATCCAGATCAAATTCCTGAGGGTAAAATCAAAACAAAATAGAGTTAAAACTTAAAACTTTTGAACAATTTCTTTGTCATCTGCATATTGATTTTAAGTAGGGAGGACAAATATCGATTTAAATCATAAATCAGATTTTTTGTGAAAAAATTGGGGATTTTTTTTTTTAGGCCATATCGCCCAGCCCTACTTGTTAGGTTCCATTTGTGGTTTTGTTATGTCTTTCATGTTATGTGACCCACTGGTCCTCTGTTCACAGGTAGTTATTGTGTCCCGATGTGTGAGATTATAGCCGTTCAGGAAAAAGAAGATGACTCTCCATGTAAAAACACTGGGAAATGGCAGAAGGTTCCTCAGAGCCCAGCGGACTCCTGCCAGCACGCTTTCACAGGTACACCAGCATAATCAGACTGTCATCTGCTTATCTGGCCCTGATAACAGGGGAATACATAGTTTGTTCCTTTGTCTATATGATCATATCTATATGTCGTGAGTGTATTATCAAAACGATACTGATCATACAAGTCACCTTTTACCTAGTTTTTGGAATAATGTGGCATTTTCGTTTGTGTTTCTCTTCAGTGTTCTATGTAGAGAGGACAAGGCAGCACTGCTGGTGGTGCAGCAACGTGACTTTCCACTGCTCTGAACATTCCCTGTGTCTGCTCTGGGTCCAAACTATTAGGGAACAACTTGCATTGATGAGTGTGTCTTTTATTTTTGTATAATATAAAAATGTACTATTGTAAACTAACAACGCTATTCATAAACTATAGCAAAAAAGACAAGTTATTGTTTATAGGTATTATAAACTTCCCTTTTAATATGCATTTTAATTAGCCAAAACAGACATTTTTGTTAACCAAAGGTTTTTTTTTTTTTTTTTTTTTTTTTTTTTTTTTTATCTGCTAGTAACTCCGCCAAAATAGAATCTCATCAAAATAAATGTAAATATCAAATATGTTGTGATTTGACAGTGTTTGCTTAGACACAGAAAATAATTGTAAATTTGAAAAAACCCAGAACTTTTATTATCAATCCTATGGATAGGTTGGGGGTGTTTTGAACCTAGTGTAGGCACAAGTAGAGTTTTGGTCTTCTCTATGTTGTCACATCAGATTAAGTTTTTCAAAAGCAACTTAATGAAGTAGTTTTGAAAGCCTAGGAAGACAAAAACTCACTTTTAATGCTCTGCCCGCCTCTCATTCCGCAGCCAATCGACCGAAGAACTTGCTAGTGTACATCAACCCCTACGGAGGAAAACAACGTGGGAAGCAGATTTACGACCATAAAGTGGCCCCCATCTTTTCCCGGGCTTCCATTTCCACCGACGTGATTGGTGAGTGCCCGTCAGCCGCCTGCATTAACATTTAAATAAAAAATGAGCTTTTATGCTTCGCAAATAGATCTCCGTTGGCAAATGGCCTCACCTGCCAACCCATCCCACGAATATGATTTTATTTACAGCGCCATCTATCACAGGAGCTGGCCATAATGCAAACTGTGATAGTCGATAAACATAGGAATGCAAATACATCCATTATTTATTAAGTTTGAGGGAGGAAGACCCTGGGCTTGTGTGAATATTGGCTGTTGGAGCTAAAGCTTACAGGCTTACTCAGCAGTTGCTTGAGGGTATTCTTTTTATGACCATGCGGACATTTCGTAAATGGTAAAGTACATGTCTGGCTGGACAAATACCATTCAAACCAAATCATTAGAGGAGCCAAACAAGATGTTCTGCCGACAGTTTAATAAGCTCCATACATCACCTTTGGCGTATATCATCAACGTGATCCACAGGGCTCGGTCCTAGGCCCCATTCATTTTCAGCACATCCCTCCGAGTTACGGCTTTACATCAGTGCTGATGGTAAAGAACCGGTAATGAAATGTACTGGGGATTGTTTTTCACCGTGACTTCAGCTTCATCATTTGATGTGGCTGATTGATGGTCTCCATCAAGCCAGCAGAAAAATGCAATTTAACTGCCAGATGAACATAATGATGTTTCTCCCCCTCTGCTCAGCCTCGCTGTCATTGTCCCCGTTAACAATGGCTTTTTCTCTTTTGTTTCTATAGTTACAGAGCGTGCAAATCATGCCAGGGACCACTTGAAGACAGAGGCTGATCTGAAGAAGTATGATGGGTGAGTGGGCATCCTGCTGGGAGATCATGGTCGCTGTGCGGCGACTCTTAATTTGCCCACCGAGGAACGCGTCCTCTGCCGCACAGCTCAGATTAAAATTTGCACATCAATGAACATCAGTCTGGCACTGCGGCAGATGACGGCGGGCAGCTTGGGAAATGACAACTGAAAATGGAGTGGCTTTTGGTGACAGCAACATGGATGTTGCTTCATAGCTGGGCCAGAGGCTGTATTCACAAAACAACTCTGACTGTTGCGTCTGGATCTTTTTTCTTTACTTTTTAACATTTCTGTGAACAAGAGTTTAGACACAAATTTCATTCATTTTGCACTCTACCTTTCACTGAAGAAAATTTAGTTTTAAACAAATATGCATTGATGTGATCAATGTATTCTCTCAATGCAGTGTGGTGTGTGTCGGAGGTGATGGCATGTTCAGCGAGATTATGCATGGCCTCGTCTCCCGTATGCAGCAAGAAGCAGGTGTGGATGAGAACTCTATTGAGGAGACCCTTATACCGTGTGGACTTCGCATCGGCATCATTCCTTCAGGTTGGTCTATAGTCAAGTCAAGTCAAGTCACCTTTATTTATATAGCGCTTTAAACAAAATACATTGCGTCAAAGCAACTGAACAACAATCATAAGGAAAACAGTGTGTCAATAATGCAAAATGATAGTTAAAGGCAGTTCATCATTGAATTCAGTGATGTCATCTCTGTTCAGTTAAATAGTGTCTGTGCATTTATTTGCAATCGAGTCAACGATGTCGCTGTAGATGAAGTGACCCCAACTAAGCAAGCCAGAGGCGACAGCGACAAGGAACCGAAACTCCATCGGTGACAGAATGGAGAAAAAAACCTTGGGAGAAACCAGGCTCAGTTGGAGGGCCAGTTCTCCTCTGACCAGACGAAACCAGTAGTTCAATTTCAGGCTGCAGCAAAGTCAGATTGTGCAGAAGAATCATCTGTTTCCTGTGGTCTTGTCCTGATGCTCCTCTGAGACAAGGTCTTTACAGGGGATCTGTATCTGGGGCTCTAGTTGTCCTGGTCTCCGCTGTCTTTCAGGGCAGTAGAGGTCCTTTCTAGGTGCTGATCCACCATCTGGTCTGGATACGTACTGGATCCGGGTGACTGCAGTGACCCTCTGATCTGGATACAGACTGGATCTGGTGGCTACGGTGACCTCCGAATAAGAGAGAAACAGACAAATATTAGCGTAGATGCTATTCTTCTAATGATGTAGCAAGTACATAGGGTGTTATGGGAAGTGTTCCCAGTTCCGGTTTACCTAATTAATGCAGCCTAAAAATCCTTTAACGGATTTGGATATTAAAAGCATATTAGTATGTATTAACTAGTATTAATGTAGTATTAATGTAATGTATGTATTAATTAGTATGTATGCATGGATTAACATTTCTGCATTTGACATTGAGAGCATAGGCCGTAATTTAGATATATTTTTGAGATGGAAAAATGCATTTTTACAAATTCTAGAAACGTGGCTTTCTAAGGAAAGATTGCGATCAAATAGCACACCTAGGTTCCTAACTGATGACGAAGAATTGACAGAGCAACCATCAAGTCTTAGATAGTTCTTTAGGTTATTACAAGCAGAGTTTTTAGGTCCTATAATTAACATCTCTGTTTTTTTTTTCAGAATTTAGCAGTAAGAAATTACTCGTCAACCAGTTTTTTATATCAACTATGCATTCCATTAGTTTTTCAAATTGGTGTGTTTCACCGGGCCGCGAAGAAATATAGAGCTGAGTATCATCAGCATAACAGTGAAAGCTAACACCATGTTCCCTGATGAGATCTCCCAAGGGTAACATATAAAGCGTGAAGTGTAGCGGCCCTAGTACTGAGCCTTGAGGTACTCCATACTGCACTTGTGATCGATATGATACATCTTCATTCACTGCTACGAACTGATGGCGGTCATATAAGTACGATTTAAAACATGCTAATGCACTTCCATTAATGCCAACAAAGTGTTCAAGTCTATGCAAAAGAATGTTGTGGTCAATTGTGTCAAACGCAGCACTAAGATCCAATAAAACTAATAGAGAGATACACCCACGATCAGATGATAAGAGCAGATCATTTGTAACTCTAAGGAAACAGTCTCAGTACTATGATACGGTCTAAATCCTGACTGGAAATCCTCACATATACCATTTTTCTCTAAGAAGGAATATAATTGTGAGGATACCACCTTTTCTAGTATCTTGGACAGAAAAGGGAGATTCGAGATTGGTCTATAATTAACTAGTTCTTTGGGGTCAAGTTGTGGTTTTTTGATGAGAGGCTTAATAACAGCCAGTTTTAAGGTTTTGGGGACATATCCTAATGACAATGAGGAATTTATAGTCAGAAGAGGATCTATGACTTCTGGAAGCACCTCTTTTAGGGAGCTTAGATGGTATAGGGTCTAACATACATGTTGTTGGTTTAGATGATTGTGACGAGTGGGGCGGGGCCGAGGGACATGGGAGCGAGGCCGGGGGGAGTGATTGGAGAGAGGACCAGGCCTGGGCTTTTAGTTGTGTTTTGGGTTTTATTTGCGCGCACCAGTCGTCCGTGAGGGGCTGGTGCGCTGTTTTTGTGTTTATTTTGTTATTAAAATGTTTTTGATTGTCCGCCGGTTCCCGCCTCCTTCTTCCGGATGAGTATGAAGGTTAAATCATTACAGTGGTGCCGAAGCCCGGGAGAAGGAGGGACGCGCTGCTGAAGATCCCTCGCCGCTGTGGTGAATCCGCGGTGCCATCGAGCTGGCGAGGAGGGTGCCGCCATGGACGCTCGAGGCGGTGGGCTGGAGCGAGTTGCCGGGGACGGGCGAGCTTGCTACCGGCCACCCACGATGTGGAGAGACGGCTGCCGTCCGTGAGGGAGCGGAGGAGTCGGCGCCGTTCGCCAGGTGGCCGGAGCCTGCTACCATCCGCCGGAACGGGGAGGAGCAGGGAACGGGGGACTCCTGCCGGCTGCCCAAAACCGGAGGAGCCGTCGCCGTCCACCGGGCGGCGGAGGAGTGTCGTGCCGTCCGCCGAGGGCCGTCCAGTGCCACCGCCAGGCACCGCGGAGGAGCTCGCCCAGCTGGTGGAGGGCCGAGCAGCGGTGCGTCTGGGAACCGGAATTTTTTTTTTTTTTTTTTTTCCTCTCTCCCCTCTCTCGTCTCTGTCGCTCCTCCTTCCATCTCCTTTTCTCTTGCCTCGTCTTGTCCTACCCCCAGGTTCCCGCAGGTCCCCGTGAGCGGCCCCCCCGGAGGGAGGGGGGGGGGTAGAGCGCAGTCTCGGGAGTACCCCCCGGCCTGCGAGGGGCGATGGGGGTATGTGACGAGTGGGGCGGGGCCGAGGGACATGGGAGCGAGGCCGGGGGAGTGATTGGAGAGAGGACCAGGCCTGGGCTTTTAGTTGTGTTTTGGGTTTTATTTGCGCGCACCAGTCGTCCGTGAGGGGCTGGTGCGCTGTTTTTGTGTTTATTTTGTTATTAAAATGTTTTTGATTGTCCGCCGGTTCCCGCCTCCTTCTTCCGGATGAATATGAAGGTTAAATCGTTACAATGATTTAACAAGTTTATACAATTCTTCCACTCCTATAGTAGAGAATGAGTGGAACTGTTCCTCAGGGGGTCTATAGTGCACTATCTGATGCGATACTGTAGCTGACGGCTGAATGGTTGCAATTTTATCTCTAATAGTATCGAAGTAAAGTAAAAAAAAAATTAGAAGTAAAGTAGTTCATAAAGTCATTACTGCTGTGGTGTTGGGAAATGTCAACACTTGTTGAGGCTTTATTTTTTTCGTTAATTTAGCCACTGTATTGAATAAATACCTGGGGTTATGTTTGTTTTCTTCTAAAAGAGAAGAAAAGTAATCGGATCTAGCAGTTTTTAATGCTTTTCTGTAGGATAGGTTACTTTCCCGCCAAGCAACACAAAATACCTCTAGTTTTGTTTTCCTCCAGCTGCGCTCCATTTTTCGGTCTGCTCTCTTTAGGGTGCGAGTATGCTCATTATACCATGGTGTCAAACTGTTTTCCTTAACCTTCCTTAAGCGTAAAGGACCAACTGTATTTAAAGTGCTATAAAAGAGATAGTCCATAGTTTTTGTTACATCGTCAAGTTGTTCTGAGGTTTTGGATATGCTAAGGAATTAGGATACATCAGGAAGATAACTTAAAAAGCAGTCTTTTGTGGTAGAAGTGATGGTTCTACCATACTTGTAACAAGAAGTAGAATTTACAATTTTGGCTATATGAAGCTTGCACAAAACTAAATAATGATCTGAGATATCATCACTTGGCTGCATAATTTCAACACTATCAACATCAATTCCATGTGTCAGTATTAAATCTAGAGTATGATTTCGACAATGAGTAGGTCCTGAAACGTGTTGTCTAACCCCAATAGAGTTCAGAATGTCTATAAATGCTGATCCCAATGCTTGAATCTTTTTCATTATCAACATGGATATTAAAATCACCAACTATTAAAACTTTATCTGCAGCCAGCACTAACTCGGATGTAAAATCACCAAATTATTTAATAAAGTCTGTATAGTGCCCTGGTGGCCTGTATACAGTAGCCAGTACAAACATCACAGGGGATTTATCATTAGCATTTGTTTCTCTGGATAATGTTATATGAAGCACCAGAAGAAGAATAGAAGTTTTTCCCAATCCTGGTACTGGAGCATGTACCAAACACATTTTGTACATGTCCCCTCACACAGTTCATTTTATGGTCAGTCTATTAACAACTTGATGAGCTGAATCAGGTGCATTAGATAAAGGAGGCATCCAAAATGAGCAGTGTTGGTGATGCTCCAGGACTGAGAATCACTTGTCTACAGTCACAAATCTATATAGCCAAGAACTCGTCCTCAGAATGGATTTCATTGCTTTTTCATGCTCGGCACTTCCTTGGCAGTGTTCCTGGAAGCATCTGTCACTCAGGGTTCCATTACAGCGTTTGTGTTTTGAGATATTTCCAAGTCATTGTAAGTTTTACACCTGCAAATGGGCACAGCTGCATAATAGAGGAGAACTGCAGGAGATTATAGCTCTCTTCCAAAACCTAGTGAGCTGCCTAGAACGCATGTTTAGGCATCAGAGGTTCACTCATGATATAAAGGCTGTTCAACAAATGGAAAGGAACATTATGTTGCCTTTGATGATACTGTGTTTTGATCAAATTTTAGTGGGCTGTTCACACAGAACATGTCTGTGTCTGTGTGTGCACTGCTATTTTTAAATAGTGGGTCTCTGTAAAGTTGCTAGTTGAATATCTTTGGCTGTTATAAAGCATCTTGTTTTGTATTTTATTTATTTTTTTATCTCAGTTCTAAATGTATTTATTTATTTATTTTGTCTAGGTTTTTTAAGTTTTAATACATTGTTATTGGCAGCACTGCATGTATCATTTGTGGATAATCTGCAGTTAACACTGTCACCAAAAAAAAAATATATATATATATATATATATATATATTAAGCAGCAAAACGTTGATAATAATAAGAAATGTTTATTGAGTACCAAATCAGCATATTATGAATATTTTTTGACACTAATAACTGTAGTATTGACTACTAAAAATTCAGCTTTGCTTTCACAGGAATAAATAAAACTTTAGAATATAGTAGAATTGGAAACATGCATTTAAAATTTTAATAGCATATTATAATATAACTGTAAATACATTTTTAAAATGCAGCCTAGGTAAGAGGATTATTTCGAAAATATTAAAAAAAAAACTTTGGATGTAAGTGTATAATCTCTCACACACATACATAAAGCTTAAAAATATACAACATACTGCACTTTAAGCTTTTTAAAGCAAGAGAATGGGAAAGAAAAATACTTGGGCAAAACAGGTTATTAATAAATGACCATCCTGAAAGAGCACAAGCAGAACATATAGACGATTGTCATGCACTGCAGAATGCCCTTCACAAGAGCCCTGCAAGCAATTGATAACTTAATGACTGTGGCTTATCAAATCGTGTTTTCTGATATTACTGTTTGCCATATAAACCAGACAATGTCGAAACCTTAGGAGTCCATGTTATCAGTCATGTTATCAGCGTGTGTAATTCTGTCTATTTATGGCCTTATCTCACACTGTCCAGACATGAAAGGACTAGTGACAGTTTCTACGAAGAGCTCCGGGTCCATTATCTCGTTTCTGGATGACAACTGATCTGAGCAACAAGGGAATTTGAGAAAAATCTTTGACTTTGCATCTAAAACCACTGACAAAAACGAATGTAAATATTATTTAAATTTATGTAAATGTCATATGGATATGGTTATTATTACCATGTTATCTAACACTATCAGTGTATCATGGTACTGACGCAGTAAGGAACTGACATTTAAGCAACATGCTGTTTATAGCTCTTTAAATGATTTTATCATGATATATAATTGAAAAACATTGTATTTTACTTTTCCACTTTGTGGAAACAGTAATGGGATCGTGAAATAATCAGTCTGGCACATTTGCAGATTGCAGTCTGTGTATTTTTGCTGTTATATAAGCAATCAGAGGAAGAGGAATTAGATTACCAGACAGAATATAAGAGACAGAAAGAGGGCTGAACTCATCTGAAATCTCATCTCTCCATATAACAGTGCCCTGAAATGCTTCAGCTACAATCATTTCAAGATCGAAAAAACTTTCTTATTCTCACAGGGGCTGAATAGACTAAAAACTCCATTGGCTTGTGATGTTTGGTTAGCGTTCACAATTGAAGGTTAGATTGCTGCTGCCCCCGTATGCCACCAAAATTGAAAATGAAAGTGTCATTTTCATACGTTAACCTTCAGAGTGAATTATGAGCGATAGATTTAGGCCATTTCTGAACCCCTGACCCATGAAATGTGTTTTTGAAACAGGTTCGACTGACTGTGTATGCTTCGCCACAGTTGGCTCAAATGACCCTGTCACTTCAGCACTGCACATCGTAGTGGGTAAGTACTCATCTCTATATCTGCAGTATGATACAGCATATCTGGCTATGTATGTATATTTATGCTTATGTAAATTTCTCTTCAGTATTTGCAAGCTAGGTGCTATCACAGTATATTTAGTTATTTATTTATTGTTCAGCAAGGGCATTACTACAGCTACTACTTTCCTTTGGATGTCGTGACATGACCATACCTTAACCAGGGTGAAATCACTGTAACTTACAGCTTTGAGCGACGTGTTGCTTAAATAAAGCATAATACCAAAATGGAAAATGTTTACTGTGCTGCTTTTGCAGAGACGGATATCGAATTTTGCTGCAATATGCACTATTTTTATGTGCGGTGTCCTAGCACAGGATTCTGATGTTATCAGCTTGTGTTCTCTGAAATCCATCCTGGCTTTTTCTGCAGGTGATTCTCAGCCAATGGACATTTGCTCGGTGCACAATGAAGACCGCTTCCTGCGCTACTCTGTGTCACTACTGGGTTACGGGTTCTACGGAGATGTGCTGACAGACAGCGAGAGAAAGCGCTGGATGGGCCCGGCCCGTTACGATATCTCAGGTACCGTATTTTCTGGACTATAAATCACACTTTTTTTCATAGTTTGGCTGGTCCTGCGACTTATAGTCAGGTGCGACTTATTTATCAAAATTAATTTGACATGAACGAAGAGAAATGAACTAAGAGAAATCATTACCGTCTACAGCCATGAGAGGGCACTCTATGCTGCTCAGTGCTCCTGTAGCCTACCACTGAGCAGCATAGAGCGCCCTCTCGCGGCTGTAGACGGTAATGTTTTCTCTTGGTTCTTGGTTCTAAATAAATGCGACTTAAAGTCCAGTGCGACTTATATATGTTTTTTTCCTCGTCATGACGTATTTTTGGACTGATGCGCCTTATACTCATGTGCGACTTATAGTCCGAAAAATACGGTACACAGGAAGTGATTTATTTTTTATTTGTTTTTTATCTGCAATTTTGGATGGAAATTCTTATTTTATTTTTTAATTATTTTATTCATTTATTGTTCACAGGTGTTAAAACCTTTCTGTCACATCGCTACTATGAGGGAACTGTGTCCTTCTTGCCTGCTGAAGGGAACTTGGGAACTCCCAGAGACAAAATGCAGTGCCGAACTGGGTAAATGCTGTTCTATATTTTTTTTAATTAGGGATGCACCGAATATTCAGCAACCGAAATTGTTTGGCCGAAAAAAAGCTTGTTTGGTGTTCGGAATAAGCGAAAAGACCAAATAAATTGTACCGAACAATGATGTGACTCGATCAAATAGAGGAGCGCAATAATGCAGCAAACATGTCGGCAGTGTAGAAGCATTTAAAAGAGTCAGAGAAAGACGCAAAAATCATTACAAGCACTGACAGCAAGAGACTTTAGAACTGCATTGCACGTCTCCGATGAGAAGAGGAAGTAGTTGTTGTTGCTGGTTAACTGTATGATGATTGAAATCGCGAAATGGCCTCAATCGATTAGTAAATGAAGTTTTAATTATGTTTCTAGTACATGCACGGATTGCATTCAAACAGCGCTGCACAAGCTCACGGTACGATCTGGTCGTTAGCCAGGGACAGGGTTCAAAATCTGCGCTGAAACTGTGATACTCATCACAGTAACATTATTCGCAAAAAATGCAAAAAACATATTCGGCCTTTGGCCCAGTGTTTCATTTTGTTCGGCTTCAGCCAAGAATTTTCATTTCGGTGCATCGTTGTTTTGTATGCATTTTGTATGCTTTTTCTTCAAGTGAACTTTCTAACAACATGACTGAACGCATATAATTAATCATTTAAGCCATCATTTTGATGTGTTTTAATTGTATTGTAAACTAGAACTAGATGATATTTACACTCTACATTATGAAGGATATTTGAATGTTTTGAATATGTTGAAGAAGTTCAAAAAAGCTGAATTTATTTGAAATTGCAATCTTTTGTAGCATTAAAAACCTCTTTACTGTCACTTTTAATACATTTAATGCATCGTTGCTGAATAAATCTTCTTAGTTTTAAAAAATAATAACAATTACTGACCCCAAACCTATTCACAATATATTCAAGATGTAAGGTCCCATTTTTAAAGCATGCCTAAACAATTTTTAATCTAGATGTTTACTTATTTGTGTTAAACAGATATATAGCCATGTTCCCCACCTCATTGTTAAACAGGTGTTTCTGTCTTGCAGGTGTAGTGTCTGTCGGCAATCCTCTTCTGACAAACTGGTCGGCAAAAATGAAGATAGCGTTTCTGATGCTGGTGAGGAGCATTTGGGAATGTCAGTGTTAAACTGAGCTCGTTTATTGAAAGGAAGTCTCATATCTGCCCTGTGGTAAATGCGCCCAACCTCAGTACAGGCCAACAAAGTGCATTTCCAGCCATGATTTGTAATGCCCCCATCTGTCGGCTCGACTGGCACGCTGTTTGTGAACATTAGGCCAAATGGTTCAAGCTGCCGCCCGGCTGATCATTTAGAGAGTGCACACACACACACACACACACAGATCATATTATCTCTGCCTCTCAGCACCCTCAGAACAACTGGCACCTCCGTTACCCAGCATTCTGTGTGTTTACCCTGAGCACTGATAAGTGCTGTTTACAGACACACACTCTCTGCCCTCACAATCCCAAATTGGCATTTGTGCATGATGATTTCCTGAACGCTTTTAGACCGCGTGACATAAATAGAGTCTTGTGGGAAGAATAAGGGGAAGAATGATGTAAACAGGAAAGGGAGTCAAGGGCCCTTCATCAGTGGGAGAGCACCACAGCTATACTTGCTTTGAGATTTAAAATCACCTGGCTTCTTTCATTTTTCCAGTTTATAGCAACACTGTGAAAACTGATTTTCGAAATTGTAAAAAAAATAAGTCTAGAAAATCTTGTAAGGAGGTAAACTCAGTGTTACTTGCCTTTTCTGTGTAAATTGTGTGTGAAATTGGATTACAAGAAAGTACTCTTTGGGTATTTCGTCTTTCACTTTTACCCTTTCTGTAAAGCAGCTCTGTGGAAAACAGTGATGTCATCATTCAGTTCAGTTATCTTCCAATCATGTCAGTTGATTCAATAATATTGCTTGCTATTAGGTGCCCCCAACTAACCAATCCAGAGGCGACAAAAACCCGAACTCCATCGGTGACAGAAATGGAACAGTAACACTTTATTTTGATAGTCCGCTTTAGACATTCTACTAATAGTAAGTTACTTTGCATCTACATGTCAACTAGCAGCCATTAGAGTATAAGGAGACTGTCTGTTAATATCTTCCACAATATACGAGAATACATATGGGAAACTTTGCAAGTATATGTCAGCTTATACTACTAACTTTAAACCTAACCTAACAGTCTACTCTGAGAGTTAGTAGACATGTAGTTGCTAATTAATGAGAATTAGTTGACCTGTATTTGCAAAGTAACTTATTTAGTATAATGTCAATAGCCTACAACATTAAAATAAAGTTCTGAGATTTTGAAGTTCTAAGCTTATGAGACATTAGGGTGTTCTTGGTGGTTGCCTACTGTTGGCTATCCACATAAAAAATGTGTGGAAATGCATATATCAAAGTCTGTGAAAAGGGTCTATAGACTTCATTACTCAGAGGTATACTAGTTATTCACTTCACATGATGTTGTTGTATTTCAGAGTGTCAGGATACGTGGACGGTCATCAGGGGAAAATTCTTGGCCATCAATGCTGCCAGCATGAGTTGTGCTTGTCCTCGCAGTCCTAAAGGGCTTTCGCCATCAGCACACTTAGCAGATGGAACTACTGACCTCATCCTCGTCAGGAAGTGCTCCCGACTCGACTTCCTGCGCCACCTGCTGCGCCACACCAATAAGGACGACCAGGTTCCTGATTTATCTCAACAGAAAACATCAGTAGATTTAACTTGATATTCCATTCATGTTTCATCAAAGGCTGTGAAAAAAACACAACTTTCTTTAACTGGCACACTACAAAAAAGTATCCCCGCTATCCACTAAATGCTTACTCTATATTTTATATAGTAGTATAAGTTCATATGTATATGTAATTAACTGTAAGTCAGGTTTTTTTTTTTCTTGGAAAAAGAGCAGATAATTATGTTCTTTGAAGTTCTTAGTAACAGCAGGGTTTCTGAAGTCATAGAAAACCTTGAAATTCATGGCAATTTGTCTTTTTTAATGCTTTTTTTTAACTCCTAAAATATTTAAACAACTACAAATGCCTCTTTATAAGTTCAGTCTTTATCAAAACGATCTTTATCCAGTAATCACAAATATTTAATAATAACAAATAAAATTATCCAGCCAAGTTTATTTCTCATCAAAATATAGTATTATTTTATTATTATATATATATATATATATATATATATATATATATATATATTTTTTTTTTTTTTTAATTCAGATCCGAAATTTACTATGACATCATGAATCTAAAAATGTCTGATTTCTTTAATTACTTTATAAGAGGTCCCTTATCCTCACCATGGGTTTATTTATTTTATGAAAAATACGATAAAAACTGCAAGATTGTGAAATATTATTACATTATAACTGTTTTCTGCTGTAATATAATTTAGTTATATATTCTAGTAATGACAATGCTGAATTTTCAGCAGTCTTTGTGTCACATAATCCTTCAGAAATCATTTGAATATGCTGATTTAGTGCTTAAGAAGCATTCATTCATTTTTCATTATTTCATCCATGTGAAAATGGTCGTGCTGCTTTTTGTGGAAACCGTGCTACCGTTTCTTTCCAGATTCTTTGATGAATAGAATGATAAAAAATAACAATATTTATTTAAAATAGAAATATTTTGTAACTTAATTTCTCTTTCTCAGAATGTTTTTTTTTTTTTTTTTTGACTTAACGTTTAATGATATTTGACATGGGATTCAGTAAGCATTACCCTTGTTCTCTTTCTTTGTTCAGTTTGATCACTCTTTTGTGGAGGTGTACCGGGTCAAGCAGTTCCGGTTCACCCCCAGATACCAGGAGTGTGATTCTGAAGTGGACCTGAGAGACAGCGGAGCAACAGGCAAGCGATTCCTCAGTCAGATCTGCAGGGAGCACAGAGCCTGTGGCTGCATGCCTTCCCAGAGCAACTGGAACTGTGATGGAGAGATCCTCCCACACACTGCCATCCAAGTCCGGTAGGTGTCCTTATCCAGATACACCCTTTGTGTTTGCCACTTAGGTTTTTATGAGTTTTTTTTATTGGACTCGGTGGAAGTGAACCCATTACTCCACTGTTCGAGTTACAGAAATGCTATATCTAGATACTTCACTTGAGTGATAACGCCAACTCTACAAATGATGAAAAATTATGAATTTCAAAGATGAATTTAGTGAAAATGAGAACTGTGCGCCATTGTAGTTTTAATACACTAATCACTTTAAGCAAGTTCTCATTGTTGTTGTAATTAAGGGGTGTGGACGTCACTGCCACTCAGACTTCCTCATATATCTAAGAGATGTCACTGTCTTTTTTATACCTCAGTCTTTCAGAAAATGTTCCTCCGACACAAAATGAGCAGCGTTTGTCAATTAGTGGAAGCTGTAGTTGAGGTCTTTTGAGCACAAGATCGTATCATCTCAGCACTAGCATACTAAACAGGGTAAATAAATGGACTTTTGTGGCTTGAGCCTGTGGAAAAGATGCTATTAAAATTAAAAACTCCCTCCATTGTGCCTGCAGAGGAGTTGTTCTCCTCCTTGATACTGCATGACGGCTCGCCCAAATGCATCATTTCCTTCACGCCCCATTGTTCTGTGTCAACAATGCGTAGCAGTGAAATGCTCCTAATTTAATGGCCCTCTCACTGTTAAAGGCTCACCTCCTTTAATTAAAATAGAAGTCCATTCATTTATTCCATTTTCAGCTTCAGTAATTGTTTCTCGAATGAGTAAGCAAATAACCTGTTGAGATAATTGATGATGATACCACGGCCGAAAAAGGCAATCGCCTGGCACTGAACTCACCTCCAGAGTATTGAGTGGAATTAGAGGAAATTAAAAACCCCTCCGAACCTCCTAGGAGCGCATGCATTAAACTACAAAACTTTTACTCAACACGACATAGCATTTATTGCTTACCAGCACTTGCTCGTACTTTGTTTTAGTCTAGGACACAACACATTAGCAGTGTTTGCTAAGGCAAGCATCAGTGTTACTATTGCAAATCGTTTGGGTTGGGGATTTAAACAAACCACTGTTGTTAAATATTACAATTATATAGAAATTTTAAAGGGGGCATATGATGCTATTTCAAGTTTTCCTTTGGAGTGTTACAAGCTGTTTGCGCATATGCGTAATACGCATGTATGTAAAGTTGCAAAGACTAAAGTCTCAAACCAAAGGAAATATTCTTTATAAAAGACTCATCCATGCCTTCCTAAAATGCCTCATTCAAACACACCCCCACACATCTATGTCACTGTGTTGGAAGATTTTAATTACAGCACCTAAATGTTTACGCAAAGAAAGAAGGCATAACTTTTATTCTCGCAGTAGTATTGTTGCTGCCGCCGCCATGTCGGGGAGACGCCGTGTGTTTCCAAATATGGTAAAGGGCGTGACGCCGTGTGTTTCCAAATATGGTAAAGGGCGTAACATTTCAGTCATTCGCTTGGTATTTGGCAAATCACAATGCACTGGATAGCTGGCCAAACAGAGCACACCGCGCTTTTCAGAATGATGAGTTTTGTAAAAATCAAAGCATTTCAGAAAAGGCGACACCTTTTTTTTTTTTTTTTTATAACCTTAAACCGCATAAACGCATTGTATTACACCAAATACACAAAATAATGTTATTTTTAGCATTGTCATATGATCCCTTTAAGTAAATAAACAATATTAGAGTATAAATATTTAATCAGAGCAGGCTCATTGGAAAAACATGCCTCATTCTACATTTTTGGATAACTCCAAAAAACGTACCTATGCATATACAACTCCCTGCAGTTTTTAGCTGAAATGAAAACTATTCCAGGGGAAGATGATCAATTAATAAAGGTACTTTGCAAAGTAACATTTCAAAACAAATAGAATATCACATTCCAGTTATATAACCAGCTCATATGGCTTTTCTGACAGTCACCTTTATTTACATAGAACTTTTAACAAATTTACAAATTGTCTCAAGCAGCTTTACAGTATTAAACAGGAAAATAGTGTGTAGTAATTCAACAAGTAAACACCTAATTTACAGTTAAAGTCAGTTCATCATTGATTCAGTGATGTGATCATCCAGCTCAGTTCAGTTTAAGTATTAGTAGTAAACAAGTAGTTAAGTTGCTCAGTAGCTCACCTGGTATAGCATTGCACTTGTCATGTGGAGTGCTCTGGTACGAGTTACACGAGTCACAATAATGTTAATTGGATATTGTGTTTGAAATGGTGAGGTTGCTTCAGCAAATGGAAAATAGAAGATTTCTATTTTTTATTTTCGCTTGAACTAACTTTTTCATGTAGAAATTACATTAGTTTTTTTCTGTAGGATTTATTTCACCTCATAATCATTTTTATCAGTGCACACACAGGCGTGTTTTTTTTTCAGTAAGCCTAGGGTGGTTTTTAGCATGCTGTTTGTTCCAGTGAAGTGTTAGCATTTTGTTTGATTTTTTTTTTCTCTGTCTTAGGGTCCACTGCCAGCTGATCAAGCTGTTTGCGAGAGGCATCGAGGAGCAGCAGGTGTTTGAGGACCCGTACGCTCACTGTGCAATATAGATCCCCACTTCACTTAAAAAACCTCCAGCTGGATCATTAAAGACTGAGATTCTTTGAATGGAAGAGTCGCCTTCAGCTCAGCACAATGTCATACTGTTTTATTATGCTGTTTTACCCAGATAATCCTCATGAAGAGGCATGGAGTCAACAGCATTTTCACAGCATTTATATAGGCTGTATTAGATTTGTGTAAGATAGGATCAGCTGTTTCAGCTAGGCATTAGCATTGCCAATTTTTCATTTCAACCTTTGAAGGCCTCGAAGTAGCTGGTGATATCTCTTGCTGCATGCGACAGCTTCCAGTTGTCAACATTTGTCTTCCACCACGATCAAGCTGGTCTTGAGAGTAGCGCTAATAAAATCCCAAAGTCAGATTCCTGGAACTGTCAAAACTCTATGCTTTCCTGACATTTAATGCATGGAATTGTAGCATTAGAGAGCTAGACACTGACAGCTACACACTGCAGGGTCAGTGTATGTACGGCTGTTCAACAGACGGAATGTAAATGTAAATACTGTAGCACTCTTCTCTGCGTTGTCTTCCTTGGTTGCAACCCCTGAGAATATTTCCTCCCTCTATAATGAATTTTGTGTTTGTGTTTCCTATGCTGATGTCTTATTTCTTATGAAAGCTCTTATTGTTCCTCCGGTATCGAAGAATGAAGGCGTTTATCATAGACAGAGAAATTGCTTTTTGCTGTTGTGCATGTCAGCTGCTTTAATATGCAATTAATATGTTTCCTTGAGCTGCACTTGTGATTGAGGGTATGGATTTCCCAAGATGCATCTGTAAAGGCAACACAATTTCTGTTGCTCTACAGGAAAAACATTGTTCAGGTCCTTCATAGACTGAAAGATTGTTGGGAAGCTCATTTTTGCCACATAAGAAAAAAACTAGTTTTGGTAAATCATAATTAGGACATTGTCACAATTGGGTCATAATTAAGTCATTATTGAAAACTTAAATCAAAGGATTTTAAATAATACTAATAAAAATAAAAATTGTTTTGAATCATAATTAAAAATGACAAAATAAAACCTTACATAATAAATAAAAGCTGTAATTATCATTTTAAAAGGTCATAACTGAAAACTGAAATAAAAAATAAATTAAAGCTAAATAGAAATACAATACAATACTGATAAAAAATAAAATAAAACAATGTTTTTTTTCTTTATCATAATTTTTACTTTTTATATCATAATTGACTTAGTATCTTATAATTTAGACTTTTGTTATAGTTTGGTATAATTTCATGATTTTTATTTACCAAAGTAAATAAAAGTGAGTACATTTTAATTCGTTTTTTTCTCTCTCTCTCTCCTGTGGAAGTGGGCTTCAAATTGAATTATTGTAGTGAAATATGTAGTTTTAAATGTTAATCACCCATGTATACTAAGGACCATGGAAAAGATGTCCCCATATGCGACCAGGCAATGAAGATGTCACGAGAACCTCTTCTGTTTATGAATTATGAGCTGTGGCTTGCTATTCTTGTGTATGTAACAGTATTTGTGCTGTGTGTAGTTAAGCCAATGTCAAAGCGTGTGGATTTGACACCTATTCTATTATCGTTGGTTGCCTACTTAAGACCTAATCAATCTCAATACACGCTGTGTACGCACATGATGTGCCACCAACTTTCCCTACTGATCCAAAGATACCATTCATATTCCATTTTAATTACTTGAATGTGGCCACAGTTTTCACCTTTGTGCTGCCCTGGCGGCTGCTGTTCATTTATGCCTCATGACAGGTGACTGTATAATGTCCTTCAATGGTTGTCCAGTACTGGTTGTGTGTTTTCAGCTGAAGTTAAACTGAGCTCTCTCAGTAGGGTGTCACCTTATGCAGTCAAGCACTTGTCAAGACTCAGTAATGACTGATAATGAAGTCATCTTGCAGGACTCGAGATGATGTGTAAGACCTGACGTTTATTTTGATGTATTGAACGAAATGCAAAGAAAGTCCATGAATAAAGTTTATTGAATGGTCAATAGTGTTCTGAGTGGTCAATTTTAGAGATTCATTGAAAAGTGAGGATTTTTTAAGTGTGTAAGTTTTTTAAGTGGTAAGTGTGAAATTCACTAAAACTGTCATGAACAATGCCAAAATGATAATAAATATATATATTATTTGTTTGTCATTTAAATAAAAAAAGAACTTTATTATATTCTAGATTAATTGCACACAAACTGAAATATTTCAAAAGGTTTTTTTTTGTTGTTTTTTTTTTTATCCTGATGGTTTTGACTTACAGTTTAGGAAAATAACAAATTCAGTATCTCAAAAATTTTGAATACTTTCTCAAAGATCAATCAAAAAAAAGATACAAAACGGAAATGTTTAAGATCTCCAAAGCATGTTTAATTATGTAATCAATCAAACCAAAGTGGGGATCCTTTTGCACAAATTACTGCTTCAATGAGGCGTAGCGTTATTGAAGCCCAGGTTGCTTTGATAGCGGACTTCATCTCCTCTGTATTGTTTGAAAGATGTTACTTATCTTCCTCTTCACAATACCCCGTAGATTTTCTGTGAGGTTCAGGTCAGGTGAGTTTGCTGGCCATCAAGCACAGTAATATCATGGTCAGCAAACCACTTGGAAGTGGTTTTGGCCCTGTGGGAAGGTGCTAAAGTCCTGCTGCAAAATGAAATCAGCATCTCCATAAAGCTTGTCAGCAGATGGAAGCATAAAGTGCTCCAAAATCTCCTGTTAGATGGCTGCATTGACTTTGGACTTGATCAAACACAATGGACCAACACCAGCAGTTGTTACGGCTCCCCAAATCATCACAGACTTCAGAAACTCCACACAGGACTTTGGATTCTGTGCCTCTCCAGTCTTCCTCCAGACCTTGATTTTCAAATGAAATGCTAATTCTACTTTCATCTGAAAAGAGGACTGTGGACCACTGAGCAACAGTCCAGTTCTTTTTCTCCTTACCCCAGGTGAAATGCTTTTGACCTTTTTTTTGTGGTTCAGGAGTGGCTTGGTTCTAGGAATGTGACAGCTGTAGTCAGCTGAGCGTGGTGACTCTTGATGTGCTGACTCCGGCTTCAGTCCACTCCTTGTGAAGTTCTCCCAAGTTCTTGAATCGGCTTTTCCTGACAATCTTCCCAAGGCTGTTGTCATACCTGTTGCTTGTGCACCTTTTCCTTCCACACTTTTTTCCTTCCAGTCAACTTTCTATGAATATATTTTGATACAACACTGACCTTCTGTGGCTTACCCTCTGCTGATGATTGTCCTATGGACATACTGTATGTCAAGTCAGTAGTCTTTCCCATAATTGTGGTTGCATGTTCTAAACTAGCCCAAGGGATACCCAGTATTCATACTCAAAATTAATCAAACTAATCAAGCTCAAAATGGAATTTAATTGTTTTTTATTTTTTTTTTATTTTTTTTTTTTTTGAGATACTGAATTTTTTTTTTCTAAGCTGTAAGTAATAACCATCAGATTTAAAACAAAAACAAACAAAAACAATTTTCAAATTTTTGGAGATGCACCCGTAAATAGAAAAAAAATATATAGAAATATGGTAATTTTTAATCAGTGGTGCTAAACTGGTTTACCAAAATAGTTCATTGTACAAAACTAAACAAAAATCAAACATTTAAATTTGTCAACATAATCATGAACTTCATAAACCAAACAATGTGCAAAACTGAGTGTTGTTTCTGTTGTACTTTAATGGTTTCATATTCTTGGCAGTCAATAATTTAGACTTCAAAACACATTGTAGTTGGCACAGATTATGTTTATCCTTGTTCATAGGTTTCGAGGGTGAGGGAATGTCATGCAACCTGTCCATGTCCATAGCCACCCAATTTGACTAATTTGTACCAAGGGACATGAATCTCTGCCAAAAAAAAAAAAAAAAAAAAATTATTACAATAAAATACAATATTATTTGCATCGAGGATTGTATTCGCTGCTGTCCAAAACCCTGTCAGAACACACCTGTGTCCCATTTCTGGGTAACAACCCAAGAGATAGCCCTGCCCTGAACTCGGTACCTGAACAGTATTGTTTGAGCATCATACACGTCATGTTCCATTCAAGTCCTGCTGGGAAGTTTGAATTCATGAATTGAGAAGTCATAATTACAACATCAGGCGGGCCCAAGTCCTTTTGTTTGGAACAAGACGGAAATAGAACTTTTACATGTAGCAATTTTTTTATCTCTACTTCAACAAAATTATGCATCGAGTATGAAGATGTTGTGAATTGAATCAGTATATATCATAATTGTACAGTACTATTTGTACACACAACTGTAATAACAATTTCATTGATTTCAACAAATCTACCATCAATACAGACACTAAATTTATTCTGTCCCCCACAGTTTCTCATTATAATTTCTCACTAATTCCGGGATATTGCATAAAAATAAGATGGATGGAATGCCAACATATGCATGAATATGCAAAAAAAACTAAAAAAAAAAATGTTTTCATCTGATAAGACATTTGCGAAGACTATGATGGAAACACATTTACAGAATAAATCTCTTTGCACAAAAATAAATAAATAAATAACTTAAATGATTTTGCCTTGACAGTGGTTATGATTGGCTAATTGGACTAACCAGCAGACCAGTTTCACTGCACAGCATCTCAAATGTTGGTTTGATCATTCTGAAATGCCTGAGCCAATTTGGTTTATCTGTCTCACATAACTCCCGTTCACAAACACCAGGCATCTGACTACAAATGCAAGATAACAGACAGTTTATTGCATGTTTCGTCTGTGTGATCGGAGATGCCAAGCCACTGTTTCTTCCCTGATTGCAGCAACAATTTTTAGTTTCCCAGGAAAATACCATTTTGTTCTATTGAACACATGGGATGGAAACTTTATTTCCTTTATTTGCAGATGTTTTATGCAAAACTACAAATTTGTACCTAGTTAAACTCCCAATTTTGGATGCAAACAGAAGCACAAGTTCCAAGTTTGAGACTCATAATTACCCATTGTGGTGGGATTCATGTGCATTCAGCTCATAAATATGATCTTTCTGACATAAATTAGTCAATCAATCAACTTTATTGATCCCACAAGGGGCAATTGTTTAAGAGCAGCATGTAAATAACAATAAATAATACAAATCACACGCATTACACGTAACAAAGTCCATCAGTCTATCACACACACGCACACATAACGTACAACAGTACACAGTATTCATCAGCATGTGCAATTTTTCCCTTCTCCAGGAGCTCTATGCGGAATTTTCAGAGTCAGTGTTTACAGTATTTGGGTGAAAAAAAAAAGCATTCAAACTCTTATGAATATTTTTCTCGGGATATTCATTTGGCATATCAGAAAGTATTTCTACATAAAATGGCACGCTTCATATCTACACGACACTATCCTTGATTTGTAAAAGTACAAAACACATCTGATCTCTCAGCTCTAGGGGAGGCAGAACCTGTCAAGAGCTGTTATTATGACTCCGCTACATTAAATCTACTCATGTTTCAGTGTAATTCTTAAGAGTCTTTAATAATACAGGGCCTGTGCTCCTGACAAATGTCATTGGCTGAAAAAAAAAAAACGAAAGACGAATGGGGCGCCTCCACGTTTAACAGGCTTATTACATAAAAATGACTGCGGGGGAGAAATAACTTGTTCTCTCCAGAGAGATGGAGGGATATTTAGCTCTTCATTTTGCTCACAGTTTCGATACGGTCCATACATTATGCTGCTATCTGGACCAGCATGGCAATGAAGCCGGGTAATTTTCTCATCTCTCGTCCACAAAGTAAATTCCATTTCCTTTGCTCCTCTCTGTAGCGTCTCCACGTCTTTATTGATTTATTCTGTGGGTTGCACCCCATCGAGACAGACCGTCTCATTCAGCGACTCTTCCCTGGAGACATTACAAAGACAAACAAACAGCTGTCTGCAGGCACTCAAACCACTGTTTGGAGACAGCTCATTGTGAGGGTGATAACATCTGCGACTTGACGCGCGTTTAAACGCTCCTCCTTTAAATAACTCAGCTGAGATTGGATGGACTCTGTCTGGCCTCACTGCAGAAACCACACCTGAGCCCCAGACACCAACTTGTCTGTTTTCAGCCTTGCCGTTGAGTTTAAGGCCTCGTATCCATTGGCAAACTTATACTATGCACTAAAGGTATGTCCTACACTGGCGATGGGAAAGGTGTGTGTAATACATGAGACAGTACATGAGTCCTGGGACATACTGTCATAACATTGAACTTTGATTCCCAATATATTCCAAAACATTTTAGCATTTTAGCAAAAAAAAAAAAAAAGGGAGGTACAACTGAAATTCATGGGGCCAGTTAGTAGAAATTGCAACTGTAATATAATATAATATAATTTATATTATATTATATTATATTATATTATATTATATTATATTATATTATATTATATTATATTATATTATATTATATTATATTATATTATATTATATTATATACTGTGTATACACTCTAAAAAATGTTGGGTTGTTTCAACCCAACTTTGGGTCAAATATGGACTAACCCAGCTGTTGGGTTAAATTTTGTAATTAAAATGTATGTGTGTGTGTGTGTGTGTATACAGTGCCTTGGGGAGGTATTCAAACCCACAAATTTTTGTTTCACATTTTGTTAGGTTGCAGCCTTATGTTAAACTGCTTTAAATTACTTTATTCCTCACATCAATCTACACTCCATACACCAAAATAACAAAGCAAAAACAGAACTGTGACAACTTTGTAAATGTATTTAAAAAACAAAAGATAAAAAAAAAGAAAGAAGTACATTGCATGAGTATTCAAACCCTTTACTCAGTACTTTGGCAATTATCTGCCATTCTTTTCCTCATCTCTTCACCTCTCTAGTTCTGTCAGCTTGGATGGGACAGATACAACTCTTGCTGTGTGATTAGGGTCATTGTCCTGTTGGAAGCTGAACCTTCTGCCCAGTCTGAAGTTTTGAATGCCCTGGACTATGTTTTAATTTGCTCCACAGAGCTTGTCTTCTACTCTGATAAGTCCTTCAGTCCCTGCCACTGAAAAACAGCCCCATAGCATGAGGCTGCTACCAGCACACTTTACTTTTGGGATGTATTCTGCAGGTGATGAGCAGTGCTGCTTACATTCAAACATGATGCTTAGAATTGAGGTTCATCAGACCAGAGAATCTTGTTTCTCAGAGTTTGAGGGTCCTTTGTTTTGCTGTCAATTTCCAAGTGGATTTTCATGTGTCTTCACACCACACATCCTCAAGGACATTCAAAGAGTTGTCTGTAAGCCGCTCTTGCTGTGTCCTTGCCCTGAATGTCAGTGGAGACCAGGACAACTTGATGAGCCTCAGAGACAGATCCCCTGTGGTGAACTTGTCTCCTAGACTGCCACAGGAACTGGTTGAGTCCTCTGCACAATCTGACCTTGCTGCAGCCTGGAATTGAACTGCTGGTTTCATCTGTCCAGAGGAGAACCGGCCCCCCCAGACTGAACCTGGTTTCTCCCAAGGTTTTTTCTCCATTCTCTCACCGATGGATTTTTGGTTCCTTACAACTGTCACTTCTGGCTTGCTTAGCTGGGGATACTTAATGTCCAATGATTTCATAGGCTTGATTGCACAGATACTATTTAAACTGATCTGAGCTGGATGATGACATCACTGAATTCAATGATGAACTGCCTTTAACTGAAAATGTAATGTTTACTATTGTCATTTTGCATTATTGACACACTAATTTCCTAATTAATGCTATACAGTTGTTTTGACACAATCTGTATTGCTAAAAGCGCTATATAAATAAATGTGACTTGACTTAACTTGACTTCACTGAGGAGAGTATTGAGTCTGGCCACACCTCCACAGAGCCCAGATCAGTGGAGAGTTTGTCCTTCTGTAGATTTCTTCTATCTCCATATATGATCAAAGAGCTCAACTAGAGTGACCATCAGCTTCTTGGTCACTAGTCTAACCAAAGCCCTTATCCATTAATTGCTCAGTTTGGCCAGGAGGCCAGCTCTAGGAAGAGTCCTGGTTGTTCCAAACATCTTCCATTATGGATAAAGGAGGCTACATGCTTCCGTGAACCTTCAATGCAGCAGAATTTTTTTTTTTAACACTACCTCAGATGTGCGGTTTGATTCAGTCCTAATTCCGAGCTCTACAGGCCTTTTATTTATTTATTTTTTATTTATTTTTTACCTCAGGACTTGGTCTTTGCTCTAATATGCATTTTCAGCTGTTAGATCTTTTATTAAGACTTGTGTGCCTTTCCAAATCATCCCCATTCAATTGAATTTGCCACAGGTTAACTTCACTCAAAGTGTGGTAACATTTACAAGAAAATATACAGGTGCATCTCAATAAATGAGAATGTCGTTGAAAACTTAATTTCAGCAATTCACCTCAAATTGTGAAACTCGTGTATTAAATAAATTCAATGCACACAGACTGAAGGAATTTAAGTATTTGGTTCTTTTAATTGTAATGATTTATAAAAACCTGGGCTTCCATAGCATCTCAGCAGTGCCACAAACTGAACACCTTCATGCCACACCAAATTGAGGCAGTAATTAAAGCAAAAGGAGCCCCTACCAAGTACTGAGTACATGTACAGTAAATGAACACACTTTCCAGAAGGCCAACAGTTCAGTAAAAAAATATTATTATTATTATTATTGGTCTTATGAAGAATTCTAATTTGTTGAGATGTGGGTTTTTGTTAAATGTGAGCCAAAATCATCACAATTAAAATAACTAAAGACTACTTCAGTCTGTGTGCATTGAATTTATTTAATACACAAGTTTCACAGTTTGAATTGAATTACTGAAATGTACTTTTCCATGACAATCTTCTGGACAGAACTTTAATTCGGATTTTAATTTAAATGTTGTGTGACAGGAAGTGTGTGAAATGCTTATTAACAAAACAGAGTCCTTTCCAATAAAAGACTAAAGATTATGTGTTAAAATGTGTAAATGCTTTGAAAACTCAGTTGAAGCAAACAAATTTAAAGCCAATGAAGACAAAGCACTGAAGGAATGCTATGTGGAATACATAGAGACTCACAATAAAGGCATTGCATATTATTCAGTGACAACACAAACATCTCTCAGGACTGCCTCTACCTTTTAAAACAGCTTATTTAAGAGTATTAGCGCTGAACACAATAAATATGCAAATTGTTATTTCTAGGTGTTATTGATCACCTGTCCTCTGTGTGTTCAGAGAGGTCACGTGGTAACAGAGAGAAAGAGAAGGACTGGAGGATGTAATGTACACCTACTCATCATACTCTACATCATTAAACCCTTCGTACTTCCTGTCATCAAGAGCGATTCATTGAGACAACACTACGAACTGCCTCAAATTCACTGTTTAATTGAGCACACAGTAATAACAGTAAAACTATCTTCAGTTGGCGCTCGAAACGCAATGGGGACCATATAGAGCTAATGATCTACAACCAGGACAATATCATAAGGGACATTTAGAGAGCACTGCTTAATGTCCCATGGGCCTTCATTGTTTTTTATTATTTCAACAAAATCACGATTTTTCTAGACCACTACTTCATGGTGTAACAAATCAAATATTGTTTTTGGTTGCTGCGGAATGTTTTCTATTAGATTTTTGCTCATATGCCCGAATGTCAAACATAACATGTAGTATCAATCTGTTGTGTAGTTGTTAAGGTGTTTTGAGACTTTTATTTAGCATGTAGTTGCTAGGGTTATCTCGGTGGTTGCAAGGGCGTTCTGGGTGGTTACCTTTCATTGCAAAGTTTTTTTGTTTGTTTGTTTTTTTTTGTTTGTTTTTCAAACACATTTCTATGTAGTTGCTAGGGGGTTGTGAATGGTTTCCAGGGTGCTGCTTAGATGTTGCTAAGAGTGTACACTGTTTTACAGTACACTGTTGTTAGGTTGTTCTCCTTGTTGCACATATCTTAATATTAAGCCTTAAATGTGTTTTATTGTCACTATTAATGAGGACTGTATGATCTTTGAATAATATTAGTCTTTGAATGCAATATATTTAAGTGTACCTGAAGTATACTTGCAATAATTCCACTTTAGCACAACCAAATATACTTAAGTATATCTTTAGTTCGACTTTATGCAAAATTAGTTGCAGTGAATGCTAAAACCGGTTGACTGTTCTTAGCTGGTATATACAGGAAGTTTCTGGTTTAGCTGGTCTCCCATCCTGGCCAATCTGGCCTCCTTTTGGTTTTTCATCAGGGCCTACCGGCCTTAATGCTTGCATTAGCAAATGGTTCTATTTACTGCATAATAAGAACATAAATAGCAAATTTATAGAATGATTTGTAAAAATGTACAGACCTTTAAAACACAAAAGGTCAATACAAGTCAAAAAGCTGTCTTTCCGAGCGAGAAATACCACCAACAACAGCCTATTCCATTCTTGCTTTTTTAATTTGAAAAAGACAAAGTTAGAAAGCCTTGCACTTTTTCTCTGTCCAATTCAAGCGGAGAGCGAAAGCTGGACTTTGTTTTCCCTGAAAGTTATTGCATCCCTAATGGTGCTTAAAGTAATTACACTTTGTAATGTTTCTCTTTTCTTTCCTTCAGCGGTCCCCATCAGTGTGTGAGCCGCGGCTCTCTGCTAAATGATGCCATTAACCATATTGCATTTGTTGCCTCTCTGGCTACCCAAATGAGTTTCAGTTCACTGAGAGTTTAATTGACTGAAAACAAGGTTTACTTAAAATTACAGTGGTTAGACCAACTTCCTCGACAATGTAAAGAATGTGTTTTGAGTCACACACTAGTTTCGTAATAAACACCATCTGCAAGCCTCTATTCAATGAGTCAGCACATTTCAACTTCAAATCATGATTTCATATTCCATAGATTTTTCAGGTCTATCCAAACGTTTAGGTAATGCTAAGCTAACATAAATCAGGTACTTGACTCTATTTTGGAGGTTGCTTACAAGCATGAAAAGCATATAGAGTTTTCCCAACACAACCTCAGGGTAATTTGTAACAACTTTATGGTTAGGTGGATAATTTGTATGAATTTGCACAATCTCATTAAAACATTTTTAAACAATCTGTTTACGCTCCAGTGATGGTAATGTTTAGGGGTGGGGTTAAGGATGGACCGTCATGCTTACTTTTTTTCCTGAAGATTATACCATGCTACATTTTTTAAGCGGTCACATTTTCCTGTGAGACCAGCATTAGCCTTAGTTACATAATTGCTTGCCTTTTAGAATTGTGAATTTAAAAGCTGCAGCTCACATTGACAAATTCCATCTAGATTTTTTTAATTAAAATTAAAATGTTATCTTGCAAAGCATAATATCTAAACTTGTTTATATTTCATGCGCTTGTTGTAGTGGTGATTCACTGACATTACGCCAAACAGCTATTCAAATTTCAGCTTTTATGCAGCTAACAGCTTTGTTTCCAATACAAAAACCAGCCTGTCAGTCAACAGAAATGTCACATTCTACACTGAGCAGATGTTTTCATGATGTTAATGATTTAGAATGTTTGTGAAATTTGCTACTGATTATCAGATAATTGCACACAAATTATGTTACCCCAACATGACGATTATTTCACAGGTGCATATAGTGCATTGTGTTGTATCAAAATAGGAATGAACATTCACCAATTATATATAAAATAATAATACAAAAATTATATATATATATATATATATACTATAGCTTACAGTAATGAGATGAAATGCCTTTTAATAACATATTGGCTGATTATGACTGTGTATTTAGTGTCTGCATGGCCATTTTCTACATCCCTAATCCTATCCAATAAACTTAAACTTATTAACTATTAATAAGCAGAAAATGTGTAGTTTATTGAGGCAAATGTCACAGTTAATTGTTTGTTAATAGCAGGAATTGGACTTTAAAATAAAGTGACCAACTTTCATTCAAGACTTAGGTCCACTTCTGGATCAACACAACATGTGCATGATGGGTGTCAGATATGGAGAAGTGAAGATATTTCGTGAATAAAGACTTTTTTATGAACACAAATTATTCATAAATTGGAATTAAATTACTGGAATCACATTGATTACTTTTATAATGCCTTTATGATGCCTTTATCTTTTAGATCTTAAAGGTTTATTAAAAATTGGGTTTCATTAATGTTCATTTGTCTTTTGAAGATGAACAAAACTCCTATGGGACGACATAAAGAGTAAATGATGAAAGAATGTTCTTTTTACTTTTTTCACTAACTTCCTTTTTAAACCTGATTCACGGAAATCTTCTTTTGAAGAAAATCTAGGATTGACCAGATATGCCAAAATTATTCATTTATATGAAATCAAGTTGTTTTGTAAAACACAACAGTTTAGCTTGAAATAATACAGCTTTTCCCCCCTGTCCCCAAAATCTGTGCTGTTATACAACACTGTATCCTCCAGTCAAATCCTGGTTTTCTCCTATCTGGTCTGTTTGTTGATTATTGGGGAGTTTGAGCTATTGCATGGGCGAAAGAGCTGTGAGCTGACAAAGAGAAACAAATATTATTGTTATCTGATAGGGTTAAACTGCATGCCCCCAGGACACAGTTTATCTGAACACCCGGGCTGGTGAAAAGAGCGATGGATTCTCACAGTCTTGGCACACAGAATAGAATGCCATTCCATTCTTTCCGGTGCACAATGAGACTGTACTGTTTGTCTCTACAAACATGAACACAAGAAGGGAAAAAATAACTACACATATGGGTGAATTTCCCAAAACCTGTCAAAACACCTCATATTTTAGTTTTTAAGCAAGTTTTTAGAACCATATAGATGTCTTAAGGAGCATTTAGGGGTGAAATGTGACTTTGATGTATTCTATCAATTCCCTTATATACTGTATATATCCCTGGATCCAAACACTTTTATCCGATAAGCCTTCCTGAGCTTGGAACTATAGCTCCCCCAAATGGTTTCATTTTCCTTTTATTCATCTATCTCTCTCCCTCGTATTCAATCATTCTCTCTCAGGCACTGTTATATGTCTGGAGATGTTCCACACAGCAAATCCATTAAAACAAGCAAACAGTCATTCTCGTATCCAAATACGGTTCAGGCCGAGGGTGCGAGTGTCAGATGAGCTTGTGAAAAGGAACAAAGCTGGTAGCTTTTTCCCTTTGGGAAATCTCTGAAAACATTCATTTTTACCATCCAGGCTCAAACCACCACTGAGATATGGATCCAAATGGCCTCTGTCAGCCACACTGGTCATTCTGACCTCGTAATGGATGCGGAATCATGTAATCCATTAAAAAAACGACTTCAGCTAGCACAACTGCATTTAGGAGCTTGTGGGATAAATTAATTGTAGCGAACTGAACGTTAATACAAAGGACATAAGACATACAAAGCCAAAGCCACTGATGAATGAAAACGTGACGCTGCATCCGCACTAGCAGAGAATAACCAGGAAATTGCACCAATCAATGCACATTTAAAGCTCTGAAAAGGTTGTAAAAATGTTTTTATTCTACATGCTTAAGATAACAGACATTGTTATTTTTGAACACACAAAATAAATATGTTCACAATGTTTCAGCAACGATGTTTTGAGGTTGTTAGCAGATCTCCTTGCAACATCTTGTAATGTAGCATTGTAATGCACAATGGCTCGAATGATGGTCATAAATATATATTCCATAAATAAAAGCATTTCCACTACGCTAAATTTACTTAGAGACATTACACACAGAAATGGCTAGTTAATTTAGCAAATAATTGCAAAGAAATAGCAAGTGACATTTAATTACATTTTCAAATGGAAAGACTAAAATATAATTTTTTAAGCATACACTCCTATTATTGGCATCGGTGGTTCTCTGGAAAACCTTTAGCATCCATGGAACCTTTCCGTTCCACAAATGATTATTTGCAGTGGATAAAATGTTCTAATAAAGAACTAATAAAATAAATGGTTCTTTTAAGAACTGTTCGCTTAAAGGATCTTTAGAGAACCAAAAATGATTCAATAGCTTTATTGCAAAAAACCTTTTTGGAAATTGTAATTTAAAAAGTACTCCAATAGAGGGCTTAGAAGTGTAGTTTTAGTGCACTCTAATAATCTTTTTGTGTTATTTATTGCTTAAAAAATAATTTTTACTATGTACATGTACAAAATGTACATTTGTTAATATTTTATTTTAAATGTAGATTATGTGACTTTAAACCATAAATAACAATTTTCAAAAACAGTGCAGTTTGGTCAGTTTTTTTTTGCAGAAAAAAATAAAATAAAATAATAATAATAATAATAATGAGATACTAATCTCACTAATCCTTTTTGGT
This sequence comes from Carassius carassius, assembly GCF_963082965.1. NCBI lineage: Eukaryota > Metazoa > Chordata > Actinopteri > Cypriniformes > Cyprinidae > Carassius > Carassius carassius. The sequence goes on along the minus strand of NC_081780.1, from coordinate 18,537,140 downwards.
GTGTTTCCCAGAATGTTTTTTTAAATGTTGTACTGAAGCCAAAATGCAGTGTTTAGCATGGGAGACAGTTTTATGTCTGCTTTTGATATATTTACGCTTTGCTACAGAAATAAAAAAGCTAAAGTCCCTGTTGGATGTGGTTTTGGGAAATCCCAGTGTCTGTGCATTTGTAATTTAAGATAGTTTGGTGGTATGTCACAGCCAGTAATCTAAGTAATAAACACAACCTGCTGGTATATTGCATAGACTGACATTTGCTAAACTGACCCCTTCTCTTTATAGCCCATTTCCCCTTAATTTATTCCATACATCCAAGCCAGAGCAGTGCTCCAGTCGAGCTAAAGAAGAGCTGTAATGACCACATTGATCATGACGGCCTCCGCTGGGATGCACTCTCTTCAAGGCTGACCGAACGGACCTTGTGTGCTCTCTCACCCAATCAAAAATCCATCTTCGCCCGTCTTCCCAGCCCCCCAGCCAATCAAAAGCTCATCTACCTTACCTCCTCACGGATGGGATACAATCAAGAGCGCGTCTCGCCTCGGCCTTTCAGGTGGACATGCCTTTTCCACTCTCTCTGCCTTTACTTAAACAGTAGTGACTGGTGAATGCTTTCACAGAGGTAAACCAATGAAGCACAACCAACATTAGCCACCTGGCAACAGAGAAAAGACCTTGTTCCAAACTCAAATAGAAAATCTCATAGAAAAGTTAATCCTAATCTCATTGGTCCAACTCAAAAGTTGTGTGAGAAACAGCTAGACATACTCTTCAATGCCACTAAAATGGCTTGAATAAAGATTAGTTCATTTTGATTAAAGACAATGAATGAGAGCATCAGTAAAATGCAAAAATTATATTATCTTCCCATTACTATTAACTAAATCAGTGGTTCCCGACCAGGTTCCTGGAAACCACCGAACACTGTACTTTTTACTATGTCTCTATCTAAATTTCTCTACTTAACCTATGGTCACGCATGTCTGACATGTTCGTAGTATTTTTGGTAGCTCTGAACCAAATCCTTCGCCAAAGCGTAATAGATTGTGGGCATTATTAGCCATGCAGTTTGCCCGGTTGTGACTAGAAGGGATACAGCTAAAACCAGAAATTAACAATAAATTAAATGTTCTACTTATTAGATTGTGTTTTATTAATGTCTACACTTACCCCAACCCTAAACCTACCCCTTACAATAATGCAAAAACAGTAATTATTGTCGTACAGTGTGAAAAAAATGATGCTATATTAATGTGTGCATGCGCAGTATTTTATCTGTATCCCTTCTAGCCTTAACCATTGTGTATGGATCCACATTTCAAAAATCTACCTGAAATAGTAGACCATCCTGGGTTTTTTGGAATACTCTTTTCAACATAATATGCTTTTGGACACACTTACTCTAATCTCAAATACTATTTAGAGTGGATAGTATGAACATTGGCATGCAGGACTGTCTCTACTAAGGAGTCGATGAGCTGAATCAGGTGTGTTTGATTAAGAAGACATGCAAAACTCATGTTTGTGCAGTGGTGGTTGTATTACATGAACATGGTTGGGAATGAATGAACATAAAAAGACAAAAATGTAACACTAAAGACCCCAATGTATATTACTGACAACTTAAAGTGGGACAAAAACTATTTATTTGAAATATAATCATACGTGGCATGCAGGGACTTGGCCTATATGTCATACTGTTTTTTTTACCTGTTTTTAATCGCAAAAGCCATAAATTTGGCATAATTTTACAGTAAAATAACATATAATGTGATGTTAAACAACAGCTTTTTTGTAGCTTTTTTCTGCAAATATTTTATTGCAGTGTACATTTGTTATAAAGTTAATTAAATTAGTTGAATATATATATATATATATATATATATATATATATATATTAGTTAAAGACAGTTAGCTAGGCAATCCCCATTCAAAATTTAATTATGAGGTAATTTCAGCATTTACAAGTAGTTTGTACGTGCTTTTGTTGTCTTTCAGCTGTGCAAGAAATTCAACAATCAATAATTCAGCATGTGATTTTTGTCATTTGACTGCCCAAGTAATTGGTGAACATTCAAATTTATCAAACAACAGAACTCTACAGTGAATTAATTGCTGTCTGAATGCATATGTTTTATTACAGAGGTGAAATGCACATTTTGCTTTACAGACATCACCCTGAGAAATGATTCCCTATGGAGTAGTGCTGACTCTGAATAAGAGAATCCAGAGGTGTTTGATTTGTTTTTTAGCACTTTGTTCTGCTGGTTTATTTTGGGCTTTAACAATGGCAATTTTAGTTGGTTGCTATTACGGACAGTCTGTTTGATTTCATAAAGGACCGAGTCAAATGAGCCCATTTTCATGTCTTTATAATATTCTGGCATCATTCAACGAAAGTATTTTATTAATTTTTTTTCTCTGGCTCTTCTTGCCTCAACAAGCCCACATAAGTTTACGATACAGGCGTTTAACCCCACAAATATCTGTCATCATTTAATCACTCTGAACTTGTTCTAAACCTATATGATTTTTTTTTCTTCTGCTAGACAAAAATTATATATTTTGTAAAATGCGAGTAGCCAAACAGTTTTCAGTCCCATTTGACTTACTGTGGAAGTTGATGGGGACCAACAACTGTTCGGTTGTGCCAAAATGTATTTAACCCTATACTGACTATATATGAAAAAAAAAAAAAAAAAACGATAACTTTTTTTATTGCGCTTTCCAAGTAATTTTAATCAAACTGCAGTTGGGTTGTTTCGATTAAGTAATAATAACTTAAACAAATACAGGTAATTTACAATTAATGTTCATTGTAAGTATTTTATTTAATTTTTTATAGCAAATGCAGGTAACTCCAACAGTCTTTTTTTGGCAAAAGCAGATAACTCCACATTTCATGTTTTAGAGTAAAAAAAACAACACTTTTAATCTCCTCAGATGACAATGTAGATGCCTGACAAACGTTGTTGTTGTTGTGATCATAGACTTTATGGATGTGATTACACCATAGACTGTATAAAAACATGGATGTTGTGTCCGTGATGTCACCCGTAGTTTTCTGAAGAGCACTTTTGAAGCTCACAGTGTGGCGGAGCTGGCCGTCGCCATCTTGGCATCACGTCACTGAGCATCACTCCCAGGTAATCGAAAATGGGCAAAAAAGTGGGAACTGGTTGCTAAAGCTACGCACACATAACTCTACGGCAGGATCAGCAGCGGCAATCCAGCTGCCACTCAAGTGGCCACGCCCTTAATTATGCAGAACTTTAAGGCTTAATAATATTTAAGCGAATAAGTTATGAAAAAAAAAATATCCCCCTCACACTTGTCATGAAGGGCAAAATTAGCTATATAGAACAAAATTATTTTTTGAACCAGGCTGTAAATATGTTTTTTACAGGAACGTCATAACGTCACTTCCTGTTTGTTGTTGGCGGCTGTACTGCGTTTGAGCTCCGTCACTATATTCTTTTCATTGACTATTTCTAACTTAAAAATCAATTTTATACATCATCGTTTCCGTTTATATAACGTGTGAATATATCCTCTATTGTATTCTACAACAAAAACAATCAGAGCGCCTCGCTATTACTAGTTTTATTTTGATCTCCCGGGTCCGCTATTAGCTTTTAGCCCGTTAGCATCAGCAAGCGTGGTTGCTGCTAACTGCGCTTACATTGCTAATACTCTATTCACACACATTACCACTGCTGTACTCACTGTTACTTGCTTTAATGGCGGATGAATGTCTCCACTCTGTGCAGCTCGAGCTCGAGGCCGTGGGGAAGCAGATTCGCGACCTGGAGGAAAGGCAGGCCCAGCTGAGAGAGCGGAGAGCCACGCTGGAATCATCCCGGGCTGACACTCACAAGTCCGGGGTAAGTATACAGCGTGCTGCTAACAGTCCCACCACGTCTACTCCGTGTGTTTCTCTGCACAGGCCCGGTGCACCCAGGACGCGATCTTCCCAGATGTCCTTCACTGCGACGCCAGGACACCACAGACCCTGGGTGCATCCACAGCGGAGGACGGGAGCCGGGTCCCGGGCGACGACTTCTCCCCCTCCTGCCTTCGACATCTCCATCCGGAACTGCTTCGCTCCCCTCCGCGAGACAGGACATCCTCCTCGGCCTTCAGGATGCGCAGATACCGGCGATCCTGAAGGCCGAGGAGAGCCCCAGAGCGGTCGTGCTTCACGCCGGGGTTAACGACACCATGCTGCGGCAGACGGAGACGCTGAAGAGGGACTTCAGGAGCCTGATCGAGACGGTTCGCAGCACGACGCCCGCGGCGACGATCGTCGTGTCAGGACCACTGCCCACGTATCGACGAGGACACGAAAGGTTCAGTAGACTTTTTGCTTTAAATTAATGGTTGTTGTCATGGTGTAAAGAACAGAAACTGCTATTTGTTAATAACTGGAATCTTTTCTGGGAGCATCCTAGGCTGTTTCGCGCTGATGGATTACACCCCAGCAGAGTCGGAGCGGAGCTGCTCTCTGACAACATCTCCAGGACACTTCGCTCCATGTGACTAGTAAGACAATTCTCAAATAACTATTATGATGACTTTTGTTCCACCCGCTTAAATGATAAAAGTACTTGCGCTATAAAAACTATTAAGATTGTGTCTGTTCCCCGAATAGTGAGGTCAAAATATAATGTAGGATCTAGAAAAAATCTTATCGTAATTAAACCAGAAAAATGTAAAGTAAATGAACAAAAACAATTTTTAAAGTTTGGGCTCATAAATATTAGATCACTCACACCTAAAGCAGTTATTGTAAATGAAATGATCACAGATAATAGTTTTGATGTACTCTGCTTGACTGAAACCTGGCTAAAACCAAATGATTATTTAGGTCTAAATGAGTCTACTCCACCAAACTACTGTTAAAAGCATGAGCCCCGTCAGACTGGTCGTGGCGGAGGTGTTGCAACAATATATAGTGATATTCTCAATGTTACCCAGAAAACAGGATACAGGTTTAACTCTTTTGAAATACTTCTGCTAAATGTTACACTGTCAGACATGCAAAAGAAATCTAATGTATCTCTTGCTCTGGCTACTGTGTATAGACCACCAGGGCCGTATACAGAATTCCTAAAAGAATTTGCAGATTTCCTCTCAGACCTTCTAGTTACAGTTGATAAGGTGCTAATCATGGGAGATTTTAATATTCACGTTGATAATGCAAATGATGCATTAGCACTTGCGTTTACTGACCTAATAAACTCCTTTGTAGTCAAGCAAAATGTCACCGGGCCCACTCATCATTTTAATCATACACTAGATTTAATTATATCGCATGGAATCGATCTTACTGCTATAGATATTGTACCCCAAAGTGATGATATTACAGACCATTTTCTTGTATCGTGCATGCTGCGTATAACTGATATTAACTATATGTCTCAGCGATACCGTCTGGGCAGAACTATTGTTCCAGCCACCAAAGAAAGATTCGCAAATAACCTGCCTGATCTATCTCAACTGCTATTTGTACCCATAAATACACATGAATTAGACGAAATTACTGACAACATGGGCACTATTTTCTCTAATAAACTAGAAGCTGTTGCCCCCATCAAATTGAAAAAGGTTAGAGAAAAACGTACCGTGCCATGGTATAACAGTAATACTCTCTCTCTCAAGAAAGTAACTCGTAGTCTTGAACGCAAATGGAGAAAAACTAACTTGGAAGTTTTTAGAATTGCATGGAAAAACAGTATGTCCAGCTATAGACAGGCTCTAAAAACTGCTAGGGCAGAGCATATCCACAAACTCATAGAAAATAACCAAAACAATCCAAGGTTTTTATTTAGCACAGTGGCTAAGTTAACAAATTACCAGACGCCACCTGATTCAAATATTCCACCAACGTTAAATAGTAATGACTTTATGAATTTCTTCACTGATAAAATAGATAACATTAGAAATACAATAGCGAATGTAGATTCTACAGCGTCTAACACTTCAGTTTCATCCATCGCACCCAAAGATAAACTGCAGTGCTTTACAACTATAGGACAGGAAGAGCTAAATAAACTTATCACTGTATCTAAACCAACAACATGTTTATTAGATCCTGTACCCACTAAATTACTAAAAGAGCTGTTACCTGTAGCCGAAGAACCGCTTCTCAATATCATTAACTCGTCGTTATCTTTAGGTCACGTCCCAAAACCATTCAAGCTGGCGGTTATCAAGCCTCTTATTAAGAAACCAAAACTAGATCCTAGTGTACTGGAAAATTATAGGCCTATTTCAAATCTTCCATTTATGTCTAAAATTTTTGAAAAAGTTGTGTCTGCTCAATTGAGCACCTTCCTGCATAAAAATGATCTGTATGAAGAATTTCAGTCGGGTTTTAGGCCCCACCATAGCACAAAAACTGCACTTGTTAAAATTACAAATGACCTGCTCCTTGCGTCAGATCAAGGCTGCATCTCATTTCTAGTCTTACTTGATCTTAGTGCTGCGTTCGACACCATAGATCATGACATACTCATAGATCGATTACAAAACTATACAGGTATTCAAGGGCAGGCTCTAAGATGGTTTAGATCCTACCTGTCCGATCGCTACCATTTTGTTTACTTAAATGGGGTGTCATCTCATTTATCATCAGTAAAATATGGAGTGCCACAAGGATCCGTCCTAGGTCCCCTTCTATTTTCAATACACATGTTGCCCCTTGGTAATATTATTAGAAAATACGGAATTAGCTTCCACTGTTATGCTGATGATACTCAGCTATATATCTCAACGCGACCAGATGAAACTTCCCAATTATCTAAACTAACAGAGTGTGTTAAAAATGTAAAAGATTGGATGACAAATAATTTTCTCCAATTAAATTCGGATAAGACAGAGATATTAATTATTGGACCAAAAAACACTACACAGAATCTTGTAGATTACAATCTGCAACTAGACGGATGTACTGTTACTTCCTCTACAGTCAGAAATCTGGGTGTTATATTAGACAGCAATTTGTCTTTTGAAAATCATATTTCCAATGTTACAAAAACTGCATTCTTCCATCTTAGAAACATTGCCAAGCTACGAAACATGTTATCTGTTTCTGATGCAGAAAAGCTAGTTCATGCATTCATGACCTCTAGACTGGACTATTGTAATGCACTTCTAGGTGGTTGTCCTGCATCTTCAATAAACAAGCTACAGGTAGTCCAAAATGCAGCAGCTAGAGTCCTTACGAGGTCAAGAAAATATGATCATATTACCCCAATTTTACAGTCTCTGCACTGGCTACCTATTAAGTTCCGAATCAGTTACAAATTATCATTACTTACCTATAAGGCCCTAAATGGTCTAGCTCCTGCGTACCTAACTAGCCTTCTACCACGTTACAACCCATCACGCACCCTAAGGTCACAAAACGCTGGACTTTTGGTAGTTCCTAGGATAGCAAAGTCCACTAAAGGAGGTAGAGCTTTCTCACATTTGGCTCCCAAACTCTGGAATAGCCTTCCTGATAATGTTCGGGGTTCAGACACACTCTCTCTGTTTAAATCTAGATTAAAAACACATCTCTTTCGCCAAGCATATGAAAAATGTATCTTTTAAATTGTGAGTGTAGTTGCATCTGATCAAATGTGCATTTTTATTCTTTAGCTTGTGTTAAACTAATTTTACTTTTTTTGCTAATGATGACTCTATTTTGTTTCAATGTTTTGCCACGGGATTTACATCCCGTGGTAACTAGGATTTACACAAGTTCCAGTCTGGATCCAGAACTCCTGAGAAGAGATGATGCTGACCCTCAGAGGACCCCAGATGATCCTAACCTTGAATCAACAACAGAACTAAATAATTATTGCTACATGTGTGACTGCATCATATGATAACTATTAATTAATAATATTGATAGTTCATCGTCTAGCTGACTACGTCTTGTATTATTATTATTATTTTTTATTTTTTCTAAAATCCTGTCAAACGTGCACAAACTACTAGCTACTACTAAATATTGTAGAAACATAATTTTCTGTAATGTTGCTTTGTAACGATTTGTATTGTAAAAAGCGCTATACAAATAAACTTGAATTGAATTGAATTTTTTTTTTCTGCTGTAAAGTTTTGACGAAACTCCTCTCAGCTAGCACGTCCTTTCAAAGTGAAAGTAGCCTTGTCACCTGACCTGAATACAGCGCGCTGACTCGCTAAAATTGACTTATTTGATTCTGTTCAAAAACAACAATGTTGTCTGTGATTTGTCTGTGCATGTTTTTATTTTTTTTACTCTCATAGATTCTGTTACCATTTGCCATGCATTGTAGGACTGAGAGACTGCAACGACTGAAGCTAAAAATCATAATTTTTGTTCTACTGAAGAAACAAAGTCACCTACATCTTGGATGCCCGGGGGGTAAGCAGATAAACATCTAATTTACATTTTTGGGTGAACTATCCCTTTAATGAGAGCAAGACTGAAATTATCTTGTTTGGTTCAAATTATCACTGCACTCATGATGTTGATCTCGATACTCTGTTACCTTACAGTACCACCTGTGTCCAGAATCTGGGGGTTTTGCTTGATAACAAGTCTTAAATTTGATAAGCAGATATGTCCTGTGGTTAGATCTTGTTTCTATCATCTTCATCTTTTAGCAAAGGTTAAGCCCCTTTTGCCTGGTAAGAATCTTGATACTGTCCTGCATGCATTTGTAACGTCTTGACTAGATTACTGTACATTGACTTGACACACGCCTACAGTTAGCTCAAAATGCCTTAGCCCGTCTCCTCAAAGGGAAGCGTAAAAGTGATCAGATTACACCAGTTCTGATTTCACCTCATTGATTACCAGTCAAATACAGAATTGATTTCATAGTTTAGTTATTTTTTTTAAGTCTTTGCGGTACCAGGCACCACAGTACCTATCTGAACTACTGCATCCACCTTCTCAGTCTAGATCACTTAGATCTAGGGACTCTGATTTACTATATGTTCCTAGAACCAGACTTAAAAATGGGTGATCGTGCATTTGCGGTTATAGGTCTTGAGTTATGGAATAGCCTTCCAGCCTACATCAGATCTGCCCAAACCTTGTCAACTTTAAATCTGCCCTGAAAACATACTTTTCTTTCCATGGCTTTCAATATCCCTTGACTCATATTGGCATTAATGTCTTTTGATACTAGCTTTTCTCCTCTATTTTATTTTTTAGGATTTTATACATTTTTTATCTTACTTTTATTGTTTCTCTAGTGCTTTAATGTTTTGTGTCATTATTGTCTGTTTCTTTCAGCCTTGTAAAGCACTTTGGTCAACACCAGTTGTTTTTAAATCTTCTATACAAATAAACTTGTATTGTATATTGTAATTGTATATGGTATTGTATTGTAAAACGTGAAATTGTGATGCCTTGGAAAGTGGACAAAACCGACTTTTTTGACAAAACGTGTATAGGGTTCAGATCGCGCTGTATGTGGAGAATAATGCATGGCAATCCTCTTTTTTTAAGTTGTGTTTATCAGTTTTTGCAAATTAACTCTTCATATGTTTTGAAAAGCCATCTTGAACACTAGATACAGTAATCTTATTCTGTCAAAGAACTTTATATAAATTACAACACTGATACCGAAAGCCACTCCTTTCAATCTAGTGTCCTTCATTTCCAAAGGGAGCCATTGAGCCAAGCCCAATAGTCCTCTGGCCAACTGTCAGCATGGCTGATAAGACTACAAAAGAGTCAGTCACCAGCGGCATTGTGCAACCCAACCACAACAAAAGAAGACACGGTTAGTTCTCACTGCCTATCCATCTAAAAAGATCTACTCTGTGAGTGAAAAGATCCCAGCTTCACCTTCAAGGCCTTAAACCACGGTATGGGTGTCAGGGACGCCAGGCCTTTGTGTTCACGCCACATGGGTCATGTCCAAACAAATCGGCCAGCAAACCCCGTGACTGGCGCATCAATCAGAGGGTGAGTGATGTGAGAAGAGTATTTTATTTTTTCGTTTAAGGTAGTGACAGATGCGCTGGTGGTTACATAGGTAATGAGAACCATTTGTTCAGCTCCACCGCAGGGGAAGGATTCATCCAGATTTATTTTTAGCAACAGAAATGGTTCAAGCAGGCCCTTAGGTCTCTTTTGACTGTCTTCTATTCTACCTGTACGTCTCCTTTTTGCCTCTTGAGTGTTATTATCTTTCTTTTTCTTCAGTCCATAGTACATGCTGCATCCTCAGAAAGCCGTGCCATTTGTGCTTGAAAATTTTATCGTTTCATTTGAAAAGGTTACTGCGGAACTCAATAATTTTTCAGCTCAGGCTGAAAATGCCACAATAGATATTAAGGTATTTGTGTGAATCCATCAAAATCAGTTCAAATTAGTGGGCAACAAGTTCTTGAACTATTTCCCTAATTGCACGACAGATCCGCTCTGATATGGTGATGAGGATTCTTCGAACCATCAAGTAGCCAATTGTCATATTTAAATATAAATAAATTAAATTTATGTGTTTAGCAGACACTTTTATCCTAAGTGACTTACATTGCATTCAGCCATTTTTCCTAACATGTGTTCCCTGGGATTCAAACCCCCAAACGTGCGCTTGCAAACTCAATACTCTACCACTTGAGCTACAGGAACACATTTAAGCAAAAACAAATAAAACATTTTTAAATAATAATGAAAAAAAAAACACTTACGAGTATTAGATAAACTGATATTAAAACTACTTAGGTATCAAAAGTACTTGTAAATAATTATAAAAGTCACAGCTTATTGTATCAATGGCAGCCAATGATTGGATCTAAGTGTATATTATATGTAAGAGTTAAAGAGATTGTTGGTCTTGGGGTTAATCTTATTATTTGTGGGTACTGAAATAGGCGAAACTGCTGTTTTATGAATCTTGTGAATTCAGACACAGCACTCTACCGTCCAAAAGTACATGAATTTTAGAACATTAAGCTTATGTTGGAAATTTAGTTTGGATACAATTATAATTGAAGATGAGTTTACTATGTAACTGATATGTTTAAATACTAATATCAATATTTATCTTGCTAAATTAAATCATGTATATATTGTAATCCTTGTTTTGCACACAATTTTAGCACCTGGCATAAATTCATTTTATTTGATATTTTTTCATGATTACAACCCCCCCCCCCCCCCCCCCCCCCATCTTCTTTTTCATTAAGTGCCCTGCACAATCAATACACTCTCAATACAATTTCCACCTTTCTTATTTTCAAGTACTTGCAACGCACACAAAAGATTCACCGTATCTGTATGGCACATGGTGACTATTGAAGCCCAAACACATGTGCAGAGTCACACATACACACAGTAATGAGTGAGAGGAAGCTGAAAGAGCCCTATTCAGATGTCGGGCATCTGCGGTGAGCTGATCTCATTCTGCGGGGTGTCACGGGGCAGGGCTGCCAAGATTACTGCATAATAAATGGAGCTGGAGCAAAGGCAGCTGTTAATTACCAACGTGTCCGTTCAATGGGTTGCTCTTGTCCCCCATCATGTCCCTTTTTGTGTCTTTAACCCCTCACCTCCATTTCCTTTTTTCTTTTCCATAATCTAAAGGATAAGCCATAAAAAAAAAGATGCAGAGTCAGACAGACATGCAAAATGTCAGACTCAATATATTAAATTCTGATATTCTTTCTTATTGAGTGACTTTGTAAGCACAAATGCTTGATATTTTAGTAATTTATATTTTGTACAAATTTTGTATTTGCAGCGTGAGGAACATTCCTGTTAAAAAGCTCCTGAACATCATAAAACAAAATAAGTAATAATAATAATAATAATAATAATAAATGTTTAAATAAAAATCACCTCCTTGGACATAAAATTATCCGTAGTTGAGTGCAAAGGATGTACATTATCTGTGTAATAAAGGCTTTATACCACTGTAAAAAATAAATAAATAAATAAATACTGTGAATTTAACGTCTTGGTTACGTATGGTAACCCTCGTTCCCTGAAGGAGGGAACGGAGACGCCACGTCGGTGACCGACGAATATGGGATATCGCTTCGATAGACCAATCTACTTCGAGTGTAAACTAAACGAGCCAATGCACATTGGCATGCAATTATTGCATCCAGCTGCCGCTGATCACTGCGTGATTATAAGAAGGCAGCAGGTGCAATGCATTCCAGTTTTTCGCTGAGGAGCCGAGCCGGGGACCCGGCAGCTCAGTGGCGGTACAGCAACCATGGCGACGGGACGTGGAGTCTCCGTTCCCTCCTTCAGGGAACGAGGGTTACCATACATAACCGAGACATTCCCTTTCAGTCGGTCACTCTCAACGCCACGTCGGTGACCGACAAATATGGGATCCCTATCAAAGCGCCATGGGTGCTGCCCCTTCCAGTGCCCTGTGCGAGCCGCCTGCGCCCCTATTAGGTGTAGGCCGGGGCTCAGAACAAGTTGCTCCACTCACCGTTATCAAAGCACTACCTCACTGGGTGAGATTGGATAACACTGGGAAAACGTACCCGGTCCGCTTGGAACCTGGACGCTGCGGAAGTCCAATCCTTCCCGAAGGAGGACTCGGAGGCAATATACAGCATCCGTTTAGGAGTATACGGAGAAATTTGAGGTGATTAAAAACCCTCTTGGGAAGGCAGAAGTCTGCCGGGGAAACACGGGCTCTAAGGCTATACCGTGGACTATATACATACGAGTACCGCTTAGGTCTCAATATGGAACCCACCCTTCCATGGTTCTCACGGATACATCATGAAGGCCTGGCACCGGACGTTCCACCGCGTCCAGCTGCTTAGGGTGATGGAGGATCTCAACAGGGTCTACATTACGAACACTCTGGAGCAGTTTAAGCAAGCCGATACTAACCGGGGCCTCTCAGTGCCACTACCCGTTTGAGGTGAGAACACAGGAGGATACCGGCTCTACACGCAGGCTATAGAACCTAGCGAACGTGTTAGGGGTTGCCCAGCCCGTAGCTCTACAAATATCTGTCAGCGAGGCGCCACGAGCCAGCGCCCAGGAGGATGCAACACTTCTAGTTGAGTGAGCTCGCAACCTGAACGGGCAGGGCACATCCTGAGCCTGATAAGCCAGGGTTATGGCATCCACAATCCAGTGGGCCATCCTCTGCTTAGAGACGGCACTCCCCTTCTGCCGGCCTCCGTAACAGACAAAGAGCTGGTCTGAGGTCCTGAAGCTTAGTGTCCGGTCTACGTAGCACCTTAATGCTTGGACGGGACAAAGCAAAGCCAGGGCTGGGTCTGCCTCCTCCAGGGGCAGCGCTTGCAGGTTCACCACTTGGTCTTTGAAGGGTGTAGTGGGAACCTTGGGCACGTAGCCAGGCTGGGGCCTCAGGATTACCTGGGAGTCAGCTGGCCCGAACTCTAGGCACGAATCGTCGACCGAAAATGCATGCAGGTCCCCTACCCTCTTGATGGAGGCCAGTGCAAGCAGGAGCAGAGTTTTCAATGAAAGAAACTTTAGCTCAACTGAATGCAAAGGCTCGAATGGGCCCTGCTTTAGTGATTTAAGCACTAGAGACAGGTCCCAAGAGGGTATACAGGGGGGTCGGGATGGATTTTACCTCTTGGCCCCTCTAAGGAACCTGACGATGAGGTCATGCTTACCCAAAGACTTCCCATTCACGGGGTCATGGTACGCAGCAATAGCAGCAACCTGGACTTTGAGGGTGGAGGGAGACAGCCTTAGCTCCAGCCCTTGCTGCAGAAAGGACAGCATGACCGCAATCGGACATCTTCGGTCTTCTTGGCAAGAAGAACACCACTCGACGAACAGGTTCCACTTCAAGGCGTAAGCGTGTCTCGTAGACGGTGCTCTTGCCGAAGTGAAGGTGTTCGCTACCTCTTGGGGTAGGTCACCTAGAACCTCCGCATCCCATCCAGGGACCAGACATGGAGTTTCAAAAGGTCTGGACGCGGGTGCCAAATGGTGCCCCATCTCTGAGTCAGTAGATCCTTCGTCAGAGGAATTGGCCAAGGAGGGGCTGTCGCAAGGAGCACTAGTTCGGGGAACCAGGTCCGCGTGGGCCAATACGGCGCTACTAGCAAGACTTGCTCCTCGTCCTCCCGGACTTTGCACAGTGTCTGTGCGAGAAGGCTCACTGGGGGAAACGCATACTTGCGTAGGTCCCGCGGCCAGCTGTGTGCCAGTACATCTGTGCCGAGAGTTACCTCGGTCAGGGAGTAGAACAACTGGCAGTGAGAGGTCTCTGTAGAAGCAAACAGGTCTACCTGAGCGGCTCTGAACCGCCTCCAAATCAGCTGGACCGTCAGGGGATGGAGTCGCCATTCTCCCGGGAGCATTGCTCGAGACAGCTCGTCGGCTGTACGACTGAGCAGGCCTGGAATGTGAATGGCATGAAGTGACCTCAGAACCTTCTGACTCCAAAGGAGGAGATGGCGGAATCCAATCCAAGATGGCGCCGCACATGGCTGCTTCAGTGCTTGGCTCTCCAGTGTTTGTACTGTTTTTGTTCGTTTTTCCTGTTTTTTGTTTAACAAACACGATCAGTTTCACCAGGGATGAACTGCTGAACATTCGGCAGAACACACCACATGATATTTTTCCGGATTTCTATTATACAGACGTTTTACTGAACATTGTTATCGGAGGAGCAGCGGCGCTGATCAAGCGCTTCAGGACGCGCAGACAGGGAAAGCGAGCGGGAGCGCTCGTCAGACTCAGGAAGCGCGGATTTCGAACGCCGTTGCCTAGCATCCATCTCGCAAATCTCCGCTCTCTACCCAACAAAACGGACGAACTCCTTCTGCTCTCTCGGACAAATAAGGATTTCTCTCACTCTGCTGCTCTGTGTTTCACGGAAACCTGGCTGAATGACGCCATACCGGACAGCGCACTCCATCTGCCGGGCTTTCAGCTGTTTAGAGCGGATCGCGACGCAGAATCAACGGGGAAATCGCGCGGCGGCGGGACATGCTTTTACATCAATGAACGGTGGTGTACAGATGTAACTGTGTTAAAGAAGATGTGCTGTCCTGATCTAGAAACGCAGTTTATCAACTGCAAGCCGTTCTATTCGCCGCGGGAGTTTCACTCGCTCATTCTGGTTAGTGTTTACATTCCACCTCAAGCGCATGTGAGCTCAGCTTTACAGAAACTCGCTGATCAGATCACAGACACAGAACAACAACACCCGGACTCTGTTTTAATCATTCTTGGGGACTTTAATAAAGCCAATCTCTCCCGTGAACTGCCAAAATACAGACAGCATGTTACCTGTCCCACCAGAGACAGTAATATACTGGATCACTGTTACACCACAATAAAGGATGCATATCACTCTGTTCCACGAGCAGCTTTGGGACGTTCTGATCACTGTCTGGTTCATCTTATACCGACCTACAAGCAGAAACTTAAATCTGCTAAACCTGTAGTAAAGACTGTGAAGAGATGGACCAGCGAAACAGAGCAGGATTTACAATCTTGTTTTGACATCACAGACTGGAGCGTTTTTGAAGCTGCTACCACCGATCTGGACGAACTCACAGAGACTGTAACATCCTATATTAGTTTCTGTGAGGATATATGCATTCCTACCAGGACTTATTTAACATTCAACAATGATAAGCCATGGTTTACAGTAAAACTCAGACACCTTCGTCAGGCCAAAGAGGATGCCTACAGAAATGGGGACAGGGTCTTGTACAATCAGGCCAGGAACACACTGAACAAAGAGATTAGAGCGGCTAAAAAGACCTATGCTAAAAAGTTGGAAGACCAGTTTACTTCCAACGACTCTACTTCAGTTTGGAGAGGACTGAGAGCCATCACAAACTACAAGACACCATCCCCTTGCACTGAGGCTAATCAACGACTTGCTAACGACCTGAATGAGTTTTATTGTAGATTTGAAACCCCCAACACCCACTCTGACCATCTCCCTACACAACCATTAACACCTCCTGCAATCCCCCTCTCCATACCTCCTGCTCTTCAAATCTGTGAAGATGATGTGCGCCAGGTCTTCAAGAAAAACAAAAGAAGAAAAGCACCAGGCCCAGATGGCGTTACACCAGCCTGTCTGAAAATCTGTGCTGACCAGCTGGCCCCCATCTTTTCACAGATCTTCAACAGATCTCTGGAGTTGTGTGAAGTGCCTTCCTGCTTCAAACGCTCCACCATAATCCCCATTCCAAAGAAACCCAAGATAACAGGACTTAACGACTACAGACCTGTGGCTCTAACGTCTGTCGTCATGAAGTCGTTTGAAAAACTGGTTCTGGCTTATCTGAAGGACATCACTGGACCCTTACTGGACCCCCTGCAGTTTGCGTACCGAGCAAACAGGTCCGTGGATGATGCAATCAACATGGCATTGCACTTCATCCTGCAACATCTGGACAAAACAGGGACTTATGTGAGGATCCTGTTTGTGGACTTTAGTTCGGCTTTCAACACCATCATCCCAACAACCCTCCAAACCAAACTGACCCAGCTCTCTGTTCCTAGCTCTATCTGTCAGTGGATCACCAGCTTTCTGACAGATAGGCAACAGTTAGTGAGACTGGGGAAATTCATGTCAAACAGCTGCTCCACCAACACTGGTGCCCCTCAGGGATGTGTTCTCTCCCCTCTGCTCTTCTCCCTGTACACCAACGACTGCACCTCTAAAGACCCCTCTGTCAAGCTCCTGAAGTTTGCAGACGATACTACAGTCATCGGCCTCATCCAGGACGGTGACGAGTCTGCTTACAGACAGGAGGTTGAGCAGCTGGCTGTCTGGTGCAGTCTTAACAACCTGGAGCTGAACACGCTCAAAACAGTGGAGATGACTGTGGACTTTAGGAGAAACCCCCCTGCACTTTCCCCACTCACCATCATGAACAGCACTGTGGCTGCAGTGGAGTCATTCAGATTCCTGGGAACCACCATCTCTCAGGACCTGAAGTGGGACAATCACATTGGTTCCATTGTGAAAAAAGCCCAACAAAGGTTGTACTTCCTTCGCCAGCTGAGGAAGTTTAACCTGCCACAGGAGCTGCTGAAACAGTTCTACTCAGCCGTCATTGAGTCAGTCCTGTGTACTTCAATTACTGTCTGGTTTGGTTCAGCTACAAAATCAGATATCAGAAGACTACAGAGAACTGTTCGGACTGCTGAAAGGATTATTGGTGCTCCCCTGCCCACCCTCCAAGAACTGTACACATCCAGAGTGAGGAAAAGGACTCAGAAAATCACTCTGGATCCCTCACATCCAAGTCACCCCATCTTTGAACTTTTGCCATCTGGCCGGCGCCTCAGAGCCGCAAATACAAGAACAGCAAGGCACAAGAATAGTTTCTTCCCCCAGGCAATCTACCTCATGAACAGTTAAATGTTTCCCACTTAAACGTATGCTTATGCAAAAATGTGCAATATCCTTATATTTATTTGTTACCCCTCCATCCTAGAACATTCCTGCATCTCACTCAATCCTATTCCATTATCATTTATAGCACAATTGTTTATACACTTATTTATTTGCCAATTTGTAATTCTCCTGTAAATTTTTTTTTTTTTTTTTTTTGTCTGTGTGTTGTTGTCTCTGTTTACTGGAAGCTTATGTCACTAAAACAAATTCCTTGTATGCGCAAGCATACTTGGCAATAAAGCTCTTTCTGATTCTGATTCTGATTCTGACCTTCTGACTCCAAAGGAGGAGATGGCGGGCGAATTGCGACATGCGACGAGAGCACAGACCACCTTGTCGGTTGATGTACGCAACAGTCGCAGTGTTGTCCATTCGGACCAGCACATGCTTGCCTCGTAAGAGACCTTTGAGACGGTTCAAGGCAAGGTGCGCTGCTAACAACTCTAGGCAATTGATGTGCCACTGCAGCTGCGGGCCCGTCCAAACCCCTGAGACTGCATGCCCGTTGTACGTGGCCCCCCAGCCGGTAGTGGAGGCATCCGTGTAAACCACAGCATGCCTGGAGATCTGCTCTAGGGGCACCCCTGCCAAAAGAAAACGGATGAAACGGCATCCTTATAAGGACGATCCGTCATCTTTACAAAGACGCACCCGTGAAGCTCTTTTAGAGAAATTTGCTCTTTTGTAAATGCTCTTTTAGTGCTGCGGCGCACAGGGGAATTGGCCGCTTGCAACACGACAGGGGTAGTGCAGCCTGAAGTGTGCAATCCACTCGACACAGGAACGACAACCGCTGAAGCGCCATCTCGCCAACACACGAAGCTTCCGAGAGCGTGCTGAACTTGTAGTTCACAGCAGACACAGTTGAGCAGTGCAATACTAACGCTCGGCTCCGAAGCGAAAAGCTGGAATGCATTGTACCTGCTGCCTTCTTATACTCACGCAGTGATCAGCGGCAGCTGGATGCAATACTTGCATGCCAATGTGCATTGGCTCGTTTAGTTTACACTCGAAGTAGATTGGTCTATCGAAGCGATGTCCCATATTCGCCGGTCACCGACGTGGCGTCGAGAGTGACCGACTGAAAGGGAACTGTAAAAGACTATAAAAATGCTACAGTAAAAATCTGTTAAATGGTTAATGGTAAATTCCCCTACTATATGAAAAGCTGTATTGGAAATTACATGTAATTTTACGGTAGCATATTGTTTTTGGAAGTGAACAATTGACAATTGTAAATTGACATTCCCAAAATTTCAAATTTGATGTTTATATATATACTTTTTCTGTTTCTTCGGGGTTTTTTTCTTGGCGGTTTTATACATTAGGGTTTTATGTTACATTTTATTTTGTAAAATTAACGTTTTTTGCATTATTTCAGTTTCATTATGGTGTTTAGTGTTTGTGTGAATGACACTGCACACCTTCTATATATATTGTAATGGGCTTTGGTTCAATGTGAGACTTTCTTATCACCACCTCCTTTTGGTTGTTATCAGTGTATTACAAAGGTACAAAACATGTTTCAGTACTACACAATAGGTTGGTATATAAACATTATATCAGTTAATGAAATCACGGTATATAAATGTAAATTTTAATTTAAACAGTAAAACCTAAAATGGTGCTACCATATTTTTTACAGTAAAATTCTGGCAACCACAGCTGCCGTGTTTTTCCATAAATTTGAATTGTTATTATTATTATTATTTTTTTTATTACAGCGTGGTGTATTTTATCCTTTTTTCCTTCCTCAGAGAATAATGAAATTTGTTGCTAAATTATGTTGCCTCATAAACAACAAAAGTCATTTTTTTCTTTTACAGTCAAGGTTCATTGAATTATTGTAAATACTAATTAGCTTCCTCCATTATTTCATTCAGTGACAATATGGTGACGTCCACTCAGAAAATTCAATGATTAGTACTAAGGTAATGGTACAATAAAATATTCATAGTATAACAGGCTACTTAAATATATGATGAAGCAACAAACGAAAATATTCATGACATTCAAATCAATGAAATCTATTTTAAGTATCTCCTAAAAAAAGGGAAATACAATCCATATATAATCTCTTTACACTATACTATAAGCTAAATTGTGTCACTTTATCCACTTCAATGCACTTCCTTAAATTCATCTCCTGTGAGTTTGCAGTGGGCAACTCAGGCAGCATGTGTCTTAATGTTCGCTTCTGTAATCTACCTGCTGTTATGAACTACATCAGCCTCCATCTGCCTGCAGTCACAAGGTGAAAATAGAAATGCCGTGCTGTGCTCACTGGGAGAAGACCACTGTGGTGCGTTATTAACTCCTGCCCATGACATACACACAAGACATTACAATAGAGAGCAAAAACAGTATAAAGGAGTGTATTTAACAAAAGTGTTTTTTTTTTTTTAAATCAATTTAGTAATTTCAATACCTAGTCCAGTTTTGAGTACTACAACACTGATAAAACTGCACAGATTATCTTCAGCAATATCCTGGTCACCATTAAGGACACCGTACTAACACTTGCTCTAATTAAGCTCAATACATACACACACACACACACACACACACACACACACACACACACACACACACACACACACACACACACCAGAAAAATACTACTGAATTCAAAACAATGCAGCTAAAACTACTTTTAAATTGCATCCAATTAAAGTTTAAAACGAAAGTTTGGGAAAGTTTAGACATTTTTCATCCCACAAATCACAAGAATGTTTAGATTACAAATATGTAACTCCACATTTGTTGATAATTAAGTCCAGAGGGGAAACTTGAGTTTTTTCATACCCAAACCCCTAATTTCAGACAGTAAGCCAAACCAGTTTACCTTTTTTTGTTTTTGTAGATGTATATAATACATGGGCAATTAAACTGTATGTAAATGAAGACATCTGTTCCTTTTAAAAGGCATTTTGCATAAAACCACGTGTGATCCTTTCTTCAGAGGACTGTGGGCATTTTTTTTATATATACTGTAGTCAAGCAACATATGGAAAGCAGTTGGTTCAATGACAAAGGAGCCAGTATAAATTTGCTCAGAGTACATGACTGCCAAACTAAGGCTGCGACCAAGGTAAGTTATTTAATTTAGACACACAATCTGGTGGCAGATGTCTCCATTGGATTCCACAACCTGAAGATGTTTGGTGCGTCTGTAGCTCAGCAATTCACATATTGAATTAAATATAAGAAACTTTATATATACACGGATCAGTCACAACAATAAACCACTAACATGTGAAATTAATAACATTGATTATATCATTACAATGGCACCTTTGAAGGGGTTGAATATATAAGGCTGTAAGTAAGCAGTCAGTTCTTAGATCTTATTTGTTGGAAGCCAGAAAAAAAATAAAAATAAATCATGTTCATATGACAAAACTGAGATTACAGCTTCGAATTCCAAATGACTATGAATTATTTTTCATATCAAGAAAATGTGCTGCTTGCTTTTTCTAAACTCATACCTTGTAGTGCTGATCCGTGGTGTGCACTGTTAGCCTATTATCACAAGTTCCATTATTAGCAACATTATTCACTATAGTCTTTGTATCTTGAAACCATAGTTCTACTGAGCAAACAGGACACAAAAACGTAGGATTTATCTGAAGCTGTAATTTCCATATGTTTAATTACATTTAAATATACATTTCTTTTTATATATTTTAGCATGTCAACAATCAGCACCATAGGTGTAGAGTACCCCAGAGAACGAGACTTAAGAGGGAAGCCACAGCAAATCAATCATCAGAGTAGTATACATTAAAAAAAAAACATATAGCAAACATAAAGTAGCAGCTCAGAGAAATTTTGGGAGTAATTTATGGGAGTAAAGTGTACACCAGTTATTTAGTTTTTTTGTTTTTCATTTTTTTAAATTCAAGTATACCAATGTTAATCTACTCTCCCCTCTGATTTGTTTGTTGGACAAAATGGCAGAGTCATTATGACTGATCAGATCCCCTGTCAATAAATCTCTCATCAAAGGATCAATTCAGTTAACAGAAGTTATAACTCTACCAGCTTTACTTGATGTCCTTAATGACAGACCTATGTTTTTGAACCAAAGTGGATTTGACCATGTTTCTACGGGTTTAAGAACCAGTTGTGACTAGCTAGTTGCTAGTAGATTTTTCCAACAATGTATTGTGCTAGGGTGGTTAAGTTAGAAGTAAGTTACATTGTTTTATTGGGTTGCTAGGGTGTTCTGAGTGATTGCTAGGGAAGTCTGAGTTGATACAATGTGTTTTTTTTTTTTTGCCCATACTACTGATTCCTCTTGGTCCACTCCGAGCAGGGCTCAAATACTGTGAGTGACAGCTAGTATGGAAGGTGGATGCGGTAACAAGAAAGCTACTGCGCAGCCCTTCCAGCTGGCTTCTGTTACACTCATCATACCACTTTGCAGGTGAAAATACCAGGTCAAAAGTGAGATAGAACTGATCAGATAGTGATCTAATTTGTTAAAGCTGTTCCATTTACACTTTACCACATAAACACGTCTCTGCAAAGCAAATACAAATCTGATCATCAACCTGAGTTTACATTAAATAAAGCAACAAATAAAGCATCAATAAAGATTGAGTGTTGAGCGTCTGCAACTTATATTCTGCAATGTGTGCTGCAGCAGCAGCAGTCATATCTGGCTAGAACATGTCACATTGGCTCTCACAAAAATGTTTTTTTTTTTTTTTATGGTCTTTTCACAAATAGATCTGATAAAAAACAAACAAACAAAAAAAAACACATGTAGTGGCCAGCTGTAAACAGGCCCATTATGTCCATAGCACAAATGCTGTAGGACATCTACTAGGTACTTGGGTTAGAGTTCCACCAATAAGCCATAAAACTTTGTTTTTCATTGTGTATTTGCAGAGTTACAAGACAGATTTACTTCTGGATACCAACCTTGCTTTAAACTCAGCAGCACTGTAGAACATGACACATAACCTGAAAGAAACCACGAAGAACCTTGGTAAAGAGCCATTGCATGTCTATTTCTGGCTCCAATTGGGGAATCCAGCAAAGAAAGTCACTGTGATGCCCCTGGAGACAACATCATGATGTTGTTAACAAGGAATCCATCTTAATTAGAGTTTTCTTTTACTACAAACACAAACAGCCATTGTAAATAAAGTTCAGGCTGAGCTGATTGTGACCTGAGCTCAGGGTTCCTGTGGGCTGAATTTGGCCTCTCAGTGGCTCTATGGGAATGAAAGCTGACTGGGGCCCAATTGTGATTTATGTCAGCCAGAGTTTGTGGAGCAGCGGGTTGCCAAGAGAAGATGAATACGAGACCCAACTGCAGGAGACAATCTGATTACACCACACGTCGGCCTTTCATCTTCATTTCACCACACCAAGGCCCAGTTCAATGGCGATGGGTGAAAGCCCCTGCAGTTGCCTAAAAAATGGTTATGAAGATAGCTCAGAAGAAGGGACAGAAGTGTTCTAATCACCATTCCTCAGGTTATAAGATTAATATCATTTACAGCTTGGCTAGTAGCAGGGCTTCTGTTAGGTTGGAAAAAGTCTATTTTAGAAGATTCTCAAGCCTGGGGGATTTTGATGAAAAAAGAAAAAGAAAAACTGATGATTTGCTGATCTTAGCTGATTTAAGCGGGTTAAGCTGGTCCCCAAATGTAGCCAATTACTGTACATGGATGAATTTAGTGCATGGTCGGTCTGCTAGTCTCCTAGCCTGCCCTGAGCAACTGAAAAGTGCCTCCAAAGCCATCTAAATTTAGCATGCATTGAACTGTAATCTCTGTACATACAGTATATGGTTACAAAAAAAAGTGTAATTATGGAAACGTGTGTAATACTTTTACTCAAAATGGTGTATTTTCCAAAAAACATATTAAAGCAAATTAAGGCATGAAAACAAATTCTAAGAACCTTTAAAATTGGAATCTGGATCTGACATTTTAGCAGATTCCTCACGTCTTACACCTGGGGAATTCTGTTGAATATATTTTGGGGTTCGCTGGCCTTAACTGGTTTAAGCTGGTTTGCCATGTCTCCCAGTCTAGTGACATTGGTGTTTAGCTGGTATTTATGGTCAGCCATTTGTTCTCGCTGCCTGACCAACTGGCCAGACCCCTCTACAACCATAAAAACAGACCAGCCTTGCAAGACTGGCCAGGCTGGGAGACCTGAGGTTGCCCTCATATTTACAAATGAACACAGCTAATTAATAAAGTATAAAGGTTGCAATGATGTCATTGTGGCTGTTACTTGAAGTAAAATGGACCAAGAGACACCCTCTCAGTTTTATATTCTTCAACTTCTCAGGATGACTCAGAGGACACCATTTTTCGTGGCATGCACATGGCCCTGCAGGTGCATTAACAGGTTATTGACTCAACCTTGAGCGCAGCGCTGAAAGATGTGATTGCCTCGACTCCCTTCACACAGATCAAAGCTCTACTGTTTGAAGCTGAGTAGACCACAGAGACCAAGAGCCAGAAAGAAGACCTCCGTATTAAACATAAATCACTTAGCTGAATGGATGTCTACCCGGCAGTGACACAATCTAACAGGCTAAAGTTAAAAAGATTGTGAAAATGCTGATGGCTAATCTAGAAGATCCGTGAACAATCTGCAGCTTGCTAACCTGCTAGAAGACAATGAGACACAGGGCACCAGCGGTCATTGGGAAAACACCCTTCCAATGAGGATACTGTCACCAGATGACAGGGAAATTATTGAAGGGTTAAGAGGTGTATGCAGGGAGCAAAATTGATTTTTTTTTACCTACCAATGGTGGGTTAAGTACAACAAAATTACTGGCTATAAATATTTATTACCTGACATAAAACTGTATTTTGAATTTTTATTAACAAAATATTATACTTTTTGTGTCCCTATAAAAATTACATTATTCTTTATTGGATATCTGTGACAAACAGTTCAACATTTTGCATCATCTTTCAGACACACTTGTCAAAATCATCAGGACACACCAAGTTGATATCACATGTACCAGTTGCAAAATACATTTTTTCTTTTTAGTTTCTAAGTGCAATTTGCGAGTGTTCATTTTTGACCTTTGCTCTACCAAGAAAGGGAGTCTCCAAGCCATTTATGGTCATCTTCAATTATTCATTGTATCTTGCTTGACCCATACTAAAATTAAAAATATACAGCTTTCCATCTACACCAAATGCAGTGCTGTTAGTTTGAAGAAGAGACAGATTTTCGGTCGTACGAAGTTACAGTATGAATCATCATTGTTGGTCTTATATACTGTCCATTTGAGAGAAGTTAAACTTCATTTGCTTCAAGAGACTGAATCTTTTTTTTATTTTCTTTAATTTGGTTACTCCTCCCAGACCTGAAAGTGGTACATGACTGATGGGGATGGGGACTACATTCAGCGTTGCGAATGGAAGCCATGACACCTGCTCACCAAGAGTGGCATTGAGATATTGACTTACATACTGTACTGGACACTAGCCAGTGTGTCATGTCTTATTTCTGCTCAGCCGCAGGACCGTAATGCCAGTTGTGGCAGCTTCATAAGTGTGCCTTTGACACTTCATTGACTCCGGCTGCAGTGCGATGCTGACTGCGAGATTGAACCTGTTTGCAGTCAAAATCCCACATGACTTCAATAAGAACAAGGTCAATAAGTTTGACAAGGGCCCACATGCTGTTTGCAGTGTCATATACTGTACAAATGTATTACTTCTGCCAATCCAAACTAAACACCATACCCTCTGATTATTTTCCTTAATTTTTTGAATTTATCAATCTCTGATAAATGGTTTCTTAATGTTCCAAATACTTTTATTTTACAAAGGAAGAATTTAATTGAAAGTGACAGAAAACACTTTACATTAATATAAAAA
Source organism: Carassius carassius (assembly GCF_963082965.1). Lineage (NCBI taxonomy): Eukaryota > Metazoa > Chordata > Actinopteri > Cypriniformes > Cyprinidae > Carassius > Carassius carassius. The sequence goes on along the minus strand of NC_081780.1, from coordinate 18,511,885 downwards.
GTATTATAGTTTCCACACACACGCACAAAGCAGCAACAATAATACTAATAATAAATGTCTCTTGGGCATGCATGAACATTTGAAAATATATCATAGGAAACAGCTTGACCAAACTCGTATTTCAGCTAAATAATATATGGTTCAATATAAATACAGCAGCTGATCTTTCGCTGGATGTTTAGAAGGCCCAATGAGTCTAAGCAACCCATCATTTTCAAAGTTATTGTACTATACTTGTTTAATGACACTGTTTGTTGTCTCATGCTTGTGATATACACTATATGAAGTAACTCCTTACTAAAGTTTCTTTTGACCAGTTAAAATACTTTTTTAAAAAGGAATGTTGAACATTATAAGGTCAAACTTGTCAAAACTGCCCTTATGCTGCTAAATGACTCCAGCCAAGAATGTTCTCCTCCCTCCTGAATTATCATCTGGATGGCAAGATCTCTCCAACTGTGCCCAACATCATTAGGGATTCTCTAGGTTTCACTGCAGGCAGCATATCCATCATTAAGATTAATGCCTTACCACATTTCAGATTCCTATTTTCATGCCAAGCCTCTGTCCACCAGATTCTGGTTATTTTGACAGGGAACACCAAAAGATATCTACATTTAACAGACCATCCAAAAATACACTTTAGTATGTTAGCATGACCAAACATGCATGGCCATTTTCAATATTAAACTGTATTCTACACTATTTCATTTAGAACTTCCAGGCAAAAGGTCGTAGATAATGTAGGCTGCAACATATATTACATGGAAATATATTATGATTTGATTTCACATTTTTGTTGACCTCAGGTAATTTTTTACCTGTTTTCATTAAATAATATCCAAAAGATACCACTTAACTTTTGTATTGGACTCAAGCAGTACATATTTGTATAATTTTTTTAATAAATAATATTTATATCTAGTATAGTGTTCACGTGGCTCAAATGGTAGAGCATTGTGTTAGCAGCACAAGGTTGTGGGTTCGATTCCCAGGGAACGCATGTTAGGTAAAATTTTTTTGCCTGAATGCAATGTAGGTCGCTTTTGATAAAAGTGTCTGCTAAATTCATTAATTTCATTTTAATTTAATAAAAATGTATAGTATTCAACGCATGCTGCACCACGTCTGAATAGACAATTTGTTGTTGTTCATTTATAATGTTAATTTATTTTTAATCTAATTATATTATAGATATTTTAATATTTAGGCCATACTCAGCGATCTCAAACATCTCTGCGCTGATTCTTAGTACAACATTAGCATTAACTGTGTAAAGTTCCAGTTGATAATAAAGTCGATATTCAATTGATGAGTTCCAGTTTTATTCACAGAGAGAGAGAGACAGATGGAAAGTGAATTCATATTTGGGACCCTGGACCACAAAACCAGTCATTAAGGGTTAAATCAACAACAAAACAACAAAAACCTTGAGATTAGTACATCATTTGAAAGCTAAATAAATAAGCTTTCCATTGATGTATAGGACAGGAAAATATTTGTCTGAGATATCTTGAATCTGAGGGTGCAAAAAATTCTAAATACTGAGAAAACTGAGAAAACTTGTCCAAATTAGCTTCTTAGCAATGCATATTACTATTCAAAAATTAAGTTTTGATATATTTATGGTAGGAAATTTACAAAATATCTTCATGGAACATGATCTTTACTTAATATCCTAATGATTTTTGGCATAAAAGAAGAGTCGATAATTTGGACCCATACAATGTATTTTTGGCTATTGCTATAAATACATTATACCCATGCTAGTTATGACTGGTTTTGTGCTCCAGAGTCACATTTGTGGTATAATCAAAGCATATAAAAACCAGATGAGCCTTTTCATATGTCCAACCCACACTTCTTCCTTCAATAGTTAATACCTGGAAGTGAGTAGCAAAGTAAACTGCACTTGTCAAACGATATCTTTTGTCTCTTAACAAAAATGGTCACACACTGTACTTTTCTGCTCACTGTGCCAATATTACACCCGCTTCCATTTCTAACACTCGCTCTGTCTTCATGTGCCTCCTGTGGGCAGTGTTGTTTTATTGGGAGCACCTGTACTGCCTGCACTAAATTAATTTTTAAAGGCCAGTGGTGAGGGAACTCCGCCACTCACAATAAATTCAGCTCGCAGGGGAAGCAACCAGGGGAATCAACTTTCTAAAGCTACACTGATGGGAGATGTAGTTCTTCTGACACACTGCACTATTTGTAAGTCTGACAGTGTGTATTTATGCCAGGAGGAAGAGGAAAAGAGCTTTATGTAGAGACATATGTCATAAGAGAGGGAAAAATGTAAGTGAATTGAAGTGGTGCTATTAGCACAACAGCCCTGTAATCATCTTAACACAGTGTCTTTTCACAGCCTGGCTAAGCGAAAGAACTTGGTCCTATAATTGAGGATAATATCCTATTATTTTAAAGCCGGCATGTACTTGGGATTGGTTCTGAGAGCTTTAGATATAGTCTTATGATCTGATAATGCTGCTCAAGGGCTTCTGGGTCGCTCGCCTATTTTAAGGATCATTTTTAGAGCGAATACAATGAAACTATTACTATAGAGTTCTCGGCGTAAAAAAGCCCTCTGAGCCTTTTCATGACGGATAACCATAGTTACAAATGAAAGCCAATGAACACCACGTTTAGAGTCCAAAATTCAGAGTTTACCAACATTTTGTGAATAAGAATGATTAAGGAGTGATATAGTTTGCGTATGTTTCTACAAATTTATTAGGAATAGGTGGAAATTTGGTGGAAATTCTACCTGACTTTTATGGCAGCTCAAATTTCATCTTATTGATAAATAAATCAAAATTGACAAAAATTAAAAAGTTCCGGGGTAGGGTGTTTTAAGTACTTGCTTATTAGCATTGCATATTATTAGAATATTAGCTATTTATTAGTACTAATTAAGCACATATTAATGCTTTATTCTACATGACATTATACCACTAAGCCTACACAATACTTAAACTGAAAACTACCTTACTAACTATTAAGCAAACTGGGAATTTAATCTAAGTCGTAGTTAATAGTGAGTAAGTGTTCCCTTATAATTACACTGTAAAAGGACACCTTAAAATAAAAATTGCTATATATGTCATTTATTACAATTTTATTACTATTCTTTCTTAGTTGTTTAGTATTTCCAAGGAGACTTCAACACAGCATTAAATAGATAACTAAAGCATCAATTATGCACATATTTTGTGCTCATATATTTGTGTTAGCACTCAAAAGCTTTCTTTTGTCGCTGGATAACAAATGAAAAAACATCAGTGTTAAACACATAATCGTTGCAGTTTTGATCATTTGCAGAACATCCATTTGGGCTTCTAAAAAAAAAAAAAAAGGTAAAAAAAGAAAGAAAGAAAGAAAAAAACAAGCAATTAGCACAGCTTGTTTCCCAGAATTCATAGTTTGGAGAAAAACACTATTTCGTAGGGCCTTTGATTCCCACAGTGGAACAGCAGAGCAGTATGTAAATACTGCAGCTTAAAGTGCTTTTTCCCGCTTCCTGTCACCACAGGAAGCACATATTCACCAAGTAGGGGGTTCTACAACATCACATAAAGAACAACTGCTGGGACTGCAGAGGGCCCAACAGATCCAAAGTGGTTCAACTCTCTGAGAAGCAGCACTCATTCCAACCAGAACTCCAATTTAAAAGCTCTCACCACCATTACAAATGAGTCTCACAGAGCACAAGAGAGACCACACAGCAGCCGGCCAAATCTGTTCTCTCTCTCCTCAAGACAAGAGTGGCGGGTTTACTTGCTCTGTGAAATACAACGACTGTTCAGTAGAAGTGAAGACTCGTGTTGTCCATGGGAACCCCTCGAATGGAGATGAGTCCTTTTAGGGGGACCACTCCCATGGTGCATTGTATCTGTAGCCGTGGTGTCTCAGAGCTGTCCAGTGGGAGTTCTTATGTTCTGATTGTCTGGAGCAGCTTGCAGGGAAAGAAGCCTGCAGGCAGGATGGTTGTAATGTGCCAAAGATGTGTCTGTGAACAATGGTGATCTCTTATTATGGCAGTGGGGAGATAAGCAGCGTTTCTTTTGCTTGGCATGGCAGTAAAAGCACACTCGCTGTTTCTGGAGCGGTCATGACTGGTGGAGGCAAGACACAGCAGCCCTGCAGATTCATGTTATTGCCGCATGAGAGTTTGATGCTCCGAGAGTGCCATATGGTGGACACTTGCTAAACTACAGGAATGTACTACACTTCACTACCCAGGAAAGATGAGAAAGTTATGCAGATGAATCAAAGCTCAAGCCACGAGGTAAATGAAAATATATAGAAAGCGCTACGTTTCATACAAATACAAAACATCAGCATACATGATGCTAAAATAATGCAATAGACACTAATGTAACAACTTGAGATATAACATAAAACCCTATAGTACATAACTGAAACATAGGTATGTCAATGAATAGTCAATTTACAATGACTTGATCGTTTCTTATTTCCTTAAACTCTAAACATTACAGTGTATAAACATTGTTCTTTACATTTAATGTAAGGTTAGATCTAATACAGTTATTCATAGAAACAGGTTTTTACTACAGAAGTTTTACAATATTTTACCATTAAGATCACAATCATTTTTGGTTAGAAAAGTCTGGGCGGATAATGGAGGCAACTATGATTGTGAAGTAATTTTTTCAAATTCCACTTTCGCTCTGTTGCCTACTTAAATAAAAAACTAAATGTAAAGACCCGAGATGCTAACAGCTGTCTGATGGCAATGAAACTGTAGGCTACCAGAATTTCACTCAAGTGGAAACCTTGGAAAAAGATTTAGCTGATCCTGTTTCATGGCTTCCTGTGTTTACAAGCTAAAAGATTGTTTCACACATCCTAAATCTGTCTCTAAATGCAAGGGTCAGTGGATACGTGAGTGAACTGAGTTTGGTAGCTGAGGTTTGAGAAATAGCCCTGACCTCTTCGATACGTAGAAAAGGAACTAATGTAGCATCGCAGCGTGCTAGTGTTAAAGGCTGGGTGCAGCACATGCCCTCTTCATTATTCAAAGGTAAAGAGACCCTCGGGCATCCAAGTCAGTCAAGCGAGTCCACTGGCATGATGGGAACGAGAAAGCAGGACTCATCCGTTGGGAATGCCATGCTTGGTTCTGACTTGAAGGAGGAACTTAACCCATGCCTTCTCACTTCTCTGGTTCCTGACAGACGGTGGTTATTAAAATTTCATGACAGAAGGGACAAATGTTTGTTCCACTACACCATGTTCCATTACAAACGTTTGGTGCTGCAACACTGTCAAAATCATTTTTAATATGTATTTTTGTCATGTTTTACAGTACACGTAATTTAAAAGAAATTGTATTTATAGAATTATTTTGAACTAAAAAAAAAAGATTGAATAAGATATTTAGACATTTCTCTTTTCCATAAAAAGTTTTTCCATCTAACAAATCTAAGTGAAGATAATGCTTAAAAGTCTTAATATCCCATACAGTTTTGCATGACAAACATCATTTTTTTTTAAATGTTTAGGATTATTTTCATTACCTCATCAGCATTTTTTTTTATTTAATTGATTTATTTTAGATTTATGCTTAAAATACGAAAGAAAAAAGATTCATTGAAAATATAAATTCATAATGTCTCAATAAGATATATAAGATGATATATACAGTATCTATCTATCTATCTATCTATAGAATATATATAGTCTAGATATATATACACACTGTACAAATAGCTAAACAGCATGAATATATTATATATGTTTAGCTTCTCAAATATTTTTGTCTTGTTTTTAAAATGGGTACTGGAAAACAAGGAAAAAATAATAATACTTATTAAGTTAGCACACAACACATAGCCTTTTTTTTGTCATTGTTCATTGTATTTTCCTATTTCCCTAGTTGTTTGAAGGAAGTTATAAGTTTTAAAATTCCAAAATATATTTGTTTTTTTGGGACGGACTTTGCATCAGTCATGACTGTTGCCTTAAAATAGTGCCACAGGCAGCTCACTAGGTTCTGGAAAAGATCACTACTGTTTACACAGTATTCAGAAGGTCTAGCGGCCACTGGGTAGCATCTGGCAGAGACAGAAGCAATTCTAGCAGCCCTGTGCCCCTTCACTGGAGTCCTTCATTCCGTGACATAAGCCAGCCTCCAGAAAGATTTCATAGATAAACTCCCTCAGTTTGGTCTGACATGTCTCGCCATATCAAAAACAAACAATAAAACCTTCTCGGTTTGGGTGACAGCAAGAATTAAAGACACTGACAGGCCCCAAAGAGCAGAGCAGGGCGTCCCGTTTCTGAAAGCGCGTGACAATGCGAGTCTCAACACTTTTCTGCCAAGTTTAGCTACAACCCTAATCAAACAAACCTACCTATGATTTTCTAATGACACTGAAGACACTGATTAGCAAACTCAGGTGTGTTTGATTAGGGTTAGAGCCAAACTCTCCAGGAAAGTGGATCTCTCGAGCCAGATTTGAGGATCACTGCTTTAGATGCTCATGCTTATCATGATGGGTATACATACACTTTTGGCAACATGGTAATTTCTCAACATCACTTGGTTATGAACAAAGCAGTTTGGCAAATGATGCCGTCATAGATTTTGTAGCACTGCATGGTTCCAACAGGATTTCCTGGGACTTTTTTCCTGATTATTGCAGCACACTATGACAGAATTTGCAGTAACTTATATCAGAAATTGATACTTGCTACTTTCTTTGTGTTGTTTTGCACTGAATTTCCCCAATGATCAATATAAAATTGTGTAATTAAACTCAGTAAAAGAGGAGTTGAATAACCAGTAAGTATTGTAATTCATGCTAAATCTAAGAATACACACACACTGCATTGTTGCCAAGGTTTTCCAGAGGAATTGGGCTACTTTAACAAAAGTAAAGCAAACACAATAACGTGATATTTGGCCCCTAAAATGTGCATTTTACCAGATAAACCCCACCAAAAACCACCAGAATCCTCGAAACGTGATTGGGATATTTTTGGGCTAGTTTTGAGTAGCAATTGGATGGGTTTTGTTCTAAAAACCTGGCAACCCTGACACAGTGTTTATTTATTTATTTACACTTTTTGAAGCATGAAGGTCCACCCCTGTAGTTCAAACAATAGACTATATCATTATCGACACCAAGGTCATAGGTTCGATTCCCAGGGAAAGCAGGTACTGATAAAATGTATACATTGAATGTTACTTTGGAGAAATTGTTTACCAAATGCATACATGTAAACGTCAGTGGGGTGTTAGCAGATTGTGAGAATGAGAAGATTGTACAAATCCATATGAATTAGCCACCAGTTTTGCAAAACATAAAAAAGTTACAAATTGCCATTTGATTGTGTTGATCATTCTGGAACACAATTATACATAAAAAAATTTTTTTTTTCAACAATCCCTATCATATGCCCTCAGAACAGTTGGAATAAGCCACATCTGATATTACTTTGGTGCAGGATTTTGTGGTCCAATTGAGATCTATCTATTTCAAGGACTTCTTTATAAATAATTATATAGTCTGGTCTATCTCGTGTTAGGCATTTATTTATAGTCCATTGTTTATGTAGGCCTAAACCTATTCTCCTGCACAAAACCATTTATAAATCAAATACTATATTTAAACCAACAGACATTACTTACAGTCCTAGAAAACTGACAATGAAAAATGGATGTTTGCGAATGTAAAACTACAATCCATCCAACACACTCTAGTTTTACACTTGAGGCCATTAAAGGGTGTTCAGATGTCTGCGAGAAGGTTAGCAGCTCTTTCAGCACATCTTTGCTAACAGCTGTGCCTCGTGTTTCCATTTCGATTTCATCTGTCGATAAAAGCCCAGTGGTCCCTTGCCTCTGATGTGTACGGCACATACGATCATTAAAAACAGGCAGCCATCACCCCATGTGCAGCAGTGCAGCAGGCATGACGGGTAAACAGTATGCTAGCTCATTAGCAGTTGACAATGCAGACAGTGTCGGCTTTAAGCCGCCATCAAGAATGTGAAAGCAATGGATTTATTCCCAGAGCGAAATCAACAGTGGAATTAATTCTCGAAATGAGGAGGATGAGCTAATGTCAAAATCGGATTAATTTATTCATAAGTAACTTTCAACACCAGGCGTGAGGTGACAGTGAGATGACGAACCAATCAGTGTGGAGATTTAGTCAGTCTGTCTCCATATCCACTCTTCTGAACCTGACAGGGAGAGGAAGAAAAAGAGAGAGATTGGTATCATGAAAACATAATCAAAAACATAGTTTAATTACATTTGTGACCCTAAAGCACAAAATCAGTCATAAGTAGCAGAGGTGCATTTGTAGCAATAGCCAACAAATGTATGGGTCAAAATTACCGATTTTTCATTTATGCCATAAGCCATTAGGATATTGAGTAAAGATCATGTTCCATAAAGATATTAAGTACATTTCCTACCATAAATATATCAGAACTTCATTTTTGGTTAGTGATATTGCATTTCTAAGAACTTCATTTGGACAACTTTAAAGGCTAAATATTTAATTATTTAGTACCCTCAGATTCCAGATTTTCAAATCATTATATCTCGGCCAAATATTGCGCTATCCTAATAAACCATACATCGATGGAAAGTTTATTCATTCAGTTTGATGTATTATTTAGTTAGATAATGTATAAATCTCAGTCCACATATAACATTTATTAAAGGGTTAAGGTGAATGGAGATTCCCAAAAACGTTTCCCAAAACAAACATTTGTCAGCCAACTATGGTTGCAAGTTCCATTGTAATCAACATAGTTGAAGGATTTGTGTTTCCTATAGTTTCAACTGACATTTGCAAACATTACTTTAAAGCTGTGTGGTTAGAACAGAATTCGACCTGTGGTTAGAATCATAGTTTAAACCCTATTTGTGCAAATGCTGTCATATTTTATAATTAAAAACCATACATTTCAACACAATTAATTGTTAACTGCATCCATTGTGTCTGCCATGTTTTCTCACTTATACACCCCTAGTTCGGAAGCTTCCGGTTTTCCCAGAAAAAAAAATTGTCTTTGTGGTGCAATGCATTCAACTAATAAATAAAATCTTTCCAATTTGACTTGAACACACAAAGACATTTAGAAATAAAACAACAGAAAACAGAAGCAGCAATCCCAGATGCACAGACACAGATTACATACAGCAATAATCTAACCCTAATTCAATCTCAAACTGATTCATTAGCATTATTATCCCAAAACCCTGTCCTATGTTACTGTCAAAGTAACATAGTTTGAATGACAAACGTGCCATAAGGTTTCACAAAACAGTTATGACTAGCTAGTTAATTTCTCCAATGATGCATTGTACTAGGGAGTTAATCAGGGAGTTGTACTGGGAACTTGTCTGCAGTTATCAAAATAAAAAGTATGTATAATTGTACATTGAGACTCAACAGAGAAAAAGGAATATAGACAAGCAACTGGCTTTTTTTTTAGAGTGCACTGTCTTTAGGAACTTATCATTGATAACTTATCATCACACCTTGATTTGTAATATTTTCTAAGAAAAATAAAATTTTAAGCCAAACATTTTTTTTAACCTAAAAAAAAACATAGTTTCAGAAATTGCATTACACAGACAATTTTATCCATGACACTGTGCTTTGATGTGGATGTTCTTTTACCTATAACATATATTAGTTTGGGGTTTTTTGCTTACACACAAATTCTTTCCTTGTTACACAATTTCTGACACTCAGATACCAGAACCACATACCAAATCCGCAAACACCATACACTAATTCTTGGCCTTTTGACCCAGTTTTTGATTTCTTAAAATACTTTTTTCATTTTATTTTATTTTATTAAATCTGTGTGTGTGTGTGTGTGTGTGTGTGTGTGTGTGTGTGTGTGTGTGTGTGTGTGTGTGTGTGTGTGTGTGTGTGTGTGTATGTGTGTGTTTTACAGTCAGTAACAAAACCACAGTGCTGCGTGGCCTACCGACTACTACATTCACAGGAAATTGGCATATGTTTTGAATATGGGGATATAAAACGTGAGAAAAAAATGCATTGCAACATAGACTGTGTTCTGTGTGTTTGGTTCCAATCAGGTCAAAGTAATTTTTATGTTTTATAAACACCACTAGCTTGAATTTTGTGTAAAGAATATATGACACAAACATTCATATGATATATGGATATATATCTTATTTACACAAAATAGGTTTTCTATAGCTTCATAACCGATGATCAGAATTGCACATCACAGTCTCTGCTCAGCTCCACAGGGCAGATTTGTCTTCTCTGCTCTCTTGTAACAGACTGTAGGATGCCTTTTAGATGTCTCTCTCAGTAGGCCCTTCAAAGGTTCTTTCTAAGTTTTTTTTTTTCAGTTCACATTTTATATAATTCTTTACCATCTCGAATCCCTTGTAATTGTTGGTTGAGCAGCATATGGGACAACAAAGTTCACTGGACAACAAGCTAACTTTTTATTATTATTAATTCTATTTTGTATATCCATTCATGTTTAGTCATCATTATTTTTATTTTTTTTAAATACCGTCCTGTTAAGCTTCATTGTTGATGGCTACCTTGTTGTGAAAACATTCTTTTCTAGATATTTACCAGAGCATTTGAACGTTTTTAGATGTTATTAAGCGTAATGCATCAGCTCATCTGTGAAGTTCCTACAGATATTCTATCCAACACTCAGTTTTGAGTGAGTGACTGTTTACGGTCATGTCCCTGTGCTGCTGTTGCCACTTTTAACATTTGTCCGTAAAATATGGGTGACTCATAAGTTGTCAAATGACTATGGCATGGCCTCCTAATGCAATAGCAGGGTCACCTCTGCCACATAGATGATGATTGCCACATCATTCAACAGCCCAGCATCAATCTGTGCGTCCGTTATTGGCCTCCCGAGATGTCCCAAACCCTCTGTCACATACTTTTTTTCTCCCCTCATATCCCTCGACCTCTCCTCTCTACCCTCTGATCATCTAGTCTACTCTCCATCAGATGATGATGGATCTGAAGCGTCACAAAATCACCATGCCCCTCACCGTTTACAAACTGCCCTGTCAAAAGCGACACGCTTGCCAAAAATACTTTGCCTCCATCATCATTTGCAACTTACAAGTCATTATTCACCAAAAATCTTCTATTCTACAGAAGTTCGGAAACCTTATTTGTGACTCAAAAAAGCTTTACAATGTGTTATCATTGACAGTAAATATCACTGATTCATGCCGCATGGATAATGCCATTCCAAAGCATTTTCATTGAATAAAATTGTCATCCTTATGTAAAAGTAAAGATACTTTAGTCAAGCTAAACTAGCAGATAAGTGACATACTGACCCTTAAACCTACTGAATCATATTTGAAACACATTTCTAAGGCCTCTAAATCAACATGATCAAAACTGTTTTTGTTTTTTTCAAATAAAAGGCATTTTAATTCAGATCTTGGAACACAAATCTATTTGGACAGGCCCCAAATACCACACAACAGGAAGTGTGGCACACAGTTCTAGGTTTTAAAAATGCCAAAGCACAGTGCCCTTAAACCCACACTTCAGTGTGACACTAAACATATCCCATCATGCATCACGTTAGGGTTAGGTCACTTCATACATTCTCCAAAAGAAAATCTACCAAGCATTCACTATGGTTTTCATAATATTTCCATTTACTACTACTGGCTCTCTTAATATAGAGTAGAATCATTCCTATTTCCCCTCATTTTCTGGCAAAACAGAAATGTAGTTAACCATAATAATAAACAAGAACATAATATAACTTATTCACTCTTCATCTTGGAATGCAGCCTAGATGTAAATGCCAGGTTCTTGTGAAGACTTAGATACAGACTGAATTACAGCCAGGATGTTTTAAATTGGATGGAAATTCCTTCATATATTCACAGCGCATGCACTGAGAACCTTTTTTGGACATTAATAGGACTCTGCCGTAGACACATGATAATAATAATAATAGGCACTTGAACCTCTGCTGGAAATAACATTTGTGGCTATGTGCATTACATGCTCCACAGAGCCTACTATAATAAAAGCATTTATTACTGTACTTCATACAGCCGTATTATGTGGCTTACAGGTATTTCTCTGGCGTCTACAAGCCTGTTACCTCAGTGCCTTCAGGTGGTCAAAAGGTCTCAAAGGGTAATTTCACCCAAAAATGTACATTTGACGTAAGATGTGGGTGTAAAAAAACGAAAAAACATCAACAGACATGTATTTGATTAATTTATTTAAATTAAAAAAAGTGTACAACACATTATGTTTTAACAATATACATGGTTCTATTCAAATCAGAACAGAACTTTTCTTATATTACTCTACTTCTGTATATAAATTCCTTTTAATCATTTGTCTTCGGACAGTCAGAAAAGAAAAGACAAATAAAAAGAATAATTCACGTCTGTCAGATGAACTCTGTAAATGTTATTTTGCAGCGCAAATATAATGAGAATAGCAAACATTTACACAGTTAACAAAGACTTTATCAACTAGTGCCAACTTGAGCACCTCCAGATACACAGTGACTTTTGACGCTTAGTTAAACAGCAGCCCAACACAGCGTTTTACTGTAACTGTTGGTTTTAAAACATCTAGGTATTGTGTGTGTGTATGAACCTCATGAACAAGTCTGTGTCATATTCCACCACCAAATTAAAAGAAAAAAGAAAACAATATATAGAATTCACAAATATTCTCACAAAAGATTAGAACTTTTTACTGTAATTTTGGTCATCAACAGTTATCCCAATTGATTTATTTGTTTTTTTTTTTAAATCAGCATAAATTTAAGGCAGTACAATAATAACCATAATGTATAGATAATTCAAGATCTTTACTGGATAACAATTAAGATTTTTGCACAATCTACGAAAAAAAAAATCTCTATTCTTTTTATTTATTTATTTTTACATTTGAATGAAATATGACCTGGCAATGTTCACTCATGTGTTGTATGAATGTATTTGTTATTAATTTCTTAGAGCGGAAACATTTTCTAAAAGCATTTTTACCCTAAACCATAAGATGTTACCACTAAGACACAGAAATGATTTTATTCCAGTTTTCACACCCCTGGGCTGGGCTGTTTAGCAGGGATCAAACTGGTCTGGACTGTATTTAGACCCAGCCTGTGTAAACATCAGTTTGAGATGGACAATGTTAAAGAAGAGCAGTTAAAGAAAAACATTTGGCAAAACTCATTCTCTGCTTCATTAGTGCAATCCAACACAACAGCCAGCGTGTGGGAGGGAGACTTCCAAAAGCTCTAAATGGCCTTCGGTAAAGTCCACAGATTCATCTTTGGGAGCTGAGCAACATTCAACAGTCCCTCATGTGTGTGAGTAAACTAACAGATGTATGGGAAGACAAAGGACCGCATGAACAGTATTTTCTCTTAAAATGGTGATCTGTAGAATGTCTTAGATACAAATGAAGGTTCATTTTCAGCTACTTATTTAAATGCATCCTTTATGTTATAGTGTATCTGTGCAACACACAAAAGGGTGGCCCACTATAAATACAACTGATTCATTTAGATTTCTCTTATATTCCAATATGGAACTAATGGCAAATCGCAGCATTACAGGCTATTGCCATTGTATTGAATTTACCACTACATCCAATAAGACGACGTGTTGCTGTCTTGTTTTTCAACAGTTAATACATTATACATTATGACTGCATGTCAAGCATTTCCCCCAATGTTAATCAAACTAGAAGTCATCAAATGTTTTCGTTTCTAGTGTCTGTTCAAGATAAGCGTAAAGGGTTAATCTATCAAAAACTGAACATTTCAAGTCATATTTTGCATATATATATTTTTTTTTTTTTCATTGTGACCTACTTTCATTATCCTAAATTCTCATATTTTATATATATATATATATATATATATATATATATATATATATATATATATATACACACACACAGATATTCATTGTCGTTCTTTTGATTTTGGGGTAAAATATGATTTGGATATTTCTCGATGAGATTCACCAAAAGATTTTTAGAAAGAGCGTAAAGCTAGTTCAGAGTCGCTTTGTGAATGTGTTATGTGAATAGATGTTCTGTACTGAATTTAACTTAATTTACTAACAGTTTAAAGTGACAAAACGTTTACAAGTAACTAGTGTTTATCATTAAGACAGACATACTGTACATGAAATACTTGGTAAAAATCTTTAGTAGCACTTTACTTTACAGTCCTGTTCACCATGTATGTATTATGCACTTATTATAATTAACTAGGTACTAACCCAAAACCTTAATTTAACTCATATTAACTCCAAGTAGTTACCTTATATTATTCAGTACTCTAGTACACAGTTATAGTACACTGTAAGTATACTACTTCAAAATAAAGTGCAACCAAATGTTGGTTTCCGAGTTTGACACCCTTCGTATCTAGTGTTTTCAAATGTAAGCGAAACAGATGAGCAATGATTCTGCTGACTGCTATGACATTATGACATTACAGATTAAAAGAAAGGCATTTGAAACCGTTTGAAACTACACTTTCCCAAAGTTACATTTGGGAAGATATTCTGATAAAAACACATGAAGGCGCACATCTTGCTGAGAGATGAGATTTAAGTGAGTTTGTGTGTACGTTTTGCGCACACAGCAACAATGTAAACAAATGTTAAAAAGAAAAAAGAAAAACAAGGCTTTGATTATCAGTTTTAAAGGCCATTTGCACTGATAGGGTTTTGCAGTGACAAAGTTCACTTACATTCATTTTCAATGAAAGTTTGCAAAAGTGTAACTTCAGAACTGACCTGAATAAAAACAGCTGACCACTAGCATTAATTAAATTTGAGAGCTGCGAAGCTCACAATCGAATATAGTGCGCGAGTCATGAACTAAACCTTTACGTTGTCGAAAATTGCTCAAGCTTTCGTGTCAGTTTGTTCCTGCAAAACTCTATAAGTGTGAACACACCTTAATAATGCAATTACTGCAAAATTGCATTTTATATTAATCAGTATTTTGGTCGTTTTCCAGTATAAAACATCACAATTTTGTTTAAAGCTAAATGTAATTGAGAAGCAAAATACTTTTTTTTACATCTTAAGTTAAGATTTTAATTTGTTTTACCTAGCAAACTAATAAAATGTGGTCAGTTTTCTATTGAACAAAAATACTGATTAATACGGATTTGTCTTGCGGCGTTTAAAGTGTTAAAGACCATCCTGTGTGATCGGCTTCTTTTTACAAACCTCTTCCAGAATAAAACCAGACATGAAATCGGAATCACTGAGAGACGAGTACAAAACACGAGTCATCTTTAAAAAGCCAAAAAGGTCACAGTCGCATGACGAGAAGCCATCCGCATCCCTCAGCTCGGAAAAGTCTTTGAGATGCAGAACCTCGCTGGAATGTCAGCTCGCTGAATCTCCTGCTAGTCGCATAAGATGCCCACAATTACGGCCCATTACAGTTAACCAGAAATCCTCCAGAAGGATGAAGGGTGAGTTACGTCTCAGGGTTGGATGTGGTGGTCATGATCTTCATGTACTGGGTGAAGATCGTCTCAAAGGCCTCGTCTCTGTGTATCATGGCACCAAAGACCAGTGGCTGTGAGAACAAGATGAAGCTCATCACTGTCAGACTTTACTCAGTTATTAATCAAGACAGAGGGTGATGTCACTGAAAAAAGACACCAAATGCATTTTAACTTTAACTTTATCATCATATATACAGTAAACTCATGGTGTGATGGCAACTATATAATATAACTCAACTGCTTGATTGCTTACATAATCATAAAACATCAATTATATTATCTTCCAGATCTAATCTGCTACATACCACTGTAAGGCATGAAGACATCATAAACATTATCATCATGATTTCTTTTTTTTTTTTTTTGTAAAGCTGCTTTGAAACCATGTGTATTGTGAAAAGTGTTACACAAATCAATCTGACTCGACTTGACCACCTTCTGTGTTGACGGGGTGGCAACAGAAATGCCCATTCCAGACCCGGGAAGAACTGATAAAACTTTGTACTGTGGAAAAAGAAATTCGAGAGTTATTGTAACTGTAACAGTAAAAGAAAAAAAGAAAAAACAACTGCTATGCTAACAAAATGCCATAACATGGGGAAAAACCACCATTATAAATACAATTTATACAGTTTTGTCAATTTGAACATCAACGTAATGGAAGCCATTCAGACTGGAGTTTGACATTGTTCTCTCATCAAAGTTCTTTAATCATTTAATCACCCTCAAGTTGAAAACAGAAGATATTTTGAAAAATGTTGGGAACCAACACTGGCCACTGAATGACACAGTATGGCTGCTGTCAACTGTTTGGTTACCAATGGTCTTCAAAATATCTTCTTTTGGGTTCAACGAAAGAAAGAAACTCATAATTGGGAACAGAGTGAGGGTGATTAAATCATAATTTCCTTTTTTGGTGAACTGTCCCATACTACACATTTGTCCAGATTTTTGGCTGATTTTCAGACTGGACACTATTTGTTGCAAGTCACTGTCAATCTGCAGTTTGTGTTGCACCAAAATGCAAATCTGAACAAAAGGCTAAATATAAAAGGTATTGTATGTATGAATATTTAATCAAAATGTCCTTTTTATGTGAGGTACATGCTGGACTGTGTGCAGTCCGTGAGGCAATGCTGCCACCTACTGAAAAACATAGCACTCATATTCAATAAGGGAGTGAAGGATAAATGGTCAAAGGTTTATAAAGTAAAGAAATATTGGAAAAAAACTACTGCTTTTTCTGAACAAGAACACTTGGCCACTAGACACCATGTGGCTGTCTGAAAACCATCTAGAACAAACATTTTTGTGCCTAGCAAAAGGAGAAGTGGTCACTACATGAGTGTGTGTGTGTGTGTAAATTAGTAAGCAATGATTGGGAAAGGATTTTCTTTTAGATATATATTATAATATGTTTTAATTTTAAGTGTTAGTAAATGTATATGCTTCTGAATGTTTTTTTCCTGTTTAATTTTATTTAAAGTGTAAGTTTAGGGCTTCAGCTTTATTTAAATGACCGAAAATGGTTTTTAGTACTTTTTAGTTTCAGCTGAAAATGGCCGCACTGTACAAACCTTCTGGATATCAGTGATATCCTCCAGTTTGATGACTTTGTTCTTCTTTGAAGACCCTGATCTTGAGCTGGAGCTCTCAAAACACAGGTAGCTGTTGGATGGACAACCAATTATATTCTACTTAAAATGCTGATGCACAAAAATGTGCGAAATGATTCATCATAGCATGAAAGAGATTGAAAAGAGTCGCTCAACAATTGAGCACATGTTTCTTACTTCTCTGTGACGTAGAGCATCCCATTGCGAATGTAGTCCGTCGGCATCTTCCTGTCTCTGTTTATCAGACAGCATCTCCATCCATTCTCACATACTGCAAGAGAAAAAAAACGAAGAAAGCAAAAATCAGTTTGGCACATCCAACTTTAGTATGTTTCCTTTCTTCCATTAAGGCCTCATGAGATAAGAAGCGAGTCTAAGAGCTGTCTCACCGGGCAGAGGTCTCTCAGTCTCAGGCAGGTTGAAGATCTCATGAAATGCTCCTTTCTTTGTGCTGTGTGAACGGCTACTCTCTTCTTCTCGGGTCACTCCAGCCGGGATGGTGGCTAAACTGCTTCGTGATACCACCGGCTGGATCTAAACAGAAAAAAGAGGGATTTCAATAGTTTGCATTAACTGACCCTCTCAGCCGTAAAACATTAAAGTCAACATAAAACATCATTCCCATTTTACTTCCATTTGGTGACATATTTCTAGGTGAAACAGGATGTTCGTGAAAAATGATATTGTTTGTTTTTTTAATATATATAAATGTGGCCTTGGTGATGCCAGCCAGAAGATGTCAACATGATGTAGTTAGTTTTTTAGTTTGTATGAGCATTCATGTGAGTAAGGTTTTTTTTTTTTTTTTTTGGTCAGTGTAATGATGTTTTAAAAGAAGGACAAAGTTTATGTTAGCAACCGTTATTGATCTCAAACTCGAGGGTATGTAGTAGTCACTCTGTACAGTCTCTCAACACAGTCCAACTACTTTCTTTCAGTGCTCTAAAGCCAAACATTCAACTATTTCTGCATCTAATGATCTAACACTGCTCTACTGTGGAAACCAGGAATAAACTAAAACTGAAAAAAAAAAAAATCCCTGAAATTCAAAAATAACAAAAACTACACACACACACACACACATGTATATATATATATATATATATATATGAATAAAAACTAATTAAAATAAACTATAATAATAATAACAAACATAAAACAAAAACTGAAATTAATTATGTATATATGTATATATATATATATATATATATATATATATATATATATATATATATATATATACAGACACACACACACACACACACACACACACACATATATATATATATATATATATATATATATATATATATATAAATAAAAACTAATTAAAATTAACCATAATAATAATAATCAAATAAATAAAACACAAACTGAGAATAAAAATAACAAAATCTATATATATGTGAACAAAAACTAATTAAAATAAAATGAAATAAAAACTATAATAATATCTCGATACTTAAATAGCACTCAAGTTTTTGAACAAAGCGATCCTTTCTGACTTTAAATTCACTATCTATGCACATACCCATCACACAGTCTGTGAAAATGGAGTCAAAATGCCACACTAGCAGTACACATTCAATTAAATAAGATCGTATCAAGTCATTAATATAAAATATAATCAGCAGATCAGGCAATTAATGACATTAATATTATTTTCTTAACAAAATGTGAAAAAAGTAAATATAATAATAAGGTGAACTGCACAAAATCTGTCAGGAAATGTCCATCTGCTATTTCACCAGATAATAACAAAGACAATTATATTTTGTATTAATAAAATAACGACTTTACATTAAAATCATTAATTTTTGCATTGTGACATCTTTTTATTTTATGACAATAAAGCACAGCCATTCTAAAAAAATATCTTCTTACTGTAATGCATACGATTATATAATTTTTGAATTGTAAAATAATTTAGTACAAATAAAGTTGATTTTCCGATTAGCTAAATTATAGTATAGTACATGACTTTCAGAATATCACAATTATGTGAATTTGGATAGGAAATATGCTTAATTTTGAGCATATATATAAATAAATAAAAATAAAAACTGAATGGTTAAAAAATAATAAATAAAAGATGTATATTTAATTTTATCTTTTGAATTTGTGGTGATATGCAACCTGGACATTTCTTTGGTAGCTTCACCCAATTGGGCCGTTGGGACCACGTATATGGCCATTTTGATCCATTTGAGCACAGACAAAATTCATATCACACTGTGCATCTAGATCCAAACACACAAAGGTAAAGAAAGTAAGGTCAGCTGGTTTCATCACACACACACACACACACACACACACAGGTGCTGGCATAGGCACATCACAATCCCTACCTTCTCACACCCAGACAGCTGAGAGAGAAAGACAACAGATTATGTATGACTGCCATGTCAACTACCTGCACTGATGTTTCCCCTACGAGGCAACACCGCTCACTCTCATACACACATACTGGATATACAGTGCCTGACACTTGAAACAAACGCTTCAAATAGGTATGACATTTAAAGTGTGAAAACAGCCAGGAGGCTGGTGTTAAAGCCTGTTTCTCTCTCACCCGTCGTGACACAGTGGCATTGCTGCGCTCTTTCAGCTGAGGGTCGGTGGGTAGGCTGTTCCACATGATGTATGGAGTGTCGTATTTGTCTCGGAGTTTTGGGCAGCTCTTAAACAGGAAGTCTATAATAAAGAACTTGATGCCCGCGTAAAGCCCTGCCAGAGAAAAGACGCACACCACGAGAATGATAAATAACTACAACATTAGACAACACAAAACAACTTTTTATATGTGTTCCATCATATTTAATAATTTAACTTTCATTTCATGGGCCATGATGGAAGGACACTTAAGATCACAGAATGCTTTTAAACTTATGAAATGTTTGACTTTACTTGTAATGAGTCTAGAATATATAAAAGTTTAACTTTTTGGAATAAGTTTTGCTTAAACAAGAAATACATCCATGTTGAATAAAAATATTAACTTAAAGAAGAAAAAAATATATCTAGCGCACTATAGTGCGCCTTGTCGCAAATTGTCTCTTGCTCTTGCTAACTACGTTTAGCTGTTAGCGTGTTTGCACCATTATCTGATCTGTATAATTGCTTCAGTGCTAAAATGTCTCAAAGCACACAAACAAACCCAGTGTGTCTATGGCCTTTTTACGTGGTTTGGCTGTTCGTCCACACGCAAACGCAGCACCAGGGTCTCATTTATAAAACCCTCCGTAGAGTTCATCCTAAAAATTTCCGTAGGTACAAAAGCTAGATTTTGCATACGCCCAAGATTTTTCAGATTCATAAAACCATGTGTACGCCAGAACCTGCGCAAAAATCTCATAAAAAAAATCTCAGTCAGGGGAAGATTGTGCGTACATGCATCTCCACCTCGACTCCTCCCCGAAATCACCATATATGGAGCTTACAACGCCTAGTTTTACTATGCATAACCTCATCTGCACATCATTTCCATGCAAATCTTACCACTTTCGTCCTTCAATATAGTGGTATTTTTCATAATGTTGTAGAGATGACTTTACACAACATTAAACAGTAATCCAGCAGTGTCCGCTATAATGTCGCAGTTTGTGCACATCATTGATCATTGTTTTCGCTAAAATAACATGTGATCTGTAATTTAGTTTAAAGATTCATTATCGTGCAACTATAGCACTCCTCACTGTCATTAAAAAAATAAATTTCACAGTAAAATTATGTTTATTGTTAATGAAATTATGTAATTTCATTGTTAAACTCCTTTGATGAAAATTTGTATATCGACATGAAAACAGCGTTTAAAATCGTTGTTTACTTCATTAATTTTCTCACTCCATGAAAAAGAGTTCGTACCCATGGTTTATAATGTTGTACGGTGCGTCCTTATTTACACCAGGTTTATTTGAACAATATGTGCATGGAAAATTGCATACGCGTACATTATGTCCATTTGGTGCGTACGCAACATTTATAAAAGAGACCCCAGGTCACTGAAACTGAACATTTTTGAAAAAGCCTGCCAGTGTGTAATATTTTCAAAAAAACTCCGGTTGCAGTGTTATCGTGTAGACAGTGAAACTGGAGTTTTTGGCTTGTGAGGTCGGAGCATACACTGTTCTTCATTGGCTTCTGATTGGCCAATATGGCTCTACAGTTGAAATCATATCGCCACCTGCTGGCTTTGCATGCTCTTGACAATGCATCAAATATGCGTTAGCATTAGCATTTCCATGTGGACAGGGTTTTTTTTTTTTTAATGGAAGAAGGAAAAACTCTGTTTATAAAAATACCTGTGTACGTGTGGACATGGCCTATGTTTGATATAAAATCAACAAAAGCCATTTATTGACAGCATTTGTTTGTGTGACTACGTACATGTGAGGAGCTATGGGTAATAACTCTTACCGATCATGAAGCCCATCAGCTTGTAGGGCAGGACGCAAGAGGAAATGAAAGCCACCCACAGAGCGATGTACAATTTCTGAGTGATCTCAGGCTGAACCCACATGAACAAACTGATGTACACACATACGCACACAAACATCCACCCATAACACATACAAACATGAAGAAACATTCAGTTAGTTTACTTCAGGTTATGATTATATTTCAATGCTCCCACAAAACTTATTGTACCCCTCTAAGAAACATAGCATTTTCTTCCCATCTCATATTATTTCCATTTGCAGTTTTGTGTATACTGTACTTGCAAAAATTGTACATTCGGGTTTGAAACTTAAACGTCTTTCAAAAGCATTGAAATATAATTTGTCCTCTCATCTCATACTTTTCCCATCACCATAAAATTCAAAAGAGCTACTTACTTTTTGATTTTCTCCAAAACATCTGCCATCTTACCGAAAAGATTCTGCAGAAAAATTAATATTATGTCGATCAAAAAGAACAATATGCAAAAAGGAAATTTGAGAAACGTGTCCATAAAAACTCCAAATCACCAAATGAACAGCTATTTATTATGGCTATTTTTCAATTATAATAGAAAAATAAAAGTCCTTAAAAACTATTAAATATTATGAACGGAAGAATATGAATTAAGCAGTGACCATAAACAATAAATCTTTAGATCACACAGCTCATGTACTTTTTGCATTCCCTCATATAACTTTATGAGGTGCATTATGGGTTACATTTTAAATAATATAAAATGAATTTCCTTGTGTGCTTAACAGTTGCTGGCTGCATATCCTTCAATTTCAGGCCAAAAAAAATCATAAATGAAACTAAAGTTTTGTAAAGGAATGCATACATAATAGCAAAAAGCTTTAGATCATGAAAAGTAAAGTGTGTCCAAATTCTTGACAAATAGCATAAGTGCAATGAACAGGTTTTTATTACAAAAAAAAGCCTGAAAATCTATAAGCATTAAAGTGTAAATTTACCTGTGCTTTTTGTGCAACATCAAGAACTAACTGAAACTTTTCAGACACCGTTAGATCTTCCTTTGGAGGTTCCTAGCAGAAGGAAAAAAATATATATATGCACAACATAGAAAAAAAAGTCACTGACAAATATTCCCCAGGAAAAACTTTCCTACCACAGGTTCAGAAACTTCAGGCACAATACTCCACTGAATTCTCCATCCTCTAAAGAAAAACAGAACAGCATTAAATCAGTTAGTTTGTGTTACATATACATATGATTCTGTATATTAAATACAAATAACATACAAAATGTATATTTATTATGTGATATATACAGACATCGCATTAATACATGTACTTGTGATAGTGACTGCCTGAGTGAACATAGTAGTATAATCATTTTCTAGGTAGAGGTAACTTTAGGTAACTTTTTATATTTAATACAGTCTCAGTAACATACTAGTATAAGAAAGGAATCATGGTCTTACCTGGCTATGAGGTAATTCAATGACAACCTCAGAATGGCTAAGAATAGAAACAAAGGTATAGCCCAGCCATGCCATGCTGCATTCATATAAATCTGTGACAGAAGACAAAAACACAATACGGATTACATTGTTGTCGCAAGAAGGGGTATTATCAGGTACAAAAACTATAAAAACGTCTTTGAAAGTGAAAAAAATAAATAGTAGATTAACTAAAATTAGAAATTTGGCAATAAATAAACACACATATATATATATATCTGTATACGACATAAACTCACAATGAAGGCAATAGCTGATGTATATACTGAGTGCCAGTTGGATAAGGCGGAAAGATTCCGTAAGAAATTTGTCACCGGTCTGGCACCCCGTTCTAGAAATAAATAGAAATAAAAGGATAAATAAGTACAGCTGAAGATGGTTGTGAATCCATAAAGTGTATATTAAAGCCTTAACATCCAAAAAAAAAGAAAAAGAAAACAAGAAACACTACAACAACAAAAAGAGACTTACTAAGTCGTCGCATATTTTCTGTTAACCTGAAACGAAGACAAGACAGATTTTCAAGCAAAAGCAAAGAACAGCACTGTACAGTAGAGCAACTTCTTTACAGTTTCTGAGTGATGCTCAAATTAAGGCAGATTTGAGGTATCATTCATACGCAAACGGTGAGGGAAAAGTGTCCTTGCCTTCAGCAAACACCAACCACAGCCTGTCTTGTATTTTCATTGAAACGGAAGTGACACTTAAACCATATAAATCAATGAAAACAGACAGCTGTGTCCAGCACAGACTCAATACATCTCTTCAGAGACAGATAGATGCACTTCATTGATCCCTAAGGGGACATTCAGGAGACATGGACTTAATAGCCTTGTGTATAACTGAGGCAGTTACATGCATTGACTGGACATCAGACCTAGAACTCCTGCTTGGCAAGAGTACACTCGACCACAAACTGCAAAACCTTTAAGATTCCTAATGGCTTTCAAAATAACTGCCTAGATTATGAAATAAAACAAGTGAACCGTACACATTTCTGAGGAATCTCTAAAACCTGACTCGACAGACTTATAGTCAGAGTAGAATATTAATAAGCTGCAAATAAAAACAAGCCTTTACAGAGTCTTTTTAATATATTTAATAGATTTAGATGAGAAAACGTGCTTGAAGTCCATTATCAGAAATGCATAATAATACATATATATATATATATACTTTTTATTTTCCAACTGGAATAGAAAAAAACAAGTTCAAGACAAGCTCTAATAATAATTACAGTCGGATTAGGTGCTAATAGTATGTTCAGTATAATACATAGGACTTTTTTATTTTTATTTTTAAGTTGCATTAAACCCAGAATATTCCTCCTACATAAGCCATCTGAGAGAGACATACATTTAGCTTTAGCCCAAAAGAAGGAGGCCAGCTCTCTAAAATTGTCCCAGATCTTAAAAAGAGGGATGGACTTGAAAAATATAGGTGATCATGTATAACAACTGTACTTTGCATATATATAATTTACCTTACCGTTTTTGTGTTGTAATGCTCTAAATTTGGCAAGTTAAAGTCTTACCCCCCTAAAACAAACAGAATTTTGACAAAACCAGAAGGGAATATATGTTAGGACATTATTTTGAAAGGCAAATTAATTTTCTGGTTATGTCAGTTGATTTAAGTTTGAAGATCTCTTATCTGCCATTATGCTTGGCTTATTCTGACTAAAAGCATCCTGGCCACAGGGGGGCAGATGTTTACTAGACAGAGAAGGATCTCTGAGACATGATAATGGAGCACAGTATTGACCTCCACAGGTGATCTTTCTACACTAACCTTTTAGCACTTAGTGGCTCCTCAGCCTCAACCGTGCTCTCCTCAGGCTGGAAGCGGAAATCCTCGATATAAACCCCAAACCGATCATAGAGCCAGCTCTGCAGCCGAGAACACACCGTCTCCTTCTGCTGTTTTTCTACAGAGAGAAGTTAGATATGTATTTCATTCAGAGGCCAATACCATCTCTATTCATCTAAATCCTACAGTGGGCGAGAGCGAGAGACAGAGAGAGAGAGAGAGAGAGAGAGAGAGAGGTTTGTGTTCCAGATTTTCATTTCCTGCCTTAAACAAAAGTGGTTGGTCTGGCCTAGATGGTCTACAAATTTAGACAAGTGCCTAAAATAACAACGGAAAGCTTCCTGAACCGTCGCTACCCTAAACCACAAAAATCACTTTATTTAAAGGTCTAATTATCTCTTTTAACTACGGTGTTTACCTCAAACTCCTAATTTGCTGCTTATTAATAGTTAGTAAGGTAGTTGTTAAATTTAAGTCTTGGGTAGGATTAAGATGTTATGTGGAATATGTGATTTATAAGTGCTAATTATCAGCCAGTATGTTAATAATAAGCATGCTAATAAGTAACTTGTTAACAGCGATGAATTCTCTATATTAAAGTGTTACCGAATTTATGTCCCCCGGATATTTAACACTCTCACTAGCATTGTTTTTTTTTAAGGTAACTGCGATACAATATTTTCTAAATTGCGTATGACATATTTCTGTGTCTTATTAAATTCGGACACAAGGTTTTTGGTATTAAAATAAGAATAAATTAAGGACTGGCGAGAAGGCTAATCTCGAACTGTATTTGGACTGAACTTATTGAAATCAGTCTCTTCAGGTTTACACCATTCCATAAATATATGTGAAATTGTTTCAATAAAAAGCTAACAGTGTCTTTTTGTAATAAACAAAAAATTGACAAGACACACACATTGGTAAAAAAAATGTTTTGCTCATACTTTTCAGAATAAAGTAATACTATTAAGTCCATAGATCTAAAAATTGTGAGGTGTAGAAGTATAGTCATGTAAAAATGAATAATTTTGTTACTTCTAATGTCAAAACGTTGAGGGTTGTATTACCTGTGCCGTTAGCCGCCGGTAGCTGCTGTTTTCGTGCAGGCTGAGGTGGAGAATCTTCACACCTTCACCAGGAAACACAAACTACATTAACTTCCAGTTTCGTTACTTAAAATTCAGTTCAAACTTTTTTTCTCAGAACTCAGAACTTTTCTGAGCCATGTGTTCTACACATATTTGCAGTAATCAGAAACTTCTCAACATTGCGCAGCATACTCCTGTGCAAGCCCAAATGTGCTTCCAATCAAATCTGAATCAATTAGATGCTGAAATGACATCAGTGGAAAGAACACTCTGTACAGACGTATTGCTGTGCATCGACTTCCTGCTGAGGGTTAATGGGGGGTGAGATGTAGTGGCTATTTTTAAAGCTCAGCGTGTGGCGTGGGCAGCCCTCTGCGGTCAGTCCTACTGTGACAGCCAGACCGAGTACAGCACCAGGTCACTGAACAATGCCAACACTCATCAATTTATCACAGAGTACAGAAAGAAAGTATATAACTGTGTTTCAAACAACATAATACTGAAGTAAAAGTTACATTAAAAACTTAATTCAACTGGTTTTTACTCCTATTTTAGTCCTATTTATTGCTTTGCTGTGGACTTGATTTTGTGCATTTTTAATTACAGGTCATACGAACAACCACACTGTAAAATAATAATAATGATAACACTAATAATACTATTTCAAGTTTTTCTAATTCAGATTTTGAATTCATGTTTAATTCAGTGTTTAAAGTTTATTTGTGTTCCTGTGGCTCAAGTGTTAGAGCATTGCGTTAGGTTGGTGGGTTCGATTCCCAGGGAGCGCATGTTAGGTAAAAAATGTTAGCCTGAATGCATTGTAAGTCGCTTTGGATAAAAGTGTCCGTTAAAAGCATTAATTTAATTTAATCTAATTTTAATTTAATTCAATGTGTTACTTTGTGCAATTTCTGAGTGAAAATGGTTTCATAGTTAGTCTTTTTAAACATTACAGTTTTTTTGCAGAGCAGTTGATAATTACAGTAATGTGTGGTCTCAAAAACCTAAAGAATAAATTAATGCACTGATATAAAAAATCTGGCCAATAGCGATGAGCCAATAATTATATAAATGTTTATACTACAGGGCCGCTGAATGCTTGAATCTGATTGGCTGATGAACGTTCTGAAGTTTGCAATTATTTTCTGGGAAACGCACGGCGAACGTAGTTCCAGGCAGCTCTCCTGACCGCATTACAGTTCCATATCACTTCGCATAGAAAACTGTAATGACGAAATTACAGGACTAACAAAAACAACAACATGACAGATGATTTTCCGAAAGTAAACACACTTGACATTTCTCACTAGCGAGGTAATAACAGCACTGTTTAGAGACGCTGCTGCAGACTAATTCACACAAGCTCTCTCTCTCTCTTTTTTTCTTTCTTTCTCTGTGTGTCTCTGTCTCTCTCGCTCTCTTTCTAATAACTTAATTAATAACTGCTTTAGAGTGCTATCAACGGCTCAAGCCTCCAATACCAGCTTTAAAATTACGTTTTGGGGACCCAATTTTTGCGACATTTTGCTCTTCATAATACCCCCCTGTTATCCCCAATACATTCTAACCCATTGATTTACCCCTCCATTTTAGACCGTGCTTACACCTCTTGGAGAGACCTTGGGTTGGTTTCTATTGCTGACCTTTACATCGATGGAGTTTTTGCCTCTTTTGAACAGTTGACTTCTCAGTTTAATATTTCCAAAAAACTTTTTTTCAGATATTTACTTTCCAAATGCACCTCTCCCTTCAGATTTAGACACCATTCTGGGTGTGGATCCTTGTACTAAAGGGTCAATTTGTAAATTAGTGAATACAATTGTTCATTTGCAGTCTTCCTCTGATAATTTACGCCTTGTCTGGTCCCAAGACATCGGTACTGAGATTAGCGAGGAGACATGGGGGGCAGTCCTGAACAGGGTTTACCCCTCATCCCTCTGCTCACGTCACAGGCTCATACAGTGCAAGGTGGTTCATAGAGCCCACTGTTCGAAGACCAGGTTAGCACGCATTAACCCGTCTATCGACTCGAAGTGTGACCGGGGTCATTCTGGTTCAGCCACTTTAATTCACATGTTCTGGTCGTGCCCTGCCCTGTCTTCCTTTTGGAGACAAATTTTTGTCTCATTGTCAGCATTTACCTCGGCAGATATCCCACTCTGTCCAGTCACAGCTTTATTTGGGGTTCTCCTGCCTGGCCATTCTTTGCCTTGTCACTTTTCAGATTTCGTAGCCACCCTCCATCTTACACTCGCTGGATAAGAGATGTTCTTTATTTTATGAAACTGGAGAAAATTAGGTACTCTCTTCAATTCTTCTTTCTGTAATGTTTTGTGTGTTTTCATTTTCCCCTGTTTATGTAAATGTTGTATTTTTTATTTTATTTTTATTTTTAATTTTTAATGTATGTTTACAGTATATAAATAGATCATAAAAAGAAAAAAAATTACGTTTTGGAACCAGCTAAATTTGTGTTGGATGAGATGCGGAAGAGATAATTTGACTCACAATAGCGATTTAAGTACAAAAACTGGACGAATCCCTTTAAATATATCATCTGATTGATGTCTTGCGGTGTGGTAACCATAGTATAAGCGGAATGATTGACTCTGGGTCATTGAATTATTTCTTACCTATACTATAAATGTATTTATCAATGTATTGTGCTTCTCTAATAAAATTAAGCTGACAATTCATTATTAAAGAGTTTGATACAAATTGTTAGTCTTTTAAAATGTAATTTAAAGCTGCAGTACATAAGTTTTGCCTCTTTGTCGCCATCTCTGTCTGAAACCTGCAATTGCAGTTATTTGCGGAAGTATATTCTTTGCATGGGCCATGCACCCATGCATGACTCCAGCGCGGATGAGTCTGTTTTGAGGTGTATGTGTGGATGTCTGTCACCATACCGGTGTACTGTAGATATTCACTGTAATTCGGAATCACAGATTCTAGCCTTTGTTTTGGAATATATGACACAAATAAAAACTTTCTAAGGATATTGTCATTCGAACAGTAAATAGCAGGTCTGACACTTTTGTTCTGACCAACTGAGGAAAAAAGCAGTACAATAAATTGTGCTACAATGTTGCTTAAATCTAACGATTGGTTAGCTCATATCACATCAAACCATGCAAATTATTATTACTGTTATATTCTGTTCTCAAATTGTTCATGTTAACAACATCAGTATTACGTGACTACATGTTCAGTATGTAGTGCAGCGATACATGTAGATTTCAATTTCTGTACAGTCTAATCTGTAATTGGCATACCACTCAAATTTCATATAAAACATTGTCATCACATAAAGCTTTTTCAATTACAATCCACTATTAAAATTATAAGTTGAATTATTCCAGCTGCTGTGAGAAAAGGCTATGAATGATCCGCCACCTGCAGGATCCTCACATGTGATAGAGCCTACTACAAGGGACAAATTTCCTGCAAATTCCTTATATTTGAGTAGTTTTTTTTCACCTGGTCTTCAGCACATCACTCATCTTTTGTTCCAGGTCAAGTCTTCTGCTGCGTTCTTTCTCCAGCTCCTGTTTTAGGGTCTCCACATTGGTTTCTTCACGTAGCTTCCGCAGTTCCTCCTCTGAAAGAAAAAAATTTAACAAATGGCCACACACTTTAAGGAACCTTCTATAATGAAGACATTAAAACATATTATGATCTTGTTCAGGATGTATAAGTGTTAACAAGAATTTCATAAACATTTGTGGCCCAGGACCACAAAACCAGTCATAAGGGTAATTTTTTGGAAATTAAGATTTATACATCATCTGAAAGCTGGATAAATAAGCTTTCGGTTGATGTATGATTTGATAGGATTGTGATGGAATAATATTTGGCCAAGATACAACTATTTGAACATCTGGAATCTGAGAGTGCAAAAAAATCTAAATACAGATAAAATCACCTTTAAAATTGTCCAAATATGTTTTTAGCATTGCATATTACAAAACAAAATGTAAGTTTTTATACATTCACGTTAAGAAATATACAAAATATCTACATGGACATAATCTTTGCTTAATATCCTAATCAATAAATCGATAATTTAAAAGGTAAATAAAAGTTTTTTTGTTTTGTTTTTTGGCTATTGCTACAAATTTACACCAATGACTTAAGTTTTTGGATTTAATTTTATTTGCATCATTGAAAAAGTTTTTCTTTCCTGTTTAACACTCTAAAGCTGCTTTGACACAATCTGTATTGTGTATAGTGCGATATAAATAAAGGAAAAAACTAACAAACATAAAAATACCATGGTATATCTAGATGTACCATGTAAAATATTTAGTGATTTGTATTTGTATTTTTTTATTTTTTTATCCTTAGCATTTTTTTATTTATTTGGCACATGAATATGGTAATCATGTAATATCACATTATATATCACCACCTAATACACAATGAGTAATGGTATAGTAAAGTTAAAATAATAATAATAATCTTAATAGAAAAAATGCTACAATAAAACCCAGTTCATTGATTAACTGTAAAATCCCTTACAATAGATGGCTTTTACATTTGAAAAAACGAATAATTTTATATTATTGTAAAATTGTTTAATAAGTAAAAATAATAATGAATTATTTATATGTATGTGCAACTAGCAAGCCAGCACATATAAAATATGTTAAACAATTGCCAAATTGCACTACTTTACTGTCTCTTGTATCACTTCACACTCACTTTTATTCACGTGATAAAACGGCTTGAATCAATATTTAATGTCCATTCATTTACTTTTTATATTAAGTAAGTAGCTTTGTTATTCAAACTCATTCAGCTATTATCACAAAATAAACACTTCTGGGTGATACAATATGCTTCAGCTTCACATCGGGGTCATATATTTGACTCAATATCTTTGCACTCATCTATTTGCAGAATTTCAGTAGTATAATGCACGGCTTTGAGCCTGCAGCTATCTACTCTACATGGTCTTTGTTCCCAGCTAAGCATTATAAATATTTGAGTGCTGATATGAGCTTCTCTCATACAGAGCGCCATAAAGGAGAGAATAAGGTCTGAATGACTATCAGCAATCTGTAGAACTCTAGTACCTGAACCCTGAGTTCAGAGTGACGGCCATTAGGGGAAGTGCTTCTGTCTGACAGATGGATTCAGATGAGATGACTGCTGTCAGTTGTACAGAGGTACATCATTAAGCAGTCAGTCAATTAATCTATAGCAATGTTTCTATTAACAGCTTTTGCAAAAGCCTGAGCCGCCTAAATATAGATTCTAGCTAAAGTAAAAAGGCCTGGGATCCTTACTTCACCCAGCCCTTGTTAGTGGTGTTAGATAAGGTAAGGATCGCTATTACTACTGAGTTACAGCAAACTTAGTGTTGGACTTTGCCAAGTTATGTTTGTTCTGATATTTTGTACTTAAATGATATCTCAAATCATGGAACTTATTAAGGAGATGTGTACTATTATTATTTCTTTTGAACAATCTAAACCAGTAGTTTTAATCTTGTAAATGATAAAATGGTTAAAAACCTCTAAAACTTATATATAGTTTAGTTTTTATGCAAACGCTTAGCATATGTATACATTGAATAGGGCTTGCATAGACTAGTCTAGTGATCGACTACTTCAACCACTAGTCAGCGCTGTCGGAAACAATCGACTACTCGAGCATGCATTAAACATAATGCGTACAAAGTGTTTGCAAGTACGACATGAATTTTAGGATTACAAAATTGCGTGTAGCTGTTACTTTCTATGACCTTATCTATGTTGCATGTAAAATTAAAATATGTAATGTAATAATTAAGGGTGTGCTTGAAGCCGAATTCCTTATTCGGAATGGCACAGATAATGGCTTCAAAAATGAATAACAGACAAATAAATTCAGAATAATTCTGCCTGAATACTCAGCTGAAGCTGACACAGTCCGGTGTTTGCTAGATAACAGTTGAGTCAGGGGATCAGCGCAATATTATACAGAGACCACTAAAATCATGAGTGCGAAGTAAATGAATGTAAATCAGAGCTTGGCAAGCTTAGCATCATACACCTTTTATTATTTGTATATGTTTAAAAGGCAATGATTTAAACATTAGGCTACGATAAGATACGAATGAATGGATTAAGCACAGCGTGCTCACCAATCAAACAGCCACGTCGCGCGTCAGTCTCTCAAAAACCAAACCAGTTCTAGCAGGCTAATAATCAGCTTCGATATGGATACATTTTCTACTTGTCCTACGTGTTTGCATCTTTAACTTTTGCTGGTTTGCGCGGCATGCACACATTTGTTCACTAAACATTAAGATTGCTTAACCCCTTTTTTAATAAAAAAATCGAATAGTAGAAATCAGTAGTCATGCAACCCCTAACATTGAAATGCATAGACTTATGCGCATTAGTAAGCGTCTGGTGTCTTCGCTATTTTTTTCTTTCTTTCTAGCCATTATACTCAATTAATATAGAGTTTTTGTGATTTAGTAGAAGTAGTTTATGGCCTGGGCAAGTGTTGCCACATTGTGGACAAACAAATTAGTGCAAAAAACTAAAGCATATGTATGAGCTGAGCAAAAATAGTACAGACAGTAAAGGGCTATACACACCAGGTATGATCATTCATGGTGCGAAAAAGTGAGGATTTTCTTTTCGTCCTCTGTGTCAATATTTTTCCCCATTGCTCCATGATTAAACGTTCGATCTAATCAGATCTGAGCTAAGATCACTTCCCCAGAGCAGCTGCTATTGCACAAAAGGGTGAGAGTGGTGGCGCTGTTTCGAAAACCTGTGTTAACAAACACCGTAGAAGAGTATCCCTTTAGAGGGAAGAGAGTGGATGCCAAGTTCCTGTTATCTTTGGTATCTGAGAACAGATTCTCTCTTTAGAGACAGTTCTTAAATGTTCTCAATATAATTTCTAAATTCTCCATTGAATTATGTGATCTGGAGTGTCCATTTTCTTCCACGTGTGTGAGTATTATGAGTAAGTGAGCATTAACTATCTAGATCTTCCATGTTAAAAAAAAAACAAGTGAAACATTTTTCTGCGATTCGCCTCGCTTTTTCGCATCACACTCAGTGTGGAACGGCCTTAAGAAAAAACTGTCTGGGTGTGTACAATTTATGCACATTCAAATTTATGTTGCACCCTAGTGTATGCATTAAATTTGACATGGTCTTTTCATTACAGTTAGAACTACTCAGAACAAAGCAGCAACTGCATAGCAAGATGCTAACAACTACTCAGA
Organism: Carassius carassius; assembly: GCF_963082965.1. NCBI lineage: Eukaryota > Metazoa > Chordata > Actinopteri > Cypriniformes > Cyprinidae > Carassius > Carassius carassius. The sequence goes on along the minus strand of NC_081780.1, from coordinate 18,478,672 downwards.
ACACCTTACTGCATAGCAAGAAGCTAACAACTGGCCAAAACAACTAAGCAACTGTATAGAAAGATGCTAGCAACTACTCAACTTCCTGCATGGCAAGAAACTAACCAAAACACTTTAGCAACTGCATTTCAAGATGCTAATAACCACTCAGAACACCTTATCAAGTGCATAGCAAGGTGCTAACAGCTACACTGCAACATGCTTACCACTTAGAACATCTCAGAAATTGCATGAAAATGGCCAACAACCACTGAAACAAAGCAGCGTTAGCATCTCAACATTCTGAAAACCTCACAACACCTTATCATTGTTGCAATCAGAAAATTGAGTGATAAGAATGAAATTGTTCTCTGGCAGTGATTTTCATTTAGCTGATGGCCAGATTACACAATGTGTCTAATCATCTGCAACCAACCTCTTTGGATCTGTCTCCATGGCCACACTGAGAACATACTGATTGTGATACAACAGCATTCAGTAAATCTGCTCCAGAATCAACATTCTGTCAGCAATTCTCATTGATCTTAACACCACAAAAAGAATCAAGTCTGTTCAGACAGAAAGATCATTTATTTCAGCCCTTTGTTTTCTCGAAGGCTGAATCATTCGTTTGTCTGTCATCATCAGTATCTTATGAACTCCAGTAGGCTATATGACTGGAGTGCTGAAATGATGTTAGTCATATGACAACATCACTGGAAATGTCCTTGGTAACTGAACATTGGGAAAACAAACTGTACAACATAGCAATTTACATCCAGCAGCTTCAACTGAAGTGCAAGTCTATACAGTCAATAGCAGTCATTTTTATTGCAATAGTGATTTATTTAAAGGAGCACTATGCATAATTTTTCAAAAAATCTTCTTCCTCTTGCTTGATTTTTTGGTAACTTGTAATCTGTAACTTGACAATTTACTAAGCATTGTAATTACATTTTATAATGACATACCAAACGTAATTATTTAGCCCTCAAATATTTTCCCCAATGTTGGTTATTTAATGAGAACATTTTAATCATCAATTCCCTCATCATTTTCTCACCTTCATGCCAACAAAGATTTTAATAAAAACAGTCCATCAATGAAATGCTTATGAACAATGAATCTGTCAAACGTACCAGCCTATTGTGCGTAACAGGATTTTCAGTGCAACATTTAACAGGGATAATAGCTGGGTCACAGAATATCCTTGTCTAACATGGACCAAAATGTTGGCAGATGGTAACCACCCAGTGTTTAAAAAAAAACTAGTGAGTTACCACGCTTTATACAGTTTAAATAAGCACTCAGCCGGTTCTTTAGCCAGCATCCTAAAACAATTGGAATATTTTGACTGCATTTACAATATAGAAATGCCTCTAGTTACTTATTGTTTAATTACAGCACCGAGTATAAATAAGGAAATAATGAGCATTATGAATCCAGTCATGGAATTCTGGGAAGGTAATGAAATATACAATCCACTCTGTCTCTTTTTTGCTCTCCCATCACTCTTTTTCTCTCTTCATAACAATAGCCCTTTGCAATGTGCCTCATGATCTCTCTCCATGCCAGTAGATTCCCATCCCTTCCGCAGACAGACAGGAGTCGCCATCAAGCACCAATTACAGAAGTGGAGCGATCCACTGAAGTGCTGACAGTTCTCAATCCTGCACAACAGAGCCATTTCAGAATGACCACACAAACACTAGACAGATATACAGAGATATGAGTCATTGTGTCTGATGTGTTTTATGAGTACACACTGCATTTTAGTCAAAGACTCTGGAGATTAAACTAAACATTTATTATGTTTTCATACATTAAGAATTGGCTGAAATTTGATAGAATAAATACATTTTTCATCCCTTACAAAAATGGATGTGACTGTAATAATGCTGTCAAATGATTATTCACGATTAATCACATCCAAAATAAAAGTATTTGTTTGCATACTATTTGTGACTATTTAATATGTATATATAAATACACACACACACACACACACACACACACACACACACACATGAATGTATATATTAAATATATTTATTTATAATATAAATTATATGAATATAAATATAGACATGTAAATGCTTATTAATATTTTCTAAATATATACTATATGTATGTGTATTTATATATACATAATAAATATACACAGAACACACACATATTTTGCAAACAAAAATTTTTATTTGTATGCGATTAATCATAATCAATCATTTGACAGCACTAGACTGTACTATATTACATGATATAGTAGTAATTTATAGCTTTAGATGACCCAAAAAAGGAAATTATGTCATCATTTATTCGCTATTATATCGTTCCAAAGCAAAAAGACTTTCATTCATCTTCAGAACACAAATGAAGATATTTTTAATAAACCCCAGCTCCAAAGACAGGCATGCACTAATATGAACGTGCATTAGAGAGCTATGCAAAAGTGAAGATATTTCAAGAATATTTTTTGTTTTCTTCTGTTTTCACACCCACAATTTTAATTAAAACATTGGAGTCACGTTTGTTTGTTTTTTACAGTTATTTGATGACATTTTTGGAGCCTTTATGACCTTAATGGATATACAGAAAAAGAAAAAGACTGACAGAAAAAGACAGAAAAAGACTTATTGATTTAGAACAACATGAAGAGGAATAAATGATGACAACATTTTCATTTTTGAGTGAACTATATACCATTATTAAAATATACATCATTGATACTGAAATTGTTTCTATTTCTACAGCTTTGCATCTGGACAAACTGTGTCCAAGATGATAATCTGAGGTACTGATTATGTGTTTTGTCTAGTGTTAAAAGGTATAATCTTAATTAAAATATCATTGTGCATGACTATAAGGCATAATGAAAGGTTCAATGGCAAAATTAACTGAGAACTTGATAATAAATGAAAGGAAACAGAGTGCTTGTCGCTGGAATCTAATAGCATTGCGTTTATTAAGTACACAGTGTCAAGTGCATACATTAAAGTGCATACAGTAGCGTTTCTATAATATCATAATGGCTGTTATTATCTCTTATCAATCTGGAAGCAGTGCACATAAATAGCGTTTAATAAAAACATAGCTAAGAACTATACATGTATGCAGTATTTTCAGTACCTTCTAAGACTACTTTCAGAACAAAAATTCTGGAATATTTAATCATTCCACGTTATATATATAAACAATATTTACCTAAAATAAAGGGAATGAAAAACTGTGTATGTGCACCTAAATTTCTGAGCCAGAAGCAATGTGAAAAATTAATAGCACACATGCACACAAGCTAATTTCATCTCAGTCCTTATAAAAGATTCAGTAGCTCTCAGAGCTGTTACACACACTCAAACCGGACTAGCCGTGTGAAGCCGTGAGGTCATTTTATGTATCCATCCCCATCCATCTGTCCCTGAATAAAACCTCATTGACTTCCTCTGCTAATGGTTTCACACTGGGACATTATGAGTGTTGGCAGAACAACAAAGACACACTGCAAATTACTTTGAGAGCTTACTGACAGTCTATATTATTCTCAAGCATTTAAATACAAAAGCAATTACACAAAGCCTATACTGTGGGGGGAAAAAATGACATTCTCAGGCCAACCCATTTATATCCCAGTGGAGCATCCTGATGTAGGTGATACAGGATTGCGCCCACTTTCAGTTCTGCTTGGCACTTTAAATGAAGTTGTTTACTTAAGAATAACTTTCTTAGCAGCTCCGTGAGCTATTTATCTCTCCCTGCAGCCGACCTCCTCGCCTCGCTTCTGCTGCCATCTGTGCAAACCAAACACAGTGGCCGATGGCAATAACATCCATGTGCTGTACAGGTAAGTCTATTATTTCTTGAGAACAGGACCCGTTGTATGATGAATCTTTTGTACTACAAATTGTGATTTTGTGTGTGTGTGTGACGCAATGCAACACAGCAATCAAAAGAGCTTGGGTGGGCTTTGGGTGGGCTCTCTCTGCAAGCACTTTTCACATTTGCAGTGTAATGGATAGGTTACATAATTAAATAAATAAATAAAACTGCAGTCTTTGCAGCTTAAAGGGTTAGTTCACCCAAAAAAATGAGAATTCTGTCATTAATTACTCACCCTCATTTCGTTCCCAACCCATAAGACCTCAGTTCATCTTGGGAAAATATATTTTTGATGAAATCCAAGCGCTCCCATGCCCCTCCATAAAAGCAACATACAGTAGCTAACTACTATGATCAACATCGTAAAAATGTAACAAGGACATCAGTAAAATAATCCATGTGACATCAAGGGTTCAACTGTAATTTCACGAAGCTACAAGAATACTTTTTTGTGCACAAAGAAAACAAAATTATTAATAAATAACATGTTGTTTGCATGAAGCGGAAGTAAGCACATGGGTCGTGATACTCTCTCCACATTGGGATGAGGAAGAGAAGAATTGTTGAAAAAAAGTCTTTATTTTTGTTTTCTTACTTTCGTAGCTTTGTAAAATTACGGTTGAACCGCTGATGTCATGTTGGCTATTTTACCGATGTCCTTGCTACATTTCTGGACCTTGATCTTGGTAATAACCTTGCTGTATAGGAGGCTCAGAGAGCTCTCAGATTTATCAAAAGTATCTCAATTTGTGTACATAATACTGCTGGGAAGTTTATGCATGTAAAGGCTACTACAGCAGTGCATTAACTGCAGTTGGGTTGTGCTATTTTGAATAGGTCCTGGCCTCTTTTTGAGTCCCAGCTCATCTCTGATCATCATTTAAAGCATATTCATGTCAAGAAACGCCCACTTAGACAGGAAAAACACTGATTGATGCTGAATTTAAAGAATGTGGGTATGCCATCAATTTCCCAAAGAAGAAGAGCCTGACCAACCTCAAACACAACTTAAAGTAAAGTTCACAAGCGGTCACTTGTAAGTTGCTGGTCTTAGGAAGCTTACATGTGCTCTTACTAAGCATGGCAACTATTCAATAAACCTATTAAGAGCACAGCAGAGATGAATGACCCTGGCCTTGAGAAATACTAACAACACAGCTAACAAAGCTAACAGCTAACAAGCTCCCTGTTAGCTCAGAACGAATGTTATACTAATGCTATCAATTCCTCCGTCATTCGGTCTCTACTTCTGTAATTAGCATTGGCCAGTGGCCTGGTTTGCTGTTCTGGTTATACTGTCACACTTCATTGCATCATGGGACTATAGCTGTGTGGGCATGGCCTGTTTAAGTGTTGTCACAACACACCATCAAACTCTCTGCCAGTGTGTTAATATGTGTGGATGCCACAGGACAAGTATATCAATTATCCTTAATACTACATCTTTAAAAGCAACGGAAGCTAAATACCATTCCAGACACAGAATTAGTAACACAGATTTGTGTACTTAAAAAAACAGTACATCCAAGAATATAAATGTGGTCTTAAGTTACTCATCGTTCCAACCTTCTTTGACTTGCATTCTTCTGTGAAATTCAAAGAGAGAATTTGCATTGCATTGCGGGCATTTGATTAGAATTAATTTTCAATTACTCATTTCAAAGCACTATAAATATTTCTTAAAATTAATCTATATAACTTATATATACACAAAACACCATGTCTGCTGCATTTGATAGGTTTATGTTAGATTTTTTTTTTTTTTTGTGGAAATTTAAGTAATTCAAACTTAATGTTTTATCCACAAATCAGATCATTGACCCAATAATCCAGAAATAGTGGTTAAATGCTCACTGAAGAGGAAGATTATCAGTGAAAATTTACATTTCAGTCTATTGGTCATTGGTCAATTAAATGCTGTTTATATGGCTTTTTTGTTGTTGTTGTTTATGTTTGAAAGCCTCGGTCTCCATAAATTGCAATAGCATGGAACAGAGTGGCCAGCACAGTCATCAGAATTTCTCCTTAGACATGAGGGTGAATTACGGCAGAATTTTCATTCCTGAAAAGATTTCCACTGAGAACGCAAGTCCGAAATTTGCATACTTTGTACTGAGAAACAAGTGCAGACTTACGTCACCAGACTATTTGCCTAATCTTCATGGTACTTTAGACCGCGGTGGAAACGCAGAAAGCAACAGGTCTGGAGGGACAATAGTTCCTGGGAAAAAAAGTTCCTGGTACAATTGTTCCGGGTAATTTTGGTGAAAACGCGGCTTAAATTATGTTAGCCACTTAGACTGAGGTTACCTTTAAGGCAGGGGTGGGGAACGTTGATCCTGGAGGGCCTGTGTCCCTGCAGAGTTTAGCTCCAACCCTAATCAAACACACCTGAACAAGCTAATCAAGGTCTTCAGGATACAGGTAGTTTTTGTTTTTTTTCAGGGTTGGAGCTAAACTCTGCAGGGACACAGGCCCTCCAGGATCAACGTTCCCCACCCCTGGGGAACCTTGTCTTAATCTACAAACAAAAGTCTACTTGAGGTTTCTCTTGTTGCAACTTGGTGTAACAAAATACTTGTGGCCAGTTTGCCTGTTGTGAACTAGTCCAAGTGGCAGGAAATGTAGGATCCAGAAGCTGGCATCCAATAGATTATGTAGGTTTTGCATCCACTACTGCCTACTACAACAGCTCAGTGGACTGCATCTAAAACCCTGCGGGTGAATTAAGCACCTAGAGGAAAACTACTGTTAGTGGTTGAGATAAAACAAAAGCTATATTCACCAGAGAAAGCCAGTGGCCCATTCTGGTACTTTGTTCACAATCTATAAGATCTTTTTCACAACAATGAGCAGCAAGTTGTTTGAAATAGAGTCATGTACTAATACACAGACAATACAGGGACATTTCTGAACTCAATATGGTCATGTAATACGGTCCAAACATTTGCATAACTCAAGTTATATCACCAGGCAGTTGTTAAAAATGGATCCATTTGAATTTTTTTCATTCGTAAATTTACATGCTCAAATAGCTTGGTATAGCTTTATTAAAACTAGTCACTTCTGGACACCTATTCACAACAGTGTTGCTGTCATAAACATGTTCAGTTAGATTCTTTCTCTTTTTTACTGCTTTTCCAGACCAGCATCCTGTTTGTAGGAAACTTCCTGACGTGTATCTCATCTGTCTGTGGGTACACAGGAAATGGTTACTTCCTGTACCACACAGGCAGAAGATCCAGTTCTAATTCTTTTAACCAAACATTAATAACCAAATCAATCTTAATTTTCTACTTTGAAGTCACTGAAAGATATAATCATCTGATAGAACAGGATGAACATTGCTCTGTGCTCCATTATTTTATTAAGCAAAGCTCAAATCTTGTGGGTTTTGGTCTAGACTTCGAAAAACCATCTTTTTTGGGGGGTCTCCATGTGTGTTAAATAAATTTTGCACAAACAATTAAATGAAAATGGTGTTGGATAAACAGGTCTTGGTTTGGGTTCAGGTGTTGAATCATGACATTTGGGGTCTTGTCTATGTCTGGCTCTCAGGGTGTCTGGTTTGGGTCTTGGTCTAATGGAATCTGGTATTGGTCTGAATTTGGTGTTTGGAAGTCTGGTATTGGCCTTTGTCTGTTATTGATATGTAATTGTCAGAGTCTTGCATGAGGGCCTTTTATTGTTATGAGTCTGGGCTTTAGGGAAGACTGGTATTCATCTGGATCTGATATTGATCTCGGTTTTAGTGGCCTCCAGAGTCTTTGAGAGTCTGAAAATCTTTTAAAAAGGCTTAGTCTTAAGGGGTATGGTACTGGAGTGGCTTTGGGACTTAAGGGTTCTGGTATTGGTTTCGGGCTTAAGGGATCTGGTATATTAGGTCTTCTAGGGAAACTGGTCTTAGTCTAGGTCAGAGAGTTTTGGTAATAGTATGAGTCTTGAGGAGTCTCGAATTGGTCATAGCCTGAGGAGGTCTGGCATTGAAGTCGCTCTGGGATTTCAGTGGCCAAGAGAGTATAAGGTATTAGTTTAGATCTTTTAGGAGTTGGTCCCATTTTATATTAGTTGGCCTTAACTAATGTACTTCCATAAAAAAATAAGTACAATGTGCTTACTGTATTCACATTGTATTGCAAAATTCTTCTGCTGCAATCGAGGTGGGATACTGGTAAGTTAGGGACAGGTTTGGTAGTATGGGTTAAGGGGTAAGTGTAACTATAAATGTAGACATATAAATGTCAACAGTGTAACTATAAATGTAATTACAGAAATTAATTACAGATGTAATTACATGCAGGCATTTTTAAAATATAAGTAGAATGTAAAAACATGTATGTACACAATAAAAGCATTTTACCAAATAATTCCTTTACATAGTAGTTATAAGGCTACTTAATATAAAGTGGGACCTAAGAGTTTGAAATTGAGTCTACCAGGAAGTCTGGTATTGGTCTAGGTTTTAGGGGGTCTGGCACTTGAAGACTTTGGAGATTGATATTAAGACATTATCCATTATTAAGACTGAGGAGATCATTATTAAGTAACATTTTTAATGCCAATGTTCCTGTAAACTATAATAAATGGTTGAATGGACTAGTCTGTCATCATCTTTAATTATTCATGGCGAGATCAATCGAGATAATGTTCTTAGTTTTGCGAGTCTAGGGTGGAGACATGGTTGGCATATTGTTGTACTGTGATGTGTGCTGCCTTTCACAGCAGTGAACCTCTTGTTCCTTTGAGAGGAAACATAAGCTTTCTCTCTCTGAGTCAACGGCAGCCTTTCAGAGCAACAATAAACCCCCAAACTGAATGCCGCTGTCGCATGGTAACCTGCCTGAAAGGAAGAGAAAGCGGAGGAGATGGTGTGGGTGTAGTAAATAAGAGACAGTCTCTCAGAGTTTAGGAACACAATTGGAGGAGTACTGAGGCACATTGAGCTTAGGAGCTGAGGAGTACTGAGCGACATTGGCACATTGTTTCCGTATATAGCAGCAAACTCCAGCAGTATGAGTCCTTCTGAACCACCAGGCTTCTGGTGGCATTTATCATTGTAATGTGTGGGTCTCTTCCAGGGGGGCAAATTACCGAGACTACATATAGTCTTGGTAATTTGTATAACTAAGTATAACTTCATTATAGAGGATAACGAAAGTCATTTTCATATATTATTTTCTCTTAACATCCTTGTTTTCTCTTACTGCTGTTTTATTCTCTTCTGTCTATGTAGTCTCTGTGTAAAGAGCTCTGGATCAATGCTGGCCTACTCACTGGCCTAATTCTGTCCCGCTCTTCAGCTGATATTTTACAGGCTGTCACAATTCCTGCCAGCGGCACCACTGTCATACTAATTATAAGTCAAGGCCACAATGAAGAGACAGATCTGACAAGCATCCAATGATGCTTTATCACTTTGAAGTTTATGAAGAGAAAATTACTTTTTTCATTTCTAAAGATATGTGAGAGGTGTCTGCCACTACAAAAGTAGCCATTATGCTGGGCCGCTAACAGGTTTATGTATGTAGTTGTTAAGGTGTTCTGAAATCTTGCTAGTTCATTGTTACGTGGTTACTAAGAGGTTCTAAGTTTTTGCTAGGGATTATTCATATTCTGACACCGACATGTGATTTGGGTCCTTCTTTCAGTTTAGTCCACTGCTTAAAAAAGGAACTGTACTGTTCTCATCAACAATGTCTGTAGCACAAATAATGCAAAAACAAATTGTGTGTTGAAGTGTATTACTTTAGTTTGTTCAAATCACTAATGATAACTGTAAGCAATAGTAAAAGCCACCATATTTTCACCTTTAAACCTAGCTATGTGAGATATAATGCTTTAAGTTGATGGTACTGGCTTCTGTTTAAGCCGCCAGCCTGCATTACTTCAATTTATTTTTGAAATATTCATGTTTCACGGTGGAATTATTGCTGAAAATCTACATTACTTTTGATGCATGATGCAAAAATCCCACCAGTCAGAATCAAAACAACCATAATTTGCCAAAAAACTCTATTTAGCTTTGTATACTTCCATTGAGCACTGCAAATGACGTAATCATTTGACAAAGTCAGACATTTTATAAGAAATTTCTTTATATTTCTCTGTCATTTTTCAAACAGAGCCTTCCGATGATGGGAGTAACAAATAAGACAAAACAAATAGCGTATTAATTCAAAATTATGATGTTTAAAAATCTTGACACCATTATAAGTGGACCTCAGTTATGAATATTGAGAACGGTTGTTTTCAAAACCGAAGCCTCAGATAAATCATGGCTGGATTTTCTTTGTGTCCCAGACATTTGAGCTTCCATGCACTTGAAAACAAGAACATAAATCTAAACAGTCTGCAGTTCTGATAAATATTTCAACTCTGAAACTTAGCATCCAGCTTAAATGTAGTCAATTGTCATATAATATAGCTTAAACTGAAACATGTCTGATTTATATGGTTGAATCAGCATTTTCATGTGTGGGTTTTGTTTGTGTTCGGTGTGTGCTGCCAGAAAGAAGGCGATGAACTTTTCATCTCTTAATCTCATTACTTAACCCTAATGGACATAGAACTATGACATTACAGCAGACACACACACATGCTGCCATGACTCAATAATGTCTATAAATCACATCAGAAAACCATATAAAATGAAGTTCAAAAGTCTGACACCACATTTAATCTAAGATCCAAAATGTAATGTAAACCTCTTTGTAGGTCACTAATCAAATAAGCAAATTTGTGAGACATACTAAATAATGAGACATTCTGAAATTCATTAATACTGTTGATAATATAAGATGTATCAAACTTATTAAATTTGATAAATAATAGAAACCTTTATTAGTGGTCTCAGACTTGTGGTTCTTATTCTATAACCTCACTGTAGTACACAGACTGTGGCTTGTAAACTCAAAATGCAGAATTATTTTCCTATACAGATGTCTAATATGAAGCAAGATCTATTTGATACTGAGAAAAGTACATTATTCAACAAAACTACATTAGTTATTAATGATATATATCTGTTGGATAATGTGTACATTTTAAATTATGAATGCGATCTTAAGTATCTTATCATATTACTTATCATGAGAACTTTGAAAAGAAATTTTCACCAAGCACTGGTTATCTTTATGTTATTTTGTGTTTGAAAGACATGAATGTATGCAGCTACAATTGCAATATGTTAATATAGTTTCAGTTACAGTATAAAGTTGTATAGATTTGAATAATGTATAGTAATTAGGGCTGTGAATCTTTGGGAAGGCAGCGATTCGATTCGATTACGATTCATAGGTTTTCGATTCGATTCAATAACGATTCAATTCGATTCGATTCACAATTAAATTCGATTCGATTCGATTATAACGATTTGATTCTGCATTCTTTAAGTGCATTTACGGGATTATTTAAATGCTTCTACTAAATTATTTAAATGCTTAGTCAGGGGGCAAATTACAGTAGCATTTATGGTTAGAGAACCATAGGTTAGAAAAAAAAAAAAAACTTTTGTCCATTGTTAAATGCTAGTTTAATGATGCGACATGGCATACGTAAAAATGTATGTAAGCCAAGTTTTTAAAATAGAGCTTAAAGAGTATTATGTATAAGCTGACATTTTGTCACACCAGGGGCGTAGCCATAATTTCAGAAGTGACAGAAATGTCAAATACAATCATTTTATGTATGTAGCCTATATAATAATAATAATTATTATTATTATTATTATTTTTATTTTTTTTTTTACAAGGAATTATCTTCTTTTTTAATTACTTTTAATTAGCTGTAATAAATCAAATACACTGCTGGACAATAATCAATCATTTGTAATATATATTTTTTCCTAATGGCAATTTTATGATTGTTTTATATTCTAGGCTACATTTAATTAGCAATTATTTAAATTTTCTGCACAGAATAAGGTAGAAAATATACTTTATAGTTTCTGTACTGTAATAAATGTCAATTAGCACTGCATCATTCATAAATTGTTTGTGGGGTTTTTTTTGTTTCATCAGTTCATTCTGCTTTTATTCAGTTTAGCTGCAGATATAGCCTGGCACGTCTATGAGAGCGAGATCGCTTCTCTTTCAGTGTGAAAACGTCTTCATCTCTATTTAACTTTTCCTCTCCATCAGCGAATGATTCTGAGAGAAAACGTGCCAGATGTCTGCTTGTTAATGAAACAAACGCTACTTTCATGCATCTGATTATCAGATAAATCTCGCGCTCTTATTTCAAGGTCGTTGTTAATGCTGTGGTTAATTTTAAAAGTTTCCTTCGTATATTCGGTTCATCCACATTGTTTAAAAACATTTATCATTCAATGGATCTGTGCGTATGATTTAGACACTTACATTTCTGCTCCGTCCATGCAATAAATACAGCTGTCGACGGCTCCGGTAACTCCGTCGGTAAGATGCAGAGAGCCATTGACAAACTACAGAAAAGTAAAACTACTTCACGTTAGCATTACTGGCCACGAGTCCTATAGATCACACGTCAGCTGCGTCAGAGACAAACGGAGCGCGAGCGCAAACCTGTGACAGTCTCAGTCGGTAAACAGTGGAGCGCGTGAAGGACAGATAAGAGGCACGATTCACGAACACTCTTCTTAATTCGTGCGTGTAGTAATTTAATGTGTATACATTTTGAAAGCATTGAATCGCTATAGAAATCGCGATTCATTCGATTCTTAGCATTTTGAATCGATTGCTGTCCAAGATCGGCGATTCACGATTCAAAAATCATGTTTCAAGATCGATGCATATGAATCGACAGAGTTTGTAATCGATGCATCGAGAAAACGAGTGAATCGTTACACCCCTAATAGTAATGTTTTAAGTATAGGACTTGCATACAGTATTAAGTAAATTGTTTATTATTTATTGTGCAAAAAATAAGAAAAAAAAAAAACTAATCATTGAACTTGTAAACATTTTATGGACTAATTTTGTTTGAAAATAATGCAACAAATGAAGCCATAACCCCCCTTCCAAAAAAAGGAAAGTCACAATTATCAAATATAATATTATTATATCATATCATATATAAACTTGTTACGTTTATATCTAATTTCTAGAAAAATACTTAAACAATACTGAAGACAAAAGTGTAACAGGAAATGTCTGTGATGTCAGCACAACTACTCTGTGATGACTGGTAATGCTTTGTTAAATGGGTCAAAGCTATAAGACGGGAACACATGGGATAAACACAGACACACACGCACTTAAAATAGACTCTCAGTCATACATGGAAACTGATGTCAGCAGAGGGTCAAACTCAGTGACTATTCCACACACACTCCCATCAATAGTATCTGTAGCCTAACTGATAGATAATGGTGCTCGCAACCGCAAGGTCATTGGTTAAACTTCCAGGAAATGTAAGTCATTTTGGATATTGGTAATTTACAATGTGAAACTCCAAAAAGGACAGAAAGGCTCAATAAAAGCATTGCAAATGCAGCCCATAGGACTTTATGTTTAAAGAGGGCGATAGCTTTGTCTGATGAACAGTCCAATATTTAAGTCATTACGCACAGAAAATATTGTCCTTGTGATGGCTTTAGACATGTCATGCCAAGTCTTACTTCAGAAGACCTATTGTTGTTACCAGTTATCTTATTACATCCTGTAGCTCAAGCAGTAGAGAAGGACAATGCCCAAGTCATGGGTTCAATTCCTAGGGAATGCATGAACTGAAAAGATATATGTTTTTTTCAGTTTGTAGACGTTCCAGTCAAGCAGATACAGCTCTTATGTTAAATAGAGAATCAACAAAATCTCCACAAATTTTGATCACAATCTAGTTACAGATCCAGTACAATAAATCTATCAAATCTGTAATAAAACTGCATAATAATTAGAGGTCAACCAATAGTGGTTAAACCAAAAATTATAACTATCATTATAAATGGATTTTTGCCAATTAATCGGAAACAACAATAATGATATTGGCCTCTAGTAATACTGGTTTCATAAAAATCTTTGGCTCAAATCACAGAAAAACTGCTATTTGTTCAAGCTAATGTTATACATGTTCAAGAATGAACAAACTGTAGATTGTATGACAAGACTTCCATTCATAGCAACCACAAAGTTAAGCATTAAAAATTGCACATATATGAGCTACATCTCTGAAAGGAAACACATCAGAGCTCACAGACATGACTATAATTCTGCTACTCCTGATACTCCAGCAGTTTTCCTCCGTAATCCTTTTCCTGCTTTATATTTTATACCTCTCTCCCATTTTTTTTTCCTGTAGCTTGTGTGTGCTGTCTCACTCCCTCTTCAGATCTCATGTGTGGGTTCTCCTGCGTGTAGGAGTCTGCTGACAGTGGCACGCTTAGGGTTATATAACAGCTGATTTTGTTGTCCACTAATGACCTTCAGTTGCTGTTCATATGTCATTACAGTGTTTACTGTAGCTCTGATTGACACAATGATCATGTCCCCCCACACACGCATGTTTTAATTGTTTTTACTGTCATGGAAGAAACTGCTTATTGATATCCATTGTTTTTACACTGAGCTAATTATATTGTCTATACCTCTAACCCTTACAGACACATTGCATTTAACATTTTATGTATTTGCCAGATGTATTTTTAATTATTTATTTATTTTCATTTAGAGCAAATCAGAGTAAATTCTAGCCAAGGTATATATTTACTCAGTATGTGTCTTCTATATATGCTTTCACATAAAGGGCATAAATGCAATAAATAAAGTAGTGCATGTGAGTCATGTACTAAAGTCTACAGAAACCATACAGAATAAAAATACTGAGATCAGTCTAAGCTTTTCTTTAGCCATTAATGACAGAAGTGATGTCCTATTTGTGAATGAATCATGCAGTCGGATGTCGTCAGGGAATCAGTTGATCCAGTTCACAAAACAGATACGTTTTCTGAATCAGACTAAAAGATAATAAGTTGAATTTGGTTTGTTCCTCACAATGAAGACTTCAGAAGGCTTTCTATGTAGAGTCATGTGGATGACTTTAATCACATTTTTATGCTGCTTTTACATTTTTTATAAAGCTTAAAAAGCTTCAGTTACTATTTCTTTAGCAGAATAAAGTCGGATCAATTTGACGAACTTGATTTTTGGCTGAACTATTCGTTTAACATTATTCAGTTCCGTTTGCAAGCAATTTTTCTCATGGAACTATAGCAAGAACATTTTGTCCCCAATGTAGGTGTTTTAAGCTTTACTATCATAGTTCTGACATTACATCGAATAAAAAGATAGCAAATTTTCACTCAAGACAACACCCATACACAAGCATCTAAAAGAATATTCACTCACACACATCCACACACTTTTGTTAAGTGTGTTAAGCAGTCTAAAATGGGTAACAATTGTAATTAGCATGCACCAATTGTGTTTGTTTGTGTGAACAAGCCTTAAACAATGTGGTAAAATGACCACATGAGTGTGTCTTTTTCATTAAACCAACCACATAACACAATCCCACTGTCAAGATATAGAGGAAATTGTGGACATTCACAAAATTGAAGACTATAACATCTTTACCTACAGCATGAGAACGCACCTTCAAGACCTTGAAGAACAAACCAAACTGTGTTGACTCATTACTGAGCTCTGGATTTAAGTTGAAACAATATTTATAATAAAGAAAAGTCTTCTTCAAAACTCATATATTGGCTATTTTACAGCGGCTTTTAATATGGCTCACCCAATAAGAATGGAGAGCTAGATCTAACGTAAGAAATGTTTATGTAATGAATGTTTACACAAAATGTTTGAACTCTGAAACAGAATTTCAGGGACATTTTTATGAAGGTATATTTCTTAGATGAGAATCCCAACAATTTGGGATAAAAAGCTCTATTGAATTAATAAAATGAAATTCTGAATAAATCTTTCTGTTTTGTCACGAGCCCTAGTTAATGTTTCACCTAGGCCAGAAGTATATTTCTTAATAATGGTCATTATAGTAAAAGCTTCATAAATCATACAAATTAAAATAAACTGTGGAAGTATGGTATAGAGATACTATTAAACTTCTCAGCACATTGTCATTTGGGTCAGGTATCGAAAAGGATTGTATCATACCACTGTACCAGGGATAGAAATTTACTTTTTTGTCCACCGGCAACTGTGGCTGGTGGATTTCAAAATCTACCAGCCACTCAATGTTTTTACCAGCCACTTTCTTGTTTTTAACCGACAATGTGCAACTGCGTGTGAAAATTAATACTACAAGATCTACAATACTTAAGCAGTTTATTTAATCTCAAGTCTCAATGAAATACTGACATTTTCTCTTTCAGTGATGCTCAAAAATGCTGCCTATCTAGGCAGCTTACAAGGTTTTGAAACAGCCGACTCTTGCTGAAGTAGCTCATTCTCCATAGCCCAACCGGATTCTCAACTCCATAGCCCAACCGGATGATACACTGCACTGTTTTTGTACACATTAATAATGTTGTATTTAATTCCAAAGGAAAGGATTCACCAGTATTTGTATGTGTATTTTTTTTTTTTTGTGTGTGGTTGAGGGAACACGTGGGGAAAAGACCCCTGTTCAACACTGTATCACTGAAAGAAATCTCGGCTCGGAAACTTTTACACCATCTTCAAACGAACGCACATCGTTTTTAATACATCGTTTTTACGCGTCTCGTCACGCCAGAGCTGTTAAACATGTGTAGTGATACAATGTTGTTTCTACATAACTTACAACCCTCTACGGACACCTTGGCAATTGAATCGCCATTGGCTAGTAATTATTTTAGTTTACACTCCAGTCAGTCAAGCTTTATAATAATGAAATATCATTTAAGAATAGAACTATAGTAATTAGAAGTAAACTTGTTAACCATGTTTGAATGCTTATTAGTCATTTTAACTGGACTGGTGGTGGTGCTTTTTTGGTCATTCAGTGTTTCTGTAAAAAAAAAAAAATTGGGAAAAAACCCTTACAAAACTCCTGATAAGATAATATTAATAATATGATTCCTACTAATAAAAACTATAAAACACACTAAGGATTACTAAGGATTAATGAGCTGCTGGATTCATGAATATTAATTAGGTTTTGTTTGTTCGCTCGAACTGATTTGCTGAAATCAAAACAGGGACGATAATAGGTGAGCGCCAGCCAATGAGATTGCCGTTCACGCATTAACTCCACCCACTACCGGAAAACCCGGCTGTTCTTAAAGGGTCATGAAATCCCCCATTTCAGCACAGGTTAGTTCTCACCACGGTTTTAAAAAATGCTAAAAAAGTGGGCGTGGTGTGCAGCGGACCAGGGGAAGGGGAGGAAAGAGGGGAGACAGACAGCACACAAAGCTTTGCGTTCAGAAAGTTTCATTTCGCTCCCATCGAGCTAAAAGCACAAATAAATGCACAGCCATTTGCACTCTGCATCGAAAACATATTACACATTCAGTCATTTAGCAGACGCTTTTATTCAAAGCGACTCACAAATGAGACATATATATTATTCTGTGGCATTTATATAAGCCTTCTGACAGGTTGTGTCACAGAGCTATAAAAACGGTTACACTCACCAAGTGAATGAATCGCGTTTGTGCTGACCTCTTATTACAAAGAAAAAACAAACACTCTTCTGCAATCCATGAATGTTTCTCTGTTAATGTGTGTGATGTCATTTCACAGTCTGATGAGTCTTTCATAGCAAATGAACACATGCTGTTGTGAATAATTAAGCGAAGCGTCTTCTCATAGGATAAACACGCAATCTCATGAATAATTGAATAGACACCGACGCGTCATCAGTGTACTATAGTCCATTGCCCCGTCAAAAATCGTGACGTCAACACAATGTAGATTCTAAATCTGGAAGATGAAAACGGAGCAAAAAAGCTTAAAATTAACCAATTTTCTCCAACAGTTAAAATTAGCGGATGCTAACATTGTCTTCTATGATGTGCAACACAAACACCTCTGCTAAAATCTTAGAATAAGTAGTCTGGGGTTTCATGACCCTTTAAAAGCTGAAGTCTTCCATAGGAACACCGTTATTTTGACATGAAAATACAACAAATAATATTGTTTAAATGTAGCACGTCAATCCCCTCTCTCTCTTTCTCTATGTGAGTGTGAGAGAAAGCGACGGCGATTTATGCTCCTTAACACTAGAGATCACGGTACATTAAACACAGGTGCGTTGCGCATCCATTGAGGAAAAAAAAAGCACAGATCGTCTGACGGAGAGTCAGAGAGTGTTCGCGAGTGAAAATATCTGTGCTAAACTTAGCCTCCAACTAACACACTGGCGAGTAAAATCAGATAATTTATTAGCCATTGGCTCATATTAGACATCATTTAGTAGCCAGAAGGAAGATTTAGTCGCATATGAGAGTGATTTACTCGCAATGTAGAGGGTTGACATACTAGCCACAGAGCTAACTTCTGAAAAAGTACTTAAAGACTGGAAATAAAATGCATCCCCCGGACAGCAGTTAGACACGCGACCGATAATACTGTTTGTTAGTTTGCTTATTATGCCGTTAAAAACAAAAAGATAAACACAAACTGTCCCAGCACACTGGCCCAGCAAACTGCGAGTGCTATAAAACGTACAGTAAATAACCAACAAATATATCACTCCGCCGGCGGCACTAACTTCAGCTGCAAACACTGTACTGGGAACAACGCTGTCGTTTCGAGCCCGGTTTACACCGCCCTTCTCCACGGAGCTGCTTCTGATGATATTACACTTTATTGCGTGTTGTACACACACCAGGGATGAAAATTGACTTTTTTTTGTCCACTGGCCGAGTGAAACGGTATGCTATTTTTATTTACCTGCCACGGTGGCCGGTAGGTGAAGCAAGTTTACCCGCCACAACACAAACACACCCGCATTTGGCTGGTGGCGGGTGCTAATTTCCATCCCTGCACTGTACATTTTTAACATGGTATACAACACATGCTGGACCCACTATTCGTAACCTGTAGGTATGAATGAAACAGTGTGCATATAAATAAAGAGCATCCTAACTTTTGTTCAGCTTTATATTCTATATGTCATAAAATGAATACAAGAACAGACTCCAGTACTCACGTAGGAAGTGTTTCTCCAGTAAGGCAATTTCCAAATGACCCTTGACCTCATTGAGACGTTCCGATTCGTTCCTCAGGTCATGCATGACAGACAAAGACCCCAAACCAGCCTAGAAAAAACACACAGGGTTATTGACAGATAAGATCCTAAAACAAACCACACATAAACTAGTCTCTCCGAGCTGTGACTTACAGAATACCAGTCCTCTCTATGGTGTCTTCCTCCTGTTTTAGTGAGATAAGGCTCAGGCTGGAGGCCGGTCTCAATGACAAACATAGACTGTAATATTCTGACTCACTGATAGCACGGCATGAACCTGCTCTGACTCCATCCCGCCCCACACACGCACACACAGGCTGAAAGAACGCAAGATCTGCAGAAAGACGAGCCGCAGTGAGAGAGAGATAGAGAAAGTAGGTGAGTGAGAGATTAGGAGAGAGGGCGGCACTGCAGAGAGAGACAGAAAAGCAGACGTATCTCTTTAAGAGGCCAATGCGACTGACAGTGCAGGCATGCTCTCCTTTCTGACACACACGCGTTTGGTCTCATAGCATTAAAGCTCTGATGGTAAAATGCTTGCTTCACGCAATTTGCAGCAGAATTACATCCGAGATGATGAGACACATATATAAACATATAAGCAACAGTAGGGGAAATACAAAATAGGAAAATATGATAGAAAATTAGGGATGCACATGGAAGAGAAATTAAGGCAAAGAGAGAAACCTAGAGGAGTACAAAATAGTGAAAAAATAAGCATTTAAGCAACAAAATAGCTTGATCATGGGTACTTAGTTCTGGGCTGCGTTTCCCAAAAGCATCGTACAAGTTGATCGTCGCTCCAATGGTTTCAATGGGTCTACTATGTACTTAAGCTAATGATGCTTTTGGGAAATGCTACACTTGGCAACAGGTTTTTACGAGCCAATCACGTGCACCATGAATGTCATGTGACCTATCACCCTGGAGCCACAGGAACTCTTAAACCATCATACATAAAGTGAAAGTGGTGACCCATACTCGGAATTCTAGCTCTGCATTTAACCCATCCACAGTTCGCACACACACACCGTGAACACACACCCGGAGCAGTGGGCAACCATTTATGCTGCGGCACCTGGTGAGCAGTTGGGGGTTCAGTGCCTTGCTCAAGAGCACCTCAGTTGTGGTATTGAGGGTGGAGAGAGGGCTGTACATTCACTCCCCCTACCAACAACTACTGCTGGCCCGAGACTCAAACTCGCAACGTTTGGATTGCAAGTCCGGAGCCACGACTTCCCTCAATAATAATGCTAATTAAACTTCGAGGCTGTTAAATGCTTGAATCTGATTGGTTGACAAACTTTCTAAGGTGTGCAAATATTTTCAGGGAAACACAAGGCTTAAGAAGTTCCGGGCAGGGCTCAACCGCATTACATGCCCATAAAACTTCACCAAATGATTTCAGCTATTTCAAAAGGTCCATACAGCTTACAACGGCAAAATAAGCAAAACCCAGAACGACAGGGACTGAGCAAATAACAAGAAGTTAAAACTGGTCAAAACAAGTTGACTCCAGTACGTGAGAAAATGATGGTCACCTGAGGTGTAACGGCTGCATTACCACCTCAAGTGTGCATATTCCCTGATAATTCTGTAGTCAATTATTCCTTAATTAATGCATTAACTAATGTTAACTGCTGGGATACTTATTGAAAAGTGTTACTCATTAATCAGTATTAATCAGAATACCGCCAAATTCCGAATTATATCGATTTACATGTAATTGAAGTCAACAACTATGTTCCCATCACCCTATTTTAATGCACATTTTGAAGTATCGCATGAGAATGATGGAAATGCCAAATTTCAAATAAAAATCCCTTAATTCGCCAAAAAGTTTTTTACACTCACTTGAACTGGTTTTTGACAAGGGTTAATGCAAATAATGAGAGATGGAAATGCATTTTGCGAATAAATTCTTCCAAACCCATCAAAAATATCATGTGACTTTGTGCTATGGGACAGCAAATCCTTGACTAACCATTGAACCAATATCATTCCACAGCATCTGAAATGTTGTTATGGCCATTTAAAAATGCCAGAGCAAAGTCTTTCATTAGAGTTTTTCTGTATAATTGCCTACCAGAAATGTCTACCACAACTGCGAAAGAGAACTTCATTACTCATGCGCTGTTTTTGCACACACTCAGCATGAACAAGCATAATGTCGTGGTTAAGACAGTGTGTGACTTATTCCTCTTTCACTTCTCCCTGCATTTATGATAAACACACATACAATTATATAAAAAAAACGTTCAGGGCATTGCCATTCTCTGTGCTTTAATCTGAAAACCATCCGATCTGTGATTCAAAAACCACAATATGATCTGCAAAACCACTATATACAGTAAAGACCAAAAGTTTGGACACACCTTCCCATTCAAAGAGTTTTCTTTATTTTCATGACTATGAAAATTGTAGTCACACTGAAGGCATCAAGGGCTATTTGACCAAGAAGGAGAGTAATGGGGTGCTGCGCCAGATGACCTGTCCTCCACAGTCACCGGACCTGAACCCAATCGAGATGGTTTAGGGGTGAGCTGGACCTCAGACAGAAGGCAAAAGGGCCAACAAGTGCTAAGCATCTCTTGGGGAACTCCTTCAAGACTGTTGGAAGACCATTTCAGGTGACTACCTCTGAAAGCTCATCAAGAGAATGCCAAGAGTGTGCAAAGCAGTAATCAAAGCAAAAGGTGGCTACTTTGAAGAACCTAGAATATGACATATTTTCAGTTGTTTCACACTTTTTTGTTATGTATATAATTCCATATATAATTCCACATGCGTTAATTCATAGTTTTGATGCCTTCAGTGTGAATCTACAATTTTCATAGCCATGAAAATAAAGAAAACTCTTTGAATGAGAAGGTGTGTGCAAACTTTTGGTCTGTACTGTATATATAAACCCCAAACTCCCCCTCCACCCCGTCGTGAAAATATTTTCAAAATAAAAGTGGCATACTCCAGTTTTACAAACAACTTAAAAAGAACAGTAAGTTCTTGATTTCCATCCCTACTAGCTACTGTAATCTGCATCTTGCACCTTTGGGACACAAAACAAAGTGTCCTAAAAAAGATATGTCAGAAGGGTCATCAGTAGAGCATGAAAGAGGCAGTTTCCAGCAGAGAGTCAATCAAACCCCTGCTTGTGTGAAAAACTGATCTCATTACCTCCAGCCTTCAGGGACTCATCAGTGAATGAATCTAAAAGTAAAAAGTGTTGCAATGACACAGTCTAAACTACATGGATATACACGATCGGACAAGAGTTATGTGTGCTCCATGTGTGTCTGTGTTTGTATGTGTGCGCCAGAGCTATTTGGATAAGCATGTGAGTGATGACTCACTCCTCACAGCTGCCCAAATGTCACGGCACCACTGGTCACAATCTCTGTTAGCAGGCTGTTGCATTCAAAACTAAAGCTGCCTGCGATGCAGGAAATAACCAATGCAAAAACATGCAAATGGGGTGGCAAAACTGGTCAGCTTTTTAGCATGTGAGGAAAGTTAGGTTACACACTTCCTTAAACCCATCACAAAAGTATATTGATTTTAATCACCAAACCAGAAAGGTCTATGGAAACTATTTTCACATCACCCCACTCATTTTTAAAAGCTGAGCCTTATGAACAAGACAAAACCTTTTAGGGATCATACTGTAGGTGCACTTGGAACACAGCAGCAGATAAATTAGAAAACTATTCTTGAAGCTATAGGTGTCTTTACACTGCTATCTTAAGGTTGCTATGTGCCTCCTCAAAATTCAATGTATAGGTACAATGCTGCATAAACCAGCCCATAACAGCCCCTAGTATCAAAGTATACAGTTGTAGTTACTGTGTAAATGCAAGTATGCCACCTCTAAGCAGCATTAAACAATCTGTGGAAAGACACCTAAATGCCACATGAGATGGTTGTTGTCATTGGTAGTCTAAGTCATGTGTCTTGTCTCTCATTAGTTGGTTCTTGTCATGTGACCTGTATTGTTTGATATAAATAGCCCTCATGTTGCAATTGTCTCCTGTTGAGTATTGAACTGTGCAAGCTACTGTTGGTTAATTTGTGTTTCTGTTCATGCCAAGTCAAGTCTGTTCAAGCAAAGTCAAGTCTTTCTTCGTTTGTTTGGATTTTGGATTTCACCTTAAATAAAATAAATTAAATTAAATAAATGTTGCACTTGGTTTCATCACAACTTGCCTTCAGTGAACTGTTTGTTCTACCAGAAAGACTCGGGAGATAAAATGATGTACGAAGCATACATTTATTGACAACTCAGCAAGCATAATTATAAATTTCTTTGGCGGAAGGCCCCGTGTAAGGTTCGTAATCCGAGGGTAGCGGACCTGCATTTCCTGCCTGAAGACGAAGGCAGGGGCGCAGCCGACCCCCTTGGGAGGTAAGGACAGGACCATCCTGGTGGTGGTGGGGAGGGTGGAGGTTGTTATCACGTCGGCATCTGCAAACTCAAACATGTAAGTACGATCTTTTACACCGAAGTATAAAGACGAGATTGGATAATGATGAAGGTAATATGTGACGAAGTAATTGAGTCTTCCTGGCAGAACTTAGGTTAAAGCTTTCATTTCTTAGTGATGGGAGAAATGAACCATTTCGAAGCTTCGAATCAATTGTACCAATTGCTTTGCAAAATGATTCACTGTTTCAAAAGTGGCCATCACTGCACCACCTAATTTAATGCGCATTTTAGAACATTGCATAAACAAATGCTGGATGGAAACACCAAAATGTGCATAAAATCTATAAATGACACAATTGAGAAGGATAAACTTTTTATCTGCTAAGAAAAAATGTGCATTAACTACAATAGAAACACATTTACCGAATAAATTCCACTATGCGCGTCAAAAAAGACGTGACTTTGCACGAAGGGATGGGATAACTTGACTAACCAGCAGAACGATCTCATTGCACAGCATCTGAACTGTTGTTTTGGTTGTTTTAAAATGCCTCAGCATCTAAGATCTATCATCAAACTATTTCTGTATAATTGTTTTACATGACTGCATTTATAAACAGCAGGCATCCACCATGGCAGCATTTATTTTGTTTCGTCTGAGGTGCAAGCAGTTTATGTGAATGTGAAAACTATTATATTAACTGGCTTCTCCTACTTTTCTTAGTGATATTTATTGCCAGTTTATTAGGAAGTAATGATCAGCGACAGGTGCAGCTCATTCCAAGAGCCTATTTAACGCCCTGTCTTTCGTCTCTTGTTTGTCAGATCGTTGTTTGAGGTCCTCCGTGTTAGATGTCTGTTCTGAATCTCGTGTTCCTGCCCTTGCTTGTCTCCTGTTCGGTCATCTCTGGATTGTTCCATTCACACACGGATTATCTTCACCTCTCACGGATCTACCACCACCGTCATCTCTACCAACGCACTCAACTCACCTACTCACCTGTCTGTGCTGCCATCGAGGTCCCTACGTCACTCTCCAACCTGCATCTATCACATCTACTTTCAATAAACTCTGTTAACTTGCTTTTGCCTCCTGTCTTCCATAACCAGCGTAACAGAACGATCTGACCAACATGGAGGCAGCGAGTTCTCAACTTTCTGCTCTCCAGGAATTCCTCAGCGCCAGTGTTCAGAGGATGGACTCTCAGGAGAGGAATCTTAACGACACTGGTCGCGCGATTCAAGCCTTGGTGACGCAGGTGTCCGAGCTCACTGAACAGTTCCAACTACTACGAGCTCCCACTGCGCCGCCCACACCGCCTGTTCTCTCAATACCACCGGAGACCCCCCTCCCAGCCAGAACCACGTCTCCCGATCCCGGAGACATACTCGGGTGAGCCCAACTTCTGTAGAGCATTTCTAACCCGCTGTGACATGCACTTTTCCCTACAGCCCAGAACCTTTGCTAATGAAAGGGCCAAGGTGGCCTTTGTGCTGACTCTACTCTCTGAGAGGGCGGCATTATGGGGGACAGCGCTGTGGGAGAACCGGGATCCATGCTGCGCCTCGTTTCAGGCACTCTCCGCCGAAATGAGACGGGTCTTCGATCGGGCCGTCGCAGGGCGGGAGGCGGCCAGGAGGCTGGCGGAGTTACGCCAGCACGAGAGATCCGTCTCAGACTATTCTATCGAGTTCCGGACCCTGGCGGTGGAGTGTTATTGGAACGAGGAGGCGCAGTGGGACATGTTCCTGCATGGGCTGGCAGACCGCGTCCAGAAGGAGATCTACGCCCTGGATCTCCCCACATCCCTCAACGGACTTATTGAACTGGCCTTGCGGGTCGACGGACGTCTGACACAGATGGAGAGGAGGAGCTTACCCGTGCTGCTTCTCGTCCTCCGCATCATCCCTACGAATGTGCCATAGATTTATTGTCAGGTAAGTCTCCGCCTAAAGGCAAATTATATTCACTTTCTGTTCCGGAAAGGGAGGCTATGGAGAAATATATTTCTGATTCTCTAGCTTTGAAGTTCATCCGCCCTTCCTCTTCTCCTGCGGGGGCGGGGTTCTTTTTTGTGGGAAAAAAGGACGGATCACTGCGACCTTGTATCGATTACTGGGGACTGACCAACATCACGGTAAAGAATACTTATCCTTTGCCGTTGATGTCTTTTGGCCTTCGAGAGGTTGCAGGGAGCGTCAATTTTGTGGTGGAGGTCAATGCGTCGGAGGTGGGGGTAGGAGCGGTGTTATCGCAACGTTCTCCCTTAGACGACAAGGTCCATCCTTGCGCATATTTTTCATATCGTTTATCTCCTGCCGAACAAAATTACGATATTGGTAACCGAGAATTGTTGGCAGTTAAGATGGCATTGGAGGAATGGCGACACTGGTTAGAAGGATCGGGGGTTCCTTTTATCGTATGGACTGACCACAAGAATTTAGAGTACATTAGCACCACCAAAAGGTTGAATTCCAGGCAGGCTCGATGGGCACTTTTTTTCGGACGTTTTGACTTTACTATCTCGTACCGCCCGGGTTCCAAAAATATTAAACCCGACTCTTTGTCACGTATTTTTGACCATACCGAACGCCCGTCCACTCCCGAGTGTATTTTTCCTGAGACATTAGTGGTCTCCACTCTCACATGGGAGATCGAATCGAAGGTCAAAACGGCCTTAGAAGGGGTAACGCCTCGGCCCGGGTGCCCACCGCTTATTTGTGTCGGAGGGATTAAGGTCCAACGTTATCCAGTGGGGACATTGCTCTAATGTAGCTTGCTATCCAGGGGTTAACCGCACTAGATTTTTAGTCAAGCAACGATTCTGGTGGCCACTTATGGCTCGCGACATTCACAGTTTTGTTTTGGCTTGCTCGGTTTGTGCCACTGGTAAGACTTCCAATCAGCCCCCTGATGGGTTACTCCAACCGCTGCCCGTCCCTTCGAGACCCTGGTCCCACATCGCTCTAGATTTTATTACCGCCCTCCCAGGGCAACACGGTAGTTTTAACCGTGGTGAACCGGTTATCGAAGGCAGCCCACTTTATTCCCTTGCCCAAATTACCCTCAGCCAAGGAGACAGCGTTGACTGTCGTAGATCACGTCTTTCGTTTACATGGCCTCCCGATAGACGTGGTTTCCGACAGGGGACTCCAATTTGTGTCCAAATTTTGGCGAGAATTCTGAAGATTACTGGGAGCGACTGTAAGTCTGTCCTCAGGGTTTCGCCCCCAGAGCAATGGTCAAACCGAGAGAGCCAACCAAGATTTGGAAAGGGTGTTGCGATGTTTGGTCTCCAAGAATCCTTCCTCCTGGAGCCAACAACTGTCAATGGTGGAGTTTGCCCACAATACCTTACCAGTATCAGCTACAGGCCTATCTCATTTTGAGTGTAGTGTAGGTTACCAGCCACCTATTTTTCCCAGTCTGGAATCCGAAGTCTCGGTCCCCTCCGTTCACGCCTTCGTCCAGAGGTGTCACCGCACTTGGACTAGAGCCCGCGAGACTCTACTCCAAGTGGGGGCGCGCACCAAGGCCAAAGCCGATCGCCACCGGTCTAGGCCTCCCGTATACATTGTGGGTCAAAAGGTGTGGCTTTCTACTAAGAATATTCCTCTCCGTTCCGTATCTAATAAATTGGCTCCCAAATTTATTGGCCCGTTTACTGTCACCAAGATCATTAGTCCGGTGGCAGTCCGCCTTAAACTCCCTCCTGCGTACAGGAGAATTCATCCCGCCTTTCATGTATCTAAAATAAAGCCCGTATTTCATTCTCCCATTAATCCGCCTACCCCAGTTCCCCACTCGCCGTGACTCGTAGATGGGGAGACCACCTATTCGGTTAATCGAATTCTGGACTCTAGACGGAGGGGACGCGGATTTCAGTACTTGGTGGACTGGGAGGGTTACGGTCCGGAGGAGAGAAGTTGTGTACCTGCTAGGGACATCCTGGACCATTCCCTTATCGATGATTACAATCGACAGGTAAGAGATTCTGGGGACGCCAGGAGGCGTCCTTAGGAGGAGGGGTACTGTCACGGTTCATGAATGCATCGTCTCCAGCTGTATTCATGTTACATCATGTTGATTGTTTCATGATCAGTGGCAGGTGCAGCTCATTCCAACAGCCTATTTAACACCCTGTCTTTCGTCTCTTGTTTGTCAGATCGTTGTTTGAGGTCCTCCGTGTTAGATGTCTGTTCTGATTCTCGTGTTCCTGCCCTTGCTTGTCTCCTGTTCGGTCGTCTCTGGATTGTTCCATTCACACACGGATTATCTTCACCTCTCATGGATCTACCACCACCGTCATCTCTACCAGCGCAATCAACTCACCTACTCACCAGTCTGTGCTGCCATCGAGGTCCCTGCGTCACTCTCCAACCTGCATCCATCACATCTACTTTCAATAAACTCTGTTAACTTGCTTTTGCCTCCTGTCTTCCATACCCAGCGTAACACATGACCTAAATCCATGCTGAGAGGGGGATGAGAAAAGAAAGTGATTATTTCATCACTTTCCTCACAGACTTAAGTGAGGCACCTCTCTGTATAATGTATACATAGTAGGCATCTACATTCTAAGACGGTATCTGAAAGTATAATTTACATTTATGCATTTGGCAAACGCTTTTATCCAAAGTGACTTGCAGTGCATTCAAGCTATAATTTTTTTTAACCAGTATTTATGTTCCCTGGGAATTGAACCCACAACCTTTTGCGTTGCTAACACAATGCTCTACCACTGAGCCACAGGAACAAATCATAACTGACATATCATAAAAAAACTCTTTATGGCCTGAAATCATCTTGTTTGAAGAATTTTATGTTATCATAAGCACCGCTTTTCTTGAAAATATAAGTATCTAGTTTTACTGCTCTTGGTTGAGACAGTATGCCTTTCTGTGTGGAGTTTGCATGGTCTCTCGGTGTTGGAGTGGATGTTATCTGGGTGCTCTGGTTTCTCCCACAGTCTAAAAACATTGCAGGATAGGTGAATCAAAAAGACTAAATTGCTGGTGTGTATGTGCATGTGGACCAGCCATCAATCCAGGGTGTTTTCCTGCCAATTGCCCGATTCTATAGACTCCAGTATCCCCGAGACCCTACTTATGAGAAGTGGTTTGGAGACTGGATGGATAGACAGAAGATTTTGCTATCTACAATTGTGAATAGCCAGCGATGCCTAAAACTACTGCCTGGGTGGGCAACTCATTTGGTTTTGAAACAGAGCCATGGTTGAGGGATGAGCATTGAACACACTACCATACAATATGACGCCCTACAGCATCCGAAAGATGTGCTAGAGAGAAATCGCACAGACCTGTCACTCAACGTCTCAGTTTACATTTCCAAAACACACTCTCATGTTGCAGATGGAAGCAGAGGAAGTAGGCTCATCTGTGAGACACTTATGCAACATGACTAATCTGAGGCGACATCATTGAGGGAAAGCCTCAAAATACACAGCACACCAAATTACAGAGATAGGACCTCTCAGAAAACATCTCTAACATGATTACGGTAAATCATTCTTCCATAAACCATCTGTGAAATGAAAAGGTACCAGACTGAAGCTACAGTGTCTGGTGTTAACAGGACGGTAAAGTGCATTAAAGCATCATTAGCTGCAATGGCTGAGGCCTTCCTGTATTTCTTAGGGACATCTGCACAGTTTAACTAGGCGAATGAGATAACGGCGAGACAGAACATTAAACAAGCTCTTTCTGCTTTGCTGAAATATGGAAGATAAAGAGGTAGTTGACATAAAAAGGTCAGACTAAAAGAGATAGAGAAAACTGATTTATAGGAACTTCATCTACCTTCTAAGAGTCCAGTTGCACATAACACATTTTTTTCATTCCTCTACGCTACAATTACATTGTTTTTGTATGTAAATGTACTAAATTGATGCTTTCGATCTGTGTTCATGTCTTGCACATGACTCAGCGTAAAAAAAATGCATTTCAAACCTTTGTATTACTCTATTCTCCTGCTCTCTATTCCATTGTAGCTAAAGCTTGTTGCACACCAGAAGAGAAGTGTCATGCCGTGATACATTGTGGCTAAGACAAATGATATTGCACACCAGTCGGCAGTCTGAAACAGTGAATCTAATCACCCAAAAAGGCAAAAGTTCACTTAAAAACTTAACAAAGTTCCATTAATGCATGTGAAGTTTGGTGTTTGAAAACTGAAAGAGAAAGGGCGATCTATATTATTATAGCTATTTATAAACAGCATAAAGACTTTATTCTAGACAAAGTAAAAAATTTTGGTGAAAAATTCTATCTGGAGTAATTATGTGTATTAATAATAATTTAGGACAAATATGATTTAATTTAATGGAAAACTAAGTGAGAAGCATTCTTTTTGTATAGCCTCCTGATATGGACCTACGGTGTGTTACACTCATAGAAAACAATGTGTTCGAATCTTAAAGATGTGGCATGGTGCTATGCCTCTCACCTGGTGTGTAACCCCCTTAACACAACATTCTAACAGCCGTGGAAATGATTCAAAACACTCTGCATAGGCAAGAATACCATGCACTACACAAACAGCAATGTGGAGAGATTCAACATTGAAAACAATTTCAAATAACATAGTTTAACATAAGCATGTTTGTATGCTAACATTCTTACATTTTCAAACTTTATACTCAAATATTGGATAAAATATTGCATTTTTAAATAGTTTTATTGGTACTTGTCAGTGCTGAATAAAATATATATATAATCTATATTTCTCTAGACTTATCCACCATCTTGGATGTACAGTATATATACTGATTTTTATTTTATTTTTTCATAACTAAGCTTGAGGCAATATGTTCAGGGACTGCCTGATCTAAAAATGATACAGTTAGCAACATCATCCCTCATGGCTTTTGTTTGACATTACCGTACAGAATATAGATCAGCTGTGGTTCCGCAAAGGGACACTTTGAGGGCCTAAAATAAGACATCAAGTTTAAATCCAAGTCACCGTTACCTTAGATGGCAGCGTAATGTTGTTGGAAGCAAACCTATGAAAACCAACCTTCTATAATTCATGTATTACATAACTAACTAGTACGCTAGCATACAGATGTTCTCAAATGAGTTATTCATACTTCATGCTTACTCAGTAGAAAGCTGTCAAATGTAATGAGAGTGTGTGTAATTACTTACAGGGTTTATTTGCTCGTCATTGTCTCGTATTGAAGGTCGAGGTCTCAGAAGCATGTCTTCAAAACATTCAGTGTCCGAACCTGTGGGGGACTCGGGTAAATCCAGGAAGTCATCTCGCTTTGGACCACGGAATCTTATTTTGTCCAGCCGCTTTAGCATGTTCAACACAGCTGCTTTAGGCTTTACCTTAACATTGTGTATGGCAGCCCTGCAGGGTCAACAAAAAGTATCAAGGATAACAGTGACACATTCACAGAAACCTTTAAAAGTAAGAGCAAACTGTTATATTTTAAAGAGGAGACAGGTGTTACACTGCAAACCTGCCAGAGAAATCTCACTTGCACAGAATGAAGATGCAAAGTGGCTTTATTACAGTAAGCCAATAGTACTGACAGACTAATATATATCATCCTGTCAATTGAATTAGCCAATTTTTGGCTCATTTGAGATTACTGGCATTGGCTTATGCTCATGTCGGCTATTGTGTATATGTCTCAGCAAAGTTGTTTTCATTAAATCCTATTAAATATAAAATTATTTTCTACTAATCATTAAAAAATATTGTACTACAAACCCGATTGCAAAAAAGTTGGGACACTGCACAAATTGTGAGTAAAAAAGGAATGGAATAATTACAAATCTCATAAACTTATATTTTATTCCCAATAGAATATAGATAACATAGAAAATGTTTAAAGTGACACATTTTGAAGTGTCATGCAAAAACATTGGCTCATTTTGGATTTCATGAGCGCTACACATTCCAAAGCAGTTGAGACAGGTAGCAATAAGAGGCTGGAAAATTTAAATGTACATCTAAGGAACAGCTGGAAGACCAATTTGCAACTTATTAGGTCAATTGGCAACATGATTGGGTATAAAAAGAGCCTTTCAGAGTAACAGTGTCTCTCAGGAGTCAAGATGGGCAGAGGATCACCAATTCTCCCAATGCTGCGGCGAAAAATAGTGGAGCAATATCAGAAAGGAGTTTCTCAGAGAAAAATTGCAAAGAGCTTGAGGTTATCATCATCTACAGTGCATAATATCATCCAAAGATTCAGAGAATCTGGAACAATCTCTGTGCATAAGGGTCAAGGCCAGAAAACCATCATGGATGCATTGCATCACATACAGGAATGCTACTGTAATGGAAATCAAAACATGGGCTCAGGAATACTTCCAGAAATCATTGTCAGTGAACACAATCCACCGTTGGTGGCTAATACTCTATAGGTCAAAAAAGAAGCCATATCTAAACATGATCCAGAAGCACAGGCATTTTCTCTGGGGCAAGGTTCATTTAAAATGGACTGTGGCAAAGAGGAAAACTGTTCTGTGGTCAGACAAATCAAAATTTGGAGTTCTTATTGGAAAACTGGGACGCCATGTCATCCGGACTAAAGAGGACAAGGACAACCCAAGTTGTCTCAGCGCTCAGTTCAGAAGCCTGCATCTCTGATGGTATGGGGTTGCATGAGTGCATGTGGCATGGGCAGCTTACACATCTGGAAAGGCACCATCAATGCTGAAAGGTATATTCAAGTTCTATAACAACATATGCTCCCATCCAGGCGTCGTCTCTTTCAGGGAAGACCTTGCATTTTCAAACATGACAATGCCAGACCACATACTGCATCATTACAACATCATAGCTGCATAGAAGAAGGATACTGAAATGGCCAGCCTGCAGTCCAGATCTTTTACCCATAGAAAACATTTGGCACATCATAAAGAGGAAGATGCGACAAAGAAGACCTAAGACAGTTGAGCAACTAGAAGCCTGTTTATTAGAAAAGAATGGGACAACATTCCTATTCCTAAACTTAAGCAACTTGTCTCCTCAGTCCCCAGACGTTTGCAGACTGTTATAAAAAGAAGAGGGGATGCCACACAGTGGTAAACGTGGCCTTGTCCCAACTTTTTTGAGATGTGTTGATGCCATGAAATTTAAAATCAACTTATTTTTCCCTTAAAATTATACATTTTCTCAGTTTAAACATTTGATATGTCATCGATGTTGTATTCTGAATAAAATATTGAAATTTGAAACTTCCACATCATTGCATTCTGTTTTTATTCACAATTTGTACAGTGTCCCAACTTTTTTGGAATCGGGTTTGTACTATGAAAAATATGCTGTATCACTCTACTTAAAGCCTTTGTGTAATGCTTTATAAAAGTGTACAATGCATTATTCATAATGTGCATTGTAATACATTATATCTTGTCATAAATAATTTGACAGAATTTAAAATGCATAGTGTAACAATAATTTGATGAGTGTTATAATGTATTATTAATGTACAATGATTCATATTATGAACAATGAACATGCACAATGCATTATGAGGTGCATTACATTAAAACCACTTTTAAAATGCATTATACATACAGTACATAAAGCTGCATTTTTCTTTAGATGTTGACTATAATATTAATCAATTAATATATGAATACAACTAAATGTGTATCAAATATTTGTAAAAATTCAAACGATTTTAAGAAAAAGTAAACATGATGATGTCCTACAAGCATTTTAAAACCTTTAAAAAAAAAATAATTTTAAAATTATTTTAAAAAGTAAAGACAAAACTACAATATTTAAAAACTT
The DNA here is from genome assembly GCF_963082965.1 of Carassius carassius. Classification (NCBI taxonomy): domain Eukaryota; kingdom Metazoa; phylum Chordata; class Actinopteri; order Cypriniformes; family Cyprinidae; genus Carassius; species Carassius carassius. The sequence continues at coordinate 18,445,508 of NC_081780.1, read as the reverse complement.
ACGCAACCATGACAATAACCATGTTTTTTATGTTTGTTTCTTCTTTTAATCAAAACTAATAAGCTGATTTACATAATTACACACTAATGGATGATAGAGGACCACTAAATATATTTTGATTTCATTATTACATGACTCTTATTTAAATGTGGACCCTATCTCTGAAATAAATTGTTAGGTACATTTTACCCAGAAGTCACCTCTCTGACACATGCTTATATCCTCAGGACGTGAATGAATATTCTCAGTAGTCTCTAGGGCTGACCTTTATATACAAAAGTGAATTTATTAGCTTTTTTGTTCTGAAGACGAATGCCAAAAGAACATCTCAGATCGCAACAGGTTGTGAGTGGATTTCAGATGCTCTTTCAGCCTCGAGCAAGACTCACTGACCAAAGTTTTTCAAAATTCGGAGGAAATCCCAGTGGAAATGTAGTGCCAATGTGGACTTCGATAACCATCATAATATAACAGGTTCAACTAGAACACAATTTGTAAGGATGAAAGGTTTTGTAACATGTTGAAGATTTTACATTCACTTTCATTTAAAGTTTATGGAAGCACTGTAGAATTTTTTTTTTTTTTTTTTTTTACTATGTTAAACAAGCTATGTGCAATCAAATGTTTACAGGCCCAGCAAATCCACCTGAATCCAGATGACTTGGTTGTTAAGTTCCCCATTTGTAAGTCACTGGATAAAAGCATCTGCTAAATGCATAAATCTACGAATAACACTGTTTTCTTTTGCAAATGAATCACATCTTGCAACATCAACACTGGTAAGAAACTAAACTGAATCAGCACTGAACTGATTCGAACTGAAGAATGGTGTTGCTGCCTTTTGCAGAACTGCTTATCGCTGAATAGAACTTGTCTCAAATGATTGAACTTCACGATGTTCTGAACTGACTTAAACTAAATAATGACACTATTGTCTTTTAGAGCTGCTTTACAGCTTACAGCTTACAGCTGTCTCCTTCAGCATTTTAACACTTGTTTTCTCTATACCTACCACATATAATTTAGCAAGTTAGAATGACTAAATTAAATTAAGAAAAAAATAATTTTATGGAGAGAAAAAAATGGCACAAGATTATAGATGCAGAAAATAAAAAAAAACCTGGGGTCATGAGCTTCGACTGTACCCAGCTCTCTCTGAAATTACATTATAGAACAGGGACTGCCTTGAGAGCTCTCAGTACTTGTTATTTTGAAATGATATTTGGCTATTACTGTGATTCTGCATGCTGTGAGAGCAGCAGTCAAGTACACAAGGTGGAACTAAATGTGTCCACCCACATAACCCACCGATATCTACACTGCCCACATCTCTACACAAATATTCGCCACCAAGGCCTTCTGATTCACTTCTAACTGAACACCATTGAGAGCACTGGAGGAATGCTATGACTTACAACAGCAAACAACGTCAGTGAGAGAGTCTATGCTACTGTGCATAACACACAAAAACACAAAATTGACTTCTTTGTTTCAGCACTATGCGACATACAGTAAACTCTTTCAGTACAGGAATACTGTGTTTGACTGATCAAAGAGATGGTTTGCTTGAGAAAACCACTAAATCTGAAAATGAGTGAATTCATCAGTTATCAAATTATGAAAATAATCAATAACAGATCAGTTAATCCATGCGTCAATGATACAACTGGTTTGGATTATTTAGCTGATTTCTAAATGGACAAATGAATCAGTGTCTCATAGGTCAATGAATTAATGTATCCCGTGATTAATTAATCGCAATATTAAATCATCAATGACAGAATGGATCAAGAATTCAGTTTTGATTGTTTTAGTTGATTTCACTAGGTTTAATTAGAGACTCAACAGGGCAATGAATTAATAAATCCATGGATTAATGAATCAAAAGATTAATTGTGACCCTGGACAAAAAAAAACTAAACTCTTAAGCAGCACAGGTTTATTTGTAACAATATCCAAAAATATATTGTATGGGTAAAATTTTTTATTATTATTATTATTATTATTTTTTATTTATTTATTAGGATCATATATCCATAAATATATTTTGAACATTTCCTACCATAGATATATAAAAACGTAATTTTTGAGTAGTAACATTGCTAAAGACTTAATATGGGCAACTTTGAAGGTGATTTTCTCAAAATTCTAATTAGTTTTTATTTTTTTTATTTTTTTTTATTTTTTTTGCACCTTCTCAGATTCCGGATTTTCAAATAGTTGTATCTCAGCCAAATATTGTATTATCCTAACAAACCATGGAAAGCTTATTTATTCAGCTTTTAGATCTCAATTTCCAAAAGTATGATTTCCCATATGACATCATAAATGAAACAACAGAACAATGAACTGATTGATTAATCAGTGATTCCATTATTTCAATATTTTAATTAATTTCACAATGGATAGCCTACATGAACCAATGATGCAGTGATATTATTTAATATTAATTAATCAATGACTTAGGCGATCATTTACTAGAGTCAATTCATTTTCAACGATTTGGTTTATTTCAGAATGAATAATAATAGGTAAATAATTAAATGGATCCATGGATCAGTTCATCAAAGATTCTTTCTTCAATTATTTAACAGATCTATAAATCAATGGATCAATGATTGAACTTCTTTCACAATAAATGATGAATTGGTGATCCAAAAGGTCAATAAATCGTTGAATCCTTATATCTAATAAACAAAAGAATGATTAATCAATAACTCTGCAGAGCAATTAAATAAAATATAAATGAATCAGTGGAATAATTATTCAGCTGGTTTCAATAATTCAGCAGATTTTACAATGATAAATGAATCAGGAACTGTGAAATGAAACTAAATAAATAAATCCAAACGAGCTTGTCTTGACGGAACAACGAATAGGTGGCTGAGTTCAGATCAACTGATCAGTGAACGAGTCAATGAATCAGTCAAAGAATCAATTGATAAATTAACCAATGAATAACTTCCTTTCAGAATCACGCATTCATCATCATCAGTAACATGTAATCACTCAGCTCACTCCATCATCATCAAAATCATGTGTTCTGTAGGCCATCTGCGTGGTGTTTGGATACAATGTATTCAGTCTGATTATGATACATTTTGTTCCGAAGATTCTGAATGACAGAATAACGGTCACGTTCCAGGAACGCGTTTAAATGGCACGCTAAACAAAGCGATGACACGTTCGATTGTGACGTATACATACTTAGCTATTTAAACCAGCAGGTCTTAGTGCGACACTAATATGTTCACTGATATGAACGGCTTCGCTTTAAAGATCGTTACTCCGAACAGAAACGCTTTCAGCTAGGAATCACGACAGTCCTCCTGTAACGTTACACACATCCCGTAAATCGCCTGTTGCCCTCTTGGATGTTATTAAAGGACACATGTTAAAGATCCGCTTACCCAGCTCGCAAATCGTAGCAAAGTTTCATGAACCCTGCTGACAGTCCGTGAGAGATCCTTCAGTAACACCTGCTGGAGATATATACACCAGACCAGATCCCTGAGCGGCGGCTCGCTCTTCTTCTCCGCTGTCTAAAAGAGCTCTGCGATGTCCCTAGAGTCCTGATTATGTGTGAGTTAATGTCAGTCCCCCCCACCCCAGAGAACACGGATCTGCGTGTCTTGTTGATGTCACCGAACTCACACACACACACACACACACAGACACAGCAGACGGGCAGATCTCCTAAACGCGCCCGCTGAGCTCTTAAAGGAGCCGCAGCACTGTTTACTAAAAAGTTTGGAGGTTTTGTTGTTGTTGATGTTGTTGTTTTTGATACATTACCTTATTATTTATTTATTTATTTATTTAATATTGCATGCAGCTTTATGGACTTCAGACACTCGTATATTAAATGACTGGCTGTATATAAAATGTGATGTTTGTGTTTGTATTTAATATCGTACATTAACTATTGAACTAGAGGGACTGTTGGTGAATAATTCAAAGATTCAATATTTTTGTTTCCCCTCATAACATAATTTTACTTATAAAATATATTTATATTTGAGACAAAGATTCAACTCATATCAGAAGATTAATGCGTGCTGTTAGTTTATTTTATATATATATATATATTTACACTTCCACTTAAAAAAAAAATCATGGCTGATTGCAAAACAGCAACAACAGTATTTACGGCAACAAAAACAACAACAATACTACTACTACTACTACTAATAATAATAATACGTTAAAAAATTAACAATAAATAGCTGAATTCAATATTTTCAAAAATACATACGCATAAACAGCAATGAATAAATAATTTTGTTTGTTATGTAGCAGAGTTTTACTTACATTTTTCAATTGTGACTCTCTGTGACTGTGTGTGGAACTCTCAAACTTTTCCTGGATCAGGCTCGTGACCTTTGACTGCTAGACTTAGTAAATAATCTCCTTTTAAACATTATTCACATATTCTACTGATAAGATTACACTGTATGAAAAGCAAAGGTAAATCAATCGCTTTCGGTCAGTCAGTATATAAAGGAAAACGATGCCTTATGAAAAGTTACCAACCCAACAAGAACACGTTCAATGTCTTTATTATTAATGTCAAACTCACCTATATGTGTTACTTTACCGCTAGATGGCGCCAGATATGACAAAGAATACGACCATTTAGACTGTATAATTTAGAGTTAATTCAAAACGAACATCAGAGTTCAGAATAATTTACAGATATTATATAACTTACTTGAAAAAGGAGTCCCTCCCATGATCTATGGGCTAGTTTCAGACGAAGAACTATCGATTTAAGAATTTTAAAATAATAATAATAATAATAAATCTCCTATTACAGGGTGATAAAAATAGAAAAGATACCACACTAAGTAGTGGCTATGTTATGCATTATCTTTAGTACATTATAAGTAGCCTACAGTCTTGCCAGAGACCATAAGACCCAGACAAGACTGCAATTGTTTTGAAAAAGCCTTTTGACGACCATGAGATATAAGCTAAGTAACTGGTTTGCCAGTAGATGGCGCTAAAAGGACGTGAAAAAGCCTCACAAAACAAGTAGCATTTTCATCATCAAGTATCTAAGCAGATGTAATGTGTATCTCAACTGTTTAGCTGTTTAGACTGACTGAGTCTTAAAAAACATATTATTCTGGAGCACAAGTCACCCTGACTTTTCCAAGTGTTGAAGTACATGAAATAAATGGTTGTCCTCCTTTGGCAAGAATAAATGGGGTAAAACAAAGTTAAAACTAATACACGTAGGCTAATATTATTTCAGCGTGTCTGCTATCAACTGAATGAAAGCTACAGTATACTGATACAATTGGTTACCCCAAAGCGTGATACATTGCCTAATTATACTATTACTATTATAACTATTATAAACAGTAAATATTACATTTCTCATGTGCTTAATTCTGTCAGCTCTCTGGGAGTTTTGCATGGTAATATACATGGCAATGTTAATGTGTTTGGTCTTGGTGGAATAGATCTGCTACGCTGCTGCGGCAGAGCAAGTACCGAGACTACATCCACAGACATGCTGCTGCGAGCATGTAAGAAATACTGCTGCTGCAAATATAGTGTCAAATATATGAAATAACTCCCTCATATAACATACATGAAATTACTTGCTCACCCTGTAGCTGATCTATACAGGTGGAGCTGGGGAAGGTGAAGGGTTTCTGCCGCAACAAACACTAGCCAAGAATATCTGAATGTTGAGCAGCAAGACATATATTTTCAGTATTTTTGGGCAAGGAAAAGATTGACATGATCATATATCTATTCTGTTTATCTGGAATGACAGTTTGTGTCACCTCCTTCCCACAGCACTCTTCAAGTGTGAAAAAAAAAAAACACATTAGGACTTTTCCCGGACTGTCAGTCTCTGCATTACGTGGGGATATCTCTAGAGGATTTCTCTAAAATTACATATTTCTTCTAGGATCTGACTGTGATTTGATGGTTAAAAACATGCATGATTGTGAAAGACTACTCCTTCTTAAAAAGCCATAGGCATCTGCTTTCTGAGGGGGGAGTTTTTGACAGTGATGTTGAGGCTGATGGTCAAGCTCACCCTTCAGAGTAATGGTAATCCTTCTTTAAAAAAAAGCAGTTTTCTAGTGTACAAAAGTTATTTCTATTTCACGATTTTGATCGGCAGAGCGATTTGTATCACTCTGCATTTGTACAGAAGAATTCCAATTGGAAATTCAGTTTCTGCTCACTAAATTTGGGAAGTTTACCTCACATGAGTGTAGACAAATGTGGTTACACTTTATTTTAAGGTGTCCTTGTTACAGTGTAATTATATATTTAAGTATTAAGTAATATTAATTAACTACATGTAATTATTTTATGGTTAGGGTTAGGATTAGGGTTTGGTTTGGAGTTGCTTGCATGTAAATTTGTATATATGTTTTGTTATTATAATAGTAAGTACATGATGTGTAACAAAGACACCTTAGAAAAGTGTTACCACAAATGCGTTACTTAGTTATTAGTCAATGTGAACAAAGCTAAATGTGACTTTTAGTTTTAATTGATCCAGCAGCGTTGAACGTAAGTTTGCAAAGACTGTGAACATTTTTGGACACAAGTTTTTGATATATGTTACCTCTTCACGAGAGCAGACAAATTTCTAAACTTCTTCTTCTTCTTCTTGTTTTAAAATCCAAAACAAGAAAATCTCTTTTTGTTTTTGTCTTTTGAGTATTTTTTTATGGTTGAAATGTGTCCGATTAAGATATTCTACCACTCCACTCCCACCCCTTAGTTCCTCATTCTGAGCGTGAGTTCAGCACAAGTTAATATTTCATGTGCCCTTTGAAGCGAAGGCAGTTAAGAGCACTCAGTATAATCAAGCTCAGCTGGAGATGAATTCTTGTTCTCTGCCACCTGCGACAGTAAAAGCATCACACAGGAATTTAGGGTAAAGGGCAGAAAGCAGGCCTGAGTGAAGTAAGCCACAGAAGGTACTTATATGGACCTACTGAGGAAGTTTGCATAGTGTCCATCCTAACTAGCATACACACTTAAGAGTCAGTAAGTAGAAAATAATGAGTAGAAGATACCTGGATGAGTTATAATTTCTGACGACTTTTCGAAGTGTGCATCTGTGCATGCCTTTTGGGCTGATATTACCCCAAAGTCCACAACAAAAGACGATTGGTTTGTTAGGATTTGTTGACATTTTTTTAGTGTAAAAAGTTGTGTTGCATTTAGCAATAATACATCAACTAAAGCTATGCTAACATAAAGAGCATGTCACAGTTATAAAGACCCATTTATATTGGCGTCTTATTAGATACTCCAATAGATACTATCATAGAATTAAGGGTAACACTTTATTACCTAGATGCTTATTAGCACTTATAAAGCACTTATTCTACATGAGCATATTCTACATTCCTAACCCTTCCCCAAACCTAAACTACCTTACTATTATTAAGCAGAAAATTGGGAGTTTATTGAGGCGAAATCATAGTTAATGGTTTGTTAATAGCGAGAATTGGACCATAAAATAAAGTGTGAGCGAATTAAGCAATAATACATTGACAATCAGGGCTCAAATAACTGCTTTAATCACAATTAAGGTTAATCTGTGATTTATGCCTATACTAGCATTAAAGTAGTAGAGTAGTGCAGTTGTAAAACACAGAGCATATGTTTTTATAATACTTATTTTTACACTTTATAGCTAAACTTAAAAAAAAAAAAAAAAAAAAAAAAGTGGTAGTACATCCTATTATACTTCACCTTACATTTTGAGCTCGGACTGAGAAAAGACAAGATATTATACAACAAAAATACAAATTCAGAGAGCTTTTATTTTTACAGCTTCAATTTGTGTCCAGTGTCTCAAAACATAAAAATAAATACAGCTATGTCATAAGAAATCCAGTGTCTTTTGTTATGAAAAAAAAAAATGATGTAAAACACCTGCAAGTCTTTTTCTCGGCTGTTTCTTTGGAATATGAATCATTGAATTACTAAATAAAACACATCCATTTTCATTTCCTTGAGTCTAAGGGCTATCTATGTCATCACAGTTCAAACATTATAAAACATCGCCACTGAAAAGTTGAACAGTAGACTTTTAGTCTTGTGTTTTGGGACTACAGCACCATAAAAAAACAAATGATTAACTCTGCAAATCAAGTACAAAACAGTTTTGATTTAACCACATTGGATTAAAAAATAATCTTGCATTAAATGTTATTAAAAATGCTTTTCAATATACAAATGGCCTTAAAATATTACAATTGCAAAAGAACAAACAAAAAATATAGATCTACACAGTAATTACATGACAAAGGTGTTAGTTAAGAGACGGATCTCCTCAATGAGGACGGGCCGAGCTGGGCACTTGGTGAAAATTTCAGCATTCTGGGATTCAGAAAATGTCTCTACACAGTTCCACACTAGCACAGCTTTAAGAAGCACTAGTGGTAAAATGTACACAATTACATAAGTCTGAAGTGTCTCTTTAAGTCCACCTCTCACTCGGTCAGAGCTTGCCGCTCGGCATGCTGGGAGAGTTATAGTCTCATGTCTAGTGGTTTGGCACAGTTTCCATATATCCTCGCTGACCCCGTCTTGCATATGTACATACATTCCCTTTTCTTTCCTTATCATTTGTTTCACAGGCAGACGTCTGCAGTAATACTGTTTTCCGATGGAGCCTGGACCCCAGGGACACGCTGGAGAGCAAGGTGCACCTATAGAGGGGGTCTTTGGGTAATCCACCGTCATTTTCCACATTCCTCCCACTGTCAAGGGCTGATATTCTCCCCTCACGAGGGCAGAAGTTCCTCAGGTTTCCTGCTGGGTCAGATTGATGTTTCATTACAGCCGCTGTAGTGAGCAGGAAGGGAGAGAAAACGAAGGAGGATACATGCGGGTTAGAAGGGTGTTCGGGCAGGAGTACAGGCCAAGTACAGCAGGCGCATGCCACATGAACAACAGGTGTGAAGAAGACGCTCACTGTTTCGACACACATGCTTCAGTAGACACAAAGAGCTGAATGGAATTAGACGGCTCACTTTTCAAAAGCATGCGGAAACAAATGGCAGTTATTTTATCTTCTTTTTAAATATATAAAGCAGATATATTTGGTACTACTACAGGTGTGAAGAATCAAAAAATGGTAATGAGATCAGTCTTTCGTCAGTATCGCTATTATCAATTCTATTCAGAGTAACTTCTTTTTTGGTAACATTTTACAATATGGACTCATATGTTAATGGTAATTAATGCATTAACTAATATGAATTTGGAGTAAGCAATATCGCGCAGAATTTCATATAATAGATATTTCACCCATATATCTGTATGAGTTTCTTTCTTATGCTGAACATAGAAGATATTTTAAAGAATGCTTGTAATCAGACAGGTGTTGGTCTCCACTGACTTCCATAGTATCTCTTTCCCTACTCTGGAAGTCAGTGGGGATCAACAACTTTTTGGTAGTTCGAAACTCTTCAAAATATCGTTTTTGTATTCGATATAAGAAAGGAACTCATAAAGTTTTGGAACAAAATGATGTAAAATGAGTAAATGATGACAAAATGTTCATCTTTTTTTGGGGTGAACCATCCCTTTAATATTAGTTAATAAAAATATGTGTTCATCGTTTTGTCATGTCAACAGATACAACATATGCTCTTATTAAATGTAACAGCAAATGTTCAAATGAATATGAACTAAGATTAATAAATGCTGGCATAAATAATGTACTGTAAGCTACTGTATTTTATAGTGAATTCGGGGTGAAATGTGATGTATTTCATCTTTTCTGGTATCAAGAATTGTGAAATTCCACTGGTGTTAGTATCAACTACTGTACATTTGGTACTGTGACAATCCTAATGCATTTTATGATCAACCACTAAATTCAACTACTAAAATAATGCTTTTATTTTTGTAATGGATTCAAAAATAGTAGATAAATAAATAAGAAAGGTGAATAGAGAAAGGTGTCTTACTCCGAGTCTGACTGGTTGCCGCCGTTAACGGTCCCTGATATCAGATTCATGGCCATGCCGTTCTGCTGCTCTCGTGGTGGGACGTCCAGCCGGAGAGGGGACTTGATTAGGATGTTGTGACCATTGCCGCCATCATTAGAGGCTATAGAGGGCACTATGGAGGAGATGGTGGGTGGGTTGTAGTCCGATGATTTCTCCCTAAGTTTGTTTTTCATGTTTTTGTCTGTCAGTGGAGGAGGGTATGTGATCTTATTCTTATTCTTTAGAATCCCTATAAGGAGAAAGTACATGAGAATATCAGTATATATGTAGAATGTATAACAGAGAAACAACATAACATCAAAATATGATTTGATGTTAGTTAACTCTTACCCTTCCTCTGTTCAGGCTGGTGGTTGCTGTTGGCTTGGATGGAGGCTGTTGGGTGGTCTCTGTCCTGAGTGGTCTCTCCAGTGTGATTGAGTTTATTTTCCTGATGGAGCTCCACGTTAACTTTAGTCTCCACTCTCAGTCTCTCTGTCCCTCCGTGATCTTCACTGTCACTGGCTGTCATGGGTTCAGTCGGCCAGTAAGGCTTCACATGATTGGACACAGTGTCCACTGAGACACAGAAGAAGGGGTTAATGTAACCTGACACTCCACCTAACTTGTAAATGCATCCATCAGTGTCAGATTTCCATATTTTAATGCGATTCCGAAGGAAAAATACCTTCTCTTGCACCCTTTGGAGTGCTGTGTAGTGGTTGTCTTTCATTATTCCACTTTGGCTTCATGTCCATGTCTTCATCTTCGCTGTCGGATGAGTGAGAGGAGGCGTATGAGCTGCTGTGTTCATCCACAGAGAGCTCGCTGTCCGAATCTGAGTCTGAATACACACACATTTACGTCAACTCTTTATTTGAGGTGACACACACCAGCTAAGTTTGGCAGTTCACAAATATAGATGTCACACTACACTGCGCTTGTCTACATGTGGATAACAGGCAGTAAATATACGTATTAGTGTTGGCTTGAAAACGTTTTTCAACTTTTTCTTACCATCTGCTTTAGTGCCGTTACGGAAGAGTGAGCCATCAATGTCAGTGAGTCCGGCTTTAGCATTTCCAGATGAAACACTGGGCTTCTGAGCCAATTCATCCCTGTTTAGAAGGGAAATCAGGAGAATGTAAGATATACACGACAGATGCCAAACACATGACCTCTAGTTGCAATGAGTTTTAGATTGCAGTGAAAAACTAAAAATGAACAACCCATATATAACTAACTTCATCTGGCTCAAATTTTTGCTGTCTAGAGGTTTAGAAGTCTCTTATGCTCACCAAAACTATTTAGTTGATGAAAATACAGTAGAAACAGTAATATTGTGGAAATATTTGCAATTTGAATATATATCTCTCTTTTAAACTAGTTTAGTTTATTTCCACAAATCAATAAATCAATTTAAAATGTGATACAATGATTTGTTCGTTAAAAAAAAATATAACGTGGGTCCCCTAATGGCATTACCGACTTTAAAATGTTTAGTAAAACTTGAATGAAAACATTTTGTAACATGATATTGATGTACCATTTACATGGTAATGCAATGTCTGATTTTAAAATGGGTTTTAAAGGATGCATTTTGAGATTTTCAGTTGATATATAATTTCTGATGATTTCTAAAATGTGATAGAGAAAAAGGCAACGAAGAAGTCTTATTTTTTAAACAAAGGTCAAAACTGTTATAATGTAGATTTTTGAGGGTGCACTCTTGTCATAAATTAATATATTATTTTTCCTACATCATTTTTAACAAAAAAACATTGGTAAAATATATATTTGGGAGTCTTAGACCTTTCCAACAATATATATACTTTGTCAAGATTAGATTAGATTTAATTGTAATATAATGAAGTAAATGTAGGCGTCCCGTATACGGGATGGGATGACAGTTAAAGGGTTAAAGTTAAAAATAACAACATTGGTCATACTGTGAGCTAATTAGGTCAATCTGCTATTATGCTATTGAGGTGAATTGTACTTTCGAGATAGCTTACATCATACCATAATATTGAACCATGTCAACAAATTCAAATTATTTAGACATGATGATACATGCTTTGAAAATCACTAATGAACTGAATCTATAAACAGCATGCCTGCGTTCAGTGTACACAATACACATGCATGCACAACATTCATAAGAATACATGCAAGAATGTGTTTCGGAGCTTGTGTACATTATTACAGCAAAGCAAAGCAGAAGCAATGCACCTTTGCTCATGCATATGAAAAGAGAAATAAAACCAAATAGAATAAAATAGAAAGTTATTTAAGTGTTATCAATAGGATGAAAGGAAGTGAAATGTTAAACAATGAGAGCATAGCGCCGTGCCCCAGCAGTAGCATGTTACCTGTGCGTGTAAGTAAGGTAGCTGCTATGACTCTTTGCTGACCTGACTGTGCTCTCCAGAGACACTGTCGACTCGCCGATGGCCGAGCGGTACAACGTCCCGTCCTCCATGTGTGTGTTATTACAGTTCAATGTACGCTAAGGGCAGTGAAAGAGCACAGTACTGTAAATCAAGCAAAATAATCCAAATGCTAGACCACTTCACAGCTTCCTTTGATACCAAATTAAGTGTAATTACTTTCTTATTGCTTGCAAATTACTTAAATGACTTCCTTATTAATTTGCTACTACAAGATAAACTGACATTTAAACTGATCTAACTGCTGTTTCTAAACCTGTAAAAAACAATTCATGAACGTAAATGTGTTGTAGTGACTTACTGTCAGTAGGGTGGTGCGTGTGGCGCTGGACTCATCAGGTAACGGTTTCTTTCCTGTGAAAACGTTTTTCAGATTTTTCCTCACCTCTTTATTGAACACGATGTGGAAGAGGAAAATGAATATGCCCTGAAAAACAAACAGGAAATGGTTTGTAAAGGGATAGTTTACTAAACAGTTCTATATAGTATAGTATTGGAAAAATATACTGTGGAAGTCACTGGCGACCCAGCAGGCACACAACGTCATAAGATATTGGTATTTGGTAAAATTTTGGTTGCGACATTGGGTGACAATGTCAATTCAATGTCTAATGTCAATGTTAATTTGATGTCCAGTACTAACGTCAGCTGACACTGATTTTTGTCGTTTTTAGGTTGTGTAACCAAAATACAACTGTGACGAGTGGGGCGGGGCCGAGAGACCCCGTGGGAACAGGAGCGAGTCCCACGGAGGAGATGGAGGGATATAAAACCTTCATAATCATCGGGAAGAAGGAGGCGGGAACCGGCGGACAATCAAATAAAGACTTTAATTACAAAATAAAGACAAAACAGCGCGTCAGCCCCTCATGTACGACTGACGCGCACAAATAAAAACCAAACACAACTAAAATCCAGGCCTGGTCCTCTCTCATCCGTCACTGTCGTCGCTCCGGTTTTATATCCCTCCATCTCCTCCGTGGGACTCGAGACCGGTGGGTCAATCAGGTGTCGCTCATTCCCAATCACTCCACCGGCCTCGCTCTGTTCCCACGTCTCGGCCCTGCCCCACTCGTCACAACAACATTAAGTCAATGTCGCATTGGCTTCAAATACTGACGTCAACCCAATTTTCATTCTTAACTTTATTCCAAATATCTTCTTTTGTGTTCAGTAGAAGAAAGAAACGCATGCAGGTTTGGAACAACTTGAGGTTGAGTAAATTACAAAATGTTCATTTTTGTCAGTTTTCAAATTTAATTTTCAGTTTTACATTTTTGCTCAGTCCCCATTTTTATAATAGTTGTTACATTTTCATTTATTTTATTTTTGTTTTAGTGTTTGCAATTGTATTACTTCACACACTTTTAAAATCAAAAAGTTGCTATGGCAATTTTTCCAATTTTTACATTTTCTTAGTGTACGTTTTTCAACTAAAATTTATATAAGTATATATTTTAACTCAGTTTCTATTACTTTTAGTTAATAATGACAACACTTGTTGATGTATTAAACTCTCCTGCATCTGTACTGTAGTTTGCGAGATTTCCGTACACAGTAACACACATAGATGTTGTTTAGCATTTTTGCATGTATACTGAGCTTGACTATGAGCAAAAGTCAAAATTACGCTTGCCTTATTAGTCTGTTTTGGAAAAACTGAGGTCAAAAATAGAACTTGTTACCTGCAGACAGCTCAAGATGGCAAACAGGTAGTGGAAGGTCATGACATTACTGTTAACAGCCATTAAACCCAGCAGACAGGTGGCGCTAATGAGCAACAGGAGCAAAAAGGCCATCCGCAGAGCAGGACTGGAGCACATGTAGAAAACCACAATAAGTACCATATTTCATAAAACAATCCTCAATGACCTCAATGGACAGGGTAACACAGTCTTACATGACTCCAGACTTTTCATAGGAACGTTGCCTACGGCCACACGACGCCTTTGCCGCCAGCAAAAAGATAATGATGTTGACCTGTTAAAGGATTGTTTATGACATATGATCAGCTGAGTATGAAGAATGGAATGAGATTAGCTAGAATGATGAAAATCTGATGAGTAAATGGACTTACCAGCACCACTAAAGCGATGGGTCCTGCAAAACTCCAGATGAGGGTGTCGTGGACCGACAGCCAGCAGAAGTCAGGGTTCCCATATCCTTGAGGATCCAAACCCACAGCCAAACCTGATGGGACACAAACATGAACATATCTTTAACAACATCTTAAGAAAACATACTGTTGTGGTTGGTTGTTTAATACTTGCTCGTAATTTCTGGGGTCTTGCTTAGTGGTTGCTAAAGTGTTGCTAAAGTGCTGTTAATGTGTTGCTATGTCAGCGATCTTCAAATCTGGCTCTAACCCTAATCAAACACACCTGAGTTTGCTAATCAATGTCTTCAGGATCATTAGAAAGTCACAGGTAGGTTTGTTTGATTAGAGTTGCCTAGCTGTTATGACTGGTTTTTAAGCATATTGCTTTAGCGTCCTGAGCATAGACTGTAAAAAAAACTCTTCCTTCTAAAAAAGTCTTCTAAATAAGTGAAGCCAAAACATACCAAGTATGGTCATTGTCATCTTGCAACAGTGCCATCATTTGGAGACTGACCTTTTGTCTACATCGAAGCAACAAAATACTATAGAACCAATTATAATCAGTGATGCTTTCTACACATCTCTACACTCTGCGCTGCGCAACAAATCCCCAACAGTAAATTGATGACGCGTTCTATTTATGACGTACTGACACAATGTTCAGTTGAGTTTTAACAGTCACTTTGTCTTGTTCAGTGTAGACAGACTTTACCAGTTGCATCGCAACACAACAACTGTGTAGACACAATGTGAGTCTGCAAGTAGTGATCATGAGATGGAGTGCGGTATCTCAATCCTTCCCAAACTTCCCCAAACCAAATAACAAGCACTTAATCATGATGCCACATCCCGTTAAAAGCAAACCTTTTAGAAAAATGAACACTGGAACATACATCAGTGTGATAAGAACTACCTAAAATGATTGGAACCATTTTTGGGAAAAAATTTTTTGATGTGTAATTAGATTTTTTAATTTGGCTCACATCATATTTTTTTACATGGAGAGGACAGCGAAAAATGTGCAGCGAAGGCTCATACTGGCTCCAAGGGGGCACTTGCGAGCACCCTTCTGAAAGCTAAAATGACAAATGGGAAACCCTGCGTTCTCATGGACTTGGTGGCCAATGTAAGTTTACAAATTGATTACTTAGAAAAGTAACAGCAAACTTCTCCTCTGTAAGCAGAACAGAGCAGGATGAGTTACACGATGAAGTCGTGAAAATCCCTAACCAATAGTAAGAGCAATGAATTACAGAATGGAGTAAAGAAAGCAGGCAGCCATTCATTAAGCTGGGAGGAGCAGAGAGGAGTCGGGTCAGCCTCTATTATCTCTTGGATAGGGGCTTTTTCACTGCTTTGAGCATGTGTCAGTGGAGAAAGTGACACCCATTATGGAGAGCAGAGCCATCGGACAGAAAACAGGGAAAGAAAGAAAAAAGAGTGAGCAAGAGAGCGAGAGGTAGTAATATGAAGACATTAGAGTCCTGTCTCGTTCCCACAGGGAACACACACACACCATCCAAAAGAAGGGGCGAGTCCAAGCACGGCAACATGAATGCGTGTGTGTGCTGGTTTACAAACATTTATAATAGTCTATTAGGGAAATTCATGAGATGAAGGTGTGTATCCGTATTGACACAGTGGACTTAAGCTGAGCGTACAAATATGAACCTGCACAGACACTGGGTTGGGTGAAATGTATGTATATGAAATAGTAATTAGTGGATAGACTAGAGAGGGTGTGTGTGTGTGTGTGTGTGTGTGTGTGTGTCTGACCTGTAATAATAGCAGGAATCCCCCAGCCGATTGCGTAGTAGAAGCGCATGTGGCCGTGGTTGATGTTTCTGACTTCAGTGAGCATACGGTAAATGTGCAAACCCTCCACAAACGTCCAGGCAAACGTGCACATGTAGAAGTAGTGCAAAAGGATGGCTATTACAGTACACACAAACTACAGAGAGAGAGAGAGAGACGGTTAATATTGAACAGAAACATTCTGTTAAATTGCATTGCATCATCTGAAAGCTCAGTAAATAATTTTTCTATTGATGTATGGTTTATTAGGATATTACAATACTTGACCAGGATACAACTGTTTGAAAATCTAGAATCTATGGGTGCAAAAAAAATCTAAATACTGAGAAAATCGCCTTTAAAGTTGTTCAAATAATTTCTTAGCAATGCATATTACTAATCAAAATTTAAGTTTTGATATATTTACGGTAGCAAATTTACTAAATATCTTCATGTAACATGATCTTTACTTAATATCCTAATGATTTTTGGCATAAAATAAATATCGATAATTTTGACCCATACAATGTTTTTTTGGCTATTGCCAAAAAATATACCCCAGCAACTTGAGACTGTTTTTGTGGTCCAGAGTCACATATTACTATATTATTTATGTATATAAAATACATTAAATAAAGGCATCACAAAAATATACTACCATGGTATATAAATTAACATTAAAAAAAAAAAAAAAATATATATATATATATATACATCTTTTGTGTTCAACAGAAGAAAGAGACTCATACACGTTTGGAAAAAACTAGAGGGCGTGAGTATGACAAAATGTTAATTTTTTGAGTTAATTTGTAGTGCATAATCTCTATTTACACTTTTTATTTACATGCATCATTATTTGCACTTAGAGAAAGAAGATGCTATTGGTTTCAGTATCTATCACTATTTACACTAAGTGTAAACAGCATCTACTTTCCCTTACACTAACTGTAAATAGAACCTTCCTTTTTTCTCTTTGTGTAAATAGCTACTGCTTTATTTTTTTATACCTGGGCATGTTCTTGACATGTTCTGTGAA
The DNA here is from genome assembly GCF_963082965.1 of Carassius carassius. Classification (NCBI taxonomy): domain Eukaryota; kingdom Metazoa; phylum Chordata; class Actinopteri; order Cypriniformes; family Cyprinidae; genus Carassius; species Carassius carassius. The sequence goes on along the minus strand of NC_081780.1, from coordinate 18,428,141 downwards.
ATTCACACACTTGGTAATGAAATATCCGAAAAGATACAGCTACATTCCATCTTAACAGAGCAAGACCTAAACAGTGTGTCCAAGATGTAGCCAGACCTCACGTTTATTTAAATAATGTGGAAGGGTGTTAGTGTAACTCTAAATGGATCCCTAGTACTAACAGACACCAGTCATAGCATACCTCAATGAGAAAACCAGCTGGGAAATTTGGAATTTGAACGTCAAATGAGAGAAAAAGAAATAAAAATACACTGTTGTTTGTTTCACATGCACATCTGCAGCATCTGTTTACAAATCTAAAGTACTGAAATCTACAGTAATCCAGTGAATGCCGCCCAGCCAGTGGCACACTGGAGACAAGAAGATAGAGTCAAACCACATATAAATGGATTTAAACCATTAAAGCTTTTCTTTACTCAGCAATGGATGACAAATACCCAAAATAAAATCCACCTCACCGTAATTGCAGCTGTTTGTCAAAGTAACCTCAATCCACAATTATATGCAGTTGTTAATTACAGACTTCAGAAAGTCATTAGTGGAATTTGAGAATGCAAATCTAAAATTCTGGATATGGCAGAGAGGGAAAACTATGAGACTCCCTCGATGAGAAAACCACATTTGAGATCGAAATGCTCACTTGTGATTTAACTTGATGAAAGATCAAACCCATAAAACCAGTCTTGTAATTTCATATGAGTTCCTTCTCACTTTAATTGTACATTATTTAGCTGTTTCCAGTTTTAAACCCATGCTGGTTTCACAGTAATATTCTGGAGATGAGTCCCTCACCGGGTTGTCGGTCTGGTTGATTCCGATGAGAAAGACCAGCTCGGAGAAGAACAAGGCAGCCACCAGGTTCTTGTGGATGCTGTGGAGATTGGAGCGTAGTTTGTACAGGATGACCAGCAGGATAAAGGTGATGAAGAGCGCCAGAAGAGAGGCGGAGACTGTGGTGTAGGTGACAATCTTCAGGGGAAGAACATCACCGTGCTGACAGAATGAGAGAAAGTCCGAAAAAGTAGATAAAAACAGAAAATAATGATTAACCTATGCGGATTAATCAAAGTCTTCTACATTCTATATAATGTAAATGTTTCATTTAGGCCATAAAACATAAAAACATAAAACATATTTACGATTATCAAACATAAATAGAACATCAAATATGGTCTACAGAAGCTCAAACGTGCTTGCTTGATGCAGTAGAACCAATGAAGATTGTTAATTGTGTAGACTTTTAATGGATGAACATAAATATTTTATCATGTTTTCCAAAGATACACAACAAGGGCGAGTAAATTATGACAGGAGTTTTTCATTTTTGGTTGATCCACCCTTTAAGCAATTGGGTCCGGTGTTGTTATTTTAGCCACAGTACCTCTCTCTTGGAGATATCCATAAGTACGGCAAAGCTGGTCATGTGATTGCACTGGCAGCTGATGTGGGTGTGGTTTCTGGAGATGAGGTCACAACCTTTAGACGACCAGGCGCCTGTGCCACCAACACTGACATACGAAGACATATCAGACTGGCATTAATCATCTACTAAACTGATTTAGGAGATTTAAGTGATATCTAGATTATAATTAAAAATGTGAGCTTATAAATTAGCTTGAAGGGGAAGTGACTCACGTGATTGAATGGTTCCAGAACACACACACTGGTTTAGTTCTCTCCTCTGTCTCCAGAAGGTTGTAGTCCAGTGTGATTGGTTGCTCCAGAGGAATGTGTAATGGCTCGCCTTCACTGTACACTGTCGCGCTCACGATGGGAGTGTTAATGACCGGACGGTTCGGCAGCCTGTGGAAAAAACAGGATCTTCTTAGCATGACAACAGTGTTCTGTGTTTGACTGTGGAATGCCACCAAGACTAAATATTTGGACAGACGCTTTATAGTCGGACAGATAATAAAAAGTGACGTTCTGTACCTGAGACTGCGGCGGTCGGGGTCGTAGTGCTCTGGTAGAAGCTGGCCCAGAGATTTATAGATGATGACTGCAGCCACAGGAAATGGTGGCAGACTCTCAACATGCCTTTTCCTTTTGTTTGTAGCCGGATCGGGCTCTTCGTCAGAGCTGCTCTGAGATTCTGGTTCATCTGTGGGAGAAACTACCAGAGAGAGAGAGTGTTTATGTTCCTGTAGCTCAGTGGTAGAGCATTGCATTAGCAGTGCAAAAGGTTGTGGGTTCAATTCCCAGGGAACACACATACTGGTAAAATAAAAAAAAAAATGTATAGCCTTTAATGCACTATAATTCTCTTTGGATAAAAGTGTCTGCCAAATACATTAATGCGAAAAATACAGTATTTATTAACACTCCAATATTTCCAATCTCCAATATGGTGACTAAATACTATTAAAAAACTACTGAAAGAAAACAAACAAACAAAATGTGGCCAGCAACCCATTAATTTTTAGTTCGGGTTTTTTTCTTCTTAGTCACTGTGCAATGTTTTGTTATACTTTTGCATTCCGTAAGAAACTTTCCATTTGCTCACAAAAGATTGTGAAGGAAATAATTTGAGGTGGTAGAATTTGTTAAATATTGTTAACATTTCTCAGGAGAACGCAACACATTTGAGAGAGAATGCAAAAGCTTTGCAAGCAAATGTAGAAGCACTGACATATATTATTTCCCAATCGCCAAGTCCCCTAAGGGGCCCAACAGAATTATTCATATCTATCTATTTCAATGTACAGTATGTTTTACCTTCATGCTCTGAAGATCTGAAACTGAATTCTGGGAAAATAACAGATGATTTAAGGTCTTTGGGGCACTCCTGGTCAGTTGTTTGAAAACGAGGGATTTTTGCCTCATCTGGATAAATGGCGTCTAGATAATCCACTGCAAAAACTGACAAGTCAAAGAAAGATGAAGGTTAATAAGAACTGTATAGTGCTCAAAACAATGTACTGGATAATCGGTTGAATCCACGTTAGTAGCTACATTAGTGATTTTAGAAGTTACTCACCCATATTCTCGGTTACAATGATGAAGGGTTTCAGGTAGGTCTTCCTCATGTTCTGGGCCACAGTGTTGGCGTACTCCTCAAAGTTTTTCAACAGATGTGCCGTACCTCCTTCTGTTCTCTGTATCTGATCCCAGTGCTCTTTATTACTGGCGTCCAGGATTGCGCTGCCAGCCTTCACTATGTTCTGCAAAATTCAAACACATTCTGTATTTCAGGGTAACATTCATTTAAGAGACATCAGAAGTCTGAATCCGGCCCAAGAAGAGACATAATGAATGCGGTCTTAAAATGCATCCTTATCCTGAAACCATGTATCATGATAAGTTATGTTCATGTTGCCAGATGTGCTTTAAATGTGGGCATTTTCATTCTCATGAAATCAGTCACTATATGATGTGTTATTTACACTAATCCACTAAACCTCAAGGTTGCCAGGGCTGAAGTACAGAAGAGACCAATAGAAAATTGCTTATAACATCCCATTGTTGGTATAGCTGTAAAGGATGGTAAAAGTACTTGCATGTGCAAAAGTTGACGTCATATTGTTTTTGCAGTGTGGTTGCTAAGGTGTTCTGAGTGTTTTTTTTTACTGATTGCTATGCCGTTGCGAGGTTGTTTTGGATGGCTGCTATGTAATTGCAAACTAGATTACATTAACTGAAGAAAATGTGCCTGGTGAGCACCAGTTACAAGTCAAAAGAGCCCAACCCCAAGTCTTTGTAATATTTTGGATAGTGTGATGTCTACAGTGAGCACTGCCAGTTTAGACAGCTCTTTTAGTTATAACAGGACCTTATTCTATTGTGTCACAACATGCCACATTTGTAGAGATGGTGTTAGAAAAATGATGTCTCCTCAACAAGTTGGATAATTTGTTTTAATTTGTGAAGCAAAAATGGTGTGGGAGAGTTCAGATTAATAGCTTGTTTAGTGGTTTGTTCAGATATCTAATTCTACTGGATGTATCAGCAACAGTAACAGTGAAGCTAGTTTGAAAAATAGCCACTATTATCTTTTAAGTATTAAAACTGAAGCAGATTATATTGACAGTAGAGACAGGAGTAAAACCAACCTCGTTGAATTTGGCGTCGCGCATGGCGGCCAGGTTAAAGCCCTGCTGCTGGCTCTCATAATGCAGGATCAAGGAAATAAGCTGGTAGGTTGTCTTAACATCGTTTCCATAAAAGGACTTGGTCTGGTCAGTGGCGTTCTGTAACATTTGAGCAATCTCCTTTGATTTCTGCCCATCCATTGTGGATTCATTACGATGCAACTCCTCATTCTGGTCAAAAAGAGGTGGGATATGAACAAGAGGAAGGAGTAAAGAGAGGTTACTTGAGATGTTTTATGTGATGACCACAAAAATATGAACTTTTCATGATTTAAACATCTAGATCTACCAGTTTCTTAAGGTGGGAGAATGCAACGGTGGTACAGTTGAATAGTTCAGGGGGCAGCCAGCCTTTCTCATCGCTGCAGTGTCTGACAGCAGTGCCTAAAGTCAGTTAGAAAACATTATAATATATATGCAGTATATACGATTATTTCAAATAACTGCTTTCACTTAAAGTACAGTTTCAGGAGTTTCTCAAACTGAAACCTCACTCCAGCAAGCACTTGAGTAAATGTGTCTTTATACAAGCGCTGCCAAGCTGTGTCCCACAATACTTTTGTGTTTGCCAGCCAGTTCCCTCTAGAGACGAGGCCTCATTAACATTCAGTTAGCCAACCAATGAAAAGGTCTAACTGCAGAGTTCTGCCAATGGAAATTCTTTGTTAACTGGGTTGGGTAACGTCAATGGGGGGCAGCAGTGCCAAGTGACAGAAAGCCACTGAAAACAAAGGCATTTGCACAAGTTTAATCCCATTATTTTCCTTAAATGTCATACACTAAAACATAAATCATTGAAGCTAGCCACACCAAAATATATAACTAATTTTATTTTATTTTGTACCTAATAATTTATGGTTACACCATAAAGCAGACTCTTATTTGCAAAGTTTTAATTGTTTAGCTTGTATATGACAATTTAGATAGATTCAGTAGATTCACTGTCCGTTTGTCTCAATAAGAAGCCCAGTATTACTCACCAATAGATCCCTTGGGACAATTCATTGCAACTGGGCGTCCGAAATTGGTCCTGGGCCACCAGATTCCAGCGTCAAAGGCTTTTGGGCAGCCCTCATACTGAACTGAACAGTAAAGACAAGAAACATAATGTTACTCAATTTGTACTTCATTAGTGTAGATTGACAATGCCTCTAAGCAGGTGGAAGGAAATCAGTATTTACCCTCACAACCCGTGCTGGTCACTTCAGAGAAGGGGTTGTCACAACGATTACACTGTCGCCCAATCACACCTGCCTTACAGGGGCACTGACCCGTCTCTGGGTCACACGTGCGAGAATTGGCGCCCAAATGGAAGCAGTCGCAGGGGAAACAGGTGTCGCTATCTTTCAGTCGATAGTAGTTGTCCTGTGTAAAACAGGTGCAATGATAGTCTCTAAAACATCCTTTAACATTTGTGGACAACAAATCTGGACCAGACTGAAAGGCTTGGGCAAATGATGTAAAATGCTATCTTCACACCTTGCAGCGGCATTCTCCAGTAGTCTTATTACAATCGGGGTTGAAGCCTTTGCTGACATCACAGTTGCAAGGGCCACACATGGGGCTGCCCCACCAACCCCGAGGACATGGTTTTTCCACCCTTTGGACAAAACAAAACCAAAAACTAAATTTTATATATTATTAGCACAACAAATAGCGCAAAAACTTAAATTGGGGGGGAAAACTATCCTTCAAAAAAAAAATTTGTGTTCGTAATTTTGTCTTTTTTTTTTATTATTACTGTCATTTCTATTACAAAATCCTAAAACCTACACTGCATTTCTGAAACAAAAAGATTATTTTCAGAATTTATTAATAACTTATAAATTTCTTAGGTAACACTTTAGTATAGGGACCAATTCTCACTGTAAAGTAGTTGCTTATTATGCCTATTAATAGCATGCCTATTAATAGCATTTTATTGGCTATTTATTAGTACTAATAAAGCACATATTCTACATCCCTAATCTTACCCAAAACCTAAACCTAACAACTACCTTACTAACTCTTAATAAGCAGCAAATTATGATTTATTGAGGCAAACGTGGCAGTTTGTTAATGGCAAAATAAAATGTGACTAAAAATGTGACTATTTCTTGATTATTTATATAAAATATAAATAATGTAACACTAAATGTGATTTTTTTTTTTTTTGTGACACCATTGACAAAGATAACACATTTAACCTGTAACATCTGAACATTTTACTCTCTGATCACCAATGCATCAAGCAAATCGATCAACAAGTAAAAACCTCCCCATCAATCATTGGCGGGATTTGTCATGGTATAGAGATCAAGAGATTAGATGTGAGGGTTGGCAGACTTTAGACGATAAGTAATAACAGAACACTGACGACTGGAAATTAATGAGAAACAGGAGTGTGCCTGTTTGTACAAGCCAAAAAAGACAGACTGCCCAGGCAAACAAATTTTAACATCATTTTCTTGGGTGGTCGAAGACTCTTCTACAGGTGAATGTATGCATAGTTTATCCTGCGCTTTACACAGAAAGCAGGTAATTTAGAAAAGCCATATGTCTCCCAACATACTGTAAAAGATCGGTGAGTCAACAAGGGCAATGGCTCAGCAGGGGAAAACAATGCAAAATTCAAACAATATAACACAATCCAATTGGAAAAGCATAATACATAGGTTGTGTGTCCAAATAATGTTGGTTTATTTTAATGTAAATGCATCTTGGTAGAAGCTGGGCAAACTGGATAAGCCTATTCATTGTTAACTGTATATGTAAATGACAGTAAAAGACCAGTTGGAGGTCAAACACAAGTCAGGACACAGAGGCTAAAGAAAAAATTCCTTCTCTGCAATCCTCTCCTTAAAATGTGCAGACAGCAGGGCCGCATGGTGCTTATTAACTCAACATCAGGTGCTAGCAGCGTGTCTGGGGCTTAATCTAATAGAGGAGAGTCATGTCAGCAGAATAAGTAAAGAAACCAAGAAAAAGATGTCCCATATGTAAGTGATGAGACAGCATGACATTAATCACTGATCAGAGGGTTTAGCAGATTAAATATGAAAATAAAAGGTAAGGTAATAATTCTGTGGAGCTTGTGTGGACTTGTGACAGGGTGTGTATTGTGTTGTTTTCCCCTGCTTTGTAGAAGAGCCAACGCAGTAACAGACACACCCACACACACAAACACAAACACAAACCACTGGAATGAAGATGACTTCCATAATGCAAATCATTTACAATGACTGATACATTGCACAACTGCCATGCGAATTTGAACATTTCACACTAAACGATTTTGCTCTGTGGGAAAGAGATCTTTTTTCAGATCTCAGAAATCAACACATTAAACTTCACGTAATAAAAAGCCCATCGCAGTGTTGCAATTCCATTCTATACATCATGTTATTAGTAAGTTATAATATAAAGTCAGGAGCCTGTCCTCCAACAAAAAACGACCATATAGGTCGTTTGTGCAAGCACCTTATTACGACCTATATTTACGTTTTAAAGTTAAGCGCCCTCTAGCGGGCCTAAAAATAATCATGAAATGATGTATAACGTCATTACCAATTGTAATGAATTAACCTTCATATTCATCCGGAAGAAGGAGGCGGGAACCGGCGGACACTCAACTGAAACTTTAATAATTCAAAATAAACACAAAACAGCACATCAGCCCCTCACGGACGACTGATGCGCACAAAATAAAACCAAAACACAACTAAAAGCCCAGGCCTGGTCCTCTCTCATCCTTCACTGTCGTCGCTCCAGTTTTATATCCTTCCATCTCCTACGTGGGACTCGAAACCGGCAGTGGGTCGCAGGTGTCACTGATTTCCCAATCATTGCCGGCCTCCCTCCTTGTTCCCACATCCCTCGGCCCCGCCACACCAATCAAAACGGACGTTTATTTAAATGAAAGGGTTTTTACACTGATCTCACAGTATTTCCTACATATTTTACTAGGTGGCTTATTTGTTCGAATGACCACACCTAACCCCACCCCTAAACCTAACCCTCACAGAAATCATGCTAAATTATTATTTATTGAGCACATACATTTTCGTGCACGTCCGTTCCCTGGGATTGAACCCATGATAGCATGATTACATATCAAGGTAACACGCAATAATCTACCAACTGAGCTACACAAAACGCAAATCAGAGTGCAAATAAAAGAGTACAAAACATTAATATGAAAACGACTTTTTGCCGATAGGGGCGCAATTGTAGTATACGCTCTGATGGGTCGTATTTCAGGGATTTGGACAAACGATCTATACGAGCGTATTGGTTGGAGTACAGGTTGAAAGTCAGCCAGTCATCATCACAATATAAACCCTGATAGGGTTGTCAGGATACTGACACAGTATAAATGTGCCCCACTTTATCCTCATACACACGCTATACTTGGTGCTATACTTATGGCCCGTTTCCACCGCAGGAACTTTACCCAGGAACTAGGGACTTTGGCCTGGTACTCAGTGTGTTTCCACCGCAGGAACCAGGAACTAAATAAAGTTCCGGGTAAAAAAAATGCCCCTCAGAAAGTCCCTGCTGGCGAGGTGGTACTTTTTCAAAGTTCCGGAACTTTCGGGGGCGGGACTTGGGCGTTAAACATCCTGATTGGTTGAGTTCACGCAGCATTGGTTGAGTTCAACCACCATTTATTCGGATCAACATTTTCAAAATATTACTGTTATTGTGTCATGAAATGTAATTTCAAAAGTATTTCAGGCGAAAATGTAGTTGTTTAAAACTCAAATCTGTTGTTTATTTATAAAGACAGCGCCTATTTAAAAATGTGTTTGGCTGATCTCGGAGACGGTGAGCTCCACGCGATCAGCAGGAGCTCAGTCCTCATGTATCCACCGAGAAGCAGCCTCTACTCGGCTAGACCTTCTGATATGTGCCGCTGGCTCTGATGTCTCTTTAGTGGTTAAACATAAAATATAATTCGTTTTGGGTAAATCTAACAGGTTATCTTTGGTCTGTATTCAATTTATCTATATGTTAAAATGAAAATAAAAAAGGCGAATCTATATAATATTTCGTTTCATTGTAATGGCTGTATATACACATATCCCTGAACTAAGTACATTTCTGCAGCTGTTATTATGTTTAAATGAAAACAAAAGGAGGCAGTGGTATTTGATATCCGATTTCGTTTTATTGTAAATATACTGAGAGGAAAATTGCAGTAGCCATGGTCAGCTGAGTTCAAGCAGCATTTATTAAGATCATTTTCAAAATATTACTGCTATTGTGTCATGAAATGTAATTTTAAAAGTATTTCAGGCGAGAATGTAGTTGTTTAAAACTCAAATCTGTGGTTTATTTATAAAGACAGCGCCTATTTTCGCCGATCTCAGAGACGGTCAGCTCCACGTAATCAGCGAGAGCTCAGTGATCATCTATCCGCAGAGAGCAGCCTAACCTCGGCTAGACCTTCTGATATGTGCCGCTGGCTTTGATGTCTCTTTAGTGGTTAAACATAAAATATAATTCAGCTGCGGGGTAAATCTAACAGGTTTTCTTTGGTCTGTATTCAATTTATCTATATGTTAAAATGAAAATAAAAAAGGCAAATTTATATAATATTTCGTTTCATTGTAATGACTGTATATATATATATATATATATATATATATATATATATATATATATATATATATATATATACACACATATCCCTGAACTAAGTACATTTCTGCAGCTGTTCTTGAAAATGAAATGAAAACGAAAGGAGGCAGTGGTATTTGATATCCTATTTCGTTTTATTGTAAATATACAGTGAGGAAAATTGCAGTAGCCATGGTCGGCTGACTGAAGTTATCAAGTACACTGCTGTTTACAAATTTCTTTACAAAAAATCACACTCCCGAGACGAATGCACAAAGTCTGAACAACCGAGGAGGATGCACATCCAAAATCAGCGTACTTTGTATTGAGAAATGCGCGCAGACCTACGTCACCAGTCTATTTGCCTAATCTTCCCGGTACTTTACACCGCGGTGGAAACGCAGAAAGCAACAGGTCTGCGGGGAGAAAAAAAGTTCCTGGGAAAAAAAGTTCCTGGTACAAATGTTCCGGGTAATTTCGGTGGAAACGCGGCATTAGGTGGTGCTAAAAAAAGTACCAGCTAGCAGGTACTGTACCCAGTGGAAAACCGCCCAAAAGTGAACCGTAACGAACTGTACCATGCCGTACCATGCAGTGGAAAAGCACTATAATTGCAAATAGCAATGGATTATTTATATATATATATATATATATATATATATATATACACATACTAAGTGAAAATAACAGCATTTTTAACAATATGCTATTTACACTAAGTGTAGATAGTGATAGATTCTATTTACACTTAAAATAGTAGGATTTTCTGCAATTTATACTACTTATTGCAAATAGTGGCAATTATTTGCACCTCAGTATTATAGTACATCATAACACAGTATGCAATAATAATGTATTGAGTGTAAATTATTATTTTAATTCAAATTATTAAATGGATGCCACTTTATTGGAACAATCAAGCCTTCCCTATACCTATCCTAACCCTACCCAATACTTTATTTTCAGCTTTGTGATTATTTACTTAATTTTTTAATGAAAATAAATGCCTTTCCAATGTGATATGAGATTTTAAAAGGGAGAAAAAAGTTTGGTAAAAGGTGGATTCGAACCCAGGTCAATTGCATCAAAAAGACTAGGGTACGCATGTTACAATTTTTGCCACTGAAGCTGACAACTGTTGGCAGTCTTTTATAGTTTTGACCATCATTATCACACGTTTGTGGGTGGGGCTAGTGTAAACAGCCTCTGGCAACAAGGAGGGATATTTACACTTGCAAATAGACACTCCGTAACAATATACTGTGAAAAATGGTATAAAAATGTATTTCACTCAACTAACCCTAACTCAAAAGACCATGTTTAAAAAGGTCAGTTTAATTAGCAATGACAAATGGAAGCTTGTTTCCACCATAAAAAATTTAAAACTTGTGACTTTTTATCTCACAATTCTGACTTGTTTCTAAGAATTGTGAGATATGAACTAAATTTATAAAAATAAAAAGTTATTAAGTCAGAATTGCAGGATATAAACTTGCAATTGTGAGAAATAAATTCAGAATTGTGAGATATAAACTCGCACATCTGAGATTTTTCCCGCTACATTTTTTTTCGCAATTGTATTTCTATATCCTGCAGTTATGACTTCTGAGATATAAACTCACAATTGTGAGTTATAAAGTCCAAATCAGAGGAAAACAACTCAACTCACAATTCATATTTTCAAGTACAGTTGTGAGTTTATATCAATTACAATTGATACAGATTATAAAAAGGTAAGAAAGCGATGGTTCTTTAAAGAACCTTTGACTGAATGGTTCTTTGTGGTACCAAAAATGTTTTTTTAAGCACCTTTATTTTTAAGAGTGCAGTTCGCAATTGCTATATTATATCATGCAATTCAATACTTATTGCTCACAAATGCAAGTATACATCACATAATTCTGAGAAGCAAAGTTAGAATTGTGAGATAAAATTTGGTATTTTATTAGGTATTCAGTGGCAAAATGGGCTTCCATAAAAACCTCCTACTTAAAATATTCTACTATTGCTCCAAAGATGAATGAAACTAAATGACATAATTTCCAAGATTCATGGGTCAATCAGCTTCATTAGAAAGTGTAGTCATGCTAGTATGATTAGCAGTATGGCTATGCTTTACCAAAACCACCACTAACTAGAATAAATAAGTCTGGTCATATCGGGTATTTTATCCGCTATGCGACTTACTTGTTCTCACAGTACTGCCCATAGTAGTCCTGACTGCACTCGCACGTGTAACCGTGAGAGGAGCTCGGCTTACGAACACACGTGGACAAATGCTCACAGGGGTTCAGATGACATGCATCAACACAGTCTTTGCCAAAGAAACCTGTGAGTGACAGAAAGACAGAAAAAGAAAAAGGATGAAAGAAAGAAATTTGATGAATGTCTTCTGAGATCAGATGCGTCTGTACAGATGCAGTGAATGCGATGCAGGTGTCAGTACCGGGGTCACAGACGCAGGTGTGTGCATTCCAGTCATCTGTGCACTGGCTGTTGTCAGGGCAGATGTTGGAGTCGCAGGGGTTGGCTATATCGCAGCCTTCTTCCACGTGGATCTTTAATGCCTGCTGCATGTTGATGTTAGCTGTGTTGGTGGCAGTCTCCCCCATCCTGACACCCTGTGACACGTTTGCATAAAGTCAGTCACTTTTCAATCATTCGTGAGATTTAATATAATGTTGTCTTACAAGATTATACACGCCTTATGCACCAAAGCCAAACTTGACACATTGATTGCTTAAACACAGATAAATGTTTATGATATGAATACATGAATAAATACAATAAATATATTGATTAGAATAATTCCGCTAGGATATTATTAATATAACCAGAAATATTATGTACAAAACAATTGCTTAATTTTTTTTTTTGTCCTGTATACTTTTTTTGTCAAGGATCAATGTATTACACATTTATGATTCAAAACAGCTACTGTATCATGCAAGTTGAAAGATTCAAAGGCTTCCTCTTGGCCTCACCTGCATGCATCCCTTAAAACCCTGCTCGACACTGTTACTCTGTCCCAGAAGTCCACCAATGAACAGACTCTTCAGCTTGAGTCCAGGCAGCTGGTTTCCGATCTCTGCTGACTTCTGAAAAGCATGGAAGACTTCAGTAAAGAAGTTTTAGCAAAATACTGTTCTGTTTTTTAAGTCCACAGAACTCACCATAAACATGTCGTAGTCCAGGTACACATTTGCCATGTACTTTGTGTCCTTCCCATCTTTGCTACTCCTCAGCTTCACAAGGAGGTGATGCCATTCCCCGTCATTCACTCGGACTTCTGGGAAATCCAGCGTGGCCACTTTCTGCTCCCCCAGAAGTACTTGAAACCGCACATACTTGTCCCTTATCTTAGAACAAGTCAGGAAATGTTTTAAAATGACAGTCATACCTGATTAGGAAATGGTATAAGAATGAATTTGCATCAAATAAGAATGACCTGTATGACATTCGACACTCACCAGAAGGTGTACTTGAGATGAGTCTCCAGCGTTGACTTGCATTAGGGTTGCGGATCCAATGCTTTGTCTGGTGCGAAACATTAGGCTGATGTACCAGGGCACAGCGATGGTGATATCAGGGTCGTTCCATGACACAATGGCACGACCATCAAAGTGCTGTGGCGAAGGCATGACTGCAACAAAGTAAGAAGCAGTTTATGACTGACTTCATAAAAGATAAAGGCTTTTTTTTTCAGGAAAATTGAGACTTTTGGCTCTGAGACACATATTTAAAAGAGTGGAAAAGCCTTAAACAAATCAAGACTTATCAGTGACGTACTCCCGTCTAGTGTTTGATTTGTGTGCAGGCAATTTAAATAGCAGAAGTATGATGGTATGGAAATGCTACAGTAGAGTCACAAAGTCAAGTGAGGACTGGAGAACCCTTCAGCTATAAGCCCTGATCACTGGCAGAAAGAGTGTGAAGAATCTCTACACTAGCACAATCCACGGTTCCTGCTGCTGCCTTGAAATCACTCTGTTATAGAAGACATTTCCATGAGAGAGAAGCAAAGAATTAAAAATGAGACTTGCGAAGTCTTAAAAAGTAATATTACATTCACGCGTATGTTTTATTTTCTAGTACCATGCTCTGGAACTTGAGCTTTATACATAAATTCGATAGTCATACATACACACTTTCGGCTTAACCCATGATTCTTTAAAACCTGTAATATTTCTGAAATTTGAAGATGCATAATGAACCAACGTATCACAAATATTTCCAGACAACACTAACATGACTGAAATCTGAGAGGTCACCAAGGAACTGCCAGCCACTGCAGGCAGAATGACGTTTTTTACTAGAGATGGACATTCTATCTGTGCTATGGCAGAAGAGTAGAGGTGATAATATCTAAATCACGCTCTGCCCGCTCTGGAAACACGCCATTAGCTCTAAAACAGTGCTATCCTGTAACGAAAACAAACCGCAAAATTGGGGCTACTTCAGGCATCCATCTAATCAGTGTCAAAAATAACACCCTTTCCTGGCAGGCATGCTTCCCTGCCAAAACATAAAATTGGAGAAGGCTGTTTCAGTCAACACGGTTGTTTGTTAGATGATGATATGACTTAAACATCCAGAATTTAGAATAGAGTGCTGCCCAAACAGGCCTGTGGCGGGACCTGAACAAGAACAGCGTGATTCATGCTATCCCCTCTTGTTTGGGTGTCCCAAGCCTTACAGAAATTCCAACCGCAAAAAAACGGCCAGTGGCAATGTCAAGTACACTATCATTTGGGTTGTTCAAACACATGCAATCACACCCACTTTCAAACACAACTTACAATTAATCACAGTGGAGTTGTAAAGTAGTGTGTACAGTCCTTTTGAGTGTGTATCAGAATTGACTGCCAAAGTCAACTGTGACAAGCATGTTTTTTTAAAGCACTGACTTCACAAACCCACCAAAAAAATTTGGTAAGAACAGAAGGACCTGTACTTCCTGTAGTTGTGAGGAAATGTGGGAGCAGTCATTTTAATCTCTGACAGTTGCTCCGAAACTGACAATTAAACTCTATTTAATTGTTATGTTCTAAGATTTCTCATTTTGTGCCAAATCTCAGACAGCTTTGCAGTATCCTTAACAGAGATGGCAATCCCAGAATGCACTGCAACAAGCTTGGCAGAAGAGTTGAGGGAAAACTATTAATATATGTAATTTAGGGCTATAATGATATTAGCTTTTAGATAATAGTGGATCCTGATAGAACTCACAGTAATGAAATTATCACAATATCTAAATTATCAGTCATATTCACCTTTATCTTTTTTTCTGGCCATTCAATCACACTTCTAAAAAAAGTGTAGAAAGATTAAGATAGAGTTTAGCACTAGATTATTCATTGATATTAGCATATGTGTAATAAATATATGACATCAATATTGTAAAAATATATTATATATATTTTAAAAATATATAGCGCTGTTATCAGTATACTGCTACATTCCCCAAATATCACTCATTAGCCAAAATCTATTAAAACTGGACTATTTCACCCAGTATCAGTGTGTTTGTTTATTACATAATCAAACTGTTACATTAGCATCATGCTAGTGTATCTGAAGTTGAGAAAAATACTTATATTTCATCAGTTAGTGAAAAGTATCAATAAAAATTCTTACATTTAATAAAAATATATATATTTTACTTAACATTTGTGTTTTGTCTACATTTATAATAGTAAAAAGGTGTTAGCTTAGCAACAAGCTAACATCAAACATTTTGTGAGAAACTTTTTTTAAATTTTATTTTTTTAAATGTTGCCTCAGCACATTATTATCTGAGGATTTATCTATCATATAAATCTGAACCTTACATCTGTTTGCCATTTGATTTGACCCAAAGGACCACAACATCAGGTTGTAAAACTAAAGCATTTTTTTGTTGTTGTTGGCACTGAGTGACTACATTAACATGCAAAGTAAGGTAAGGTAAGGTAATTTATTTATAAAGCACAATTAAAAGTAGGGGCATTATTGGAAATACACTGGCAATGCTCAGAGTATGTGGAGTATATATCCGTAAGGTTGATTTGGGGCTGTAAAGGAGAGTGACTGATGCTTATCTGCAAAGACATTTCCCTTTCAGGAAACACCATCACATTAAAGCCACTGCCTGCTTCCTTTAAGTCCATGAGCAATCAACACCCAGTCCAAAATAACAAACGCATACACGGATGCTCATCGCATGCATGCACATGCATTCATGTCCACTGGCACACTACCAAATAGTCCCACCTACCCTGATCGCAGTTCTTGCCACCCCGGCCTTCAGGACAGTCACAAAAGTAGGTGTTCCACTTATTTTCACACTGAGCGCCGTGCTGACACAAACCCTCATAGCAGAAGTTCTTCTTCGCTGGACAGCCTGACAGTGCAATAAATATATTGGTTTTGAGTTACAACAATCTAAAAACAAGTTCACAATATGATTTTGAACTGTAATGGTTTATGTCAGACCTTCAGTGGTGCCGTTATTGGCGATGTGACTGGCCATGTCAATGGATTTACTGTCAATCATCAGGTTCCTCATGCAACCCACAAAGTCACGGTTTCGTATGGGGAAATCCTCTGGAAGGTTGGGCACCCCGCCAAGCAGAAGAGGCCCAGTGAGATCCAAAGACCTGAAGAGGGAAAACAAAACTTTAAAATGTGCCACCAAACTCTCCAACAAGTTAATGGCATCACAATTTAACAAGTTGTCCTGCTTTCTACTATCTAAAGCCTAAAGTATACTTTGGTTTTTGATATGCATATGCTAGTATATGTGTAGATTTAATGTGCATCAGTACAATATGCACGATTTTTCATGTGCTTTGAAGTTTTTACTAATTAGTTGGTCCAAAAGTTGCCCCTAGAAAAAAAAAAACCCAAAAAAACACTGGAAACAGCAAAAACAACATTCCTCTAAATTAGTGAGCACTTGTGTGAAGGGCTTAAGAACTACTCACAACTTTTATTTCTCATAACTTCTGGAGAGAAATAGTGCAGATACTTTACAAAGATGAACCTTTTTAGTGCAAATTCGTTGAGTGCCTGTGTTCCTAGATGTTATCAAACGCAGAACATTTTGTAAACCTATGCATTCAGTTGTATGAATACCTTAAAGAACAAATCATACTTCAGTTTTGATGCAAACTAAGGTCTGCATGCAGTTTACTTATGCAGTTCACCAATGTTACATGAAAACCTATTGTCAGTTGTCACCATTTTTTATTTTTGTAAATAAGTCTCTTATGCTCACCAAGGCTGCATTTATTTTTATTAAAAATACAGTAAACTGTAATACTGTTTAACATTATTACAATTTAAAATAGCAGTTATTTATTTTAATATGTAGTTTTATAAAGCTGTTTCACATGATCTGTCAAAAAACATTTTAATACGCTGATTTGGTCCTCAAGAAGCATTATTATTACCATCACAAATGCAAACAGTTGCATATATACAGTAAATAAAAAAATTGGTCCCAATACGAAAGTGTACCAGACCATCTGATCCCCCTTAATATAAGCTTGATTAAAAGCTTTCTAAGACAGAAGCAAGACAGGTGAAAGGGGGCGTGACCTTCCTTAACCAATCTGTCAATCACAGTGTCCATGACAACAGAGCCATAGGGAGTGGAATGTTGCCATGCAGTATAAAACAGGTCGGTGCTTATCAGACTGGAGCGACGGGTTAAACCTTCTCATTTATCTGTTGTTCTTTCTTTGAAGTGTTAATGCACAGCCCTGTTCCAGCATGCAACATCATCTGATGCTGCAATTGCCACTTAAAGTCTGAGAAGATCCTTCACAAATGAAAGATTTTTGGACGTGTGTCCTGAAGGTCTATGAATGGGCGTGAGAGAGTTCACAAAAGCGCAATTATAAATAATTACCAAAGGCTGATTATCAAGGAGTTATTGTTTGATTTACGAGGAGAGAGGGGTAAACTCACTTCTTCTGTCCCGTCTGGGTGCCCTGGGCAGCACAGGAATAGTTGCTGATCTGACTTCCGAAACGCACAGCCATGGCGATGTCACAGTCGTCCACCGCGACTACCGCCACCTTCTCATCCGACGGCCCTTGAGGCAAACCCAAGTGACTTATCTTAGGCTGAAAAGAGAAGAAATAAGAAAGATAAGTTCAAGATTCAAACCGAAAATGGATGAGCACAGATTCACAAAACACATTTTGAAACTAGACTGTTTATAATTTTTAGTATATGACAATGAGAGTGTTGTTTGTTCCTGCAAAACTAGCAATACTTTTTATGTACTTTCAACTACCCTTGTGAAAAAGGTTTGCATAATTGTATTCAATGTACATTTTCATGACAGTTTCTTTTACATGCTTACTTTTAATCAAGACTTTTAAAATGTGCACTTTGTAATATTTTACTATATTTTGAATCATTGTTTAATAATCTTTTATCATGCTTAAACAACTACACTTTTTGTGTTGACTCACTTACTTTAGTTCGTGTAAAGCACTTGATTATAATTTTAACTATAGTGTGATATTCAATATTACATTTAAAATTATGGTCACACTTTATTTTAGGGTCCAATTCTCACTATTAACTAACCATTAACTATGACTTTTGCCTCAATTAACTCCTTATTTGTTGCTTATTAATAGTTTATAAGGTAGTTGTTAAGTTTAGGGTATTGGGTAGAATTATGGATGTCACGCAATATATGTACTTTATAAGCACTAATAAACAGCCAATATGTTAATAATAGACATGCTAATAAGCAACTAGTTATTAGTGTGAATTGGACCCTATACTAAAATGTTACCAAAATTATTATATTTTAAATGCACTAAATGCAACTGCAAATATATTGAAATAAATGGAATAAAAGTTTCAATAGATATAACAAGTGTTGAGAAACGATTAATCGGAATTAATCACATCCAAAATAAGTTTTTGTGTACATATTATATGTGTTTGTACTGTGTATATTTATTATGTATATATAAAGACACACTCATACAGTATATATTTAGAAAATATTTACATGTATATATTTATATTCACATATTCTTTGGGATGCGATTAATCGTGATTAATCATTGCCTAGGATAATAATAACATGAAATTATATTTTAGTTTACCATAAATGTTGGTAAGTATTTTTGGCAGTACACGCTAACCATATTTCAAAGACATTAGTGATTATGAAATGACTTAGAAGGATGTACTTAAGTCCTACTTAAGTGGGTCAAGCTAATGATATTTAATATAGATTTAAAATAAAATACATTTTCATTTCATTGCAAATAAAAGTGCATTTAAGTGTCAGTTCTTATAATGCATAATATTTACATAATAAGAACTCTTTCTCCTACAAGGATACACAAGTAATATGCAATGAGGTTACACAGCAAATAATCCTATACATCTCAAGCTGTGTTGCATTTTCTTTTTAGTGTTGTAAAGTGAAAAAGACAACAGATGTCAGGCTCTTGTAATAAGCTCATCCCATTTAATCAATAATATCTATAATATCTGCACATTTCAGAAATGTTTCAGTTAACACCTTTCATGTAATCTTTACGTGATGCATTTCATTTTGCATAGAGACTGCATCAAATCTCAGACTTATTTTTGTCCCAGCAAGATTTATGGACTGAACTACTTTTGATAAATCTCATTTCAGAAGTCTATTTCATGAGTATGTTGCCAATGTAAAGATGACTCCGGATGTTTACAGAATCCTTTGCACACATCGCTCACAGATCAAAGCGGTTTACAGGAGATATATCTATGTGCCATGTGTTGGCTCTAAACACCTAGCACAGGGCAGATCTGGGCCATCTGTGTGATTGTGTAATGCACGGCAAAAAAAGTGACAGTTGGAAAGTAAAGTTGTGTTGTGTGTAAGCATTCACTCCCAGCATGGCACACTTTCCAATGCACAGCAGCTTTATCTATCACTGCCACTCCTACAGAAATAACTCTTTCCTACTGCAAAAGCACTCACACTTTCCATTAGGTGACGTCTAAACATTGTGCAATTTCAGTCTATTTTTCTTTTTGCCTTCCTGTTGCTATATACGTATATGAATATTTATCTCAGTGTTCGCTTCACCTACTGACACACAAAGTCCCAGGGGTTGATTTTTTACTAATACTATCAGATTTTAACCTTATTTGATTACATTAAAATCATTTAGAAGTTATGCAATTATTATAAAAAAAAAAAAAAAATCAACTTTTCAAATGCCTATTATTTATAGATTTTATGGTTACCCATGTCCTGGACCAAAACTTACAATCTTAAACTAGGCTCCATAAAATTGTACCTAGGAAATTATACTTTGATTAAGAAGATTACAATTAAGACTATTCATGAAAAAAAAGGAAATGCAACAAAATTATATTTGACCTTGACAATTGTAAAATACTACTGCTACTACTATTAATAATAATAAGAGTGACAAATATGTCTTAATGTTTAAAATTTAAAAACACAATGACCAAATAAAAATAAAACATCTTTCCAACTTTGTCTGTTTGTCTGTCAATCTGTCTAGCCATAGACATATTTCACAAGTTTCTCATGGGGATGTGAAAAGGTGAATCGAATGGGAATTCCTTAAAGGGTGTGGTCTCAGACACAAACCCATCAGGTACCAGCATAGACCAAAGCAGCTTCTAAGATCTTGAAAAAAAAGTGGGGGTCTGTCTTTTAAGGGAAACACGCTGGGCAGGTGAATTTTGCTGAATTCATTTGGCCTGTTTCCAGCAGGATATGAGGGTGTGAGGTATTATTCAGATGGATATCTCTGCTCATGCTGGGTGCTTTCAACCCGTATCTGGCTCATAATCTGGAACCACTTGTATATACTCACTTTTTAAAACTTCTATGGTGTTTTTTTTTTTACTTATTTACTTATTTTTAAAGTATTACATCTAAATCATATATTTAAGATTTGTATACTTTTTTTTATTATGTTAATTATGTTAAGATTTACATTAAAAAATTAGAAATGTAATCTTTTTATATGTAGGATTTTAAGTTTAAAGTTTGATTCGTTTTAATTAAATGTACACATTTATATTTAGATCCAACATTTAAGATTTAACTTTCTATTTGAATATTTAAAAATATAATTAGTTGAAATTTATGTCTGTGGAAATCTCTATCTCTATTCTGACACTCATGCCACATATTCAACTTGGGAACTGATTTTATTTAATGGGTCTCATTTATTATAAATAGCAACAAAAATAATAATAATCTTTTAAATTGTTAATGCGTCCATTCCTATATGAACTGTTGCATTGGATTTATAACTTAAGTAAGAATGGTTTAAAAATTGATTTATAAAATAAAAAAACACTATATCACCTGACTTTGATCATAATAACTGTGTGCCTTGTACCGTACAGTACAACACAGTCAACAAGCGACCAGGTCAAGTACATTCTCCCCACTGCCTTTGATTTAGTAGCTCAGCTTCATGCTGCTTGATTTCACCAACTCATTTATCTGACCTCTTAATCAGTGGAGTAGAAGAACAACACTCCAGCTGCCCAACACTGCAGGAAACCACTGTTTTTCTGAAAGCTGCCATCCGAAAAATCACAAAAAGCAATGATAAGACACGGTTCACGATTTGCTGAAAGAAACCAAATGTATTGTATTGCATTAGCAGAATGACCTTGAACATGACTTCAAAATGGACTCTATTTACCTAGTACCTACATAAATCATTAGTGCGCGTTATTCCAAAAACAAGTTTTTATAATGTTTCATCAAAATATAATGTCTTGTTTTTTTCCGTTTACACTGAAACGCAACCCCAGAGTTTTCAGACTAAATGGGGTCGACTGCATTTTCAAAAGTCTCTGTTTTCGAGGGTCAGAGTAGTGTAAACGACAGGCGCAAAAATGATCCGTTTTTAAACGAAAACGCACTAGTGTAAACATAGCCTTAGACTTTGTTTTACTTGGTCATTTAGCTCTATTCCTATAGGCAACACACAGTTTTCATACTCCAATCAAATTCTGAAGGATAAAATAATTCCCACCCTGTTTCTTTTTATATACTTTTTTCGTTTATCTCAGAAATACACGTATATCACAGTACAGAGGTTAAACAGGTTGCAGAAGGCAATTAACGTTTACTTTATTATGCATATCTTGCTAATGAAAAATTATTGTAGGTGTGCAATAAAAATGGATGCATATTGCTTATAAATATGCACTTCCATAGCACAGAACACTTTATGGAGGTCTCACTTTGTATCATTTAATGTCATTTTGAGTATTAGGACTTTTGGCTGTAGACTTTTGCATCTTGACACATCCGAGCACAGTGTAATACATTGTTGCAACTCGTAAAAATCTCTGTTTGCTCTTCTTTTACCTCACTGCTCACTGTCTAGGGTAAACAACTGAGATAGATCTCACTACTGTTTCTTGCCTAAGGGGTTGTTAAGGGAGTGTTAAATCCTCGTGCGTCCGGGTGCAATTTGAATCAGATTAGCCTCGTTTGCTCTTTTCGTGGTGTAAAATGACCGACAGACCTAAACAAAGACTTCTGTGTTGAGACAAGACGCCATTACCCAGAATCCCACTAAGTTTCGCTGTTTCCCAGACCTGCGAACAAACAAATTTTCATATATGCTTTTTGAAATGTACAAAAATATCCGATCAAATGAATGACATACAATGTTTGATGACTAAAGCCTATTAGCCTAAATATCACTAATCCCGCTTTGAACTTGTTATTCGACTTTTCCTCTGCTCTTTCTCTATGAAAACCGCTCTGGTACGGCGGTAACCTCACCAGCAGAGGGTTTGTTGGGGATCGTATCAGATCTCTGGGGGTTCTGGCTAAATGCCACACATTACTGGCAGAACAGAAAACAAGCTGGGCTCCAAACGTGCACCTCAGGCACAGATGGGAGCGCTGTTTGGGCAGGTACCACCAAACTGTTTTTATGTAGACTGAAGGTTTTGTACACATACAGATTCCTGTCAGCTGTTTAACAAAAATATTAGCTATCAGTGTTTTACTAACGCAGTATTTTAGTCAGCGTCTGGCTGCATACCACGCGTCCCCCAGTTTCTTACAAAGGCAGGTGTAAGGTTTCCACCTCAGGCTGCTCTGCGCATTAAAACACTGCATATGTATGTTTTGCTATGAATTAATCTGGATCGGGGTGTTGTAAGTGTGATTTTTTTTCACCCAAACATCTCCCCTATGTGATATGGCAGTGAGGCAGACTAATGCAGGTGATTTTATCCAGGTCAGCAGATGCGAGATTTGGTTTCACGGCGGAGTAGGTGGTACATAAACGGATATATGGGAGAAATGAGGGTTTCTCACAGGTATAAAAAGTTGCCAAACTGATATGGATAAAAATATATGTAGATCTCTACAATTATCTTTGGTGGAGGATACTGTATTGTCATTAAGACTGTCATTGGTACAAATATTATTAAATCATAATACACTTAATACTGTATTTCTGAACTCATTCATATTAGGGCTCAGATTTACTAACAGTCTTTTGCCGTTTAATTAGCACTGTCAGGATTTACTAAAGACGGGCATTGAGGAGTTAGCGCTAAAAAGGCGTGGACACAGTTATTTTTGCACTTGACCTTTTTGAATATGCATTTTTGGGAATTTCCCTTTTTGACGTAAAATGGGAGGGCAGTATTAAAATGAATCTCGCAACGCGATTTCATTACGTTTGCGCTCGTCAAATCACTGGTATTTGCGCCATTTTTTTACACCCAAAAACAAGCATGTCAAACAATTTTAAGCTTGAAATGGCTGCAATTATTGTTGCTAGGATGAGGCACCATAGAGAACATAGAGCGCGTAGTAGAAGGGAGAGGTTTATTTTCACATGTATTACTTTATTTGGAATCCTAGAAGAACACATTATGCGAAGCTGAACTTATCTTTATGCTAATTTGCGCTGTATTTAGAAGTAAAATCTAATTTCCATAATGACAAACACAATCTGTGTTCTTTAATTCTCTCATTGTCAGTAAACTCGCACAAATTTCCACGCCCACCGGTGCTGTTTCAGAACTGCGCTCTCGCGCTAATTTGCCATCTTTGGTAAAAAAGTCTTATTTTCGTATTATAGTATTAGCTTTTATTTTTATATTTTCAATTATAATTCTAGCTTGTTTTAATAACGGTGCTTTTGTAATAATAATAGTGCTTTTAATAATCTGCTTTTTCATTTTTTATATTAATATTTCTTTTTAGCTTTAATTTAAGTTCTAAATTAAGTTTTTAGTCATTTAAGTCTTTCAACTTAAACTTATTGTTTGAGATTTTTTTAAGTTTACTATTTTCTTTTTTTTTTTACTTCAGCTTCATTAGCTTTTTAAAATTAAAACATTAAATAACAGAATTGAAATATTATGCATTTTCTGCCTATACTGTCTTTTTCTATGTATGGGGCAGACTCCTGAAATCTACTGTTGTGGGTGTGTTTGCATTATCTGATCTGCATGATACCTTTTGTTAGATGAATACTAAAACAGTGCTTATAGTTTTTGCAGATGCATGCGCAATTCGGTCATAATAAATTCCCTCTGTGTGCACTCATTTGTTAAGGCAGGGTGCTGCCTCCTGCACCCCCACCCCTTGGTTTCTGGGTAATTCATCTGTGAAATCAGCTTGACCTTTTAAAACTTTTCTTAGCTAGACTTTGACTGATTGAAACTTTTGATTTATATGTATATAAATATAAATATGAAGTAATTTAAGTCATTACATTCATTATATTATGAATATATATTATTCATTATATTATGTATGTCAAAGAGAGTATGAAGTTTCTTCATTTTTAAATAAATGAACTGTCTCAAAAGGATTAGTTCACCCAGAAATAAAAACTCATCATTCACGCATCTGAAAGTCAATATTTACTGCGTGCAAATCGAGTCAGTTTTCAACTGTTATCTGGTTTTTCACATATAATCTTCTGATAACTGCTTAATCTTCTGATAAGTTGTATCGTTTTTATGGTGCTTTTACAACTTCATTGTAACTACGTGGATAAAGAACAACACAATGGTGAGTAAACGATAACCAATTTTTTTTTTTTTTCTGAGTGAACCATTCCTTTAAAAGAGGCCTCCAGCTAAGGTTTTCTCTTGCGTGTTGAAATCTCCCGTCACTTCTACAGACGGGTCTCTAGAGACGGAGGGTTTGCTGGAGCCATGGCAACACACTTGATCCCAACAGCTCCTGACAGAGGATGAGGTCAGAGAGAGAGAGGCTCGCTCAAACCTTCAGTTCACCCGAACAGACCGGGGGGAAGTATTTAGAAAGAATGGCTTTAAAAAGAATCATATCACCGAAAACTGGATTTTCATGTTCTTTCAAAATCAACAAGATGTTCTAGATTTACACACAAACACACACAAACAAAGCGTGACAAAACAAAGACATGATTTGCAGTCGCACACTTCGTAATGTCTTTCATTTTAATTAATGTATTAATGTAATAAAAATGTATGTTTTATTTTAAAAATGGATTGGTTCCTTGTGCCAAGAAGACCAAGTAGGCCTGCCCCCCGACTAAGGATTTTTCTTGTCAACCAGTTGCACGTTTATATTAAATTGATTTATATAATAACCTACTAAACCATCTTTTAATATGCATTTAATTGTATTATAGCCTGTGTTCCACGCTTAAGCGTGTGCTTGAAGCTTGCCGCTAAGCACCGTCAAAAGTGATGATTATGAATGCGTCAGGGAAAAAGAAGACTTTTTTAATAAATTGTTACTAAACTAGTGCCTTCTCAGTCAGTATTGGCTGCAAACACCAGTGCTGACTCTCCATCTCCACAGTAATGGACGTGCCTTTAATAGAGAAATGCAACTTTTCATACGGACTACAAAATTAAAGAACATTTCAAGCTTTTATATATATATATATATATATATATATATATATATATATATATACATACAAAGCTGGGTAGCTTACTCATGAATTGTAATCAGTTACTGATTACAGATTACATGACAAAATTTGTAGTCAGTAATATAATCTCTTAGATTACACATTTTTGGTAACGTAATCTGATTACTTTTGGATTACATTTAGATTACATTTGTGCTAACCCTTATTTGATGAACCCTTATATTGAATTAGCCTAATGTTATACTATTTTGACATATACAAAGAAAAAATATATGGCACAAAATATATTTAATTCACCAACAAGAGCCACAATTTTTTTTCAATGCAATGTATGGACAGTTAATACTTACAAAATACTAACACTAATGTGCCTTGCTGTTATTGTTTGCTAGTAACGCTGAATAAAACTTATAATTAATTACTTATAGTTAAGTAAATTTGGAAAACAGCTACACTACAAAAAATAATATTGAAAAACATGAAATTCACAGCAATATCACTGCCAGGTTAAATATTTAATCTAATAAAACACTAGAAGTGTATATGAATGTATCAATGAAAAACAAAAACAAAAATAGTTAAGTGCAAACATGAATTTTGAAAAAGACTAAAAAAGGAAGAAAAAAAGGAAATTTAGGAGAATTAATGAATTGTGAACAACTTATTACCATTGTGTCAATAAAATGTAATCATGTAATCCATAAAAAAGTAACTGTAGTCTGATTACGAGTATTTTAAAAAGTAGTTTACTCTAATTACAAGAACTTGAGTTTTGGAATCTGATTACGTAATCCAAATTACATGTAATCCGTTACTACCCAGCTCTGTATATATATCAGGAAATAATAAGAACATTTCTCCTTAAAAATAATCACAAATGAAGTTTTGTTCCTTTTCCTAATCCATTAGCAGTATTAATAAATCCAAACAGGCCTGGCATAACTCTATGAGAAACTCGCTCTAGAGATGTTTGACCCTGTTTGGGCACATTGTACATCTGATAGCTCATTTACAGAGATCAAAATTGCAGTCTTAAGGGTACATCAATGTTTCTGCTCTGAGCAAGGTTCTTAAGTTTCACATTCTCAAATGATCTGTTCTGGACATGTACTGTTCAGCCCATCCAGTGTACTACAAGCCCAAGAGTAAGAATCAATCACCGATATGCGAACGTGTTTCTTAGTGTTTCGACTGCTTACACAAGTCAGTACAGGAAAACACGACTGTAAACGGCCCTAAATGGCTTGTGTTTTCCCCAGAGGGACAAACTGAGCTCGGGGTTTGACAGTAACGGTTGTGTGGAAGCCCTGGAGTTCAGGTAAAACTGCTCAGCTTTCAGATAAACCCGCCGCTGCTGCCACTGGCCTGTCAGTTAAATGGGAAGACAACTGTGTTATGAGGGATTAGTGCCGAATGTCAATCAACAGATTGGGTTACACACAAAACTACAAAACACCATAAAAAAAAAAAACTGATGATAGAGTCATCTTACACTTTCGCATTACTTGTGAAATATATTCAGGTATGCCAGCTTTCTCAGAGCTGTGAATGTGGGTATGTTAAGCTGTTCTTTTTTCTTTTCTTTTTTTACCCCGTTGTTCTTTTTTTACTCATTTTGAACCCATTCTTTGTGTCACATTTTTTTTTATCATATTTTAAACTTTAGGATTATCTCTCATTTAAATATATTCATATTCAAATAGCAATTAAAGTATTATATTATTTAATATATTTAAATCCTCTCATGTGGTCATTTAAGTGGAAAACAGTGGGGAAAACATGGCTTGATTCTTATTATTTTAACAGAATTTTACTGTATTTACTATATATATTTTATTTATTTCTGCTTTTCTCCTGAAAAACCTTCCTTTATTAAATATATACATATAAATGCACACACACATTGGGATTTGTGGTTTATGGGGACTTTCAACAAGCACAATGGTTTTTTTTTTATTATAATATTATTAATAATATTATAATATATTAATATAATTTCTTATTCTGTATGATTTATAAGTCTTGAATTGCAGGGACACCAAAAGTATCCTCATTAATCACCTTCACGTTGTAATACCTATGTTATACCAATGTCATTATACAAATTTGTGTCCTCATAAACCGAATAAACATGCACACACGAACACACACACACAAGGGTAATTTTTACAATAGAGTAAGTCTAGCTTAAGAGATGCTTTAAGGAAATATGCTAATTATTTCCACCACACACATACACACACCCAAACTTTCTTTCTCTCCTCTGTGGAATTGTCTAGAGCAGGTGTCATGGCAGAATCTATCTGTGTATGACTGAATGTTGTGCGGTACGGGGTGTCTTTGTCACACTGATCTCCTTCACTATCAAACAGTATTACCTCAACCGCCCTCTGGCTGTGTAAACCTAGAGCTGTGAATAATTCAAGGTAACTGGCCCTAGTTCACACACACACACACACACACACACACGCCCTCAGGACATACACATAGCACAGTGTTGTCGGCTGGCCTACGGGACATGGGGACCACTTTTAAACTCATCAGTCTCAATAACACATCTCATTTATCAATGTTCGGCCGTGTTCCAGACGGTGAGAGATGGACGTGTGCTTTTGTCTCGTGCTACGTGCGTAATCTACAAAACTCGCCTTTAAGAAGGAAAAGTGTGCAGGTACAAAGCCATCTCTTATTTCAGGTGCTGTCCACTTCTCCTCACCAAACAGGTTTCTGAAGACATTCATGTCCCATAATGAAACTCTTTACAGTCTGGATAGACCAAACCCCAAAACTATGATGAATACTGAATTACAAGAAGATCGTACAGATTTTGGCCAATATATACTAGACAAACTGCTCACACTTTATTTTAAGATCCATTTCTTGCTATTAACAAACCATTAACAATGACTATTGTCTGAATAAAATACTTATTAATAGTTAGTAAGGTAGTTGTTAGGTTTAGGTATTGGGTAGGATTAGGGATGTAGAATATGGTTATGCACAATATGTGCTTTATAAGTTCTAAAAACAGTCAATATGTTAATAATTGGCATGCCAATAAGCAACTAGTTAATAGTGAGAATAGGTCTCTATACTAAAGTGTTACAGACAAGCTACTACACTATAATAAATAGCATTATTTTTCATTCATATCCCATTTTAATGTGCAGAATATTATTAACTACAAGCAAACAATTCAACACTAGAGGCAGTAAACTCCAACAACTTTTGTTCTTTTTCAGACAAAGGATGATTTGCAGGTCCACAGTTTCGATTAATAAACCTGATTTTCACACTTGAGGAACATCAGTTCGGCATTAGTTAACACAATCAGGTATTGGGTGTCGGGTATCAGGTTGGGTTTAATGTTGGGGATATTTCCAACACGACAAAGCATTAATTTTTGCAACACTCACCTGAAGCAATGTAATAAAAACAAAGCAATAAGCGCCTATATCAACATAACAAAAATGTGGCAGGGTCACATATTGAACCCGCGTTTTAGCGCCACTCACTGGACGTCACTTTTGAACTGCCTCGAAACGTGCAGTAAGGTACATAATAACGGTGTTGCAGAAATGTATTTAAAGGCATGTATTTCCAGTGAGCCTGGGTTGAAACAATTGGTTATCTAAAAATGTTTTATATATATATATATATATATCTACTGGAGAAAAAGCACTCCCGAAACGTTGCCTATCAACTCTAATGGGTACAATCATTGATTTGTTCTCAAAAAGTACCCAGACTTCGCAGAAACTGACCTCCTTCCTGTACACCACAGTATGATGAATGAGTAGGTCAAAACGGTCTGTTCTAAAGTAAAACAGACCTGATCGTACATTCAGCTCGAGTGCATTCTTCTAGCGAGAGCTTTCTGGAGTGAATGACAGCTGAATAGCGGGTGGAAGAAGATCTACAAACCGAAGAAATCAGCAGTCATTCTTGATCAAATCTGCACTAATCTCCTCAAACACTGTGCCAATTATCTTACTACTGACTGAAGGCAAGACAACAGAAAACAGCTTTACATGGACAATTGGTTGAAATTTAGATCATCTGTACTTATCCTGAGTGACTGGATGAATCATTTGTACTGTAAATTTACTAATGTAAATGTCACATACTAATTCTTTCTAAATCCATAGCTCTGTGGGGGAGATATGAAACAGGTCCATAGCTTATAAGAAATCAGTCTGAAACCTTTAGGAAATTAAGGAGTTTGTCACGTTCTACACACATTTTGAGACAACCAAAAGAAGACAATAATACCTGGGTAAAGCTCTATGCATTCCCATTGACCTCAATGGCAGTTGCTTGGTTGACGCATGAAGTGCTTACAATTCAGCCATCTTTGCTCTTTGACACACTGATCAGGATACAATTTTTGAGCTTGTAACCTGGAACTAGTCACATTCAGTGAAGTTTGGAAGATTTGGAACAGTCGAGACCTTTGGGTTTGGTTCGGTTTGCACAAATTCTCAAATTAATCCTCAAACTCAAATTCAAAACTAGAGACCACAAGAACTCAGTCAACTACAAGAACTCAGTCAACTGTGTCATATCTTCTATAGGTACGCTTTCAAGCAGAGATTTGAAAAAGCAGCTGCTCTTTACAGCTGCACGGAGTGCAATGATGTCATTCTTCCTTCCTCTACAGGGTGTGAGTGCTTACTCACTGTGTTTGTCTCATCCTCTCTCCTGACCCATTTCCCTCTTTAAAGCGTCTGGGTGATCCCAACACCTTTTCCATGTGGTAGAGACACACCGGTTTTCCAAATGGGAAAAAGTTTCACAATATTCCTACAAGCAACATTGCTACAGAAATGAACCTTTTTTATTTATTTTTCAGTTACCTGAGCTGACCTATGGTGACAAAAATAGAAGATATGGGCATCAGTCTCCTTTGGGTTTGGAGTGGCTGCCCTCAATATGAGCAAGCCTCCATTTCAACACTTCATCCAACTTCCTGTATTTATTACACATTAAAAATGTGTTCATCGAAAACAGGACAGAGTGGAATACAGGAAATACATTTTCCTCATGTTGACACACACCTGGGAGTTGGTTAACCTTATTTCAATATTACAAATGTAATTAAGGATTTATCAAATACCTCAATATATGCCAACTTTAAGGCCTACTCCCACTGAACCCAATTTGTTCTGCAACAAATTGTTAAAACAAAATGAAGACCTCTTTAAACAGAAGCCAACATGCATAAAGTACATTTCCTACTGAGTAGATCTTGGTAGATCTGCATTCTTCTACCAACAGAGACAAAATTCCATAAATACTTAAAAAGAATATTTAGCAGCGGCACAGCAAAATCAGTTTGTTTTAATTCACAAACAAATGAATCCTTTGGAGGATCCTTTCAAATACCTCCAAGGAGGTCAAACTTACTTGTGGTAGTCATGACTCATTTTATTATGCCAGAGAATTCCTAATGAAAGCACTAACAAACTCGCTAAGCGGAAATTGAGCTCAATCATACATTTTCTTGTTATTCCCATCCCTACTAATGAATCTCTTTGGACACAGATACAAGCTGTTGGAGTCAGAGAAGAAGATGTGGGTCTGTATTCACAAAGCTTCTCAAACTACAGGAGCAGATTTAGGATTTGATCACCTCCTGCCAATGCTGCCTTTTGTCTCTATATGACCGAGCACAGAACTGATCCGAGAGCAGCCCGGGAGACTCCGAGACGCTTTGTAAATGCGGACCCTGAGACCGGAAGGATAGCAAGAACCGCCACCGCAGAGCTACGCTAGGTCACTGGATACAGTACCTCCTTATGAGTGAGCTCCAGCCAGGCGGTATAGAGATGGACGCGCAGCACCCCACTGGAGTCCAGCAGGTGCAGGCTGTCCTGCGTAGACCACGGGAGAGAAAGCGACGATTAGAATGTATGATGAAGCCCTTCAACCCCACAGATGTTGAAAGCCCTTTTAAAGTAGCAGCAGACGCTAGTATCATCCCCAAAAGCACTATAACATTTAACAGAGATGTCTGTGTGCTATAAAACCGGCTTACTAACACAACCGCGGGCTAAAGACTTGGTCTGATTGCTTAGTCCAACCCAAGTTAAGTTCCATTTACTTCCCCTTATGTTTTTGTTTCCATGTTTAGTCATCAAAAGCTGTGTAATCAAACAATCCAGTAATAAACAGATTGATAGCCCAATCGGATTGAAATGCCGTCATGTAAATCTCTGACTGAGCTTTTGATCTGATCATGTAGCTTTTCTCTGATTGAAATTTGACTTTCTTGAATTAAAAACCTTGAGCATATGCTAAATGTTGTGATGTGTATGTTTATGCAGGCATTTTAATGTGCATTTTAATTTACGAACAGGTAAGTAGAGGTCAGTATGGAACTGGTCAGAATTTGCTACATAATTACTGAAAAATACATTTTTAGTTGGGTCACTAAGTTCTAATGACAAACATGCTACAGATGCTATTTATGTTATCGATTAGATTTAGATGTATTGGTTTTATACCAGTTACACACTACAAAAAATCCATTTTTGGGGGGATTATCAGGTGCATGCATCCAAAACAAAGAAAATTGGTGTCAAATAAACTTGTTCTGCTAGGAAAGGTTTAGCATGAATGCACATTCAAAATCAAGTGAAATGAGTGACATGGATAAATTAAATAATACCAAATTATTCTCAAAAAAGGGTAACCAGTTTACTCATTCATAAATGTTTGACACCTGTCATATCTTACTGTGGTATAACATGCACCCTTTATTTTTTCATGGTGCATCTGATTCACTACACTTGAATTTATGACTCAAGTAACTAATTGTATTATGTGTGTATATGGAAAAAATATATATATAAGGAATGGTAAATTCCACAAAATTAATATTTTCCAGCATCTATAGTTCATGACCTCCCAGTAAACCTGCCTGTTTCCGTTACACCCATCCATCCGTAGGCTAAATTAAATGTGAGCTTGCTCTCTTTATGACCTGCAAGCAGCTTGCATGCCTTTAAACCCTAAATCCAATACAGTGCAATTGTCTTTATTAGGCAAACTAGACTGTTCAGGGCAAGTTATTAAGCATGTTAAAACAGAGGAGGGTTTATTTTTTACAAGATTATTATGGGCCTAAAGACTGCTGCCCTGTTAAGCTGCTTTGTGAACCACTGTGCTTTGATCTCATTCTTAAAAGTGACTTAGAAATGAAGCCAAGTTGAACTGAATTCAGGTTTTCTGGACCAGGTTTATGTTTTTATTTAATACATAATGATGCACACATGAAGTTCATTGGTTTTACAAAATAGCAATGCCACAAACGACATTGATTTGTCCATTAATAAGTATTAAAATTAATCATCATAAACTATTCTCTGCATATAAAAATATCTTGCATTGTCTGAACATCTGAAACTCATAAGCTATAGAGTTATATAATAGTTAGAGTTATATAGGGATGTCTGGGAATTTAGATTAGTGTCTGTGATATATATCCAGCATGTAATGAGCACTGGAATCCAGTTCTAAGCTGCAGGAAAATTGAAACGTCTGAAATTAACTGTGAGAACTGCAACATGTGCAGTCACTGTAAATACAGAAGCACGCAGAGATTTGAAGTTGGATTCCAAAAGTCTGACAACAGTCGTTACACTAGCATACTCTAATAATCATAAATTATACATTGCACTACCTTTTGGGTTGGTTTTTTAATTCTGCTCAACCAAGACTGTATATATTTGATGAAACATACAGTAAAATAGTAATATATATATATATATATATATATATATATATATATATATATATATATATATAAACATAATACCATAAATATTATTATTATGTAAAAACAACCAACCTCTATTTTAATATGTTTAAAAATGTAAATTATACATGATCCTTCAGAAATCCTTCTATTTGGCTTATTTGGCACGTGACTGTTACACCATCTTGGTCACATCACAATGCATTCCAAGACTACCTTCTCTTAAAACAATCATAGGTATCATAAAAATATTTGATCTTGCCTAAAAATTCCCATTTTTAATGGTCAAATGTTGGTTTACACTGTTTAAATGCAAATTTGTAAATAAAAAAATTACCTCACTCTTCAACCTCGTAAGTAAAATAGAACTTTTTAATCTATTCGCACACCATCAGACAGATCGATTGCAGTCATACTGATAACA
This sequence comes from Carassius carassius, assembly GCF_963082965.1. Lineage (NCBI taxonomy): Eukaryota > Metazoa > Chordata > Actinopteri > Cypriniformes > Cyprinidae > Carassius > Carassius carassius. The sequence continues at coordinate 18,394,355 of NC_081780.1, read as the reverse complement.
GAACCCACCCACGCCTCTTTAGCAAAACTTAAAAACAGACACAGTGAAGCCATATTCTTTCAAATGTGTCAGATTGCAATTCTCAATATTGCCACAAGGGATGCTATATCCGGCATTAACACGGATTGTCTTTTTCTGTGGTCAGTTTTGTCTTTCAAGTCTGTTTGAAAAAGTTTGCCCAGCAAATGGGTTCAAGTTAGTCAACATTTCTCTTAAATTCTTATTGGGAAAACATTGAAGTTAACATTTAAGTCACATTACATAGCGTCACACATTTTTTTTCTGATGCACTATCCGTTTTGAAATAAATGTATTTGCAGTGTTCTTTGACACAGCGTAAACTCTACTATGTAGCCGCCCACAGGCTTTTATATATTCACCCTCTGACCCCATAAATGAAGCACTCGGCATTAGGTATGAGTAAGACACTTTGTCTTTCTATAAATTCTTTTAAGTGCAGCGGTACCTTAAAAGGTTGTGAAAGTATGAGCAGATTCCATCTGAAATCCTCTGAAATCCCAACAGACCTTTCTCTGGTGCTGTGTGGAGGTGATAATCAGGGAAAGCATTAACTGATTGTGGAGGAATGTCTTTAGATCTGGACAGTATACCCACTCCTGACAGTTCCCACACTCCACGAGACATGGCTCGAGACAGTTTCACCTCCAGCTCCAAACGTGACAATACTGTTGGTTATTCTCACAGAGACTGGCTCTCCTGTGCCAATGTGTGTGTGTTTAAACAATTCACTATGGTAAATCACTGCGCACACTCGACAACAGCTGCAGGCTGTCACACACTTGCTGCATCTCTGGCCTCCCTGTGACTTTTTACTGTGTGTGTGTGTGTGTGTGTTGGAAGCAGGTGGAGTATTTTTGACATAGCGATGTGTGAGCACTCCCTCTTGGCTGGTGGTCTAACACCTTTTAGGCACTCACAATGAGTTCTGTTTATATAGTGTGCCTTGTAAACTAGTGTGTGTTCCATCAATAGCAACTCTTCAAACTAGTATGTGCTCAATCACAACAAAAAAGCAAATACTGCATAACAAATAGTATACTGCATAGGGAACAATTTACACTGCATACTAAACTAGATTTGTTTGGTGCTTAAATGGGTCCAAAACTCTATCCCATTGAGTAGTGGTGCAATGTGTGGCTGCCAAGTCCAGATGCTTTGAAAATCACAAAAATCCCAGGATTTTCTGTACCATTCGTGTTTGTAGTACAAACACCCATAATTTAATATGCAGTTTGCATGTTCTCAAATGCATGTTCCAAAAACCAATAATAATTGAGTTAAAAATTTCTTAAACTAGCTCAAACAAGCTGCCATGCTTCAAAACACACCTAACCATCATATGCATTTTTTTTTGTTTTTTCAGCAGGGTTATAAAGAACTTAAAGATCCAACAATATACTAGTCTGAAATATCTTCATCAACTAATGCCATTGCAGAAACTGCATTAGCCTCTATGACATTCTCACTTGAAATTCAAGACCTCATCATTGTTTTCCTCCCCAACTACTGCTCACTTTATACGAGTACAAGGATATGCTTGAAGAATACGTGGAAAACAATCTTTAAAGAAGGATTATGAAACTCAAGTTGGAGTCTCTTACAAGCAGGAAGACTTCTGGCACATTACAATGGCATATTCAGTTACTGATGTTCTGGGCTTGGAAGAGTCGAGAATCACAAGGACGGCTAAATAAAGATGACTATGTCTAATTGTGTTTTTGAAGCTTTACATGAATCTTGTGGCCTCCAGTTAGCAGATTGTCCTTCTGAGATAGATCAACTCTAGTCGTAATCTCTTAGTGGAAGAGTAAGCAATGCATGCAAAAACATGCTAGTAGGTGCATTTAGACTTAATTATGCTATGTCGTGCTAACATGCTATTGCCTTTGGGTGTGGAAGCATTTGAAAACAATCTCCAGTTGGTTGAAACGCAATGCAAGTCAAACATTGAGAATCTGATAACTGCTATTAAATAATCTTCCTCAGGTCAGATGCAAGTTGAAAGTAAGAAAACCACCGTGGGAACAAACAACAACTATAATTTGTACTGTTTTTCCAGGATAAGAGAGAATCTTCAGTAACAACTTAGTTCCAACATTTAAAAGGATTACCTTGTTGTAGTAGTGAAGCTGAACCGAATGCCACTGGCCGTCGCTAACTCCTCCTGGTATAAAAGGTGCGACAGTTGTTTTAGCCTCACCTTGAAGAGAAAGACAAGAAACAAAAATATTAAGTTGAATGATGAGATAAAGGCATAAGCATTGTATATATAAACTACAGTAAATAATATCAAATATCCAAGAGTTTGTTTTGGTATACAGTAAAGGTGTTCCTTGTATAATGTTTGGCTTTGTCACCTCTGATCCAGTATGAAGTCACTTTGTGGCTACTGCACAAAGCTGCTAACATAACAACTATTAATCATCTTTAGATATTCTCTCTCATCAATGGAGTTCATTCAAAGGGCAAGGAAACAAACATGTACATTGGGTTTAGAGGAATATTTACTCAAGGCTGGAGCCCATACTGGTATTCAAAAAGACTCAGTAAATAACAACCAATCATTGTAGCCTCATTGATGAACAATTGCAACATCATCTAAGTTATAGATTAATAAGCTATATATTAATTTATTGCCTTTGTTTATTTCCCTTGCTCCCTTTAATCACTGAAAAACTAAGAATGGTGGGCCAGACTACTGAAATGTTCAAAAGAACAGTTTTAGTACAAATGTCATGGGTTACAGCATATAAAACAGGCTCCACAGCATGACACAGCATTGTTCTCTTTGTCTGGGAAAGATTTATATGTGCTATAAGATCATCAGTCCCATTATAGGGCTGTGCTCATCTTGTGTTATTTATAACCACCTGTGAGCTAAAGTGTGTGTGTCAGTGTGTGTGTGTCTTACTCTACACATGCATAGACACATTTAGAAAGACCATCTGGGTCACTGCATAGCCTCATTATGGTTCGGACACTTTAGAACTTATAAATCTTTTATCGTAAACAAATAAAGAAATTCTCTCTCTAAGTAACACATGGCTACACAAACAAGCTGTTTAACTTAGCATGTTGTCACTTCATGTTACCACATATTTTCAACGCTACTGTCTGCTGTCCCAGGAGTGAATTTGACATACAGTCAGCAACAAACTCTATATGAATACACAAAAGCATATGTGACTGCTTGGCCAACATATTGGAAGTGCATGGTCCTTTTGTACATGCTTAAGGTGTGTTGCTATTGTTGTAACAGACTTCAGTACTCGAGGGGACGATAAAGTTACCTCCATATGTCTGTGCCATTAAACTGATGGTTATTATTCATGCAGCTAGCTGTAAACATGTTGACAATTTAGCTAACTTTATCTAACCTGCTCTGTAAAACCCTCCTAAAATTTTTACTCTGCCATAACAGCAGACTATTAACTATGACTTTGCCTCAATTAACTCATAATTACTCCTTTGAAAGGTAGTTGTTAAGTTTAGGTATTGGGTAGAATTGGGAATGTAGAATATGGTTATGCAGAATATGTGCTTTATAAGTACTAATAAATAGCCAACATGCTAGTAATATGCATGCTAATTAGCAACAAGTTAATAGTGAGAATTGCTCCCAATACTAAAGTGTTACCGGCTTCTCAATCGTAACAATGGTAGGACTATAATACCTGCTGAGAAGGTGAGTTGAATCTGTTCATCAATGATCTCCACAGCTATGAAGTCGTGTTTCTCGTTAAAACGACCGTTGTAGAGAAGAAGGGCGTTTCTCTCTCTTGTGGCAAACCTGGACAGAAAAAAAAATTATTATCCAAACAACCAGAACTACAGGTTTTATTGAATGTGCGCAATACCCCTCATAAATCTTTAAATCTATCAAGGTTTGAGTGCACTTTCCATTTGTTAGAATTCAAGACCTAAACCGATAGAGCTACAAGAAACTTCCAAGCCAGACAGAAGAAATAACATCTATTAATCAAGAGAGGAAAAGAAAAAAATCAGAGGGGAAGTAAACGTAAGGCCAGTGGTCAAGAAACAGGAAGTGGTTCCTCTGCCCTGGGCGGCACATCCCACCTCTATCATGCCTGGGCCGTGGCACAGAGGGCAGAAGAGTCAGAGACCAGCTGCTCTACAGGAAGATGATATAAATAAAGAAAAACACTGATAGTGCTCTCTCAACACGTAGCCCTTCCTGTTTTTACTCAGAACAGGAGCCCAAATATTTCTCTAGTGACCCTATCTCAACATTTGCTTCTTAATAAATCAGATTCTTCATTTTTTACTTTACAACGGTTTTAAACAAATTATCCATATGTTTTTCTAGCTTTATAAATCCAACAGCTAATAGGCTAAAATAAATTATACAGAAAGAGCAAAATTGGTTTGAGCTTGACATCAGGCTTATCCATGTATGACCCAGAATGAGTATAAGATAAGTCCAGGCATGCCGCCCAGCCAGACAGAGCTCAAGGGCTCCTTATGCAACCTCTTCAACAAATTACACTTTACAGCATGCAAAGCTTCTGGCAGATGTGTCAGTGTAACAGAAAGGTAAACAGGGGTATGACACAGAGGTCATGAACAATTTTCTTGTCAATTATAGACCATCACTTACATGAAGGAGACAGTGAAGTGGAATCTCTGTCTCAGGCCTCGGAAGGTAATGAAGGACTGTCCGGGAAAGCTGCGTGTTGTCATCTCACAGAAAGGTTTCTCATACTCTCCAGAGGGGCAGTTGCATGTGAAGCCGCCCACTAGCAGGTTGACACACTCACCTCCATTTTTACATACCCCGGGGACACAGCGACCAGAACGGGCATCTATTTCACAGTTCTCACCTGCATTGGATTATCAGAAGTAAAGTAAACCTGTGAACTGAAAGTTAAATAATCAAGGTGTACAGAATTACTTGAAAATTACAGGCTGGTGGGTTACATAAGGGGCTTCTGCAACACGTAGTTCTAGGAATTCATTTATAGTAACTAGCCAGCAGGGTGGTTCGCAGAGAACCAATTCCCCCCTCTGGCCATTTTCCTTGTTGTATTGGCACTGGCATCAGGAATTCTGGAGAAGCAGATATTGACATGTTTATGTGCGGAATTTATTTACAGTGAATAGAGGATGCCATGATCGGAGCTGTTTTTGTTATGTGTCATGGGATTTGTGATAACGCAGATGGAATGTAAATTTATGTGAAAAATCTGACAAGATTTCCTATGACAACTTGCAGTGTAACACAACCATGCAGACAACAGATAGCTGTTTTCCATGTTTGTGGAGTGGACTAAATATGTTTACATTGATTTTTAAAAATGTTAGCTACAGCCTATTTTTTGTATGCGTTTGGCCAATCAGTGTACACTTACATCACTGGGAGTTCTCATAATACTGTTTTAGACTCTACTTTGAAGTAGCAACTCATTTAGTTCCCCCAAACTGAGTTCCTAGAACTAAAACCATTCTTGGTTCCTGTGGTGCGAAAACACCAAAAAGCTCATACTTTCGCCGATAATTCTAGGAACTATGATAAGGTTCCTCCAGTGCAAAAGCACCTATTGGTACTAAATTCTACAGGTCAATGGCCCTGCAGCACTGGATTTTAAGAGCCGTGCTATACTGGCCTTATTTCAAAGTTTCAGTCCTGACTTAGTCTCAGCTTTCCATACGGAAGCACTTGACAATTCAAGAGTTCCTTTATGGCACCACCAATTCCGTTACTGAAGATGGACACATAGCTCATGCAGTGTTATATATCAGCCATTATCCAGACAAGATCTGGACAAAGGGTGTTTATGTGTGGTGGGGGAACAGGATGGCAGTGCCTGTGCCTGTAATGACCCCTGATTTCCTTGGGATAATCTTTCTCTTGGAGGGAAATAGACAGATCGATTTACCTCTAATGTGAGAAAGCTAGAAAAGGATAGATGTTGACAGGCAGGCTGTCAACACCATCATAATGGATGCAGAATATCTGGAGTTGAACTGTGACCTTCAAAGTTCTGAGGGAGATGATTAGAGGGGTAATTGGCCTTGATAAAGAAGGGGGAGGTGGTCAGGAATGGCAGAGGAGCCTCCGAATTGGAGGCTGATCAGATATAGCTGTGCAAGTCCTTCATGTTAGACACAAACTTTATTTGACATAGTAAGATATTTTCTCAAGACTTAATAAGTCTTTCACAGGTGGAAACACCATTCCACTTGTTTGTCCACCTGTGACATAGACAACCATACTTCTGGTTCTGAAGGCAGTTGCTCTTGTGGTTTCCCTATTTGTGGTTTACCCTATATGACTGACAGTTCTATTATAGTTTCCTCAGCATTCCTCCAGCTCCTGACAAAACACTGCTCCCTAACCACAAACCACTCTACCCACACCATATTCCTGCAAGTGTACAGACTAAACACACAAATGCAATATGCCATAAAACAGTGGTGCTCAATCCTGCTCCTGGAGATCAATCTACCTGTAGAGTTCCATTCCAACCCTTATCGGACACTCCTGTGTGTAGTCATCAAATGTTTTTGAAGATTGAAATGAGCTAATTCAGTTGTGTTTGATCAGGGTTAGTGCTGAACTTTACAGGAAGGTAGATCTCCAGGAACAGAACTGGGCACCACTGTCATAAAATGTTTTGTAAACTCACCTGTAAAGTCCTCTAGACACTCGCAGCTGTACCCTCCTTCTCGACTGCGGCAGCGGCCGTTGTTGCGGCATGGACCTGAGTAGCACAGGTCAATTTCAGTCTCACAGTAGTCACCGGTAAAGCCAGCCGGACAACGGCATCGCAGGCCATTAATTGGATGGATTGGTCTGAAGAGAACAGTATCAGAGGCTATGAAAGGTGGAGAGCTATCAAACTTTAATACAGAGATGCATTTCATGTAGTTCTCGCAAGGTTCCCGCAGGCAGATGTTGTCATCAAATGGAAGGACATTTTGGCTGGAGATTTTCTGTAACAGAGTTCGGTTCAGGTAGATTTGCTCCTGAAGTTCTTCCAAAGGAAAGTAGCGATCAGGAGCTCCTCCAGGAAGCAAGGCTGAGAAGGTGACATTGAGGATGTTTCCGCTGACATCTGTGTCGTTCTGGACGTTGAAGATGAAAACTCCTTCTCGACTAGTTGAGAGGACCGCAGCCACACCTTCAGCAAATAGAGAGAGTAGCGGTGATAGGAAGCGTTCCTGGGACATGTTCTCCAGACGGACAGTAATGCTGTTCGTTAGCATCTCGTCAGTGATGATGGCCACACGGAGAGTACAGAAGGCCGTCACTTGGTGGATACCATCTAAAAATTACAAAAACAACCACCTGTTAATAAATCAGTTTTAAATTCCATGAAAACACAACCTGCCTCTAGTCTTAGAATGCTGGAATTTTGAAATGCTTCAGGTATTCTCTTTTCACACTAAGAAAGTCTAAATACTGTTTTGGGTTGGAGAAGAAAGCATGTTAACAGACAGGATTACTACAAAGTTGCACCACAATTAGACAGATAATTGGTATCTTGCTTCAGGAAACAAACTCATCTGCTCTGTTGGAACTAATGCCATAACAACCTCAGAAATGATAAAAACTTGACAACCGTAAAACACTGTAAATGCTTTCTTCCTCAAAAGTACAAAAAGGTTTGGAATACTTATTATGGGATTGTACATGACTTTAACTACTGAGTTTTCAGGATAGGACAGTTGCTTCCACATTGTTGATTCAAACCGTATATCACTGAGGTTAATGGGCAGTTGAATTGCTTAGCAACATACAACAATCCTTTATGCAACACTTGCCATACTTTTGCTACACTTACAGCACAAGTGTATTTTCTTATTTTGCTTGTAACATTACATTGTAAAACTCACTAATTTCCAAATCAAAGTTAAAGTGATAGTATTTAACCTCATGTAGTTTTAAACCTAAATTACTTTCTTCTGTAAAACACAAAAATAATTGAATATTGTTTCAACTGTGTTTTTTTTCTTCTTCACAAAGTGTACAAATATAACACACATAATAATAAAGTAATAACACTGCACTACATTACAAAGTTGCCTTGATTATTGCCTGTGATAACATAGTATAGATAAAATAGTCAAGTTCCGATTTAAGCAGTCTTAAGTTGCATAGCCATACATCTGATCTGAATCTCACAATTTTCACATGAAGAGGATGGATTTGACAGGAAGCTCCCACAAGTACCACACTGGCTGTTCTGTTTTGCCAAGGGAACAACTGCATAACAGGTGGTATATCCAATTAATACCCCCGGCAAAACAATGTGGCTAAGACCTTTCAAATATGGAGGTTTCGTGTGTCTTTTGGCTGAGTTATGTGCCTCTAAATTATATTACCGCCATAAATCACAAGAGAAGGGGGTGTGGGACAGTCACCATTCCCAGTAAATGGGTCACATTCCCAACTCTGTCTGGTATGTAGTGCTTTTTTTTTGTCCACTTAAGTTGTGCAGGATGACATAAGCACACTGACTATAAGTTGTAGGCTGAACTTGATACAGTTTGTTCATTGATTACATGTCTAATTCAATCTAATTCAATCAGATTTATGGTTGTTCTCTTTAGGCTTTTGTTTCAAATGAGCAAGAGTTTGGTTGTGATATCTGAGCATCAAAATGCTAATGAAAGCATCTGCTGGCACCTGGCCTAACAAAACAGTAATATCATATTTACTAGTTTTTGTGCTGTTTTGAGTTGAAAGATGGATGTAACAAATAGGTATTTTCTCTCAGGGTGGGGGGTGTGTTTTTAAACACTGTATTATCATCGACATCACCAGCAGCTCTTGCTCTGATTCCAAACTACACAAAAATAATTCAAAGTCATCGGAAATTTTCACTAGATTTCTTCTAAAGAATGTTTGTTTTCTTAGTTTAACCCACTCGCTACATTAAAATATATGTATATATGTAAAATAAATGTATGAAGTTTTGTACAAAAGTACAAAAAAGGAATGTGTTTTCCTGATTTTTTCCCCCACCTGACATTGCAGAGAGGTATATTTTTAGTCAGTCAGCTGCTCACTTAGTATCAATGTAAAGTTCTGTTGCTGTCAATAACCAGGCAAAGGCCTGGTTGACTTTAAATGTGATATTAAATAACACACTAGACGAACTTTACATGTGTATGTCAGTAAATAAATAAAAATAAATGTACTTCTTTACAGCATGACAATGTATATTTCTTCATCAATCACAGTCTATAAAAGTACAAATTCATTAAACATGATAAGACAAATCGGAAATAAGCACTGATTAGATAATTAACTTTAGGAGGCTGCAACAAACTGCCTCAGTATGATAACCTTTATTATTATACACACATACCCATAAACATTCAGATAAACTAAATGAATTGAATTTAATAGCGTTAGTGTGGTGAACGTTGATGTTTAACTTGAAGTTGTTAAGTGCGAGATATGCCTCACACTTCATCTTATCACAGGTATCGGAAAAAAGCCATGAATATTCCAGCATGCCCGCTGTTGTCAAAATGATTGACAATGGTTTCTTCCTCTTGGACCGGTGTCTTGTGTAACTCAAGCTGACTAATGTAATTACACCAAGAACATGGGATAACAAACTCTGCCATTTGCATTCCCACTCATTATCCACACCGGTCCAAGAGCCGTGACCTAACACAAACAGGACAGAGGGGCAGTGCAGTGTGTTTCAGAGCGCGTCAGGGGTGGTTTGGCAAGAATTGAGTTTTCCTCTTTTGGCAAAGGATGACTAAACAACTGGTATGCAAGATAAGAAAACCCTCATTGCTCATCCTAAAAAGCTTCACTTGATTTGTGGTTAAAATAATTCAGAATCAGGGATATTTCTATAGATGTTCCTGTCTCAAATTAGGCATAGTAAACAAGTGCAGTCTTTCATTACAAGATGCTGTCCAGAGCAACAATGTTAAAAACACATCTTTAAACGAGTGTAGCTGTTATAGCTGAGGTACACATCTTCAGGAGCCAATAAAAAACAGTTTCTGTGCCAATGTGACCGTCAGCATTCTACAGCCCTCCCTCAAGTTCAAATGTTTGAATCATAACAAAGGAAGCAACACTGAGCCAATAACACTTGAGGATCCCGCCCATGAATCCCTCCCATCTCTACAACTCAGTGACCTGCTTTAGGTGCGATGAGTCAAAACCATGTGACTTTCTATTGTCTTGCTCTAATAAATACACACACTCATACTCCGGGTGTGAATTGTTATGTATCCTGCTGTATGAAATTACAATACTTTCTGTTATTATCTTTTTTATGTGTAATACAAATAAACTAGTAAATCAAATATTGCAATTGACTGCCATGTTTCTGCATTTTTATATTAAAAAAAACTTGTAAATCGAAATGTAAATGTGCAGTCATATGATAATACATTTTTCCATGGTTTCTGTGCCACTGCATTTGCTGAGAATTAAACATGGACACTCTTATCAAAAGTGACTCACACAAAAGGAACACAACAAGCGATTTGTCCTAGACAAGCTGTAAAATGAGAAGTGCTACAATGCAAAGACAGGCTAGATTAGAGCGGAAGAAAGACATATCGAAAGTATAAGAATTGTTATTTACTGTATGTATTTAGCTGAGCTTTTTGCAGACACAAAATCTGACATTTTCTGAGATGGCCCATTATGAGAATTCCTACACTGGAATATAACTGCTTTCCTTAATATAAAAATAGCACAGTTAACAATGAAACAGTGATTTCTAGAAAAGTGGAGAATGTGAGGGGACTTAAAAGATGGTATATAAGATCAGTCCGGAAGCAGGTGCGAACAGGTGAAATGCTGAAGGTGATCTCCATACGGGCCCCTCAGACTACTCTAAAAACCTGCATCTGTCTCTACATGCACCCCTGGCATGAGAATCGCAATGAGTTATGGGAAACGATGACCTGATGAATATTGATAAGGTTGTATTCAATTAAGTACTAAGAAAAAGCTAATATTTACTATACAAAGATTGTGCATACATACTAAAATGTATGTTAAATTACAGTCAAAATGGCCCTTACAGGGACGTACAATTGGGACAGTGGCTAGGCGTAGAGGGTTCTCAGTGGTATAAAGCCATGAATGAGACTCGCATTTCTTTCTGTTGGTACTTTGCACAGTACTCAAGGTGTTTCAAATAAAAACACGCCTCAGAGTCATTGATTAACTGGAATAATGACTCTGAGAGAGGGGAAAAAAAAACATTCTTGGCCTTCCAGAAAACGACCCTGGCTGTAATTTTCTTTGTCAAGAGAAATTAATCAGTTTTTGTGATAAGGACTTCACTTGTCATTGCCAAGCTTTTGTTGACAAAGGGTTAGATAGATGAGGTTGCTTTTATGCAAGGTTTTGAGGGCCATGTTCAGACATGTTTGTGGTTGTTGTGTTTGGGGTGGTTCTTTCTCTCTCACACACACACAAAAACTCAAATTTCACACCTTATCCCGTCTCTGAACCCCTCTGACCCTCACTGCAGGGAATATGAGGGCAAGAGGTTGTTAGTTGTACTCTGTGTTACCATCGGCCAGATGGGACCAGGCGTCTAATGAATGGGAAAAACGAGATTACTACTCATTGACATCATCACCACCTCTTGTTGTTTCAAAACCAACAGATGGAGCAGAGTGGAGGACGAATGCATTGAGAGTCAAAAGGCTATTGATTGTTGGTGGAGACGCTTCTGGAAGTTACAGAGCAATTATAGGGCGGTGCGTCTCTCAATTGTTCTACAGGCAGTTTTCGCAGAAGTAAATTCACGATTCGGATGATCATGAGGCTGTGAGTGACACAAGTGCAATCCATTTATAGGGCCACATTTGTGAAACATAAGAGGTACACATTTCTTAGTAAATCCTTTGTAAAGTCATTGTTAAAAGAACAAGAAGATTTTATTTTAAAATGCTTTCAGTAAAAAGAAAGCATTTTAAAATAATTCAGCAATAATTTATCCAACAGTCACTATTTACTATGATGTTTTGTTTAGTTTTTTACATGTAAATCTACATTTATTCTGAAACGATTTCCATGAGAATGGTCCTACAAGCAATTAATTGTAATTTTTGTTTTCTGAAAGAATGGATTTACAAACAATTTACACAACAATGCGTTTTAAAATTGTACTCAATTTTGGTCTTACAAATTATTTATAACAATTTATATTAACAATAGTTCTGTATTCTGGACTTAATGTGAAAATGCTTTTTTGTAGAAATCAGTTAAATTACGAAAATTAGGCCTAGTGAATTTATTAGGGATATACTGAAAGTTCGGCAACAACAATTATTAGGTCGAAAATAAAAGACAGAATAAATTGCACTGAACAATGACATGATACCATCAAATAGAGGCACGTACTATGTCATGTCATTGATGAGAAGAGGAAGGGCTGGTTGTTGCTCGTTACTGTATATTGACTGAATATTGATCATGAAATGAAAAAAATTTGTTTTCTAATACACGCACAAATTGCATGTATTTAAACAACACTTTACAAGCGTGTGGCATTGCGACTCAAACTTCAAAGCGCGAGGAAAATCTGTGCTTAAACAGTGAATTTTTACAAGGCATGTGGAAATGCAATTTATGTTTTACAACAACTGCTTGTGTTTTCTAAAATAAAGATTAACATGGTGTAATGTTCAGTGTCAATGTACAATGTAGTGTTAGTCTTTTAAAAGTTGAAAGAGTGAAACATGTTCCAAAAAATAAATAAAAATAAATCATTTGTACAACATAAACTGTACAATTTCAGTTGAACAACTTGTTAATTTGCTTCAAATTAACTAGAGTATCTAGTCTAACTAAAGTCTATTACTGTCAATCTCCCTAAACATTTAAGAACTGCTGCCATTTAACATATCAGGGTAATCCAGCACCGATAAGGGAGTCTGGGTGTAGATGTCTGCTATGACAGCTCTAAGGAGAGAGGGATGAAAGATAGATAGTGGAGGAAAGAGATGATGAGCCAGAATAAAGTGCAGGCGCCTACAGTAGCCACAAGCAGGCTCAGTTCCCATAGAGGCACACTTGAGTTTTGAGAGAGTGCTTCACGCCGACTTTGAAAACTCTCTTGTTTGTACATCAAGAGTGGGTGACAGTAGGGACACATTGCTGCCAAAGGTAGTCTTGTCTTCTCAACATCCTCGAAACACAGCGAGGGCGGCTGGAGTCATGGTGTCTTTTCCTGTTCCACTCACCATTAAAAACGATGCATGCCTCTGCTTGGCTTGCTGGGATTAGTCGGCTCTCACAGGAACACACTTTAGAGAAGGGCCGCATGCACACAAAAGACTTTATTCATCTTGGGGAAGAGGGAGGAGGTGGGCACCCTGTAACAGGTGGAATTACAATACAGACCTGGGCGCAGTGGGAACAGTCCTGGAGTGCAGGGGGTGGGTTGATTTCAAAGTAGACTCTGTTTACTGTACATACTACTGAAAGGGATTTTCACTCGTTAGTCTAGTGTTCAGATGGATTTTCAGTAGTTAACAGTGTTCAGACTACTAAGCTGAATTTTATCAACCAGCTATGTGTTCAGACTGCTTAAACCGCTTCAGTATTTAATTTAGCATTCAGAATACTGACATAATTTTTCTGTAATTAAACTAGGGTTCAGTGGAATGTATATTAGTAGTTAGATTTCAGACTACTGAAATGAATTTTTACTGGTTATTGTTCAAACTACTAAGTTGGATCTTCAGTTAAGACTACAAAAAGCAGTTAGCAATGCTTTCAAAATACTGAAATTAATTTTGCTATATAGCTGTCAGACTGAACTGTATTTTCAGTAGTTAATCAGGTTCCCAGACTACTAAAAATAGATTTTTACTTGTTAGTCTATTGTTCAAACTACAAAAATATATTTTTTAAAATATAACATATATTGATGTTTAGATGATAAAAGTAATTTTCAGTACCTTCAGACTACTGAAACTGGTTCAGTACTTTAGTGTTCACAAATTAATTTTCAGAACTTAAACTAGCGTTCAATTTTGCTACCAGATTACTGAAATTGATTTTCACCAGTTAGTCTAGTGTTCAGACTACTAAACTAAATTTTGGTGGTCAGTTACATGTTCAGACTGCTTAATCTTATTCAGTATTCAATTTAGCATTCGGAATATTGACATTAATTAAACTAGGGTTCAGTAAAATTTATATTAGTAGTAAATTTAGCTTTCAAACTGCTAAAATAAAAAAATTCAGGAATTATTCTAGTGTTCTGCAGACGGACTACTGAAATAGATTTTGGATTAACTGAATCTTAGTAGTTGGTATAAAGTTTTGAATTTTCAGTATTCTGTCTAGAGTTAGTTAAGCTTTGAGACTACTAAACTTGATTAAGTAGTTAATTTCATATTCAGACTGCTAAATTGAATTTTAACCTGAACTGATTTTTTTTAGTAGTCACTTTAGCTTCCAGACTATTAAAAAATGGATTTGTAGTCTAACAGACTACTGGAATGGGTTTTCAGTAGTCTATATTTGAAACAGGCTCATTATAATTATGGTACACTGCACCAACCTGTTTTGTTCAGCATGTTATGACAACATGATACAACCCTTTGGATAAGTATTTCTCATGGACTAACGTTACTCATTCCTAAAAAAGACAAATCAAACAGCACTTCACTTTTTACATTCACTTTCTATTTCTCTTTTTTTTCTACCACAAATAAAATGAGGACACAGTCAACTTTCACTGATCCTGTAAAACTGCTCAAGTTCTCAGTCTCTTTTAGCATGCAATGAGAAGATGAAAGGTACTATTGGGTCCCATTTAATGCGTCTCTTTAAGGAACCAATAGTTTGATTGCTTCTAGATTCTTCATCTGTCCCTTTGTCATTGTTGACAGACTGTTCTTACTGAGTTGTTCCTCTGCACAACAGATCACATCAAGATAGAGGCACACAGTGGTCCTCTTTGTGCATTAGTGGAAAGGTTTTAGAGGACTGGGACTAGGAAATTCCATCTTTATTGAGTTAAATGTGAGTGTCATGTTCATTTTCTATTGAATCAGACCAAGTTTGATGGTGAGCGGCATACAGTCTTCATCTAATGAGGGTTAAACAACAGTCCCCATCCATATTACAAAATATTTTAAAAGACTCATTCTCTAAACACATCCCAAAATCAGACGGAGAAACATAATCAAAATTCTCATCGAGACAAATGCATGATAAAATGTGAATTAAATATTCAGTGAGACCCAAACTAAACATTACAATGTAATGCACAATGAAATGCTTAAATTAACATCCAACAAACTTTATACATTTTTACCATAGTATAAGGAAAACTTATAACTTAGGTTATAAATATTCTATCCATTAACATCTTGTCGCTTCCAAACCAGAGGTATCTACAAAACCAGGACTTTTCACCTAACCAAGCAGAACGAATTCAGATTATAAAGGGCCAGAGGTCAACGACCAGCAACATGAGAACAGTCACCGGACACTCATTCCTATATGCCATTTTCATACATGCCACCTTATTCAGCTCTTAAGCACCAAGAACAATCCTGACTCATTTTACTGATAAAACATTATCTCCAAAATCACGCCAACACAGTCACCTACCATGAATACATTGCTCCTGCAGGTTTCCTGTTAGAGTCGTCTGGCCTCTGCTCAGGCAAAGAACACTACAGATTACTGGAATGCTGACGGTGATTTGAAATCAGATATTGAAAAATCAAATACGCAGCTGGCCTGTTGAAACGCTCAGCAGGTGATACAGTAGGCTGGCATGCGGTGATACATACATGCCCTCAGGCAATAAACTCATCGATGTGACACTGAGGTAAAAGCACCAGACTGAATCATAACAAAGCAACACATGTCAATATAAAAGCGCCAGTGAGGCCTATCAGTATTTCAGTAAGAGAAATGCACTGGAAACAAGACATAAACTAAATGTGCCTATTGTAAAGTTGTAAACATTGGCATTAATAATTTCCTTTATATTATATAAGGGAGACGTGATACAGAGGGATTCTCATATCTAAAGGTTATTTAGCACCCAGGTACTTGTGTTTATCAGAGCGTCCGTCTGCAGTCGAGTGCTCAGATACTGACAGGGCTCTGGCTCAGTCTGCAGTGGACATGAACACGCTTCTTTGTTTCTGTGAGCTCTGTGGGCAGGGAACCGATGATAACCCATGTATCGTGGGATGCTTACATGAGTTTGAGCAAGGCATATGCAAAAGATGAAAATGACAATGTCAGAAGAGACCAACAACAGTAATTCAAATTACAACTAAAATATATTACTGTAAAACATTCTAAAATAGTAAGACGTTATACGAAGACCCGTGTACTAAAATATAGTTATTATACCAATAATTAAGGCCAAAAGTATTAGTACTGCAGTACCAAATGGATACTAAAATAAATCAAATAAAATACATTTTATTTTACTCAAATTTTATTTTAATTTATTTTATTTTAGCAAGTTGGCTAGCAAGTTAAATTGCGATTTTCAGCTTTTGGCTGAAAGCTAAACAAGGTGAGATGAAGAGCTGCTATAACATCCATTAACGTCATATTTTTAACATCTATAAAGTAGGCTATATATTGAGAGCTGTGAGCCTAGATGTGATTTCATCTCTGTGAAGTTGTTTAGAAAAATGTTTCTTATATTTACAGTATACTCCGCAGTATTGAAATCTACTGCCAAAGACACTCCTTTGTTAAGCAAGGGGTTTTTTGCACCATAAATCTTTAACCTGCAAAGAGCTGGCGGTGATAACTGCGAGAAGATCTGAAGAAACTCCTCGCACAGGTAGAAGACAACATGTGGCAACAAGGCCCAACTTCAAGAGCATTTTACAATGAACAGAGGCAGTAATTCACCTCAAAAGAAAACCATCTTTTTGTCTTTCAGTGCTTTTCTATGAAGTGACAGAGCAAAAGTCTTCAAACCTTAACTGGGCTAAACACTTGAGTGATTAATAGCACTACTCAAAGAATCCACCAGTTAAAGAGAAGGCAGAACAGAGCATAGGAGTGTATTAGAAGTGTAAGGAATGCTCTCATCTTCCTGGTCCTCAACAGAGTGGTGCCCCTAATAAGAACAAAAGCCAGACAGACCTCATAAATGAGTGAATGATGGCACGTTCCTGATGGATTTGTGTGATACTTCCTGAATTCTTTCTTCAATTAAGAATGCAACAGTTCTCCTGCCTTAGGAAGGAGTAGCACGGGAGCATTGGATATCTTTACTCCTGCTACGCTGAACTGATTCACTTTTACACAGCAATAAAGCATTTTACAAGCATCATATAATCATTTGTTTGTGTATTTAAGTGCAACATTAAAACTAAAATTGTAGCTGTAATTGTGGTCGTCCAAAAATTTTGATTTTGCCAATTTAATCGTATTTAAAATCCGTTTCCATCTGATATTAAGATGTGTTTTCATTAATCCAATCACAAGTGATAAGGGGTGCGTACTGTTTCTACCTGGTATTAAAATGCACTTCAAATGCGTCTTCTATGACCACTTCTGTCTGGATGTTTTCCTTATACTATGGTTTTTATGTGTATGCTAGAGTATGTGTACAGTGTAAGTGTACCTGTTGTTTCATAGTTGAAAAAGAAACCAATGTTATATTTTAGAAAATGATGATAACATATGTCAAGAACTCAGATTTAAACTGTGTCAGAACTAATTCATCTTGTTATGTCAGATAACTTTGATAGAAAGGTATGTAATGAATTGGTTTGAATAGCTTTCAGCTGTTAACTTTAAGTGTTCCCGTAGCTCAAGTGGTAGAGCATTATGTTAGCAAGCGCAAGGTTGGGGGTTCGAATCCCAGGGAACACATGTTAGGAGAATAATTGTTAGCCTGAATGCAATGTAAGTTGCTTTTAGCGTCTACTAAATGCATAAATGTAAATGTTAAGTATACAATTAGATAATAACGATTTAAATTAGTTCAGTTTGTGGTGTAAAAAGGTCACATTAGAAAAAAAACACTTAAGCGAAACATGTTCAGGTCAAATTGTCTGAATAATTTTTGGTTCCACATTTTAATAAATTTTACTTGTAGTCCACAGTATGAACAATTTCTGGGTAAAATATGTCACGGTTTACTTTATTCTGCTATCCTCACTTACATAAATGAATTATAGTGTCCTGCACCCACTAGTAAAAAAAACAAATTAACAAATTACATCTGGTGTCTGAATAATTATTTTGGTTTTAAAAGGGCTAGTAAGTAGGCAACTACTTAAAATCTTGCTTTTTATTACTGAAATCACAAATCACCCTCCAACATGTCACTACTGGGCCTAATTAGCAAGCTAGTCTTCCTGTAAAAACATCCAACTGGCCCAATAAAATCTCAGGAAAGAACAGCATATGTGTGCAAGCAAAGAATCCTTAGCGCTTCGCTGTGGTCTGGTGAAAAATAAAATGCACCTGGCTTGCCCTGCAGTGCCTCTTCTTGGCCTTAATCCCCCCAGATCCCCCCACTCGAAACCACTGTGTTGAAATCTTTGTTCTTCTCTCAGAGGGGTGGTAAATCTATGGGTGTGGGGGGCTTAGATGGATGTCTGCTGCCATGATGGTGAATTGGGTTTACGGCGCTCCACAGGAGTAAAGCACCAGATAAAATAGAGAAAGAGGCCAAGCCAAAACTCAATTAAAACATCAAAACCTGAAACCGAGCCGCAGGACAATAGTTATAAGAGCACTACTGGAACTTTTTCAGATATCTGCTGAATATACATTCAAAGATGAATATGCACACAGAAATATAAAACGTATTGGGTATTGATAAAGATTTCCAAATTAGATTCATTCCTTCACCCTGCAAAGAGCTAGTAGCAATTACTAACACTGTTTCTACTTTGGATGCGTGACAAAATCAAGGAGAACCCATTATAATTAGTGGTACTCTCTATATCGGATGTGGCACAGTGCAAGACATAAACAGTAAACTGATGCCCGATGTATTTCTGATGCACTCCACATGCTTGTGCAACTTCCGACAACAGTACAAACGGATTTGGAACTTTCCCTTTGATGCTTTCAGTGTAGACAGCATCAAGCTGTTGTTGCATGGTCCGATGAATTCTGATGTATTTCCTGATTGCATCACAACTTTCTTAATTAATGTATAACTAATTTAGATATTTCAGCTCAATCCCTGTCCAGGCAAAATAAAACGTTTGCAACAAAATTATGTGTATGCGGACAGTGGTAACTGCTGGTGCTGTGATTAATTAGGTATGAAAACTATTATGAACACACTCATGCAGTCATTGGTTCATATTTTACATCGTTTCCGAGGTGGACAACAGAGATTATATAGGAATGCAAGGTATGTTGTATAACTTCTTCATCTAGACTACAAAGAGCAAATTATACAAGCACAAATCACGATATTCTGCAAGAATACATCAGAAACAACCAATAACACTGAATGTCTCTCATGGCAGCGTTCCCACTGCTTCTAATAAAGAGTTCAGCAGTGGACGAAGTACATCGTTAAACAGTTTATGGGCGGTGTTTTTCACAACAGGCCGAGGGCAACCGAATAACAGAGAGCCAATAATAAATGTGTGCTCGTAACGGCTATGGAAATGGCTCCACGTTGCCTACTGATTCAGCTGCGTTTTTTCAAATGTACACAAGTTCCTACTTTCCCCTGGCAACGCTTTTTTCTCCTTTTGAAAAGCGCCAACCATCCGGGGGCTGGTAACTAAGCACCCTGTTTATCAGTAACCAGGCTTAACAATGTCCGTAACCAAACACCACTGTGGCAAGAGAGAGAATTTTAAAGAGAAAAGGAGAGAGAGAGAGAAAGAGAGAGAGAGAGAGAGAGAGAGAGAGAGAGAGAGAGAGAGAGAGAGAGATCTTATGACATTGCAACCGATACACTTGGCACTAAGAGTCATGAGGAGGTACATGGGTGGTTGACTTTGAAGACGAAACCTAACTTTCTAACTACTAGGCAGGAAATGTTCTATACGTACACTACACATCAACATATGCGACCCTGGACCACAAAACCAGTCTTAAGCCACTGGGGTATATTTTTAGGATCTAAATCAATGGGATATTAAGTAAAGATCATGTTCCATGAAGATATTTTGTAAATTTCCTACCGTAAATACATCAAAACTAAATTTTTGATTAGTAATATGTATTGCTAAGAATTCGTTTGGAAAACTTCAAAGGGGATTTTCTCAGTATTTATATATTTTTTTGCACCCTCAGATTCCAGACTTTCAAATAGTTGTATCTCAGCCAAATATTGTCCGATCCTAATAAACCATACATCAATAGAAAAGCCTATTTTTCAGCTTTCAGATGATGTACAAATCTCAATTTCGTCACTTAAGACTGGTTTTGTGATACAGGGTCACATATTGTTAGCACAATCCCAAAGTATACACTTGTGCATTTTTGAGTAACGGTGGTGGTAATAAACTGAAATACTCAAGGAGGCAATGTATTTCAAATATCTGTGCCAACATAACGTTGTTATTATTATTATTCAGGAATATAGCTTAGTATTTAGCTAGCTATGATCGTGTTTCTTTACTAACTTACTAACTTAACTTATCAAATTGTTGGCTGTTGTTGACCTGAACTGACCATAAAAGATGTTAATGTAAAAACTATGCGTTATAGCACCCCTTTTTTGAGTATTCAATCCTCCCTGACCAGTCATGAGCAGTTTTAAAATAAAGTAAACTGTCAATCCGAACAGCATATTTAGCCATGTGATCACTCAAATTGTACATATGATATTCAAAGCAGCTCAATGTGGACATTCAGTGCAAAAAAATTGCTATCCTTGTATTCAGGTTTTGAAACTCTATACTGCTGAGTGTGTGCTTTAAAGATTTGGGCCATATGAGTGTAGCATCATAAGGGCCATTCGCACCACTTTAGTTCCAGAACTAAATGTAAAGTATTAAAATACTGGGAAGATTTTGTGCAAACTATTTCCCAGTACCATTTAAATGGTAGCATTCACACCGACAGACTGTACTAGGAAGTGACGTAAGCCAGTTGTCAGCGATGTCATTTGTGCGCAGAGTTCAACAAACGGAAACAAAGAAGAACAACGTTAGCAACAGGAGGATGGAGGACGCTGTGATCGGAACTGTGTTTTTGTTGTGTCTTGGGTGTTTCACAATAATGGACATGGAATGTTGACGTATACATAAAGCAATTGAAAGAACGGAAGGAGGACTAAGAATCTCAAACAACTGGCAGTGGTACATTTGCTACAAGTGCCTGCACTTCAGCAACTGTCCCTCTATCGATGTTCATCATACATGCAATATAAGTTGACAATATTTACAGTATGTTTTCTCAGAGTTTTAAATCATGGCGGTTGTTTTCGAATGCGTCTGGCCAATCAATATCTACTTACATCACGGGTAGTACCGGTTGTGCTGGTTAGACCCTCCTCCAGAGTAGGAGCTAATTTGGTTCTCGAAAAAGGAAGTCCGGTACTAAAATCGCACACAGTTCTGGCTGCGCGAAAATGCCCGAAAAGTGGGTAGTTCCACAATTAGTTCTGGTACTATGAACAGGTTCCAGCAGTGCGATAGGCCCTATAGTGACCATGTGGTCACAGTTCACCGATGCTAACTTCTACTGAATGAGCAGGTTAACTCCTGCCCTGCTGCCCTCTCCTCCTTAGAGATCTAATATCCCTCCATACCCCCATTCACTGCTCACCCTCATCCGATTTCTTTCTATTTTTATCCCATACAACAGAAATAACAGGATTTCCACATGAATATAACTCACTTTTATTTGTTGAATTCCAGTTTTCCTGCGAGACATTTTGCATGACAGAGTTTACTAAATATATTTAGATTGGTGTAAATTATGTTTAATTGATAAAGCTGGAATAAACACATTAGCACTTAACATAACCAATAGAGAACTAAATAAGATCAACATAATTTAAAACAGTGATAAAGAGACAGTTTTAACCAAACATGTGCATGGATATCTTTGTACAAGTTTTAGCAGCGACAGATTACATAAAGTTTATAGATTTAGACAGTGTAGCAGATAGATATAGGCCTAGAAGCTAGATATGCATCAGCAAAAAGCAGTTAAACATAAACCAGTTGACTAAAACAAACTAGCTTCCGACACTTGATTACAAAAAGACAGGTTCACATGAATTCTGATGAGTCAACGTAACATTTTAACGTAACAGATTGACACTTTTCTGTTGTCAAGAACTGCATGGCAACATTTTTACTTCAGGGTGATTAAGAGCCAACACAGAGCCACTGAGCCAAATGACTAAGAGAGCACAGCAGTCACCATGACACTGTCCCGAGAGTCAGTTTGTGTGTGTGTGTGTGTGTGTGTGTGTGTGTGTGTGTGTGTGTGTGTGTGTGTGTGTGTGTGTGTGTGTGTGTGTGTGGGCGGGTTTGTAATAAGGATAACAGGATGCTGACACATGCTACTTTTAGTTTAGGGAAGAACAACAAAGACAGAGAGAGGCTGGCTTATGGTATGCAGTATGCAGTGCTTTCATCACAGTAATAATAGTGTAGTTATACTTGCATTCAATGCGCACAGCAATAAAACCTTGTGCCATTATGAAATTATCTGTGTAGTTTGGTATCTTATGGTGTGACATGCTATATATAATTATAATGTTATTATTATTATTATTTCTTTTTTTTTTTATATTTTACATTAATTATTTTTTTTTTTTTATATGACATAAATTATACGTGTGTGCGGTTAAAAAACTATATATTTATAACAGGATAATTTCAAATAATTTAGTCAAAACATAAAGTTGACCAGTTACAATAAATAAAATAAATAATAAAAAAATTACTAAATCTACATAATAATAACAACATGCTAAGCATCAATTACATATAAGCACACACCGCAATCGCACACAAAAAGATCTGAATAAACTTGCAGAAAACTCCAAGACATGCGGTAAACAGGAACATAACATGAATGTAAATACATAAAGACATAAAACCAAAGAAGTCATCTGGTGCATGGTGGGTAAATAATCCCAAAACAAACAGCACACCCTCTGCTCAAACTGAGTTTCTCCCATGGTGTGACACTGTGGTATCCCTATTGAAAGGAAAAGGACCCTTTACTTGCAACAATTAGTAAATCAGTTGTACACAATGACGTCTTAGAGACAGTCAAACAGGAAAGAAAATCACAAATTAGATCTCTTAAATATCTCAATGGCTTCTGCAACACATCCATTAGATTAAACGGAGTACAAAGGAGGGGCTTTTGCTTAAATCTTCTGCTTCTCAGATGTTTCACTTGAGAAATAATAGATGTCACCAATGTATCAACCTGTTCTCAAACTGATGTGTAGTATGCACTCAAAATTCTTGCATCAAATTCTTCCAAAACTAAATGGTTTGAGCATATCCACTTATACTATTCTTCTATCTCAACAATGGACTTTTGGATTTAAATTTCTTTGTAGGAATTTTGGTAGAAAAACCTGAGACATACAGATGACACAAAGTAAATAAAACAACTGACAATGATGAGTCTCCAGAAAAAAAGATCGCATTCATGTAGGAAACATGTTTAGAATGCATCTGTTGCATCTGTCCCTGTACAGAAAACGAATTCCCAACATCACAGAGATGACTGAGAGGGCTGGTAAACCTCTACGACTGACCAGACATGGGGACACATGCTATAGGCATCTGCTTGTGGTAAAGGGCAGGACAAAGAAAGTACACAGATATAACATCTGAAAGAAAATCTATGGCAGTATACAGAAGACACAGGGGCTAATTTGATTGGTTGTTGTTGTTGTTGTAAAAAAAAAATCCAATTAGTAATGTAATTAATTAGGGATGCACCGATACCGATACTGGTATCGGCTTCGGGCCCGATACTGAGCTCCTGTACTCGTACTTGTACTCGTACTAAATTGTAATCTCTTACATACCTTTCTATCAAAGTTATCTAACATTATCAAGATGAATTTGTTCTGACACAGTTTAACTATGAGTTCATGTTATGTTTTATTACCATCTTCTAAACTATAGAGAATAAACTGTGATAATGTGAAATGTTGAAAGTGTCTGAATAAATTTAGGTTTGACTGTATCTATTTAATAAATTAAGTTAACCAGTTAACATTATACATACTCTTTTGGTTTCTGTACTCAATATTAAAAAAAATTACAAATGCAAAACGAATATCGGTATCGGTACTCTGTATTTGCAAGTACCAAAAATAAAAGTATCGTATCGTGCGAGTACTGGAAAAAGTGCATCCCTACAATTAACAATTAATAATATTTTCATATTTAAAGGTCAGGATGTGCATACACAATGCATTTAACTTGCATGATGTGATGCATTAATGTAGGCTATAATGTTCATTCATTCATTCATTCATTTTATTTACTGGGATTTGATTGGATCATGTATATAAGGAAGTGATATTATTGGCTAATATTTAGTTTCCCCACCCACACAGCCCTGATTGCATCAGCAGAAAAATAAAAGTTGTTTCAGATTTTCAGATCAAAGTTATTACATTTAATTACATATTATGTGAAAAAAAAGTTTGTGTGTGGAGAATATTGTGCACTGATTGATTGTGTGCGATAGGACCAGACAATAAGAAAATAAATAAAGTACATATAATTTTCTGTTGACCTTAACAGGCATAAAAGACATCTGTCAGATTAGAGCTCAAACTGCATAGTTCACATTAAACCTAACATTTAACAACAAATGATTAACAACAAACGGTGAATCTATTTAACATACGAAAGGAGAACCTGCAGACAGTCAACAAAACTTCCAACACCCTCAAAGTTCATGGCCAATTTAAATGTACCAGCACCACAGAAACCCTCGCAGGCTGATGCTTTGTCTGTCAGTCCATTAAAGGCTTTGTGAACTGAGACACCCTGACGAGTCCGCAACACCTAGGAACAGTGTGGACAATGGTCCGGACCCTTACACTAGCTCTGACGACCCACATTCATTCAAGAGCAGCCTTTTGACATGGAAAACCCCCTTGAACCTCCCCCTCTACTCTTTATAGGAGCATTTGCATTGAAGAGAAACCCAAGGGATACTTCCGTAACGTGAACACAGAAATGTAAATAAAGAAACTGGCCTAGGTAAAACAGCACATCCAAGAAGGAGCTTAACTGAACAGTTAATAAGTAATAGACACTAATATAGTAATGAAAATCATTCAGTCTAAATTTTATTCAGGACATGAATTAAATGTAATTACGTGTAAATACTTAAGAATTCAAAATTATATATAATAACTTACTAACTTAATTACTGTAATTGTTTTGTTGACTTTTTTTTAAGTAATTCAAATTAGGGGTTCAATTTGTTGTGATAACTGTGATAATGTCTTAAAAATAGGGTTTAATTTATTTATGCATAATTTCTTCTTATTTTTTTTCCATATTTGAATATAGATTTTTAGAGTTAAATATGACCTGGATAAAGTATTTCTATGAACATATCTTTATTTTTTAACTTAAGTAACTTTAATCATTATATTCAATTTTTTATTAGTCTTTTTAATCAATTCCTTTTTATTCCATTTCCACTTTCATTCAAATGCTGTTATTGCCATTCTAGTTGTTTTTACAACTGAAGTGCTTCATTTTTCAGTTTTATATTCTGATCAGTAACCAACTTGTATATGGATGAAAGGTGCCATGCAACTAAAACGGATTATTATTATTTACAGGTTTTTGTAAGAATCATTATTTTAATATCAAAGCTACCAGTCAATGTGTGAAAGTTTGGCTTTTATTAAAGATTTTCTTCACTTTTTTTGGTCAGTGTGTGTGTTCTGAAAGCACAGATGACCTCTCTTGAGAGCTTGAGTGTCAGTACTGATAAGACTCTATACTACACTATAGTCATTAAACTGAACTGGTCAGGCCAGATGTGACCTTTCTGACCTTTTGAAGTAAATGTCATTGAGCAGAAAGGAGATTATTACCCATGATCTGTTTAACCGAAAAAACCCTAGAGCAGACCCAGAGCATAAATCACATAAACAGCAAACCATTAGGAAACAAGTAAGGATAACAGATCTGTAATATGCAGGACGCCCTGTTACAACACATCCATCTGACTACAAAAATAAATAAATCCATAATAAATTATTAAAACTGAAAGAATATGTTTATAATGTGATGTCTCACCTGATAAAACAGATTGCATGTTGGTGGGACAAAATAATGACAACCTTTCTTATTTATAAAAATGTCATTAAAAGCTAAACTTCAAGCTTACTAAATCCGCTTATCATTAGGGACAAGAGATAAATAAAATACTGAGCCTGGCCAAGGTTACCGTGGCGCACAGATCATTTTTCCAAATAACACAGATTATGAACAGAACAGAGAATAGCATTGTGTGAGAATATCTGCCTTCATCGTGAAACAGAACCTGCTTTAATGTAAATGTCATTTGAGAGGACAACCTAATGTTAAGCTGTGGACATTCAGCTTTGTTTTTAAGCGTCATTGTGAGGTGATAAAGGTCCTGAACGAAATGGTTATATTGGCTATATAATCAGGGGGAGGTGAAACCATTCCCCCTGAAAGAAGTGACACCATTTTTAAAACACAGGCTTGACACCTCTAAATTATAGGACAAATTCAGTACAGATATTTTGGATGAAAACCAGGAGGCTTGTGACTGTCCCATAGACTGCCAAGGTCCAGAAAAGTATGAAAAGCATCATCAGAGTAGTCCATCTGCCATCAGTGGTTCAACTGTAATGTTAAGAAGTGATGTCAAAAAATGTTTTGCAAATAAAACAAAATTAACGACTTTATTAAACAATTAATCTCCTCTGTGTCACTCCACATCAGCGTAGCCCCATTTTGGTGAATCTGAAATGTAAGTTTCAGCAGCGACACGGGATGCACTGTTTTCTTTCAAATCAAAGCATAAATATAGGTAGAAAATACATCCTGACTGCGTATAGCTCAGATTTGCCAAAATAGCGCAATGCTGATTTGGAGTGAGACAGTGACAATGAATAAAGTCATTATTTTTGTTTTATTTGGATACTAAAAAAAGTATTCTCGTCACTTCATAACTTTACGGTTGAACCACTGATGGCAGATGGACTATTCTGATGATGCTTTTCATTCTTTTCTGCACCTTGACAGTGTAATTTACTTGCCAGTCTATGGGACAGTCACAAAACTCCAGCAAGTTTTCATCCAAAATATCTTAAAATGTGTTCCGAAGAAGAACAAAGCTTTTAGGGGGGTTGGAATGACATGGGGGTAAGTGATTAATGACAACATTTTCATTTTGGGGTGGACTATCGCTTTACGCCAATGAAACAACAAAAATATGTACAACATACTGGTTCCAGTGACCAAATGAACTTTTTTGCTTATACACCAAAAGTGGTTTGTAGAATTTGACCAACCATTTTACAGTTTTACATCATTTTTGGGGCTGCATTTTTACAACAAACATTCATGTAAGCAAGTTGTACTATTTATGAAATATAATTACTTTTTAAAATAATCATATTACAGATACATAAAAATATTTAAGAACACAGGCTATACATTAGGCGAACACGTATGTTTATCAGAGAGAAGTAATATCCCCCACAATGCACAGCTTAAAATGTGTTGGATAGCCGCCCATGTATCTCATTTCATGACGTCCAAAACACCCCAACAGCAAAAGCATGTCGCTCAAACTATTGAGAACAACAGCCAAGACGCAAGTATTTGTTATCAAATACATGCTTCTATTATATAGTGGCATTGCCATACATCAGTATTGATAATAATATTGAATTACAGGCCAGCCATTATAGAAAAGCATGTGCTAGTTCATGCATGCTGAGCGAAAACAGGAAAGTCTTTGAAAGCAAAAGTGGCTTTAATTTCCCTCATAATCCCTAAATGCTGCGCATTGATGGCATTTGGAGTATATTTCTCCAAACGCAGAGTCGGTCACCACTGGACACATGTAATGTCACACTTTTTGGCCGTTGGCTGAAATAGATGCTTTTCTAGCTCCTTAGTGTTAAGAACAAAGACATCTTTTATGTGCAGCAGAATAGGGTTGGGATAAAGCGGAAAGTGTGTCGTGTTACACGCAAACAGTTTCCCCTTCCGACTTCCAGCCAGGGGAATCACAGATCTGGATTACGTCTGAAAGTCTGGACTAAATCTAGCCCCTGAGAATGGGACCTCCAATTCACCCGAGCTCACAGGTCAGGCCTAGACAGTTAAAAAACGCACCTTGATGACTACCCAACCTGTCCGGACTGCCCAACCAGAGATCTGTCTGAACAAACAGCCATTTAATCCTGGGCGAGAGTTCATGGTATTCTTAAAGAGGCTTAGAAAATCTACAAAGAGGCGGACAGTTTATAAATCGTTCTTCACTGAATGACGCCATTCAGAGATTCAATGCTTTGTAGGATTTCCTGCCACTTCAGGAGCGCTTCATATTTCTGTTGAGTTCGAGGAAGTTGTTTTTAAGATTGAATGCAGACTATTCATTTTCTGGATGGGCAAAAGTTCATCTTCACAGAAGGTATTTGATGCAAAGGGCTGTAGAACATCATCAAACATCTCTGACATTTCTGGAGGCCACAGGTGGAGAGAACTGTGGTTCAGATCTCAGTAGTGTTGCCCCAGGGAGATGCCATTTTCAGACAAGCATCCAGAAAGCGGTTCTTGAAAAAAGGCCTGTAATTTATTTTCCAAGTTGTCTCCAGTGCGGTAAAAGCCAGGTATGATTTGCATGCACAATATGTTTAAGAAACACCAAAAAGGGGCATAACTATCCACAAAGTACTGTTTACATTGAGCAAACTCCACCCAAATGAATTATGTTGGTAAAACACAACCAGAAAAGATACTCAGCCCAGAACAGTATAGTCCCACTGCTACAAAGACGATTTAAACAATTTTACAGATGGAACAACACACATTTTCGTTCTTCAACAAAAATATGGGCTCCGTATTTTACCACTTACCACTTCCATTTTAAGTAGCTGTAAACATGACTTTTATTTTGAAATCAAAGCCAGTGAAAATGTTATCTGTGGCAGAGCAACCAGAAAATTCCTTTAAAATTTACAAAACAACGGGTGAGAATATTCATTATCATTTCCCAGCAGTCAAGGGCAAATGAGGCCTGCAAACATTATAGCTCAAACAAAACTATTTAGAAGCGTACAAAAGCTCTTAATTAAACACAAAGCTGACCCATATTTTCATGTAAACTACCCTCGAATGACCCAAACCTTGAACGGTTATTGTTTGCCCCTCTTGGCACTGGTTTCGAGACCATATCACTGTCTCTGTCTTCTCTCTCCACCTTCAAATGAGTTTGCGAGATTAAACATGAATCAGATTCCTTTCCTGCTCATTTAACAGAGATGCAGACAGCTCGCACTGTTATTTTAGCTTAATTAATGGTCAGGTTTCCCTGGTCTCAGGCTGTATTCTGCTATCAGAGTGCAGGAATGTGAGAAGGAGGACGAGGATCTTCATCCTTTTATCAATACATTTTGTAGACTTTTACCTTTAGAAATTGTAAAGAATCCTGTGGTTAACCAACATTGCTAGTATCAAATACAGTAGAGCCCATTTGTCTGTCTGTTAATAAAGGACAATGTTCAAGAGAAACTGCACCAAATAAAGACGGGTAAGGAAACAGTGCTGACACTGTTTGCCTAAAGTAATCTAATAAGAGTTTCAAGAGACACTAGGGACGGATACAGCAATGCAAGCAAACTGAAAGGTTCCAATAAAACTGAGCGTGTTTGGAGTACACAGACCTCGAATCTTTTTTGTTATGTCTACCAAAACTTCAGCAATGGAACAGTGTTTGCATCTAGAGACACTCTCTCATTGCAATTTTACCTTTTGGTGAATTTGTTGAAATCTGCTAACACCCTACTGAGGTTTAGGTTCAGGGATGTACCCTTATGTTTAATTCTAAAAACTGTATGTTTTCACTCATCCAAATTCATACGAACTCCCCACCAATTCATCAACATGTAAACCAGTTTTGTTTTCTCATGACATCAGATTGGAATATTAAAGATGCTGGGTGGTGGACTAAGGGCACTGAATAACCACCCAGTACCAGTGTTATTAATATCACGAGCTAAATGAAATCAAATTCATAAATGAAAAAGAAAAACTAACATGTAAGGGGAAAATGGAAAGTAAACCAAAATACATATTTGTGACTTCAAAACTAATAAAAAAAAAAAAAAACAGACTTTGTAAAAGAGCACTTTTAAGTACATTATGGAAGTGCACTTTTTTCACCTGGGATCACACACACTTTCACTATTTGAGTCCTATTCACAACCAATATTCTGTTGAGTGAGATTCATCATTTTAAACAAAGTATATTTAACAGAGTGACACCCACAGCATGTCTGTCTGTGATGTCAGAGGTCAGTGGGTCATGTGTAGACGAGGTAGAAGGACAGTCACACCTGGACTGAAGATCTCCTCTGTTAATGACATGCAGATGACAGGGGACAGGCAGTGCAGGGCTCAGGGCAGTTTCACAGTGATTAAAGTCTCTGTCTGTCTCTCTTACAGCTGCTGTGTGCATGTCAGAGAGCAGATCTGAGGACACAGCTGGCCAGCCCTAGCCTGACTCACACACGAAACACTTCTACAACTTAAGACAATGCACAGTCTTTCTAGTAAACAGTTTATACTTTGTCAAAATTATTTATCATATCAGCTCTATGAGGTAGTTCAAAGGGTTTTAAATTTAACCAACATACTGTATTAAGGCATAACATTCATAACAGTCATTGCAAACAAATAACTCGGCTCATTACTCCATTTACTCATAGGTAGGCCTGAGGGGAATCGACAGCTGCAGAGCTCCATGGATAGAGAAATCCATATTATTCACTGAAAGACTGAGTTCTACACATCCACTGCCTCTCATTTCGTCAGATCTTTTTGCAACTTTTTTTGTTTTTTCTCGCAATTCTGACTTTCTTTTTTTTCTCACAATTGTGAGCTATAAAGTCAGAATTGAGAGATAAAAATTCACAATTACCTTGTTTTATTTATTTATTTATTTCTGTGGCGGAAATGGGCTTCCATAGCACTGTTTACGTCAGCTGGCTTGAAACTTTATTAAAAACAGTAACTGGACTCTGCATTCTTACAGATGCCCCATGACGATCCCAACTAAACCAAACCAGTCCAGAAAAAAACATCCTTAACTGGTATATTTCTATGAAATTTGATTTCATATCTTTTTAATAAATATACTTCGGTCAATTCATACATTTCTGTAATCTTTAGCTACATATTTAGATGAGATCGTGTTCATGACACAATTTTAATTTAGTGACAAATAAATGTAATTTTAAATTTAAGCAGTTATAATTGTAAATTTGGCTCATTTTAGCTGCTCTCAGTCTCCCTGACTGTTAACTTAATTGATTTTACTGTTTATATCAGTTTTGCAGAATTTCATTGGAGTACTTTTTACAAAAAGATACTATTTCTTTCTACAATTTCAAAGTAAATTGAAAAAATAAAGTGTAATTGCCATATGGGATCATTTATCTCAATCATCTGACAATCTGACAAACTTCTTGCAGGATATGGAGCTATGTCTTCAAGTCCCAACTGAAATACAAGTTCAGAGAGTTTGGTAATGCAATGTAGAACAGTCCAGGTATGTGAGTCCTGCAGCACTGAGTGGGCTACAGTCAAATACATGAGACAGAGACGCAGTGGCTCACGGGCAGAAGCTCAACCCGCTAAAAAAGTCTGCATGTATTGGCAGGCTCATTTGCTGACAACAGGGGTAAAAAAGGAAGAAAATGGCTAGAAGTGATTAATTACCTCCCCTCTACTCTTAAGATGTGACATGGATCAAAATCAAAAGATGAAGACATCAAACAAGTGCAATTTCACCAGTATAAATTATGGCTGGCTCCATGTTTCTTAAGGCTTTGACAGACGGCTTATCACCCGTATTGATCCGGTGAAACAAAGCACAAAGGTGCAGGGCTAAAAAAGCGGCATCATTTTGCGGAGGACACCCCTCAAATCGGGAAAAGGCTTGTTGAATGTTAGCAGACATAGATAAGAGAGATTAAGTTACTGTTCAAACACACAGCCCTCACTCTGTTGTGTTTGCTGTGCAAACCGGAGTTGTTTTAGGCTAGAATGGCCTTTGTTTTGACTAGAATGTTAACTCGTTTTATCAGGGACATATCTGGGACTTCTTGTGTGTCCCCAAGTACTTATATAAATAATTAAAGCTAAGTCGATAAGAAAAACACCTGTTGAGGAGTGAAAGATAACAGTGTCTTCATAGTGTTCCATTTGTGCGCTAAAACACTTAAAGAACCATTTTTTATAGTAGTTGAACAATATATTGTTCAACATAACCGCCTTAAGATTACGTTTTTGAGGTAATAATAAATAATAACATATTGAAATAATAACAAACAGCACATTTTCTTGAATATGAATAATAATGTTTTTATCGTTTTGCGTTTAAGTGTGAAGTATGGTACATTTGAATATGAATGACAAGGAATATTGGTAAAACACTGAAGAAATCCGGTAACAAAAACACGAAAAATGTATTACATTTTGTAAAACTATCTGAGTGGTGCTTGCCCATACAAAACTCACTACTGTGATTATAGTAGGTGGTTGCTTGTGCACTACTATGCATTTGTTTTGACTGGGTTTTAACATGTTGCTATGTGGTTTCTAGGGTGTTCTGTGTGGCTGCTTTCAGCCCCAAATAAAAAGAGCCCAGGCCACTCAGGTTGAATATAATATATATATAATATATATAATTTAGCATTTTTGTGCCTGTTTTATTGTTTGCCAGGTCAAAATGATAAGTCAGATTAGTTAAAAGATCAGCTTTTAATACTTAGGTTTTATGGTTTAAACAAAACCCTAACCTTAAGTATGACCAATATAAACAGCAAATAGTAATGCATTAAAGGAGCTATGTGGAGGTTTTTACTTAAAGAAATTTTATCATTTTATCTTTTTTCATTTGTACATGTATGAGCCAACCATGATGTAAAAAAAAGAATGACACCTCGACTGTCCACCACGGTTGCCTCTATCAGCCTGTAGGCTCAATTGTGTGTGGAGGAGTCGGGCCCGAATTGGCACGAAAATTCACAAAATGTGACGTCATGCGCATTCTCGTCTACTTGGGCTTAAAACCGTACAGCACGCCAGCCATTATAGTAAGCAGCGGCAATAGTGTTTTCAAATGGACTCTGCGGATGGAAAGAAGCGACCAGCCTCCAGCACAATTCAGACACCCACGGACACTCCTCGTAAGTAAAAAAAAAAAAAAAAAAAGAGCGTGCGCACTGAGAACGAGCATGAGACTGGCTGCAGTTCCTCTAACGGCCACTGGTGTCAGTAATGGTTAGAAATTTCAGAACCTACGCAATGCTCCTTTAATGCAGTTTCTAAATGTAATTAAAATTAATATAGCAAATACCTGAAGGAAAACAAAACAATTTAACGTACTTTTTTCCCATCTAATCTGTCTTCTTTCAGCTCTGCTAAGTATCAAAAATTGCATGATCAAAAAATTCACTACATTTTAGAGAAATGCTGAATTTGAGACTCCTCATTTTCATTTAAAACCTTTAAATTCACTCACACATCAGTGTAGACATTAAAATCTAGCTACGAGCTCTGTCACATGATTTCCCTTAAGGGCCGTTTCCTTTTCCCTGGGCTGGAGGTGAAGAGGTCACATAAGCAGTGTTAATGGTTACCTAACATCTGACATGTGGGTATGTCCAAGGAATAAAATGTATTAGTTTATCAGACCAAAAAGAAAGGGAGTAAAAGAGGATGGCAACTGCAATGGCAATGGAATCCGATGTGTCTTTGTCATGAATGAGAGAGCATGGCATGAATGTGGCTCATTACAACCCTAACAATGACCATGACCATTCAGATGAGGACCAGTAATCAGACCAACAAAGACATGGCCATAAAGCCACAAAATACAGACAAGAGAGCTGTATTCTGCGTGATGTATTTGAATTGCAAGTTGCAAATTAACAGGAAGAGTGGTATGTGGGAGGAAAAGAGAGATAGGAAAAAAGAACAGAAACAGTGAAGGAAGAGCATGAGAATTGAGAAGCTGATGCCATTTGAAGAGACTGGCTGTAAATATGAGCATGGTATAATCTAACACTGCCAGAGATATGATAAAGCATTGTAACAACACACTAACATGCCACGTAAAAATAAAAAAAATAACGTTAAGTAAAGAAAACAAGTCACATTAAAAAAAAAACGTAACTATGACTTGTGGGATAAATTATCACAGGGAATGAAAAGATAAACTGAGTGATCTGGCAGTGAGAAATTAGTCTCCAAAAGTGCATAGCTATTACGAAACAAAAAGTAATATGTTGCTCATCTCAAACATTTCATAACAGAACACTGACAGGGATTTCGATAAACTGAGACTTCATTCTCACGCACAAACGGTTCTTGGCTTCTTCAGCATGTCTAACAAACAGCTCATAAGCAGAAGAACAGGATTGTGGTTCAGCCTGTAGCGAACAGCCTGAAAACATGCAGCCCTTCAGAGCAGCAGATCAATCACTGACATTGAAAATCAAATTAATCCTATTTTTATATGCAGATTTTTTTATCCTACACTGCAAAATCTCAAACTTAAGAGACATTCCAAGCAAAGACAGTTCATTCAAGAGAAACAAAGAAAAGTTAACTGACCTGTGACAGAAACTTTCATGGTGGCCTCCAGAGGTCTGTTGTTGTCCAGATCTTTGCTGAGTTTGAGCTCTCCGGTATTTGGGTTAAGAATCAGCAAGCTCAGCTCATTTCCTTCAATGAAACTATACTTGAGCTTATCTGACACATCTGGGTCATAGGCAGGTACCTTTCCTATAATCCCAGACGGAAAACTGTTGGATTTGTTGGTGACGTAGTTATTGAAGATAATCTGGAAATTCTCCAGGACGGGATCGTTGTCGTTGACATCAATCAGACGAATGTGGACGGTTGCTCTGCTGACCAAAGGTGCGGACGTGGCCTGTACGACTAGCACATACTCCATTTTGGTCTCGTAGTCCAAATCCACGAGTGCTTTTAAGTCTCCAGTGAATATATCCAAATCAAAGACCTCTGGGATATTTCCTTCCACAATCTGGTATAATATCTGAGCGTTGGTTCCTTCATCTGGATCCATGGCGTTGATCCGGGCAACCACTGAATCGACAGGACTGTTTTCTTTGATGTAGATAAACAGTTCATCCTTCTCAAAAACAGGAGCATTGTCATTGATGTCCATAACAGAAATCTGGATCTCCACCGCTGCTTTGAGAGGAGGAACTCCTCTATCTACTGCATAGGCCTTCAGGTTATACACTGGAACGTTCTCTCTGTCCAGCTTCCTTTGGGTTCTTATGATTCCAGAGGATTGCTCAATCATGAAGTCTCCTTCCCCGTCATCGCCACCTTGAAAGGTGTAGCTCACACGCCCATTAGACCCCGAGTCCCTGTCTGAAGCAGATATCTGGAGCACACTGGTGAACACAGGTGCGTCTTCAAACACGGTGCCCTGATATTTGTCCCTCCCAAACTGTGGCACATTATCATTGGCATCCATGACAATGATTTCCACATAGGTGGTGTCAGACTTCTGAGGGATCCCATTGTCACGAGCGATGATGGCCAACGTGTAGGAGGCGTGATCTTCATAGTCAATCTCCATCTGCGTGGTGATGGCACCTGTGTCCGGATCAATCTTGAACTGTGGGACATTGTCCTCCATGATATAGGTAATGCGTGCGTTTTCACCTGTATCTTCATCTGTTGCACTGATTACCACAACAGTTGATCCAATGGGTCGGTCCTCGCTGAAGGTCTGATGGTAGCTTGCGCTCTGGAACACAGGTCTGTGAGTGTTAGCATCAGTTACATTGATGAACACCTGCGCGGTGTCGAAGCGTGTACCATCAGAGGCGGTGACAGTCAGAACATACTGGCGTTCCTGTTTGTAATCTAACGGCAGCGCCAGCGTGATGAGTCCACCTCCGCTTTGACTAGTGATGGCAAACCGGTTCCGTGTATTACCACTGGAGATCTGATAGGTGACCACACTGTTTACATCACGGTCCAGAGCTGTAACAGTTAACACACTGGTCCCTACAACAGCATCTTCATTGATTTTTAGCGAGTATAGCTTTTCGGTGAACGTAGGGATGTTGTCATTCACATCTAGGACGGTGATGCTAACACTAGCTGAGGAAGACATTACCGGAACACCGTTGTCTCTGGCTTCTACTCCAAAGGTGTAATATTCAGTGGTTTCCCTGTCCAGCTCAGTACTGACTGTTACCCATCCAGTGCTGTTATTGATGGTGAAGGGAAAGCCTGGAGTGGTGTCTGTGAGGCTGTAATCCAAACGAGCATTTTCTCCAGAATCGGAATCAATGGCCTGAATGTGAATCACCGAATATCCAATGGGTACGTTCTCTAAAACGGTGGCTTGGAAAGGAGTGCTTACAAACATAGGAGCGTTGTCGTTCACATCCACAACTTGGATGACAACAATGCCAGTTCCGTTAATGAGAGGAGGCCTGCCTCCATCCTGGGCCTTTATGCGCAAGTTATATTCTCTGATGATTTCGTAGTCCAGAGGGTTTATGACATCAATGGCTCCGGTGGGGGTGTGAATGAAGAACTGACCTTTTACATTGCCGCTGATTATGCTGTAATGAACCTTAGCGTTATTGCCCTCATCTCTGTCGGTGGCTTCTACTTGGGCCACTTTAGTGTTAACGGCCACATTTTCTGGCACCTGCACTACATATCTTTTCTCACTAAACTGAGGATAGTTATCGTTTTCATCTTCAACTGTGATGTGTAGTGTTGCGGTAGCACTGCGAGGCCCAGGGTCCCTTCCTTGGTCATTGGCCTCTACTATAAGCTGATACTGGGCCATAGTTTCTCTATCTGGACGCACGCGAATCTTGACCAGTCCGTTCCTAGAATCAATTTCGAACCCAGAATTAACACCCTCAGCATTCACAATCTTATATATCATGTTTGCATTGGATTGTGCATCTCCATCTGTCGCCCGGACTGTAATCACCTCAAAACCAACTTCCACATTTTCTCGTATCCTTACCCTGTATTCATTCTGTTCAAAAACGGGCCCGTGGTCGTTGGTGTCACTGACTGTAATAGTAAGTATCGACGTGGCAATGCGTCGCGGCGCGCCATTGTCAGTTGCTGTGACTTTAAACACGTGCGTGTCTTTAACTTCTCTGTCTAATGGCTGTACAGTCTCGATGCTGCCGGTTTGAGGGTCTATGCGAAAAAAGTCGTTAGAACGGCTGTCGAATAACGCTTCCATGCCATACTCGATCTTCCCCGCCTCTCCGGGGTCGCTGTCAGTCGCTTTGAGGGTGATGACTCTCGTACCCGCCGGCTCGTTCTCTGGAACAGCAACCTGGTAGTTCGGTAACTGAAACTGGGGGGCGGAATTCACGGCTCGCTGTATCCTCGGTTTCCACTGATTTGATACGTGTTGCGCAGAGGGTAATAATGATGTTTGGACTGAGGCGAATCGTAATTTCAGGCACAGAGAAAGGGGCTCACCGTTTGAATCACGGAACGAACACCGGATAGTTTCTTTAAGGCGTCCCAAGTCCATCTCCAAACAGTACGCGTCCTTCACGAGTACAGTCCCGTTACGCACAAACACATTCAGATGGTCTGAGGTGCAAGAAGTGATAAAAACACCAGATTTTCTTGTGAAGACAGGCAAATAGTCCTTAAAACTAACAAGTACATCACCTGGAGAAAAGCAGGAAGTTCCTCCTAAATTATAAATGCAATCCACGCTGATATCAGGCTTAGTCACTCTCTTCCTTTTATATTTGAACACGCAATTTCGTCCGTGCACGAATACATTGAAATG
Source organism: Carassius carassius (assembly GCF_963082965.1). Classification (NCBI taxonomy): domain Eukaryota; kingdom Metazoa; phylum Chordata; class Actinopteri; order Cypriniformes; family Cyprinidae; genus Carassius; species Carassius carassius. The sequence continues at coordinate 18,356,329 of NC_081780.1, read as the reverse complement.
TGCGTTAACTAGTCCTTCGGTTTTTAATGATTGGATTTTGAAATAAAGAGGCAGCGCGCTGTGAGGGGCGCGCGCACAGTCCAGCTCTCCATTTAAACGCACCACTCCATCTCTCCAGTCCACTTTAATAAAGTTCCCAATGTACTCGGAAGTTAAAGTCCTGTCTATTTTATACGTCCAACCCGGTCCCAGTGACAGATTGGCCAAAACCGCTCCAGGACGCGAAGTCTCCGAGAGGTGCAAGTCGAAACATCCCACGAGAGGAGCGCAGAGGAGAAGGTGAACCCATAATAACCAACACATTACAAGACCCATGGTGTAAAACTCCACAAAACATGCAGAAAAAACAGGTCAGCTCTCCTTCTGCCGGCACGTAAACTTTCTTTTATCCTTCATTGTAGCCTTTTAGCAGGAGAAAACACTGTTTATCAGGCTGGCATCCATGGAACCAAGTGACATTACCCACGTTAAGTTTAAAGTGAGGACAAAATGGCTCCGTGCGTGCGCGTCTCTCCCCAAGCACACACACACACACACACACACACACAGTCATTAACATAAACCTGCACGCACCTCCTCTCAGGACAAAAGAGTAACTCTCATGGAAATTCAACTATTGTTATTCACATCTGCATTTATTCTTTAGTACTTTTGGCGACTTTTACAGCCTAACGCGAGCGACGCGGCGCGTCAGACTAGAAAAAAAGAAGATAAGAGATTTAAGTTTCACACAACTCTCCGCATGCAGATTTCTAGACTTAAATGTTTTCATTATAAATAAACGCCGTCTCCTAAAGTGACATGAAAGCGCAACACGTGTTTAACTCGCACAAAGTAATAAAGAGTTATTACTGGATTCCCTATCTGCTATGAGTGGAACAAAACTAATTGTAGTCTACATTAATAAATTATTTATTTTCTATACAAACAATTACACAAATGCCATGCTAGCCATAATTCACGGATTGTTTTTATGAAGCAGTGGTAACATAGCCAGTCAAATTGCGGAAATATTTTGAAACTTTTTTTATCCCCTTGAGACCTTGCAAAATGTTTTAAGCATTAAAATTTGGTTTGGTGCAAAATAATCCTTACAAGGATGTTTTTGCATATCTTTTGAAATAATAAAAAAAAGCTGAAGTTTTGAGTTCTTTTGAAATTTATTTTCATATGCTTATACTTCTTTTTTATCGTGTATACATAGGAGCTTGTATTACTAAAATTGTAAGTGAGAATAAAACATCATAGGATATAGGATATAAACGTATAAAGGTTTCTCAAAACATCAAAGGGGAAGCAACAGACATAAATAATTGTACAATCTGAAAAAAACAAAAACTAATTATATTTACAAAGCAATACACCTACACTCTTAAAAATATAGTTCTTTATTGGCATCGGTGAGGAACATTTGACAAGTATATAACATTTCCAATGCACAAAAGGTTCTTTAAAATGAAAGAAGGTATTCCGAAGTTATATTATAAAGACTGTTCGCTGAAAGGTTTTTTTTTTTTTTTAAGTTACAAAATTAGTTCTTCTATGTCATCGCTTACAAACCAACCCCACCCCGTTATCTTAAAAGACTGGGATGCCATGCATATTTAAAAACACAGATGAGGAAGGCCAATCCTCATATTATAGACCTAATTTTCTTTTATTTATTTTTTAATCTTTATAATACTATCAGAGGTCAATCATTGATTCTCTAAACCCCAATATCTAAACATATGTCATATTTCAACTGTCTAACTATATACAGTTTAAATCGGTTTATTTATAACATAGTTGTAATTGACTGAAATTGTGGAAGAAGTCCAGAGGCAATATGGACATACAGTAAGTGATGCACTCACGCCCTCTATCGCAAGAGAAAGGAATTCAGTAACGGTACACAAGAAGAACAACCTGTGAACCTCTTAATATTTGTTTGCATGGGTCAGGATTGATGCAACATAAGGCACTATAACCACTTACATTAATAAAATCTTAAGAAAGAGCAATGCAACATTCACTGCGTATATATATATATATATATATATATATATATATATATATATATATATAAATTAATATATATATATATATATATATATATATATATATATAAATTAATATATATATATATATATATATATATATATATATATATATATATATTAATTAATATATATATATATATATATATATTAATATTAATTAATTATATTAATTATATTATATATATATATATATATTAATATATATTAATTAATTATATTAATTAATTTATTTGTGAAAAAAATAAATTAATTAATTAATTTATTTATTTATTTTTTTCACAAATAAATTACAATTCCTAAGTGAATTACAATAATAAAAAAACACACTAAACATACAACTCTCATTAAGGATTTCCCCATCCTAAAAGAGCCTCCTAAGTTCGTGTTATTGTCCCTCACATGAAACACAAGGGGTGTGCTGGTTTGTGCTGCATGTGTCTCAGCTGACAGGCTCTGGATGTTGTTGGGTTGTGTCTTTAGGTGGGCAGTTCAGGCAGTTTTGACCTTTCTGAAGAGTGAATTTCGTGGGTCCGAGACGAATGATCTTGCCACTGCCCAAACACTCATCTCCCTTATACAGGACAGCAAACTGCAGTGCAAACACAATAGTCAGTTTGAATGAAAAATCTAAACGCCCTGTCCTGTTCTATGTGTATAAAGCAAGAAGTCACAGTGTTATGATACCACTTAAAAAGGACTACAGTCCATTTTTTATAGACAATATGTAATAGTGATGCAAAACAGGAGTTGAGTACATCTAGCAAAAGGCTTCTGAAGACCAATTTTTCCCCCAAAGTCAAGTGTAAATGATTTATAATGACATTCTTATGCAGTGCAGATATTTCTGGATTACCTGTCCAGGTGTCAGTGCTCTTATCGTCTCCTTCAGCATTATCCACACTGACCCATCTAGATTCAAGGTTACAGTGCATGGAGCTGAAAGAAAAGAGATGCAGATATTAGGACTGTTTACAACAGACCAATTGTGTAGACCAGTTAACTAAAACTGAAAATAAAACTATTATTAAATATAACCTTTAAAAAATTTTTTTTTTTAATATAACACTTCCAAAAAAAGAACATTTCGATGGATGAAATTCCATGTTTTTTATGTTTCATGTTGAAGTACTACAATGACTTAAACTGAAATAAAAATAAAGCTTAAGAGAAATGCAACAAAACAATTCATTAAAATGTCAAACTAAAATGAAAATAAATGCTTATTCAAGATTGTAATAAAATCTTATAATAATAATATAATGCTAAAATAACACATTTTTGTAGGCAAAACAGAGAAAAATCAACTGATCTGTCCTCTAACAATTTCCAGCTTAAATGGGAACCATAGGGAACTCACTTAAAGGCATCCGGTTATTGAAACGGAAGAGACATTCCATCATCTGAGTTCGGACTAGCTCAACAGGCGGCTCTTCTGTTATCCAGTGGAAACGGTCCGTCTGGATCGTGTCTCGGAACAGAGCTGGGTGGTTAGTGGTTGGACCCTACAAGAGATGCCATATTTTAGGAATCCATCGACCTGAAAAAGTCATTTGTGGCTTTTTAAGTTGAATAAATGATGTAACTCACCACAAATACATCACCGGTTGTGATATCTTTATCAACTACAAACCAAGGATCAACCTGTCCTCCGATTCTAGCCCTCTGACCCAGTGTTAAAGTGAACCAGCCTGTGGAGGGATACAGTTATTAGTCTTACAGTATCACAGACACTATAGAGGAGAATAGGAACAATTACTAAATTAATAGCCACCTTTATGCTGCCCCATGATCTTCCCGTCTTCAATGGAGACAAAGTTTCCCGGTTTGGGCTCTATGTACTTTAATAAATTTGACATAGACTTCAAACAGTGCTAAATTAACAGACTGCAGTATATACTGAATAATGACCAAAACACAGTTTGAAAATTCGGTTTTTAAGTTGCAAAATAAAAAAAAATGTTGATTGATTAGATTGCAATTTCTGCAACCCTGTTACCAAAATGTGGAATACAGTTTATATATCCGAGTAAAAATATAGAAATAAAATATCAGAATTGGTAACCTACAGATGGATAGTTCAAGCTCATATGTTGGTTGAGCTTTTAATATAAATATATATATATATATATATATATATAGATAACTATATATCTTGACCTGATAAATTCAGTCAACAATTCTATGTGTGCAACACTTGGAAAAACTTATAATAATAACATTTTATCTAACATATAAAGATGCTTTCTATTTTCAAAAGAAGGAAGATAAAATTTGTGTTTTCATTGCTTTAAAAAACAACAACAAAAAAACAGGACATCAGACATTACCTCAAGGATAAAGTTCTCAAAATCTCTCTCTCCAATGAAACAGATCCCCATGCTCTTTCAGAGAAAAGATTGCATTGACATTATATTTAGTCAATGAGCTTTCAATGATCCACTGATCAGTGGAATATATTACATTTAAAAAACAAATAAATGTGTCACATTTCTTATGCCAGAAATCTTGGGTCTTTTATAAAAGACTTTGCCTAATGTAGTACCTCTTTTTTCTTTAGAACATGCTGGAAGCCAGCTTCAGCAGCTATTTTCTTCACAAAGTCTTTGGTCAGCCCAGCTAGGGGAAATATTGTGTGTCGCAGAGCATCCTGGGAAATCTGACTGAGAAAGAATGTCTGGTCCTTCAAGCGGTCAGCACCCTGATAGAGCCGCACAGCTGATGAAATCAGGAGAAGAGAAGAGCTCAACACACAAACCAATCCCAGGAGGAACATCCTTTAAAGTCTCGTAAATCTCCCAAAAACTGCCAAAAAGAGAGGACCATGGCCACATTTCAACCCAAACTCAAAACATTGTTTTCATTGTGGCATTATTTCCCATTTTACACAAGTAAAGAAATTAAAGTATACATCATGGTAGTATTTGTTTGTAATTGTAATTAAATTACAACTTGAATTCAAAAAAATAAATAATGATAAAATAAAATGTAAAAATAATGATAAAATAAAACTTCATGACTTTCATTACTTATTCAGATATTTTGATTTGGTACTGAAGAAAAAAAATTTATATATATATATATATATATATATATATATATATATATATATATATATATATATATATATATATATATATATATATATATATATATATATATATATATATATATATATATATATATATATATATATATATATATATATATAATGCTCCTGTAAACACAATTTATTTTCCTGTCCTTATTACATTACATTGCATGGACAGATGTTATACGTACGCTTTCTAATTTCAAACCGATCTCTGAAGAGGGTTCTGGGAGGTGGAACATGCTTCTGTTGGAAAACCTCCTTGTCCTCCTGGGACGTCCGGGCATAGTGTCCTGTTGCCATGGCATCAGCACCTGTTTTCAAATAAAACCGTGATGAGGCTAAATATGCAATACACCACATAAAGAAAGTTGCTTTCTTATGTTGAACATAAAAGACTATATTTTAAAGATCGCTGATAATCAAACAGTTGATGGTTGCATTTTTTTCCCCTACTATGGAAGTCAATGGCAACCACCAACTGTTTGATTACCAGCGATCTTTAAAATATCTTCTTTTATGTTCATCATAAGAAAGCAGCTCATTACAGGTTTGGAATGACACGGGGGTGAGTAAATGACAGAATTGACATCTTTGGGTGAACTGTTTTTGTTTAAATACAGTTATAAAATCACAGCTCATGCAATATTTTTGTTTTAACCTTCTAAAAGTGGACATATAAAATCTTCTGCATTTTAAGTTGTGGACCCTTTAAACTCAATTAACACTATTAACAAACAGGCAAATTTCTGCACCTCCTTTCACTTATTCTTTGCTACAAAATGTAAAACTAAGTATCAGTCAAGTCCTATTTTGTATGTCTTTTCATGGAAAACACTACAAGTTCATCACTCCCACTTAACTTACCTAAAGTATTAACTGCATACTGATAGAAGTGCTTAAACTTGATGTGTTTGTTACACATTATGTCTGGATTTGGTGTTCTGCCCTTCTCGTATTCACGAAGAAGATTACTGCGAGCAAAAGAAAAAGAATATGAGCAAATTGTGCACAACCTTTTGAATTCAATGATCTTTCAGATATGAACTACTGCAACATTCACCTAAATACTTCATGCCAGTATTCTTTAACGTATGAGACCTGGTGGAAAGGCATATCCAGCATCTTACAGACTTTATAAGCATCTTCACAGTCTCTCTCTGATGAACAGACTCCTCTCTCATCCTGAGAGTCCCAGTTCTTCATGAACACACCAGTCACGTGATAGCCTGACAGCAGAGAAACACACATCATTGGGTTTTTTGGTAAGACACTTCCATTAAGACCAACACAGAGTTTCCATTAAAGAGAAAAAAAAAAACAACAAACAAGAAGCAAGGATGAGACCAAAGTTGTAGTCGATGAAGACATTATAAAGAAGAAGAAACATTTAAATAATAGATATTTTGACAAAGAGGGGCATAACTTTTCAGATTTTCTATAAAAAATGCTCTGAAACATTTGAACAAACTGACATAAAAATATATTGAAGGAGGGTTTCGATTTTTCCACTTACAAGTATGGACATGATATTAACCCATCAACAAAACAAAATTCACAACATCAGAGAAGGATGACTTTAAATCAAATTTTAAAAAAAGAGCACATCTTGTTGGGTTATAGGAGAAACTGTCATTTTTACTGTTAACCAGATATGTACAGTATATCAAACCTCAATTTAAAAGAAGCCTCACAGTAAAAGAAAAGGTGATCAAGTGTTTCAGGAAATGAAGAGCAGAAACCACAAGGATCCACGTCGAAATGAATTTGTTTTTGTATAAAGTCACTAACTGGGTAAATCCTAAATATAATTTAGTATATAATTAGAAAATATAATTAATTTATAATTATCAAGTCTCCTTGACCTTTGGAGCAACTGGGTAAGCCATATAATGGGTAAAAGCTTTAAAATAACATTTATAATCACCAGTGATGATACGTTTAAATTCTTCATAAATAGGTCAACATTACATATTTTCAAAGAGGGAAGAGAAACTACAGGCCTTGATAAAAGTTCAGAAAAACTGTTTTGGTTTATTCTTAACAATCCAGTGGCTATACATTAGGCTACACGTACAATATAAATATATTATATTGATTTATAGATATTTTATGTATTTTATAGCCTACATCCACACAAAGCACAACGGGGTTTATGTGCCCGGTGAATTGGCCTGTTAACGTTAATTTCGTAAAACTGTGTAATGAATTTTAAGTCCACCGATATCTTACCCATTCGTTTGAGTAACAGTGCACTGACAGAACTGTCAACCCCTCCAGACATAGCACACACCACGTGTCTAACCACACCCATGACATCGGTTTTAATACGCGCTCCAATATATCAGACAAGTAAAAAGAAATTAAGAGACATTTTCACGCCTGTGCTATGAAGGTCGCCATAATTAAAGTTCTTTTCAAAATATTGACCGATCGGAAACAAAAGAGCAGCACTAACGAAAGCATGGTTCCGGGCATTGCTCTCGGTGGAACTCCTTAAATGGCAACACTGCGAGAAGTGTGGCGTTTAAAGTCCACAGAAATATAATAAGCTGTAGAATGGTAAATAGAATAAAAAAACATATATGTTTACATTTTTCTTTGTTTTCTACGGTGCCCGTAAGGTGACTTGTTCAGTTCACTTAGTTTTGTCGTGGTCATGATGACATAATACTAACGTGGGGACGTGATATTCATTTGAACGACATGTTTTTCTTGTGGCCACGAGTTTAATGCGTAAACAAACCTATATACAGGCGTTACATGCGTCACCACAGCAAATGTGTGGATTATTAGAGATGGATTCATTAAAATTTTATTTTTAAATAATAATTTATTATATTATTTATACATAGAAATTTGAACATTACAACATTATTATATTAACCATATGCTTTGGCTACCGGCTGTATTACAAGCGATCGTCAGCATTCAAATGAAGTTGATCAAAAATAAATATTACATAAAGTGCATAATAAAATATAAAAACTTTTAGACCTACAGTCTTGTAAGTCCATTAACCGATAGTCTTTCCACCGTAATATGTTTACATTATTATTATTATTAGCCTATTCATATTGGTTTTATTTTTTTTTAATTCGTTTATATATATATTGTCATTAAAAATTAAAATTTAACGTATTTTCAATGGTCATTAAACGTCCAAATGTTTGCTGGAACTAGTAACTAGCTACTTGAGTAGATTTTCCATTGGATACTTTTTTACTTTTACTCGGGTAACTATTAGGATTGTTACTTGAGTAATTCTTTATATAAGTACTTGTAGTTTTACCTGAGTACAGTTTTTGGCTACACTACCCACCTCTATTTATAAATTTCATGTTATGTTATGTTACCTTGGTTGATGAAATACTGTAGTTGCGTATTTGATTTATCGTCAATGGTCAACTTGGGAGATAGGTGGCGGTAATGCACTTTCTGTTTTCGATCCACCATAAAACAAAGACGAAGAAGAAGAAGCAGCAGCTGCAGAAGAAGAGATTTCATGTTGCTAGGAAACCATTGTTTAGTAGTGTCCGCTTGTGAAGCTAGAAGCCACTTTATTTTCATTTGAGGTGATAATAACGCTTTTACAAATAATGGTAAGCAAATGTTACATTTTATGAACTCATGACGTCTGTGTGTGTATCGTCAGCGAGAATAAATAAATAAATGTCGCTCAGAATCGCTGTTGTTGGTCCAAGGGTGAGACGCTAGTTTATCGACTAACTTAATTATTACTAAAGAAGCTAACGTAAAATCTGATGAAATATGTTTAGTACAACCTGTATTAACGCAAAACTAAATAGGGAATGTATCCCCTGCTGTATATTATTTTTTTGTTGAGTCAATTCATTAATAGTATATACATATCTTTATCCCATGCTTTTACTACAAAATAATTAATACAAAATCAAATAAATAAAACACACACACACACAAAACATGGTTATTGTAGTTAAACCATGGCAATCATAAATTAACCATGGGTTTGCTACACTAACTAGGGCTATAGTTTAACCATGGTATGTTTTAGTAAAACTGTGGTTATACAAATGGCAATAATAATAAAACAAAAAACATGGTTAATACACTTTTAATTTAATAAAATCATGGTAAATTTACATAAAGGAAATGTTAAAAAATAGTTTGTTGTGCCGTGTGGAATAGAAATATACAGTATCCAGCACAAAAAAAGAGTGTTCCTGTGGCTCAAGTGGTAGAGCATTGTGTTAGCAGCACAAGGTTGTGAGTTTGATTCCCAGTGAACACATGTTAGGAAAAAATGTTAGCCTGAATGCACTTTAGCGTCTGCTAAATGCATAAAAAAGACCTCAACTTTGTTAAACGTTACCTTTTTATCTGTCCATATTCCAGCCGCCAAAAAGAAAATCTTCCAACAAGTCCCCAAAGGGTAAAACCCCAACAGTAGTGGACGGCTTGTCCACAGAAGAAATGTCGAAAGAGCAGGTGTGATATTCTCATATGTTCAGAGTCTAATACTAACAATAATAATGAAACCAAGAACACCTTGTTAATGTTAGCTATTTGTTTATATTTCGTTTTACCAACTGGTCTTTAACTCATGAGAGTTTTGTAGCTGGAAGAGCACATTGTGCGTCTGCGAGAGGAGCTGGACAGAGAACGAGAGGAACGCAACTATTTCCAACTAGAGAGGGACAAAATACACACCTTTTGGGAGATCACCAAAAGACAGCTGGAAGAGAAAAAGTGTGAACTGAGAAACAGAGAGCGTGATCTGGAGGAGGCAGAGGAGCGCCACCAAGTGGAAATTAAGGTTTTAAAAGTCATTTTCACAATGTATTACTTACATAATCATAATATATATTCGTATTTGATTAACTATGTGTTGGCTCATAATGAACTTAACACTTTGTGTGATATGAATCTGTTTTTGTTCAGGTTTATAAGCAGAAGGTGAAGCACTTACTTTATGAAGAGCAGAACATGCTCTCTGAGCTGAAGGCTGAAAGTGTTGTCAGCAGCAAACTGCTGCAAAAGGAGCACGCTGACTTTGAGAATCAGCTACGGAAGGACATGTGCTGCTTGAAAGTGGACGTGAAAGAGCAGGAGCTGTCCAATGAGAATGTGATCAAGAACCTTCATCTGGTATGAGTATGATTACAATATGGCGTAACCAGGATGTGATTTGGAATGTGGAAAGAAGGGACACTTTGATTATTGAAAAGACATCAAATTGACATCAGACATTGGCATCAAAAATGCAAATCAAACTGACGTCAAAAACATCACGTCCGTTTGACATCCACAAACTGATGTTCTTATGGCAACCAAAATAATGAGAGAAAATCAATGCAATGATAGAAAAATTGGTAGCACTTTATTTTACAGTCCTGTTCCTCATGTACATACTATGTACTTATTATAGTAATTACAATAATTATCTAATAACTAGGTACTAACTCTGAACCTACCCCTAAACTTAACCCTACCCATGTAGTTACCTTGTATAACCAGAACTTTCTTAGATAAATACACTGTAAGTACACTATAAGTACATGTAAGTAGACGTACTGTAAAATAAAGTGCAACCGATAAGTTTTATCCAACAAACTTGAAGTCAATAATACAGATGTAAATTCAAAAAGAAATGCACCTCTTCTGATTGTGAACAAAGATCACAGAACATCAGATGAATAATTACTGAGGTTAGTCCATATCACAATATGAGTTTAATTAGCTGTGCAGGGATACTTCCTGACCGTTTAATTCAGAATTGGCCATTATGCAGTGAATTGTGTTTTTATGCCTGGATGTCCATGTTGGCCGCATCGCAGAAATGTTATGGATAAATGGACAATGTAACTGTTCTTCAAGTTTTAATTGTAAAACAAGTTACCAATGAAATAGCGGATTCATGGATTCATTCGTGTGTCATGGATTAACCTCGCACACAAACAAGCAGTTGTGTGTCACACTCATTCCAAACTGTGTCGCACTCATGCTACAGTGGTAAATAACCGTGCATACACAAAAACGATGTCAATGTTTTTGAAGCAGACCGCCATTTCTAGTATAGCGCCATGTACAGGTGTGGTGCTAAACTGCAGAGAAAGCTTTATCATTGAATGGGCATTAAAAAGGAAACAAACATGTTGATCTGAAAAGGACATCAAGTTTCTTACATCAGTTTGATTTGGATATTTCAGTTCTTTTTCCACGTCAATGTTTGATGTCAGTTTCAGGTCTTTTGAATATAATTTGCCCACTGGGACGTGCTTCAAAAGGAGATGTGGCAAATCGATGATGTCTAAGAAAAAATGCTACTTGAAACTTAATCAGGCTGACAAAGAATGCATATTGTGCAATACATATCAATCAAGCACATAAATCATTGATGTCAATGTGATTTCCATGTGACATCAATCTGACATCTAAACAATGACATTGATTTGAAGTAAACTGAATCTCAAACACATTGCCTAAATATACATTAAACCAATTTCAGTGTATTAACTTCATATTTATGGAATGCCAAACCTGCCAAAATTAGATAAACAAATACATAAATATACAAAGAAATGTAAAAAAGCTAAAATATAAAAATAAATATACAAATAAAAGAGAATAAATAAATGATTATTTATACTTTTATTTCCTTTTTTATGTATAGTATATTTTTTCCACATTTATTTTATTTTTTTTTATTTCCACATCTATTTATTTATACAGTTATCTATTTTCATGTTTATTTATACATTTCTTTGTCCTTAAAGTAATGGGAAGGGCGGGTTTTACCTCAGGAATAGCAATGTGGCTTTGAGGCCACAATGGTACCTTGTCAAAAACGAATTACAAGCCGTGTAGCCTACATGACGTGACTGTTGATAATTGGATAAATGACTTAGATATACATACAGTAAGGGTTATATTAAATTAATTAACCTATGATAAAAGATTTTGGACGATTGCCCATCTTAAGGCTGGAATACACTACACAATTTTTTCAATCTGATCAGATTCACAAGGCATCATACACTTACCGACTTTGTAAATAATCACATAAGAAAACAGGCCACCATACACTACACGACTGTGGATCATACACTGCCAGACTTTAAAGTTGTTCAGATTACAACAAACTCATTCAGACATGTGCGCCTTGTTTCTAGGAGACACATTACAAATGGAAACAATGTGCTCTAAAATCAGCTGAAAATATCAAACATGTTTGATATCCTTGTCTGTGACCATCACACACACACACACACACACACACACACATATAACTTTTCTTTGTATATTTATTTATGTATTTATATATTTCTAACTTTATCAGGTTTGGCATTCCATGCTCACCCAATTACCACTGGAAGAAATTGCTGTTCAAACTGGCATTAAAATGATGTTATACAGCATCTTGATCAAGACTTGACTAACATTTGATGAAAATTTATATCAGTTGACATCAAAATGCCTGCTGGGTTTCATTCTAATATTGTACACTTTTATACCTGTGTTGTCAGTGTGCAGTAGACACACCCATCTTAACGTTTTCTTTATTCAGTCTTATGGTGCCTGAAAAGACCATTACATCATATATACACGAAAACTTTATATTAAAAGCACACTACTCCCAATCCCCCTCCCCGTAACTTGCACCCTTGCTATAATGATTACCATTACGATGTTTTAGATCTGAAATGAAAATAAACAAAATTGTCTTTCAACAGAAACACGATGAGGAAATTACTGTTCTGAGAAATGATTTTGGCAGACAAGTACGAGGTAAAGTCAACTCTCTGTCTTTATATATTTGGACGGGGTACAAACAGCGGTTCCCAAACTGGGTTACGTAAACTGACCACCCAGGGTGCACGAGGGAATTATTTTGATGATCTGTGTGCAAACATGCAGGCCCATCCATCTCACTAAAAAAGATAGGGAGTATATTATATATTATATATATATATATATTGCAGTAAAAATGTAGTTTTTATATTTATAACATATAGCCTAATTAAACAAGAGAGTGCAGTTTTTTCTGAAAACAGTACGATTTCAAATTTAACATTCATTTTTTACAAGAGTTCAAACTAGTAGGTAATATTATGTCACTTAAATTTTAGTACAATATTGTCATCATGTTTCTGTTTGATTTGGTCAACGAAAGAAGTTCTAAACAAAGATCACAGCAGAACAGTTGAACATCTCATAGCCAACACACTAATATTATAAAGTAATTTTGCAGTGTAAATGCATTTTTGCTATATTTCAGCTTTTTAAACTGTGTAAATACATCTTAGTTTCTGATGAGCCAAAAGGTTAATGCCAAACCCTGCAGTTAAAAATGTGGTGTTTAACTGGAGTAAGGTGGTGACATGTGTCAAAGAGTAGAAAGAGGTGCACGCTGCAAAAAGTTTGGGATCCAAAGGACTAAAATTTTACAACAGTTTTCTTGTTGCATAAAACTAATTTTGAGCACTATATCAACCCTCCACAATGCAAATTAATCACTGGCATATGCAACTAAATTTCCATGCTTGTTAAAAGTTTAGAACAGATATTGTACTTGCCTTCACTCATTTTGAACCCTGCACGCTTTAGAGTTTTGCTTTCTTTTTTACTATTTGAATTCATCTTACCAGATGTGCAGCATATTTGATTTAAAATCAAAATGGAAACTCTTACTTTGTAAGCACATATTACCTATTGCCTAGCGGCATAAAGGTTTTAAATGTAGTGGAATGCACCTTCACCCCCTGAAACTTCCCAACCGATGTACTGAAAAGTTTGGAAGTCGATACTGGTGCATCGATGGGGGTAGTTTTTCTTTTTCTCCCCGATATCTGCCAGATTCAGCCACAGTTGTCTCTCCGTAGCCACCATCACGGCCTTCGAATGACCAATAACAGCGACAGTTTGCTTAGTGGCATGGAGAGCCAAATCTGTGGTTCGGTGTAGCTCCTCCACCACCTCCGGGGGGGGGCCCCAGCCCTGGTCCAGGCCATATACATTTGTGTAACACGAATACAACCTGGACATTGGTCTTCATGGGTGGTAGCATTTCTCAATTAAACATTAATTGGGGTTGCATAAAATGTCATAACAAGTGCACACAGGACAAATAATGATGTGTTTTTTATGTAATTCAAAGTAAAAAGTACTTTTTTGTAAAAAATTGTATGCAATCAATGTCGACTTTTTTTTTACTTTCAGATTTTGAAGTGCTCAGATGAGGAGTAAATATTCTCAGTTAAATACTGTAATAGTATAATGTGGCATTACATAAAAGGGTATGGAAAGGGAAGAGTTTTCTAGGCCGTAAAAACTTGCTTTAATGATTTACGTAACATGGGAGTGAAAACTTTGTCACAGAAATTGAGTCCAAATATAAGAAAAGGATGCAGAAACTACGGCAGGAGGAAGAACTGAGACGCAAAACAGAGATTCATGAGATCGAGGAACGAAAGAACAGTCACATCAACATGCTGATGATGAATCATGAGAAGGCTTTCAGAGACATCAGGAACTACTTCAATGACATTGTCTACAAGAATTTGGACCTTATCACTTCACTCAAGGTGAAAAATCTAATGACAATGAGTTTCTCTCATTAAGTTGTTTTTAGGAACTCATAGTGATCATTGCATCTTGAAAATTATTACATCTACATTTATGTATCTGGCAATCATGCTACACTTCCAGTCAAAAGTTTTTGAACAGTAAGATATTTTTTGTTTTTTTTTAAAGAATTCTCTTCTGCTATTGTGAAATATTTGTACTATTTAAAATAACTGCTTTCTATTTATTTATTTAAAAATGTAATATATTCCTGTGATTTTAAAGCAGATTTTTTAGCATCATTACTCCAGTCTACTTTTACTCCAGTCATTACTTTTATTATTATTATTGTTATTATTATTATATTTTTATTAAAACAATTAAAAACAGTTTAGTATTTTTTCGTCAGGATTCTTTGATGAATAGAAAGATCAAAAGGTCAGAATTTATCTAAAATAAAAATATTTAGTTTGTTTGAGTTGTTGTTGTTTTTTTTTTGGGGGGGGGGGGGGTTATAGAAATACATATTTTTGATTACAGCAATATTACTGCAGTTTACTTTGATGTGTTATTATTATTATTGTATTAATAATATTTAAAACAGTTTTTTCAGGATTCTTAGAAATCTTACTGTTCAAAAACGTTTGTTTAATTATTTGTCAGTTCTTACTCATTTTCGTCTCCGGTGAAATGTTTGCAGGAAGAGTTAAAGGAGATGAAAAGGAAGGAGGAGAAGAGAAATAAAGAGATGGCTGAAGTGCTTGAGGAGAATAAGCACCTTAGAGAGTCTCCACAAAAGGCCAGAGAGGAAGTCGCAGAACTCCAGAAATGCCTCGCCAACTATGATAAGGACAAGAGTGCTCTAGCTGTATGTTCAGGGTCTTGAACTGTGCTAGTGTTAAATGTTAACTATAACAATGGTTTTAATAAATCTTAGTAATGTATGGAATTCTTGTTCTTCGTTTTGCTGTCAGAGAACAAGAGCTCGTCTCAAAATATCTGAGAGAGAAATGAAGGAGCTTCAGTGGGTGCATGAAGTGTTGGAACAGAGATTTACTAAGGTGACTGGAGGAACAGCATCAGACCTTTATAACACACTGAACTAGTAATGGTCTTAGTAGAAAGCTTAGTAGAAAAAAATGGTTTATTTTCATCTTGTTAACATGTCTGCCATGACATGATACAAACATCTGTTCTGTACGCACACTATAGTAGTACACACCATCCAGATAATAATACAAAAATAGTAATAATTGTATTTTTCTACAACATTATATTGGAACAGTAATCTCTCAGATTTCCATATTGATCCATTAGGACTGCTGCATGTGTAATAACTGAAAACACTTTGTTGTGTAGGTTCAGTTGGAGCGAGACGAGCTCTATAAGAAGTTCACTAAAGCCATCCAGGAGGTTCAACAAAAAAGTGGCTTTAAAAACCTGCTTCTGGAGTACAAACTGAGTGCACTCAATGACACACTGAAGAAAAAGGAAGCGCAGCTCAGTGAGGTGCTGTCTGCTTCCAACCTGGACCCCAACACCCTCAACATAGTCACCCATAAACTAGAGGTACATTTCTGTGCGTACAGATTTGCATACAAGCATTTGCAGAAGACCTCCATAATATATGACTGGATTAGAAATATAAAAGTCAGTCTTACAGAAGTGCTTGTTAATGTGCCTATACAATTGTGTTTTATTTATGTCTAGGAAGTTTTGGAATCCAAAAACCATACTATCAGAGACTTACAGTATGAAGTGGCACGAGTTTGCAAGGTTAGAAACTGTCCTGTTTAAGGTTCCATTAACCGTAATCACACATACATGTGAAGTATAGAATGCCCAAACAGTACATATTAAATAACAAAGTGACGTGAACGTGAAAGTGACATGACATACAGACAAGTACACACACACACACACAGCAGTGAACACACACACAGCAGTGAACACACACCCGGAGCAGTTACACACCAATGTAAAAAGCAGACCACTTATGCTGCGTTCCAGGTTTTTGAGCCTGTAAGTCACTACTTCAAACCACGACTCACGACTTTGTAGTGTTCCAGGCAAGTCACGCCAAACTTCCTGGGCAAGGAATTGTAGGTAGATTATTAATTGTATTGCGTTATATTGTCCTAAAATCATTTTTTCAGCGTGTACCACTTGCATAAACACTGCATCCGTAGGCAATATTATCCGTAGGGGATGCCATTGGTGTTTCGCGGGCTATGTGACGTCAGAACAGGAGTACATCGAGCGCGGCATTAGACAACACCTTAAACATGCATACACTTATAAAATGTTGACACATATGTAAACTTGGCACACACATATACACATAAAACATTATGCACGTATTCACAGTCTTAAAATCAATGTAAATGTGTACTCTGGGTTGAAACAAGATAAGTTTAGAATATATATATATGTATATATGTTAGAATAGCATGACAGAGGGCTTATTTGTCTATGTGAATGGATTTTGAAAAGAAAACACTGAAATCTGACTAAAAGTTGGTCATGTGACACAGACAGGCTTGTTATTGGATTAAAAATTGCATGTAATTCTTAAAATATCATACAATATGAATTGACGACACCCTGTCGTGATTAAGTGTAGCTATCTTTTTCCATCCGCAGGCACATAATGACCTGCTGAAGACTTCTGTAGCAAAGCTGCAGGCATTTGGGATCGCTGTGGAAGAACTCGACTTTAAGCCACTCGAAAGCAGTTCTGGGCAGAGTCTTGGTCAGGGCCCTGCTTCCCTCGTTTCTGCTCCAAATTTGCTAGAAAGGGAAAAACATGTTAAATCTCAATAGAATGATCAAATTCAATAAATGTATACACCCTTCAAAACCTGTGATACATATAAAGTCCACATGCACACACACTTATGAAATTCTAATACATTAAAGACTTATTCTTTAAGGTTTGTATGTATGTGCAATTAATTTTATGTTATGGATATGCATGAGATTCTAATTATGAATCATTTTTAGTGTAAATGTAAGTCTCTTCGTCTTACATTAAAACGTTGTGAAAAGGTCATAAAGTGTGTTTCCATCACTTTCTGTTTTCACTTTCTGAATTTATTTTATTTCACCTTACTTTCCGATATACATTCCACAACTTTTTATGCTATACTTTTTTTTTAATCAATTTCCTAATTATACAAATTAGCATAAATTAACAGTCATTTATTCTAATGTAGTAATTTATACTACATATATTTTGTTATATATACATATATTGTATTGTTTAGTTATATTGTATATAGTTACATATTGATGTAGAGGTTTTTAATCACAAGTTATGTGAAAATCTTCAGAGTACTGCTGAAGAAGTAATAAGAAGAAGGCCGGAAAGTCGTTCCTTGGTGGAATGAGAAGTGTAGTAAGGAAATAATAAGGAATTAATGTAAGGAATAAAGCACCTATAAGAATAAGATCATTTAACTATAATTATTTTATTAATTACAAAATAGCACAGGTGATAGTGAGGAGAGTAATATGGACATCTAAGAGAAATTATTCGAGGGAATTTTGCTACAACATTGGGGAAGATAAATAAATGAAGTATGATAAGGAAAATGGGAGGGGAGCGAATAAATAGCAGCAAACCTGTATTAGTACAGTATAATGACAGACTTGTAATATAAGCGGAAAATCAGATGCGTTAGCTGAAACATTTGTTAAAGTGCAAAGTAACTCAGATTTGTACAGAAGAAAGAGAGAAGGTATAGGGAATGTAACTCGAGTAAGAATTCAATTACTGGAGGAAAAAGGACCATCTGGATGTACTTTAGCTGAAGAAAGCGCTTGCAGGGGTTAAGCAAACTTCACCTGGAAGAGATAATATTTGCAATGAGATGGTAAAACATCTATCCGAGACATCACTAACTATAATTTTAAGCCTTTTTAACAAGGTGTGGGAATCAGGGAGGTTACCAGTGGACTGAAAGCATGGTGGCATAGTGCCAATTGCAAAGCCAGTCAAAGACCATACACAACCAAATAACTACAGTCATTAACAGGCATAGCATTAACATTGAATCTTTGCAAACTGATGGAACATATGGTAATGAGCAGACTAGTGCATATCATTGAGAGAGAGAAAAAAACTTTTCTCCCCATACCAAAGTTTCCGGAAAGGGCGAAACACAATGAAATCTGTGCTCTGTTTGGAAGCTGAAATAAGAAAGTCACAAGGAAGTGTTAGTAGGAGTATTTTTCGATGCTGAAAAAGCATACGACATGATATGGAAATAAAATTGGAAAGAACGGAAATAAAAGAAAGAATGTATAATTGGATCAAGAATTTCTTGTTTAAAAGAACTAAGTTAGAGTGGGTTCTGCATTTTCTCAGATATATCCAGCAGAGAATGGAACACCTCAAGGAAGTGTTAGCAGTCCTATTCTGTTTAATCTAATTCAAAGATAGAAATGGGGATTGGAAGGTCCTTGTTTGCAGTAACGGTGCGCTGTAGAAAAGAGGGCGCAATGTGGGGCATGTGGAGAAGTGTACGCAGAATGTTGTTAAAAAAAGTAGAGAACTAGGCTAATGAATGGGGTTTCTGTTTCTCTATAGCAAAAACTCAGGTAATCTGCTTTACTAAAAGGAAAATCAATCCAAAACAATTGGAGCAAGTGTCAGTTATCCGATTTCTGGGAATTCGGATAGATTCAAAACTGAATTTTCAATTCACATGCAGAAAATAGTAGACAAAGGTAAAAAAGCAATAAATGTAATGAGGTGCTTGGCAGGAGTTGAATGGGGGCCATGTCGTCAGACTCTTAAAAGTATGTACTGTGCACTGATAAGAGCAACTCTTGATTATGGCAGTATGGTGTATAGTTCGGCTTCTAAAGCACAACTTTTAAAGATCAAGGCAATTCAATCCCAAGAGCTGCAAATATGTTGTGGAGCAAGAAGATCATCTCCAATATGGCTCCAGAAATTTGAAGGCTTAAGTTAAAGATTATATACGCTATTGATATAAAATGACACTTAGATAGTCATCTAGTAAAAAACGTTCTGAAGGATTGCCAGGAATATGAGCATAAAAACTATTAAACTTTGAATGGACTGCCAATGTAGAGACACAGAATATGGGAATTAGTGACATCAATATTGCCCCTTCTGTGCAACGTTAGCAATTCCTCCTTGGATTTTCCCTGTGCCTGTAGTTGACATTCAGTTATATGAAGAAAAACATAACAAGGAAAGAAATATGTTGACAAATCAGTGCAGCAATACATTGAACAAACTTCTTATAGCATATTGCAAACATACACGGATGGCTCTAAAGATCCTGAATCTGGAATAGAATCAGTATTATGTGTGATTCATATGAAGGAGCAAGATTTCAACTAATTCAAGCTTTAAGATCGTTCGGAATAAATCATTTGTGACTTCAGGTTCTGTTAGGAAATGGCACAAAACAATCAAGAATATTTCATGAATTAATTATTTTCTTAAAAGAAACAAGACTGATATATAGAATTTAAAAATACAGTTGTATTAAATAAAGTGTCATTTGGAACCTTGTTATATATATTTAAAAAGTTTTATTTGTATTTTTATTTTAGTGTCTCAAACTTACAATCATTATGCGCTCCACACTCCTATCCAGTAGGTGGCGGGAATGCACCATTTAAGTTGGTTTGCCAATCGCCATTAACACCAGAAGAAGAGGAATCATTCATTCATTCATTCATTCACATTGTTATGGAAATGTGCGTGGTACGTTGATATAATACTATAGTGTGGTGTGTGTGTGGACTGTGGATGTCCAACATTTGTACAGTTCAGCTGCTGTGGGCTTGTCGTCATTATAGTGACGTGAATGTTCATAGTGAACCCGTGTATTGATGGATTACTTTTACTGATCCATGTAATGTAATTCTGCTGTCAATGAACTCAATGATCAGCTGTCATTGTTGTTGAGAGCCTGTGAGCGGCATAATATGCGAAGTTAGCTGTTACAGAGATGTGTAAGATAGATGTGTTAGTGTATGTAGCCTATAGTTTACATTTGCTTACTTAACGCCCTGACTGAAACACCACGGTACTCTTCTGCAAGTCAAGTCACTTTTATCGTCACATCACCACAGCACATGTGCCTTGGTGAGTGAAATTATTTGGAGCGTGCTCCAGACAGTGCAGAAACAATTAACTTATAACCATACAGACTTCAACAGGTAAAAATATGCAATATGCACATACATATAGTCAGTACACACAGTGTACTTTTAGACATACTTCCAGGTAGCACGACATATTAAACACTACAGAATGTACACATGCTACATTATGTAAACATATACGCATAAAAATATACTAAGGTGCAACAGAGTTTACGTGAACCGAATGCAGAAATGTCATGGATGGTATCCAGTGGTAACGGATAGGTTATTGTATTAAATGCAGTGTGTATGTATAGTCCAGCGCTGAACTGTTAAAGTGCAGTGTGTGGTATACCATATTGTGGGAGTATGCTGTAGAGTCTATTAGTTCTGACTGTTCATTAGTCCGACAACCTGAGGGAAAAAGCTATCCCTGAGTCGGCTAGTGCGGGATCAGATGCTGCGGAGACATCTTCCTGAGGGCAGAAGAGAAAGCAGTCTGTAGGATGGGTGGCTGGAGTCTCTGATGATCCTCCGGGCTTTCCTAAACACCGCCTTGTGTAGATGTCCTGGAGGGAGGGAAGCTCACCTACAACAATGTGGCAGGCAGTTCGCATGACCCTTTTGAGAGCGTAGAGTGTAGAATTGTCTGAGGATGCTGGGACCCAGCCATCTCAGGAAGAAGAGGCGTTGATGTGCCTTCTTCAGCACTGCGTCATTGTGTGTAGTCCATGTGAGACCCACACTGATGTTAACGCAGAGGAACTTGAAGCTGTTTACCTGCTCCACAGGAGTCTTGTCGATGGTTATGAGTGTGTGTTCTCTGCTCTGTCTCCTGAAATTCACCACCAGCTCATTGGTCTTGTTGAGTTAGAGGTGGTTCCCCTGACACCATCTAGTCAGGGTGCTCACCTCCTCTCTGTAAGCTGTCTCATCGTTGTCGGTGATTAGGCCTATCAACGTTGTGTTATCAGCGAATTTGACAAAGACACTGGAGCTGTGTGTGGCTGCACAGTCATGTGTGTACAGGGAGTACAGAAGTGGGCTGAGGACACAGCCTTGAGGAGCACCAGTGTTGAGGGTCAGTGGGGATGAAGTGTTGTTGCCCATTCTGACCACGTGACTTCTGCCTGTTAGGAAGTCCAGGATCCAGCTGAATAGAGATCTGTTTAGTCCCAGAGTCTGGAGCTTTGCAACAAGTGTTGCAAGCACTATGGTGTAAAATGCTATGCTGTAGTCCACAAACAGCATTCTCAAGTAGGAGTTCTTCTTTTCCAGGTGGGAGAGAGCAGTGTGTAGGGTGAAAGCAATAGCAAGTAGGCCTACCACAACTACATATCAGCATGGTATTTATTAAATGATAAAGTATTTATTTATATAATTCTGATATCTGTTGCATAATTTAAGTCCAGGAATAAACAGTTTATGCTTCATCAATGGGTCTTTCACCGTTGCTTGGTCATGATAACCACAAATGTAGTTGCTTGCTTAATTTAGAAAAGCATCTTTCTAAAAGCCAGCATTTTATTTTTGGATTGCGCTTTCGGTTTTACGGTAATACTATCATCCAGAAATATTGTATGTTAAAGCAGTAGAATAGTGCAACTAAATGCAAAGCAACTGAAAACTTTCGGGCTGTTATTTAGGAGTTTTATGGTTGGGATATCCAAAACAAACTATTATTTGGCACCATTCGTTTTTGAAAATCTATATTAATCTTGTGTAAAATATAAAAATAATTATAAAATAAATCTTACTATAAATATATTTATTCACAACTACTTGTATTCATAATTTTAAAATTAGGTGTATTATTTTTTTTTAGCTATACATCTAAGCAGGTTTCACTGATTGAGCAAGAACGATGGTAGATGTCTCAGCAGACAGCATTACTCTCGAGATGCTCAGAGAGGCATGTGTGGGTGTCAGATGCAGTCCGCTGGATGTGATCAACACACCAATGATCCCATGGTCCCAAACCACACTTCCACTCAACAACCCCTGCAACATTCACATCAAACTGGAAAACATGCAGAGGACCGGTCAGTTTGTGCTAACTCTGTTTGCTCTGGTTATGCAATGTGTAAGCATATAATGATTTGTTTTCTTTGCCTCTGCCACCAGGTTCATTTAAGATAAGAGGTGTTGCAAACCAGTTTGCCCGGAGACACAAAGGGGGTTATTTTGTGACCATGTCTGCTGGGAATTATGGAAAGTCTTTTGCATATGCATGTAAGCATTATGGAGCCAAAGGCAAAGTGGTGATGCCAGAAACCGCCCCCACCTCCAGATCCGTTCTGATACAAGTATGACACTCTCATGCTGCTGATACGGTTACACTTTTGTCATAATTGAGTGTTTTAACACAATGTGCCAACCATTTGTAGAGTTTGGGAGTTGAGGTTGAAAGAGCGCCGACTCCTCATCTCATGGATGTTGTTAACCGAAGTGTTCGAGAGCACAGCATGACTTTCCTCCATTCCTTTGATGATCCGGATCTTATCACTGGACATGCCAGGTTTAAGTATAAGTCTGGGATAGATCACCCAAAGCAAGGAGACCCTGTCATTATTTACTCACCATGATGTCATTCCAATCCTGCATGACTTCTTTTTTCTTTATCTGAACACAACAGGAGATATTTTGAAGAATGTTCTCATGATTTTGCTCATATTATGAAAGTGAATTGTGACTGCATAGCTTCTAAAAGAACATAAAGCACTTTAAAGGCTACATAAATGTAGTACACATTTTCTTGCAAAAACATAAAACTTCGAATAACATTCAAGTTGGTAAATAAAAATAGAATTTTAATTTTGGCTGAAATATTCCTTTACAAAATGGACTCATCAACCGTTGATCTCCTCAAAAAAGGTACAGAATCTGTCACTAGGGGAGTAGTCTTTCAAAAGGTACACTTTTGTAACATATTCACCCCCAAAGCATGTATATCAGTACCTTAAAGGTACATAGTAGTATCTCTTTTGGCAGTGGATGCATGATCAATTTAACGTGTGCATCAGAAATGGATTGTATTGTAATTTGTTGTCTCATGCCAGTGTCTTTTGGAATGGTAGCTTAGGTTTTGAGATCCTGGAAGTTGTGCCCTATCCAGATGTTGTGGTTGTTTGCTGTGGTGGAGGAGGGTTACTTGCTGGTGTGGCAGCTGCCATCAAACTGTCTGGTTGTGAGAACACAAAGATCTATGGAGTGGAACCAGAAGGAGGTGAATATTCAGAATCTTTTTTTTTTTTTTACAGTTAGGCCTAATTTGGTACATTAGTTATCAGTGAGCAATGTATTTCCTACAACATTCAATAAACTTTGTCAGTGCTAGATAATAAAAATGCAAAACTAAAACCCTCTGAGATGTTATAAATTCACTGTAAACCACGGCTTCACAGGGCATGTTGCTTTTGTAAAACGGTTATTCCATATACGTAGTAAGTTTTCTCAGAATAAAACAAAGCAAATAAAGTTTAATGATATTAATAAAAACAGTATTCTTCCACAAACAATAGCTGTGTCTCATTTAGAAGGCTGCGCCCTCCGAAGGTTGCATTCAAAGGCTGCATACGCCATCGAGGTTGTCTCATTTCAGAAAAGCAAGTAGCACACTCCGAATGCGACCTTCGAATGCGACCTTTTTTCACAGGAATTCGACGGATACATGAGGTGTATCCTTCGCTGCTACAGATAACCCACAATTCTTTGCGTCGCCATAAATAACCGTTGTTTATTTGAAAAAATGGCGGCGGCAGATCTACACACAAGCAGAGATGTGGTGTTTAAATGTAAGTATTTTAAAGTTCTTCATTTTAAAAAAATTGAATTACAAGTGTGGTCAACATGATTACAAGTGTTTAGCTCCTCAAACATTGAATAAAATAAAACAAGTAAAAACTTTTTTTTTTCAAATTACTTTCCAAATGTAGAAATTATTTTCCTAATATTTTTTTCTTTAACAAGTGTGAGAGCGCAACGACGCTATGTGTTGGCATAGCAACGTGATACTTCCTGTTTCCTTTTCCTTCCATCCTACGAAGGCCGTCTCGTTTAATCCCAGGGTTAAGGACACTCCGTATACGCATCCTAGAGAGGATTCGACCTCCAGAGGATGCGACCTCCGGAGGACGTGGCCTTCTAAATGAGACACAGCTAATGTAGTTCCTCAGAAACAGTTGTGGTTCCAACAAAGTGGTTGCCGAGCAACACAAGAAGTAAACAAAGGTGTATGTTTGTAGTGTAATACAACAATACAACAGCTTTGAACTCTGCTCAACCAATCAGAATCAAGGACCGGAACAATCCGTTTTATAACAATGTTTTTATTCCGCTTTGCGTCATGCCTAACAACGCCCCTTAAAGGGATAGTTCACCCAAAAATGAAAATTATGTCATTAATGACTAGCCCTCATGTCATTCCAAACCCGTAAGACCTCCGTTCATCTTCGGAACACAGTTTAAGATATTTTAGATTTAGTCTGAGAGCTTTCAGTCCCTCCATTGAAACTGTGTGCACGGTATCCTGTCCATGTCCAGAAAGGTAATAAAAACATCTTCAAAGTAGTCCATGTGACATCAGAGGGTCAGTTAGAATTTTTTGAAACATCGAAAATACATTTTGGTCCAAAAATAGCAAAAACTACGACTTTATTCAGCAGTGTCTTCTTTTCCGGGTCTGTTGTGAGCGTGTTCACTGCAGTGTAGTGATATCCGGTTCGTGTTAGAATCACTCGATGTAACTGGATCTTCTTGAATCAGTTCACCAAATCGAACTGAATCTTTTGAAATGGTTTGCGTCTCCAATAAGCATTAATTCACAAATGACTTAAGCTGTTAACTTTTTTAATGTGGCTGACACTCTCTCTGAGTTAAAACAAACCAATATCCCGGAGTAATTCATTTACTCAAACAGTACACTGACTGAACTGCTGTGAAGAGAGAACTGAAGATGAACACCGAGCCGAGCCAGATAACGAACGAACGATTGACTCATTCTCGAGTCAAGATTCGGTTGTCGGATCACCAGTAGTGATGGGAAGTTCTGTTCTTTTCCGCAAACCGGTTCTTCCGGACAGTTCGATTCAATAAACTGGTTGAAGAAAACGGTTCACCGGTTCTTTTGCGCTCGACATAAGACGTCATTGGCGATGATTGCCCTTGATTCAATCCTTCGGTTTACCCGCGCTCATAACATTAGCACAGAATCAGTTCAGAATCAATCACCAGAAGAATCAGTTCGGTTCAGACGCTCTGTGGGTCAGTCTGCTTCACACTGAATCACATGTGCGCAGTATCATCAGCTCCTCGGTTCACGAATCGGACGCATCCGACAGAAACGTTTCTTAAATCGAGAACAAGTCATTCTTTTGTTCATTATCTGGCTTGGCTCGGTGTTCATCTTCAGTTCTCTCTTCACAGCAGTTCAGTCAGTGTACTGTTTGAGTAAATGAATTACTCCGGGATATTGGTTTGTTTTAACTCAGAGGGAGTGTCAGCCACATTAAAAAAGTTAACAGCTTAAGTCATTTGTGGATTAATGCTTATTGGAGACGCGAACCATTTTAAACGATTCAGTTCGATTTGGTGAACTAGTTCTAGAAGATCCGGTTACATCGAGTGATTCGTTTGAGAACCGGATATCACAAACTGCTTTGTTTTGAACTCTCTCACAACAGACACGGAAGAGAAGACACTGCTGAATAAAGTCGTCGTTTTTACTATTTTTGGACCAAAATGTATTTTCGATGTTTCAAAAAATTCTAACTGACCCTCTGATGTCACATGGACTACTTTGATGATGTTTTTTTACCTTTCTGGACATGGACAGTATACTGTACACACAGTTTCAATGGAGGGACTGAGAGCTCTCGGACTAAATCTAAAATATCTTAAACTGTGTCCCGAAGATGAAACGGAAGTCTAACGGGTTTGGAACGACATGAGATTACATTATTACATAATTTTCGTTTTTCGATGAACTAACCCTTTAACTGTTATAAATTCACTTTAAACCACAGCTTCTTGCTTTAGTAATTGAATGACACTTTTGTTTCTCGGACATGTTCACATAAACCCTCTTGCCTTTCAACAGCGTGTACAATGTACAAGAGCTTCATTGTGAAGAAGCCTGTTGGTATGGATGCCAAAAGCATTGCTTCAGGGCTAGCACCACCATTTGCAGGTATGAATGAATTCTTCTTTGAAAACTTTACGGAAGTGTTCATTATAACTTTACATTATTTGGACTTTTTGAAACTTCACCCTCAGGTTCTTTGCCATATGAGCTGTGTCAGAAGTATGTGGAGAATATTGTGCTGGTGACCGATGAGGAGATCAAATCAGCAGTTTCCATACTTTATAGGGCTGGACTCGTTGTTGAACCTTCAGGTGCTGCAGCTTTCGCTGCCGTCACGAATGACAAAATCCCAGATATCAATGGCAAGAATGTGGTGGTCATCCTCAGCGGAGGAAACATTGAGAAAGATGAGCTTAGCAACTTTCCTGATTAAGTTAAAGGCTTATTTAGATAGTAATCATGTTCCTATACAGTTAAAGCATATATGGCCTGTGAAGTGCAATAATATATTATTCAAACCTCCCAGAGGAAAAGTGACTTGTGTAGATATGGCTATTTTCAGACTGCATGCAAACTGGATATTTCTGCACTATTAATTGCAAGAGTTGTATGTCCAAAAATAACCAACTTATCCGCATGAGCTGCTTTGGACTTCCTCTAAGACAACTTTTACATGTATCTTATGATCTCCCCCTTGGAAATTTGACCCTAGTTGAAAACTCTACATAAAAAAACAGTCTACACATCACAAGATCCTATTATTATTTTATTTTATTCAAAAAAAAATTTTTTCACATGTTCCACTACAGTAGATCTGACACGTAGAAATCCAGTGTGGGTTTATTTAAAATAGAAATATATCAACGTATTGATTAGCTATGCGACATCTTTATTGGCCATCCTGCAAACAACAGCGTCCGAAAGACTGCCACACTTTTCCTCCAGTGGTGCGACTTTGTAGAGCTGTAATGAGAGACACAGATGTATGTTTCAATCAAATGCAATAAACAAGGAACTCTACAGTGTTCTACATCAGTACTGTGCCAAAAGTCATACCTTTTTAATCTTAGCGACATCAGTGAAATCAGACACTCGATCAACGGCAACCTGTTGTCCGTCCACCTTTGAGACGATGTCATCGATGCAGAGGGTCTCGTCTTTGTTGTGAACTAACACAATGTGAACCGCACTGTCACTGTCTGAGATCCCAAACCTTTTGAATGCTTCAGATATCTGCCAGACAATAAACTTCCTTAAAACGGTAAGCCAATAAAGAATGAAGCTGTGTTCCTGTACTGTAAAAGTATTACTCACATTGTTTGTGGGTGAAAGATTAAAAATGATTTCCGAGTAAAGGCTCCGGGTTTTCATTTTTCCTTTTTTATGAAGGTGAACTGCTTTATTTGCTGCCACCAAGATCTGGAATGTGTCCACAACCTTTATAGGCAAAATGAAACATGACAAATATATGACAATTCAGCTTTACCAACAAAGGAATAAATTATATATTAAAATACAAAACAACAAAAAAAATAGGTATTGTAAATTGCATTAATGCTTCATAATATTACTGTGTTTATGGTAATATATAAATGCAGCCTTGTTGAGCATTTAAAACTTAAATTATTTATAACTTTTTGAAAGGCGAGTTATTGTGTGTATATATTTGCATGTTCAAAACGGTATTGCCATGAGACCATCCAAAGCAGGGTATTACCATGGTCATTTTTATTAGGGATGTTGAATTTCTGTATATATGGTTGGCTATATAGCCTTAAATGAGTTTGTAGATGATTTGATAAAGTGCTCTTACCATTGATGGATTTATCAAGGCGCCTTTTATTTCTCCATTCACTGCCATTTTTCTCAACTCCGTCGCATTTTTTACATCTTTGAAGAGCAGCTGAGTCACCGTGTATTCAGGAAACAGTTCTAAGTCTTGTGTGAGATGCATAATTAATACTTTAAAGTCGTCAGTGCAACATGAACGTTATCTAGACAGCATAAGGTACCCAGAGTGGCAACACACGGAACAATAATAATGTGACACCGATGGGAATGGTTCCGACCATAGACTGGTTCCGACTTTACAAATTTCAGTCGATGCAATTGTGCTGGTGATGTTCCGTTTATTACAAAGCCATACATTACATAATATATAGACAGTCTATAAAGTGAATGATATACTTAGTTTATAAAGTAAATGAAAACTACAGAAACAAATAACTCGCGCAATGGTTAGTATGCGACAGTTGTCTGAAATGGGCGGGACCTATCGGCTCAGAAGTCGTTTCTGTTTGGTCGACTAGCTATGATTGACTTATATAATAATACTTGTTTTTTAAACCCTTTTTGTGTATTTTTAATTAGTTTTTTCGGGGTCAGTTCACAGATGACAAATTTAGTAAATTAATTAAAAATGTATTTATTTTAAATCCCGTTGCTTTGAGATTGCACGGTCGGATTTATGTTCCAGGCACTAATCTTTACATGTTAATGTAATTATTTTTACTAGAGAAGAAATCATTATGCTTTTTTTATATAAATAATTTTATAAGGGACATATCATAGTATGGTTATGTACATATTTCAATGTGACTATACATTTGTTTACTATTATTGACAACATCGGGTGGAACCGATTGTTCACGCTCCCGATTTAGACACGGACGCTTGTATGTGACGCACCAGTAAGCTGTCAAAAACCTAAACTTAAAAATGCGAATTTTGCATATATGTGTGCATTTTTGACACTCTGAAGAAAGCTCGATTACAAGGAATGATTGCTTCGCATCCCATCTTACTCATCCTCATATATCATTCATTTCCATAAGTGTATATCAAAGATCGAGTGTTCTTGTGTTTCTTTGAATAAGGATGGAGAGATTTGAGGTTTATATCTTCACTGCTCTGTGCAGCATTAACTTTCTCGTATCCTGCCTTCTGTTCTCCAAAATCACACGGGAGCAGAGATACCCGTACATGGATGAGATCTTCCATGTTCCCCAAGCCCAGAAGTTCTGTGAGGGGAAGTTTCAGGAGGTATGATTGTTAATGATGCTCGAGTTTCTCAGTGTTTTTGGACATTAATGCTCATGTGCCCCTCTCCACAGTGGGATCCGATGATCACCACTCTTCCCGGGTTGTATCTTGCATCAGTGGGTCTGATCAGGCCTGTGGTGTGGCTGGCGGATCTGAAGGGCAGTGTGGTCTGCTCCACTGCAATGCTCCGATTCATCAATCTGCTCTTTAATAGTGGCAATCTCTACATCATCTATCTGATCATATGCAGACTGCACATGAAAGATAAGGTGCCTGATTTGTTTTATTTTTCTTTAAGTTTACAGGGGATTTTTCCATTATGGGCTCTTAATTTAATTGCCTTTTTAAAAAAATATAGAAAAAAAGCTCTTAATAATCTGGCTGATCAAAGTGTAAAATGTATAGTTTTTATATTGTTTGCAATGTAAATTATGTTTTATAACAATATATAATGTAATGTTAAAAAAAATAATAATTAACTACATTTCTAATTAAAAAGTCAAATTTCCTTGATTTTTAAAGCAATTCATAATAATAATAATTTATTATTGAGGGGATGCGTGGCTAGGAGGCAAGCCAAAAACAAAGAAAAACTGACAATTGTATTATTATATAATCTTATTATCATACTAGTAGGCATGAAAAAAAAATGTTTTGTAAATATAACATAGAAAAACAATGTGTGTGTATCTACACACACACACACACACATTTTTTGTTCTTTGTATGTATATTTATGGTAAATCTGTTTTTCCCCCATTATCTGAAGCAACTGACTGATATTTACACATTTAAAACTCATAATTGTTGGGTGTTGCTTGTTGCTGAGATGTGAAGTTATGTTAAAAAAAGATAAACCATAACCAGATCAGTTGTTACAGTTGATTATAAACATAGATAAGCATCGTAATTTAGTATATATTAATTACCAAGAGGGTAAGCAACAAAATAAATAAATACCATTTGACACTAATATTATATTAAATAACAATATTGTAATATTATATTGTAAATATTATGGTTATATATATATATATATATATATATATATATATATACATATAATATATATAATTGCATACAGGACAGGATTTTCAATAAATATAATAGTAATTTCAAAGTAAATTCACAGTGACCAAATTTTGTCATTAACCATAAAAGCTGTGACTGGTGCTTGCACATTTGTTATGTGGTTGCTAAGATATGAATTGTTTTTCAGCATTGTGTTGGGCTGCAGTCTATTGTATTTATTTTATTTTTTAAATTGTCCACCAGGTGAAAAGTGTAAATCCCATTGCTTTGAAAATGTAGAGCTTCAACAAAGGCACCTGGCAACCACCCAAAACAACTTAGCAATTGTATAGCCTTGTATTTGAGTTGAGTGACACCTTCAGATCAGCTGTCAAGTGTAATACTATGGTGTTATATTTCACACACACACTCTCTCTCTCTCTCTCTCTCTCTCTCTCTCTCTCTCTCTCTCTCTAGTCCCGTTCTGCCGCTCGTCGAATGTTCTCTGCCCTGGCTCTGTCCACGTTTCCAGTGCTGTACTTTTTCACGTTCTTGTATTACACTGACGCAGGCTCCACATTCTTCACCCTCTTCATGTATCTCATGGCGCTGTATGGAAGCCACAAAGCAGCGGCGCTTCTCGGCGTCTGCGCCGTCCTCTTCCGCCAGACCAACATCATCTGGGTGGTGTTCTGCGCTGGCACCGTGGTGGCTCAAAAACTGGACGAGAGCTGGCGGACTGAATCGAAGAAGCGAGACGAAAAATCACCTTCTCAGGTCCCTCTAACCATCAATGTGGCAATGAGAGTGATGCGTTTCCTGTTGGAATTCCTAAAAACGCCCAACAATATAAAAGCCGTGGTCTTGTTGACATGGCCATATATTGCCGTAGCTGTTGTCTTTGCAGTTTTTGTCGTGTTGAACGACGGAATTGTGGTTGGAGATCGTAGTAGTCACGAAGCATGTCTGAACTTTCCTCAGATTTTCTATTTCCTGTCATTCACTCTTCTATTTTCTCTTCCTACGTCGCTGAGTTACCAAAGGGTAGTCAGGTTTCTGCAGTCTTTGAGAAAGCAGCCCTTGATTTATGCCGTACTGATGACGTTCTCCCTGTTTTTAGTCTGGAGATTCACATTTGTTCACAAATACCTGCTTGCAGACAACAGGCACTTTCCATTTTATGTATGGAAGCGGATTTTCCAGAGACACGAGCTTGTCCGTTTCCTGTTAGTCCCTGGATATGTGTTTGCAGCATGGAACTTTCTAGATACTTTGAGGTCCAAGTCGTTGTTCTGGTTCCTGTGTTTCGCCGCGTGTCTGGTGGCGGCCACTGTTCCACAGAAACTCCTGGAGTTCCGATATTTTATCCTTCCGTATTTGTTTTATCGCGTCCACATCCCTGTACCGTCTTTACCCAGACTGCTAGTCGAGTTCGGCCTCTTCACTGCAGTAAACACAGCTACAGTTTACATATTCATCTATAAAATATTTCAGTGGCCTGACAGTACGGCTGCACAAAGATTCATGTGGTGACACAATTCTTATTCTCACATTCTCTATACACAGAGGAAAAGGAGTGATGTTTTCACTATTTTACCAAAAAAATAAAAAGTTCAGAATATGATCCCACAACTTTGAAATACCGCTGAGCCATGCTCCAGCTTTGTTTTGCTGTTATTGTAATGTTAATTAGTTTGTTTTAATCCACTGGTGATATTAAGTAACGTGTAAATGTATGAGCAGGATTTTGTTTTAGTTTACTTTGTATGCTATAATACATATTCCCATTCCTCTGACCAACCCAATCAGAATTCATTTTTGTTGTGATTTTGCCTAATATTAAGTACAAGCTTTATATGTTTGTTTATTAAATGCTGTTTAAATTCATTTAATTGTTACAGTGGCTTTTGTTCATTGTTGTGTAATTTTATATTTCCTTTTTGATTTTGATTTTTCATTGTTGTCTCAGTTTTTTATGGTAGACATCAGGTTTCACATTTTTGAATGTAAATTTCTCATGAACAGTGATTTGTGTCTGTGTTTTTCAAATTCTTATTTGTCTTTCCTCTCCTTCTTTGTTTGGGATATTAAAGTCATTTTGATACATAAACATGGCTAAATACATTCATTATCTACATAACTTTAAGTGTTTTATTAAGGTTTCTGGTTTAGTAAAGCCATTAATGATGCATTAATTAAATTATAATATTGTTTGAATTAATGACAATTTGAGAGAAGAGAGTGAGACGTTTCCTAACAGTTTTATTCATTAGCCCAGAGACACATTGAACAATTGTAACATTGTAACTTGTAAATTTACTCTTGGTGCCCCTGATCCAGTCCTGCTGTGTCCAGTCTCATATTCTTGAAAACACAGAGATGTTTTACTTCCACAAAACCATGAAGTAAAGCTAGCACTGAAGCAGTTTCTGCTGGTTTATAGCCCATATGACAATTCACAATAACTTTAACTGTGTTTTAATCACTCATGGGTAGGTTAATTTAAAATATAATAAAGTATTCATTGCTTTATAGTAGATGTAATTAATCTCAGCAATGTGGAGTCCCCGCATTGAAATGTACTTCTAAATAATGATATTTAATGATGGAATGCTAGTATTTGTCACATAACACATGTTAGAGGAGGAGCATCTCTGTTCTGTAAAAAGTCTGTTGCCTCATCTGTAACCTGAGACCCAGCAAACAAGGATAAAGTAAGTAAAACATTGATTGTTTTGTTTTTTCCTTACCAGTATGAATTTAAAAAAAATTACATTTACATTTAGTCAAAGTGACTTACAGTTGGGGAAAATATGAAGCGATTTTTTCTTAAAGAGGCAAACAGACACAGGAAGAGTTCGTAATACCAAGTTTCAGGCATTGTTCAAAAAAGAATCTAGAAAGGGAAGTAATAAACATTTGTTTCAGCTATTGCTTGGAAAAAGGTCAGTGATTCATCTTTCCAGATGGGGTGGGAAGATGATTCATCCAGCCAGGAATGGTGAACAAGAATGTTCTGTGTTTCTCTGTGATGATACCACGAGGCATCGCTCACTAGTGGATCTCAGGCTTCTGGAGGGGATGTAGACTCTTTTGGGCTCGTTGAAGATCAGTCATTCTGCTGCATTCTGAATGATAGTTTTCTACTTCATAATTCATATAATATTTGATACTGAAGGTATTTAATCATTTGAAAATATCTAAAAAAAAATTAAATAATTAAACGTAATATTTATTTTTAAAATTTCCAAACTTTTCTCAGACTAAAATGTCAACGTCTGACAACCATTTGCACAAAGAGGAGAAAGCAGAAAGCTCTGCTATCAAGAAACAATCTGGGATTGAGAATGAGGAGGAAGAAAATGAGCCAGGAAATTACAGCCTCGACCAGCTTGAAACTGAGATCAGTAAACTAAGCATTAAGGTAATGGTAGAGCAATGCATACTCTATGGTAGATGCCTATAATTTTTTCTAGTAAATTTAAAGGAACTGTTAACTTTAAAATTAAAATTGTGCCATGATTTACTGACTCTTATTTCATCCCAAACCTATATTTCTTAGAGTAAGCTTCTTCTAGTTAACATTAATGTAATATTTATTAATGAACAATACTTTTACATAATTTATTAGTATGAGGTGATGTTGATTGATTTAAAGGAAACTTATAAGCATCAAAATCAACCTAGGTTCTTAGTATTATTGTACAGATATTCAGTGCTGTAAAATGGTGGATGGGGATCAGGGGCTACAGTTGAATAAATGTTGAGTAAACTGTTTTATCTTTCTAGGACTCACCTGACAGAAAAGAGATCAAAGTCAAATTTTTGATCAATGTTGTTGTGGGAGTGACACGGGAAATGAGCACAAATGCTGAATCACATTGTCAGAAGTTTCTTGATCTTCTGAAAAGTCAAGCTTTCAAGAAAGAAGACAGATTCCGTTATGAGGACATTGCTGTCGTTTTTGGCCTTAATGGAAAAGAATCAGATGAAGAAATTGTAAAAACTGAATTGAGAAAAACTGTTGAAAGTGAAATCACTTTTAAAAAATGGGGCTTTAAATGGCCAGAAAAGTACAAAATCCCATATCGACTAATAAGAGAAAAAAATAAACGATCAGAGCACACCAAGGAATTAGTAAGAAACTTTAGGGAGAACTACCCTGAAGTTCAAATCTATTTCTGCTTTTTTGATGCAGACACAGTTGATTTTAATGAGGTGTTGAGTTCTTACATAGATATAATCATAGAGCACAACAACCCAACAGTGATGTCAACTGGTTTTCTGTTCCCTAAAGACAGTAAGTTCAGAATAAAGAGTGAACATGACCGAGACGTGCGCATAATAACAGCTAAGCACTTTCCTCTGGGCACTTATTACCCAGAGCCCAACTTCTGTGTGCTTCTACCTGATGGACATGACACTCTTCCTGAGCGTTTCACTAATACAAAATCTAGAGAAATGAACATGGAATCTCCTGTTTTGATAAGACAAGTTAAACGGCGACAGGGTTTCACTGCTGTGTTTGCAAATAAAAACACAATTATTACACGTGATTCAAGACAAAAACATAGCCATAGTAGTCCAAGGACGTGGGCAATTAGTGCTTATACACACGGAGAGCTTAAAATCACTAACACATGTAAAGAAGAATTTATGAAAAGCAGGACTAATGCACTTGGTATTTATTACTTTGCTATATCTATGTTACGGAATCTTTTAAAGTCAGAAAATGAGGCTCAGAGGATAAAAAATGGCAGACTTTTTGCAGGTGATGGTGCAGATAAAGTAATCCAGGCAGCTAAAGCTGTTCGAGGGTATCTAAGCAAATTACAGGCAGAACAGAACCATGATGCAAAAGGTTCGGAAGAGACAGAAGAGCAAAAAGAGCCACAAGAACAAGAAGAGCCAGAAGAGAAAGAAGACCAAGAAGAGCCAGAAGAGCTAGAAGGGCAAAAAGAGCCAGAAGGGCAAGAAGAGCCAGAAGAGCAAGAAGATCTAGAAGGGCAGGAAGAGCAAGAAGACCCAGAAGATCTAGAAGGGCAGGAAGAGCAAGAAGAGCCAGAAGAGCAAGAAGACCCGGAAGATCTAGAAGGGCAGGAAGAGCAAGAAGACCCAGAAGATCTAGAAGGGCAGGAAGGGCAAGAAGAGCCAGAAGATCAAGAAGACCCAGAAGATCTAGAAGGGCAGGAAGAGCAAGAAGAGCCAGAAGATCTAGAAGGGCAGGAAGAGCAAGAAGAGCCAGAAGAGCAAGAAGACCCAGAAGATCTAGAAGGGCAGGAAGAGCAAGAAGACCCAGAAGATCTAGAAGGGCAGGAAGAGCAAGAAGAGCCAGAAGATCAAGAAGACCCAGAAGATCTAGAAGGGCAGGAAGAGCAAGAAGACCCAGAAGATCTAGAAGGGCAGGAAGAGCAAGAAGATCAAGAAGAGCAAGAAGACCCAGAAGATCTAGAAGGGCAGGAAGAGCAAGAAGAGCCAGAAGAGCCAGAAGATCTAGAAGGGCAGGAAGAGCAAGAAGAGCCAGAAGAGCAAGAAGACCCAGAAGATCTAGAAGGGCAGGAAGAGCAAGAAGACCAAGAAGACCCAGAAGATCTAGAAGGGCAGGAAGAGCAAGAAGAGCCAGAAGATCAAGAAGACCCAGAAGATCTAGAAGGGCAGGAAGAGCAAGAAGAGCAAGAAGACCCAGAAGATCTAGAAGGGCAGGAAGAGCAAGAAGATCAAGAAGAGCAAGAAGACCCAGAAGATCTAGAAGGGCAGGAAGAGCAAGAAGAGCCAGAAGAGCAAAATTAGCTTGAAACGCCAGAAGAACTACGGCAACTAGAAGAGCTAATAGAGCTAGAATTGTGATGATAGTGGGTTGGACGTTGATGATGTTACATAGTCTGCTGTGTGATTGAGATTATATCTGTGCATGTTTTAACATGAAAACAATAGACTATGTTTGTTGTTAATCATGATATTTCTATTAATCACCTCACTTTCAGAAAGAGAGCCACCAAATAGATCGTATTTCTAGACCATTTGAAATTATTTCACTAGCAGTTTAGTTTAGAGCAGCAGAAATAAAAAGAATCCTTATTTATTTTAATATTTGTGTTAATGTTTAGTGTACACCATAATCAGTCAAATTAGTAATGAACCAAATAATCAACTTTGCCAGAGAGTAATGTAAAGTGAAAATTAGCGCTGTGTATCTTTGTTGCTTTGTTTTATGGTATAGTGCTTGTTTTGTCATTCATTTGTATTTATTTTCTATAGTGTGTTGTTTTTTTCTGTACATTAGCACTTAGTCATTACTAATGTACAGTAATAAGTACTGTTTTGGCATCAGTAGCATGTAATAAAAATAAAAAATAAAACCCTCAATTGATATTTTGTTTTTGTACATTCCCCAGTAACAAGTCTTTCACTAGCAACTATTCTGCTCTGTGAAATCAAAGTCAAGTCAAGTCACCTTTATTTATATAGCACTTTAAACAAAATACATCGCGTCAAAGCAACTGAACAACATTCATCAGTGTGTCAAACGGACCAAATAAGGAAAATATAAGTAGAAAGAATTGGTTGAGAGGCAGACATGATGCATTATCAATTCATTTGTTGCTTGAAAAAAAAAATTATATTCTTTCTGAATATCAGGTATGCTGGTGGGTAGAGGGTTTATATAGTGCACTGATTCCTTCCCATTAATGTATCACAATAGGAAGTTTATGTGCTACACAGTCCTCTCAGACACCATATATACAGTACAGACCAAAAGTTTGGACACACCTTCTCATTCAAAGAGTTTTCTTTATTTTCATGACTATTGTGATTCATGAAAATTGTAGATTCACACTGAAGGCATCAAAACTATGAATTAGCACATGTGGAATTATATATGTGTAAGGGAAACAGGTCAATTTAGCTCAAAGGGAATCGTTTAAGATTTTAAAGGGAATTTGAACAGAATCACTGTTTCACGGCTGATCACCTAGGCACCCTGCTATTCACTGAACGAGCCGTTTAACATCAAATCTGCGCTGGATATTAATACCCAAACTATAGTGAAAACACTATCAGTTAGCACAGTAACAAGATCGGCAGTTTAAGACATTAACTTGTAAGCACAAAAGATACTTCTCTTTTCAATATGAATAAGGCTTTATTAGATAAATCTAAGACATATAAACTAATCTAACACACAAACGCACGCACTCACACATTCACACAAGTTGCAGGAAGATCGAAAGTTAGGGAAAGATGAGTTTAAGAGAATGGAAATGTGGAATCCCAAGTTTACAGCAATACGTTAAATTGCATAGACATGAACAACCATCAATCACTTAATTAACCCTCGCACTGAGTTCCTCAATGAGGTTAAAATTATATTAGATACACCAGCACAAATGTCTGAAGGTACATTGCCTGTGTAAAGTTGTCGCTGATTGGCTGGAAGTTCAGTAGTCGTTGAAATGACATCTTGAGAAGCCCGTGGTTGTTGGGCGTTGGCTGAAGACGGAGTTCTGTGCGGGTTGAAGTTGAAACTCGACATTACAAAACTTAACTCAGAACACGAAACTCTCAAACGGAAAAGAAAAGAAGTAAAGTTTGGCGAGACTAGGTGGTTATCCTTCCCATCGTGGCTAAGTAGCAGCAGGCGTGCAGGCTGAAGCACGCTGGAACCGTGCTCAAAGAACAATGATGACCAACAGCATGGCTAAAAGCTAAAGCTAAGAAGCAAAGCTAAAAGCAAACTAAAAGCAGACATGACTAATAGCAGAAGCATAGCTAGTAGGGGTGTAACGGTTCACAAAATTCACGGTTCGGTACGATACGATACACTGGTGTCACGGTTCGGTACGTTTTAGATACAGCAAAAAGAAAAAATTGGCAGATAAATTTCCTTGATTTTTAAAAAAATGTTTTATTTATTAAAACTAACAAAGTATGTTTTTTTTTTTTTACATTGAACAATGATGGAGCTATTCTTTACCCATCTTCTATAGTGTTTTCTTAGCAGCATACTGTATAAAACAAAAACAGCTCCTTATAAAAAATTAAAATGTTATATTATTGTAGTAGTTATGAACGAATACAAAGATGTAACTTTTTATATGGAACTCTATAACTCTTTATATTGAGTGTGTTTTTACTCAATTGGTCCTCTATAGGGCTTATGTTTTTTGGAACAAAGCAGGAATTACGGTCTGTCTGAAATGGGCTCGTGAAGGAATATTGTAACTGGGCTCAATTACATTAAGCATGTTCTTAAAACCTACGTTTTCCACTACAGAGTAATAAGGGCCTTTCAGAAAGGACGCGGTATGCGCGGCGCTTGCCGCTGGGTTCAGCGTTGCCCTTCAGATACAACGCGATTTGGGCTGCGCTGCGCTATGGCGTAGGCAGAGTTTTAAAACTTTTAGCGGGAGCTCTATCATAGTCTGTTGTTCCTTGAATGGAGATATGTCTCCATGACACAGCTTTCCTGACGATGTCCCTATACTACCTCAAACTTGTATTGTACAGCTCAGGAAATTCTGACACACACAGTACTGTACTAGCCGTTCATTCATTTTGATTTCCGTGCTTGTTTTGGATCCTATTGGTCACGCTGGTAATTGTCACAGAGCGCAGCGGCAAAAGTTGAACTATTTTGAACTTTGACCGCGGCGTGCGCGCAAGCTCGCAAATGATGCTTACCGTTGCACTTGCGCTTTGGTCGACGCAGCAACAAAACGTCTTTGCGCGGAGCAAGCCATTGAGATGAATGGGTTTTATAGCGCAGCGCCGCGCATACCGTTGTTTGGGTTATTGGGCTACCTTGTTGGACGCATATCATTATATTTCACAATTTTTTATTTATTTTCCAAATATAATTAATTAGTCCAACGAACCGTTCTGTCCATAATGCGTACCGCGTACCGAACCGAAAGCCTCGTACCAAACGGTTCAATACGAATACGCGTATCGTTACACCCCTAATAGCTAGAGACTAAAAGCAGGATTTTATGGTGTCCTGAGTATTTAAACTGGCCTGTTGGCCAAACCTCAAATGTTGTCTTGACCAATCAGATATTGTCTTGGCTCAGGGGCATCATAAATCATATGTTTATCTTACCAAGCATGTGGTCCGAATTTTCCCGCTCTTGCAGGGTCTAATTTTGGACATGATTCCTATAACCAGAATATGATATATTTGACCAATAATTGATTGTCTGGACTAATTCAAGCAAGCAGATTCGATTACGTAGATACTAGACATGACTATGTATACTTAAGCTATCCCATAGTTATTAAAATACATACACAATAAGTCATTATAACATGATAGTCAAATGTATAGGTTACATATAAATGAATATGGAGTTAAGCGATGGACTGATATTCATTCAGAAGTCATTTTGGAGTTCATTTTGGTCCATATACATGTAGAAAAGACAGGTTCTTTGCCATTCTCTTG
This sequence comes from Carassius carassius, assembly GCF_963082965.1. Lineage (NCBI taxonomy): Eukaryota > Metazoa > Chordata > Actinopteri > Cypriniformes > Cyprinidae > Carassius > Carassius carassius. Next base: position 18,315,947 of record NC_081780.1, on the reverse strand, counting down.
GCAAAGATTTCTGTGGAGACCAGAGGTTCAAAGCCCCTTCCCCCTTAGGAATTTCAGTCTGGTCCTGCTAGGTGGGGGGAAGTCAATGGAAGTGTTTAACTCTCATGGGTTTACATGTGATGTCCAGCGTTGCATTTCCATTACGAACAACAAATTTGACACCAAATTTCTCTCCTTCGAATTGAAATTGTAAATAATTGTTCTAGTGGTGTTAATGTTGAAAGCTGTTGTGTGAACAAGTTGGTTGCTCATCTTGCTTGGGACTTGTGGAACAGAATGTTTTATGACTTTCTGAGGAATTCGGCTCGTGTTTCAAACACAGCCCTGATCGACTCTTTAATTTGTCTGGTTCGAGTCATTTCTGCTACATATGGAATTATATAAATAACAAAAAAGTGTGAAACAACTGAAAATATGTCATATTCTAGGTTCTTCAAAGTAGCCACCTTTTGCTTTGATTACTGCTTTGCACACTCTTGGCATTCTCTTGATGAGCTTCAAGAGGTAGTCATCTGAAATGGTCTTCAGTCTACAGTCTTGAAGGAGTTCCCCAAGAGATGCTTAGCACTTGTTGGCCCTTTTGCCTTCCGTCTGCGGTCCAGCTCACCGCTAAACCATCTCGATTGGGTTCAGGTCCGGTGACTGTGGAGGCCAGGTCATCTGGCGCAGCACCCCATCACTCTCCTTCTTGGTCAAATGGCCCTTGATGCTTTCAGTGTGACTCTTCAATTTTCATAGTCATGAAAATAAAGAAAACTCTTTGAATGAGAAGGTGTGTCCAACATTTTGGTCTGTACTGTATATATATATACACACACACACTGGAATCTTTATTAGGTAGAATGGTTGCTGGTGCTGTTACAGTACATAGGGACCGGAGACAGACAATGACAGGGAATGATATTTATTCGATACAAGCAGAGGTGATGAAGAACAATGATGAGTCAAACTGAAGGTGAAGGAGTGCAGGGTGAGTAATGGGTGTGGATACTGTTCTGATGTCTTGGGAGGAGAGATGATCCGAGAGGTGGAAGCTTGAGATGATGGAGGATGATGACACACACACACACACACGATGGGAACAGGAGGTCAAAGGAGATCACTGCAGAGAGGTAAGTATGGAATATGGTTAGTCCTTAGAGTTAACAGGTAGGTTTGACCTAGTTGCGAACGAGACCGGACAGTGACTGCGTGTGTGTGCGTGTCTTTTAAGTGCTGGGGAGATTGCAGGTTGATGAGGGGCAGGTGAGTGTGATCAGTACTCTGGTGATGGCGTGCGCTGTGATTGGGTGGTGTTGGAGCCTGGCGTGTCTGTGACAGTACCCCCCCTCCCTGCTCCTGAGGGCCGAGGACCCTGACATCGTGGTGAAGGTCTGCTGTCATCCTGCGTCTACGTAGGGCCCGTTGTGGCTGATGGTGGGCCGAGTCCCAGACCCTCTCGCTCTCTCGGAAACCAGTAATCGACGGATGGTACATCTGAGGGTTCTCCTGACCGGGGAAAGAGCGGGGGCTGGTAGCCGAGCATGCACTGGAATGGTGTGAGTCCGGTGGAAGGTTGGTGCAGGGAGTTCTGTGCGTACTCAGCCCACCCCAGGAACTGGTTCCAAGAGTCCTGGTGGCCATGACAGAAGGTACGGAGGAAGCGACCAATCTCAGGGATTTTCCTCTCTGTCTGCCTGTTCGACTGAGAGGGTATCCAGATGACAGGCTGACGGCCACACCTAGGAGGGAGTGAAAGGCCTTCCAGACTCGGAAGATGAATTGGGGACCTCTGTCGGAAATTATATCCTCAGGGATGCCAAAGTACCGGAAGACGTGGTTGAACATCAACTCTGCAGTTTCCATGGCTGTGGGTAGTCCCTTTAGAGGAATTGATTCAGAGAATCTTATCAACAATTACAAGAACAAATGTACAGTCTTTCGAAGGCGGTAGGTCCGTGATGAAATCAACCCCTAGGTGTGACCATGGATGGTTAAGAATGGGCAGAGGAAGGAGTTTGCCGGAGGTAGATGATGGGGACTCTTTGAGATGGCGCATTCCCTACATCCTTACACGTACCTTCTGATGTCGGATGCCATGTTGGGCCACCAGAAGCGTTCCCTCGGCAGCGAGAGGGTTTCATTGACCCCCAGGTGGCTGGTGCCTAGTGAGGTGTGAGCAGAGTGGATGTGTGGAGTGTGCCGTGTTCTGGTGATGTATTGCAAGCCCGGCGGAGCATTGGTGGAGGAATTGGAGGAGGGTAGAGTTTCCATGGACCAAGTGATTAGGCTGACTATCAGTTTTTCAGGGAGTACAGCTTCAGGTTCTTCCAGGTTTTCTTCTGGAGTATAACAATGGGATAAGGCATCAGCCTTGACATTCTTGGATCCGGGTCGATAGGAAATTGAGAAATTAAAGCGGGTAAAGAATAGTGCCCATCGGGCTTGCATGGGGTTAAGCCTCTTGGCCATACGCAGATACTCAAGGTTCTTGTGGTCTGTGAGTACCAATAAAGGGTGTTTGGCTCCCTCCAGCCAATGCCTCCACTTTTCAAGTGCCAACTTGATGGCTAGAAGTTCTCGGTTGCCAATCCCATAATAAGCCTCCGCCGGGTTGAGCTTGCAGGAAAAGAAGGCACATGGATGGAGTTGGCTGGGGTTCCCCTGCTGCTGGGAGAGCACCGCTCCTACTAGCTACTAGACAGTGGCACCACGGAGGTGTTCCAGGGCTGCTGGGATGAGAGGAAGAGAGTATCGGAATTTCACGGTGATATTGTTGAGGGAGCGATAATCAATACATGGCCACAAGCCACAGTCTTTTTTCTCCACGAAGAAGAAACTCGAAGCAGCAGAGGAAGTAGATGGATGGATAAAGCCTTGTGCCAGCGCCTCCTTTATGTATTCCTCCATGACCTTCTCTTCCGGGATGGAGAGGGGGTAGATCCTTCCCCTTGGCACTGGGAGAGGGTGCCGGAGATGAAGTTGCTGGCTGACCCAGAATCGAGGAGTGCATGGACTGGAAGGGAAAACATCCGGAGCAGTAAGTGTCACTACAGTGGTGAGTGGCTTCATCTGATACTTGGAAGGGAAAATGGCACTCACCATGGGAGGACGGACGGGGCATAGGGAGATGATATGCCCCGGTGATCCACAGTATAAGCAGAGATTCTGGGCCAGCCGTCTTTGCTGTTCAGTCACCGTGAGACAAGTGGTATCGACTTGCATGGGTCGCGGGCTGGTTCTGGGGAGCTGACGGTCTCTGGACGGCAGAGGGGTGAGTTGGTATAGGACTGGCCCTGGTGCTCTTCTAGGCACGACTGCATACGATTGGCGAAGCGGATGGACAGTTGAATGAAACGTTCGAGCTCGATGGTGTCCTCGTATGCAGCGAGATGCAACCGCACTCATGGATCCAATCCCTGATCGTAGGTGGGCAGCAAGGATTGCTCATTCCATCTGCTTGTGGCCGCGAGAGATTATGCTTAAGAGCATATTCATTTACAGTCAAATTCCTTGTTTTAGATTATAAAGTTTCTCACCAATGGATGAATCCCAGGCGGGTTTACCGAAAACTTCTCTGAAGTGGTCAATAAAAAGCTAGAATATGACTGGATGACAGAGTTATTTTGGGTCCAAATGGAATCGGCCCATTGTAGTGCTTTACCTTGTAACTGAGATATTAGGAAGGCTACCTTCGATCGTTTGGTGGGGTACAGGTGTGGTTGCATCTCCAGGACCAGTGACCATTGGAGGAAAAATCCGCTGCAGTCCTCCGCCGAACCAGAGAAGGGCAGGGAATGATGTTTATTCGATACAAGCAGAGGTGATGAAGAACAATGGTGAGTCAAACTGAAGGTGAAGGAGTGCAGGGTGAGTAATGGGTGTGGATACTGTTCTGATGTCTTGGGAGGAGAGATGATCTGAGAAGTGGAAGCTTGAGACATCATAAATAAAATAAAATAAAAACTCTGCTTGTAATAACCTAGAACACTGTCTAAGACTTGATGGTTGCTCTGTCAATTCTTCGTCATCAGTTAGGAACCTAGGTGTGCTATTTGATCGCAATCTTTCCTTAGAAAGCCACGTTTCTAGCATTTGTAAAACTGCATTTTTCCATCTCAAAAATATATCTAAATTACGGCCTGTGCTCTCAATGTCAAATGCAGAAATGTTAATCCATGCATTTATGACCTCAAGGTTAGATTATTGTAATGCTTTATTGGGTGGTTGTTCTGCACGCTTAGTAAACAAACTACAGCTAGTCCAAAATGCAGCAGCAAGAGTTCTTACTAGAACCAGGAAGTATGACCATATTAGCCCGGTCCTGTCAACACTGCACTGGCTCCCTATCAAGCATCGCATAGATTTTAAAATATTGCTTATTACTTATAAAGCCCTGAATGGTTTAGCACCTCAGTATTTGAATGAGCTCCTTTTACATTATAATCCTCTACGTCCGCTACGTTCTCAAAACTCAGGCAATTTGAAAATACCTAGAATATCAAAATCAACTGCAGGCGGCAGATCCTTTTCCTATTTGGCGCCCAAACTCTGGAATAACCTACCTAACATTGTTCGGGAGGCAGACACACTCTTGCAGTTTAAATCTAGATTAAAGACCCATCTTTTTAACCTGGCTTACACATAACATACTAATATGCTTTTATTATCCAAATCCGTTAAAGGATTTTTAGGCTGCATTAATTAGGTAAACCGGAACCGGAAACACTTCCCATAACACCCTATGTACTTGCTACATCATTAGAAGAATGGCATCTACGCTAATATTTGTCTGTTTCTCTCTTGTTCCGAGGTCACCGTGGCCACCAGATCCAGTCTGTGTCCAGATCAGAGGGTCACTGCAGTCACCCGGATCCAGTACGTATCCAGGCCAGATGCTGGATCAGCACCTAGAAAGGACCTCTACATCCCTGAAAGACAGTGGAGACCAGGACAACTAGAGCCCCAGATACAGATCCCCTGTAAAGACCTTGTCTCAGAGGAGCACCAGGACAAGACCACAGGAAACAGATGATTCTTCTGCACAATCTGACTTTGCTGCAGCCTGGAATTGAACTACTGGTTTCGTCTGGTCAGAGGCGAACTGGCCCCCCAACTGAGCCTGGTTTCTCCCAAGGTTTTTTTCTCCATTCTGTCACCGATGGAGTTTCGGTTCCTTGCCGCTGTCGCCTCTAGCTTGCTTAATTGGGGACACTTCATCTACAGCGATATCGTTGACTTGATTGGAAATAAATGCACAGACACTATTTAACTGAACAGAGATGACATAACTGAATCCAATGATGAACTGCCTTTAACTATCATTTTGCATTATTGACACTGTTTTCCTAATGAATGTTGTTCAGTTGCTTTGACGCAATGTATTTTGTTTTAAAGCGCTATATAAATAAAGGTGACTTTGACTTTGACTCACACACACACACACACACACACACGATGGGAACAGGAGGTCACAGGAGATCGCTGGAGAGAGGTAAGTATGGAATACTGTTAGTCCTTAGAGTTAGCAGGTAGGTTTGACCTAGTTGCGAATGAGACCGGACAGTGACTGCGTGTGTGGGCATGTCTTTTAAGTGCTGGGGAGATTGCAGGTTGTTGAGGGGCAGGTGAGTGTGATCAGTACTCTGGTGATGGCATGCGCTGTGATTGAGTGGTGTTGGAGCCTGGCGTGTCTGTGACAGGTGCCAGACGGGCTGGTTTGAGAATTTTAAAAATTGCAGATCTACTGGGACTTTCACGCACAACCATTTCTAGGGTTTACAGAAAATGGTTAAAAAAGAGAAAATGTCCAGTGAGTGGCAGTTGTGTGGACAAAAAAGTCTTGTTGATGTCAGAGGTCAGAGGTGAATGGGCAAACTGGTTAGAGATGATAGAAAGGTAACTCAAATAACCATTACAACCAGAGGTGGGTAGTAACGAGTTACATTTACTTCGTTACATTTACTTGAATAAATTTTCTGGGTAACTAATACTTTTTTGAGTATATTTAAAGATGGGTACTTTTACTCTTACTTGAGTAATTGTTGCAATAAATGTTATAAATGCTTCAGTTTATTCCAAACGCGCTGTCTACTTTTCTCTGGGCAATGAGCAATGCTCATTCGCGAATGATTCATTCTTTTGAGTCAATTCTGTTCAAAGGCTTGATCAAACCAGTTGGCAAACGAGTGAATAGGTTCATGAATTAGTTTGAATGATTCGTTCAGTTCCCTGCCGCGTGCGCTGAGCGACTGAAGTGGGTCACTCAAAGTTGTAACGTTTAACATCAGCAGCATTGAAAACGTGGCTATGGAACTGCACTGAATTGAAAGCAAATCTGCTAAGGCTATTTGCTAGCGATAAAGATCTTTATTAGATGAACACCGCGTGTGCTGTCTACTGTTCAACAGGTAATAACTTTGTTCAACAGGTAATAACTTGGGCTACATTCGATTACAGTACACGATGCCAACCTGTGACATTAGTTTGTTGTACAGTCATGTCCAAAAGTTTTGAGAATTACATAAATATTAGTTTTCAAAAAGTTTGCTGCTAAACTGCTTTTAGATCTTTGTTTCAGTTGTTTCTGTGATGTACTGAAATATAATTACAAGCACTTCATACGTTTCAAAGGCTTTTATCGACAATTACATGACATTTATGCAAAGAGTCAGTATTTGCAGTGTTGGCCCTTCTTTTTCAGGACCTCTTCAATTCGACTGGGCATGCTCTCAATCAACTTCTGGGCCAAATCCTGACTGATAGCAACCCATTCTTTCATAATCACTTCTTGGAGTTTGTCAGAATTAGTGGGTTTTTGTTTGTCCACCCGCCTCTTGAGGATTGACCACAAGTTCTCAATGGGATTAAGATCTGGTGAGTTTCCAGGCCATGGACCCAAAATTTCAACATTCTGGTCCCCGAGCCACTTAGTTATCACTTTTGCCTTATGGCACGGTGCTCCATCGTGCTGGAAAATGCATTGTTCTTCACCAAACTGTTGTTGGATTGTTGGAAGAAGTTGCTGTTGGAGGGTGTTTTGGTACCATTCTTTATTCATGGCTGTGTTTTTGGGCAGAATTGTGAGTGAGCCCACTCCCTTGGATGAGAAGCAACCCCACACATGAATGGTGTCAGTATGCTTTACTGTTGGCATGACACAGGACTGATGGTAGTGCGGACAAGCCGTTTTCCAGATGCCCCAAACAATCGGAAAGTGGCTTCATCAGAGTAGGGATGGGACGATAACCGGTTTTATTGATAACCGTGATAAAATGTGCTGAAGGTTAGTAATATCGTTTAAAAATGAATTATCATTAAACCGTGTTTGATTATCGCGGTTTTAATAACTCACTATTAAATCATGTCCAGCCAGCAACAGTCTGACGCAAGCGCAGCGCACAATGTTTTTTTTGTTTTTATTTCGAGAAGGAATGGCGAAAGTCAGTGACTTTTCTATGCTTTTCTATGCTTCTACACTTTTCATTGTAAGGAAGGAAATGCCACAGAATTTAATCTTTCTTTAAATTAAGTGCATAGAGTTGCTTGTTTTATTAGTTGTTTGTTGATTATTAAATATAAAACTTGCTGAAATGTTTTCAGTGTGAGCATCAACTATTTTTGAACACTTTCATCTCGTTTCAACAAAACCGTGATAATATTGATAATCGTGATAATTTTAGTCACTATAATCATGATATTAAATTTTCATACCGTCCCATCCCTACATCAGAGAATATGACTTTGCCCCAGTCCTCAGCAGTCCATTCACTATACTTTCTGCAGAAGATCAATCTGTTCCTGATGTTTTTTTTTGGAGAGAAGTGGCTTCTTTGCAGCCCTTCTTGACACCAGGCCATCTTCCGAAAGTCTTCGCCTCACTGTGCGTGCAGATGTACTCACACCTGCCTGCTGCCATTCACTGGTGGCACTCCGATCCTGCAGCTGAATCCTCTTTAGGAGACGATCCTGGCGCTTGCTGGACTTTCTTGGACGCCCTGAAGCCTTCTTTACAAGAATTGAACCTCTTTCCTTGAAGTTCTTGATGATCCTATAAATTGTTGTTTAAGTGCAATCTTAGTAGCCACAATATCCTTGCCTTGTGAAGCCATTTTTATGCAACGCAATGATGGCTGCACGCGTTTCTTTGCAGGTCACCATGGTTAACAATGGAAGAACAATGATTTCAAGCATCACCCTCCTTTTAACATGTCAAGTCTGCCATTCTAACCCAATCAGCCTGACATAATGATCTCCAGCCTTGTGCTCGTCAACATTCTCACCTGAGTTAACAAGACGATTACTGAAATGATCTCAGCAGGTCCTTTAATGACAGCAATGAAATGCAGTGGAAAGGTTTTTTTGAGATTAAGTTCATTTTCATGGCAAAGAAGGACTATGCAATTCATCTGATCACTCTTCATAACATTCTGGAGTATATGCAAATTGCTATTATAAAAATTTAAGCAGCAACTTTTCCAATTTCCAATATTTATGTACTTCTCAAAACTTTTGGCCACGACTGTACATGTGACTTATAACAGAAGGGAACCAAGTTGAATGCAGCTTCCAAAAGACAAAAAATAGCAGATTCATATTTTATTAATATTAATACAATCACAACGGAGTGAGAACGTTCAGTGAGTCAGCTGCTAAATTCAGATCTGTGTTCGCCGGCTGGCGCTGAGCCAGAGACAGATGCATTTTTACAGCGCTGCTCATTATAACCAATCACACACGATTCTTTTGAGCTTATGAATGCAATGGCCAATCAGAGGTTTTCAGATGAGTCATCGCTAAAATACCGGTTCTTCCTTCACTAGCTCGCTGACTGAATACCTCTTTCTGGCAAATTCTCTCGTCAGAAACAACAAAGTGCAGATGTGTGTACGAATCGGTAAATAAGATATTGATTTCACAGTGTTAACAGTTTCAGTGATTTTAATGGGAGTTTTTGAGAGTGACTGAACTCTAGACTGTCAGTGAAAATGATTTTTGATAATGCAAATGTTATTTGCTCTCTTTATGAACAATGAAAGATTAGTAGCAGTTTTTAATATCACATTGACTTTCAATTTTAAATTCACATTTAATATAAAGTCAGTCGTATAAAAAATATGTTATGGCATGACACCTATATCTTTTAAGTAAACAGACAGATGTTCTGTAACTTAATGGTCATGTGAGGAGTTTTCTCTCTTCTCTGTGTAAGAGGTTATTTATGCATATATAATACATACTTTAAAATATAATTTATTTCGTGATGCAAATCCGAATTTTCAACAGCCGTTACTCCAGTTTTAAGAGGCATGCTCCTTAAAAATATAATTTTAATATATTGATCTATTACCAGTGCTGGAAACAGTTTTGCTGCTTAATATTTTTTTGGAACCTGTGACATTTTGTTTAGGATTATGATAAAAAGAACATCATTGATAGTAAATCAACATATTGGAATGATTTTTGAAGGATTATGTGACATTGAAGACTTGAGTAAAGGCTGATGAAATATATATATTTATACACACACACATACATTTTATTTATGTATCTAAATAAAAATAGGTTCAGTATATATGACCCAAAGTAACTAGTAACTAACTACTTGAGTAGATTTTTTTATCCGATACTTTTTTACTCTTACTCAAGTAACTATTCAGACTAGTACTTTTACTTGAGTAAATATTTCTATAATTACTTTTACTTGAGTACAGTTTTTGGGTACTCTACCCACCTCTGATTACAACCGAGGTATACAGAATACCATCTCTGAACAAACAACACGTCGAACCCTGAATTCACACAGACTCACCAAAACTCGACAATAGAAGATTGGAAAAACATTGTCTGGTATGATGTGTCTCAGTTTCTGCTGCAACATTCAGATGGTAGGGTCAGAATTTGGCGTAAAGAACATGAAAGCATGGATCCATCCTGCCTTGTTTCTGCGGTTCAGGCTGGTGGTGGTGGTGTAATGATGTGGGGGATATTTTCTTGGCACACTCTGGGCTCCTTAGTCTACCTGAGTATTGTTGCTGACCATGTCCATCTCTTTATGACTACAGTGTACCTATCTTCTGATGACTGCTTCTAGCAAAATAATGCACCATGTCACAAAGCTCAAATCATCTCAGACTGGTTTCTTGAAAATGTCAATGAGTTCATTTTACTCAAATAGGCTCCACAGTCACCAGATCTCAATCCAATAAAAGCAGCTTTGGGATGTGGTGGAACGAGAGATTCGCATCATGGATGTGTAGCCGACAAATCTGCAGCAACTGCGTGATGCTATCATGTCAATATGGATTAAAATCACTTATGAATGTTTCCAACACCTTATTGAATCTATGCCATGAGGAATTAAGGCAGTTCTGAAGGAAAAAGTTGGTCCAACCCTGTACTAGTGTCACGATCATAAGCAGGATTGCCCTTGAGCTCCTATAGAGGGAACTCCACTCAGGACTCTGGCATCTTGTATTTCCATTCCCAACTCCATTTCCCATAATCCCGTGCTTAGGGCTAATAACCACCAGGTGTTCCCCATTACCACTCACCTATGTAAACTGTGTTTGGACTCTCTAATAGTGTGAAGTCTTGTTCTAGCCCAGTCTGTCAATTCTGAGCGTTTCTCCTTGTGTATGTTCCTCCCATTTCTGACTTTGGATTGATTATACTGCATGGGATTCTCTGCTGCCTGCCCCGACCCCTGATTCTGGATATCCCTTTAAACACTTGATGCTGTTCCTGATTTCTGCATGTCTGACCATTCTTTAATAAACTACTGCATATGGATCCGAACGTCTCTGACTTCCTATCACAACTAGCAAGGTGTAGCTAGTGGTCAATATGACATCCATCAAATCTTCCACCAGATGGCAGTCTATATTTTGTGTGTGTGTGGGGGGGGGGGGGATTTTTCCCTTTATTATCATTTTTTTCTTCTCTGGTAAACAAATCTCTTGTAATCTCTTGCAATTTTGAATGTAAATTTCTCACCGTAGTTGTTTTGTATCCGTGTTTTTCAGATGCTTATAGATCTTTTACAGTTTTATTGGTCTTTCCTCTCATTTGTTTTTTGTCATAGTTAATTTGTTTTGATACATGACTGAATACATTAATTATTTATTCAAATATTTTTGGTTTCGTAGAACTGCTTAGTTCAGTAAAGCCCGCAGTTGATTTACATATTCTACATTTCAATCGTTTTCCTGAAATGAGTGCTATAGAGTATATATGAGTATATATGCATATTCTCAGCATTAGATCATATTTGCCATCATTGTACTGTATGTACAAGGTGTTGAGAAACAGCTCCTGAGTCAGCATGTTCACCTGAAACTACAGGACTGGTAAAGCTGGAATAAAGGACTATTAAATGACAACAATAAGATAAAAACTAGAAAAGTTTCATACTTTGATTGTTCTGATGGTGGCCAATATATTTCAAAAACACACCTGACATGCAAAGAAACCAAACTCTTTCCTTTTAAATGAAAACTGGACATGCAGGATAGTTAAAATATTTGCATTTGATGGGAGGCAAACAAGTTAGAACTTAAGTTCCCTATAAGGTTGTCACTATATCCTGTGAGTCAGCACTGAAACAGTTTCTGATTTATAGATGTAAAAAGTCTTTCATTTCTTCAACTTCTTAGATACTCAGTTTTGTGGTTCACTAGCTTCTACAGTGAGCCTGTGATCCTTGCATAAGAAACAAAGCATTATTTTCAATCTGAAATGTTTATTTTGGTGTGATGAATGGACAACACTGGAAAACCTAACAAAAAAGTGGACAATATATTCTCTGGTTAAAGGACTCTGAATGACATTTCACAAGCATTTTAGTCCCATGTCATGGGAGGAGCACCTCTGTTCTATAAAAAAAGTCTACTGGCTTTATCTGTATCCTGAGAACACACAAACGAGGATAAATTAAGTGAAATATTTGTTCTCCGCCCCCCCCCCCCCTTTCTTATATGAAATTAACAAAAGTGACACTTTTTACACTATACATGTGCTGAACATGCCAGTTATTCAATTTTTGTCAAACCAAAATGTCAACGTCTTACAACCATTCACACAAAGAGGAGAAAAAGAAAAAGTTTAATTTATATAGTGCCTATCCATAGCTCAAGGTCACTTTAATGTAATGCTATACAAGACATTTATACACCCACATATACAGTACAGACACAAAGGCCGCATAAGAAAAGTGGTCCCTCTGATATCAAGCAATCTGTGATGGAGAATGAGGAGGAAAAGAGGGAGCCAGGAAATTCAAGCATTGACTATCTTGTAACTAAGATCAGTAAACTCAATATTAAGGTAATGGTAGAACAATTCATATTGAATGGAAGATTAAGTTTTGCCATGATGTACTAACTCTTATTTCATTCCAAACATAAAATCAGGTTCTTCTAGTTATTTTCAATTTTTTTCTGGAGCCATGCAATAGTCTTGTGCAAGGAACAGATTGAAATGAAAGTTATTTACTGAAAAGCTTATTTGAGATAAATTATTGCTTGACTGGTCAGCACCATTTACTTTTATTCATTTAAAAGAGATTTGTGTAAAAAGTTACATAGGTTTTTTGAAAGACACATGGAGCAAATATTATTTTTGCATGCACTAACCCTTTTGTCTTACAACAAAAACATTTTAGATTGTACGCAATGTCCTCTCCATTTTTAGGGAATGTAAAAACAGCAGCTGAATTGATTCATGCAGTAGTTTTTTTTTTTCTAGGACTCCTCAAGAACATCTGACAGAAAATATACTGAAGTAAAATGTTTGACCAATGTCCAATGGAGGTTACACCTAAAATAATCACCAGCTCTGAATCACATTGTCAGAAGTTTCTTGATCTTCTCAATCACAAGGCTTTCAGGAAAGAGGGTGAGTTCCGAAAAGTTCCAAAAGGTTTGTAAGTTGATGTGATGTTAAACACATGTATGTAGACTATGATTGCAATGCATGTTTTTTCATTAAAACAATGGGTTAAGTCTTTTATCAATGATTGTATTTTTATTAATCACCTTATTTAACGCCTTATTAATCAAAATTAGAATTTTCTAAAAGAAAGAGAGTCACAAACTGAATCCTACTTCCAGACCATCAGAAATGATTTCATTAGCAGTTTAGTTTATACTAAGATTAGTGAAAATCCTGAAGTCTTGAAGACTTTAGACAAGGTCTCCTTTTCTTTTCACCGACTTCTCCAGCATAGGAATTTCAGAACCCTCCATAACTTTATTAAAATTGTTAGTCACACTTTATTTTAAGGTCCAATTATTGCTATTAACAAACCAATAACTACAACTTTTGTCTTAATAAACTTATTATTGGGCTGCTTAGTAACTGTTAGTAAGGTAGTTGTTAAGATTAGGTTGGGATAAGATTAAGTGATGTACAATATGGTCGTGCAGAATAAGGCATTAATATCAGCTTTGTAAGTACTAAAACAGTCAATATGCTTGTAATGTGCATGATAATAAAAACTAGTTAATAGTGAAAATTGGTCCCTAAACTAAAGTTACCATATCTTTCTTCCTCCACCAGATGTCAGCATCTGCTTCATTTGTGGTGTACTTTACAATATCCAACTGAAGAACTATGGGTGGTCATATGATTTAAAAACACTCATGTTGTCCTTTAATTAGTTTATTTTCAGAGGGGAAAAAAACCCTTAACTGATGCAAGCATGTTCTCTGTTACCACACATACATTCTACCGCTATATGACTATTTAAAGATGATAAAGATGATACATAATATTTTTGTCATATGGAAGCCCTTGGTTGTAATGAGTAGTTTTGCTGCTTGATATTGACAATTGATGTGTCCTATCATATTATTTTAATCTGTTATCTTAATTAAGAACACACTGGTTTGTACTGCAAACCGTTTTAGCATTTACTGCATGTTGTTATTCTCCTCGTTATTTACCTATAGCGGCTTATGAAACGGAAGTCTCACCCATAGGCTTACTTCTGCGTTGAGGAAAAAGGTGGATAATGTTGTATGCAAATGACCTGAGTGTTGTTGTATGAGTCTTTGAATCAGGGGAATCTTTGAAACAAGGCTGTGCATTATTGAAATGTTTTCACCAATGTCCAGTGACATTACTTAATCTCTGTCAATGTGTGGCCATCGCAGCCTTCTAACACCCCAGAAAACAATGCCTCTTTCACCACAGCATGTGTCTAATATCACACACGATTACTCTCATCGCAGGGATGTGAAGATAAAGATTGAAATTGTCTTAGCTATGACGCAGATATTTCTCATGGAATTCACACCGACTATTTATTATTATTATTTATTAATCAGCAAAACAGCTCAATTTCTTGATGTACTGCACATATAAACATTAAAAAATATAAGCAGACATTGCTGTCAGTAAGTTAAACCGGAATGTGCGAATTCTGATAGAAACAACACACACAGCCTAATATTCATATTCTATTAGTATAATAAGGCAACAATTTGGGAAACATAACTACATGATTACTGGTTTAGTTTTTGGAGGAATTTAAGTAACTAAGCTTTTAGGTTGTTTTCGGGATGGCTTCTTGTCAGAAGTGCAAAGGGCTGCTGGAAAAGAACATTCTAACACCAAACAAACATCATATATTGTTGTTCACACCGTGATGTTCCTGCTAGATCAGTCTTGTTATTGGGCTCAGTTTTCTTATTGGTTTTTTATTTTTTTATTTTTTTTATTTTTAATAGCCAAATCTGTAAGTAGACGGCACATTTCTCACTCTAGATTTAGTACAAGATTGTTATTCTCATAGTAGGTCACAAACAGTGATGTAGGTCTCTATATTTCACTGTACTTTTTTCTTAACCAATGATATAGTGTGTTCTAAACCAAGTCAAATTCTGATCTATATTTTTAGTAGTGTAGTAGTGTTTCGAATGAATTAGTGTTGTTAAACAAATTGGTCGAGTGAATGATTCAAAGACTCACACATAAAGATAGCAACTTGTCACCGCCAGTTGGAGAAGCAACCGAACCTGTGGAGAGCGGTTGATGCTAAGAGAGAAGAGTCCCAGAAATCCATCAATCAAATTCAAAGAGCGGAAATAACTGTTGACTTGTACCTTTCTTTAAAACTTCTTTCAAATGCCAGAGTGACTTATTATAAATCATAAATCAAATTATCTTAAGCATACACTGCAATGATTTTTAGGAAGTCTTGGGCCCGGTAAAGATTCTATTTATGCCTCTGATTTCAACCTAGTCTTTAGTTTCAAATGTTATACACTGATGATGATAACTCTTCACATTTTAATAATTACCACTTGTCACTGTTCAAATTGATTTTTTTCTCCCTTTTGGTGCTTTTTTAGGAACTAATTACAGCTATTTAGAGGTAAAAGGAATAGTTAAACTACTTATACAGACGCAAAAACGCGAAGGGTGTGTGACATTTATGACATTGCACCTCCCAAAAACATCCCTTGGAAACCAATTAAAAACAACAACACAAAATCAAGGCAGTGGGTGCGTGTGTTTGTTGCTTTGACAGGTTAATTATTCAACCCCTGCTGCTGTGGTAGTTTCACACAAGGACATGGCCATTGACATGGCTCCCTTTTGCTGAATGAAATGACCATTGTTTTGTAATCAGAGGCACAGTATTTATATGTACACAATTACATTACATCTATTGTAATGTTATGATCGGAGAATCCTCACAGCACAATTGACTCTTTGTTTTTAGAGATTAGAGGTGTGAAAAGACTAAGAGGTTGGTGTAGGTGACGGTGTTCATGTTATATTTCTCTCGTCTCTGTATGTGTCTTAGATCGCTTTGCTTCGGATCAGTTTTAGCCTGGTGAATATATGAGGCTTTGAGACTAATGATTACAGAGTAATGTCCAAATGATTTGAATGATAATTTAATAGGGTGTTTCTATTAAAAGTGTTTTTTTTTTCAATTTGAAAGCATGATTTGAGTCTCTCTTTTTTTTAATCATTATACGCACGATTAAAGTCCCATATTATGCACTGATTATGAACTCTATATTTTAATAATTACCATCTGTCAGTGTTCAAATCTCGTGTTTTTCTCGCCTTTTGGTGTTTTTTAGGAAACAGTTACATCTATTTAGATTAAGTTCAAATTAGAATAGTTTTTTTTTTTTAAGAATATGAGTATAAAACACAAGACTGTAAAAGCAGCCTACCGTGTAGATGAGTTTTCGTGTTCAGCGTCCTGATGTTTTATGTACCTGACAAGTCTCATTTGGCCACTTGTTAGCAATTTCAAGACATGTAAAAGCTTAAACCTGTCAACGTCAAAATGTGTGAGATGGCAAATAACAATCAAAGTAGGCAGGATAAAATGAAAATTATACTGAAGCTGAGCGCGAATTCCAACATGATGCATCAGATGAACGAGTCTGGATAATCTAAGTTACTGAACATTTAATTACTGTTTCAACTGTTTCTTCCATTCCCTGTGTGGATATTCCCTATGTTTTTGGATTTATTAAAGTCTGTTTCGATTATCCACATCTCCGTTTTTCCTCCCAGCACAGTCCGTGACAGAAGAACCGACCGACCGACATACGGTATTACTGTTTCCCCTCCGTTTTACCCAGTATTTTTTTTTTGTTTGTTTCTGTTGTTCCACATAGATCTCCTCGCCCGCCCAGAATTCGTAATAGGCTACTGTAAAAACATTTGAGACTTTTGTGCACATTGTTTTGAGAAAATCATTTGCATGATTTGTTATTTGTATGAATTTAATGAATCTTTTTGGGGCAATTACAAAGTATTCAGATCACTTTGTTAACTGTTTTGAGAACGGTGACCTGAGTTTGGAGACATGTGTCAAAGATTTTGTGTGTGTATTATATAATTTATGTATATAATATATATATAACATTTGACAGGTTTTAAGTCCCACATACAGATTGAAACTTACAGATGCACCCTGTAGACCCACTTAAATGAAGATTTGCTATAAGCTAAACCACATCATAAGAATAATGTGCCGCCTTTCATAAGTGAAAAATAAATATTGTGCATAAAATGTCTATCCTGCAGCGCAATGGCAACATTTCTAAGAAAACCATTTCATAACGTAATGAATATTTAATTTTCATGCATAGCTCATGATCTCTATATGTCAGTGGTGGTGTGTGTGATTGGAGCAGTGTGCGGACAGAGCACAGAGCAGATAAATTTAGCCAAGGGTGATATTAATAGACTCAGTGTCGGCCATGCCTGGCTGGTGCACACCTTCACAAAGGCAAAATGACACACACGTGCACACACACACACACATACAAAACCATGCACAAGTATGCACACAAACAGGCTTACACAAACACACACATACACAGGCAAACACACACACACTGTCCTGGTGACAGGGGATTTGGTGTCCTTGATCAGGGTTTGGATGGGGGCGCTGGTGTCCTCGTGTCCTTCTTTTGGAGTTTGGTTGGGTACATCTGAAATGCACTGCTTTCCAAATGTAGATAATTAGCATGCATTACAAAATATGTTCAACTAGTGATGTGATCTTTTCTCACACCCTTAACTGTTCCAACTTCAAAACAATATTCTATATACTGTAGGTGTTGACATAATATAAAGAGCATTTTATTTTTCTATGCCCATATTTGACATGTACTTCAGAAAACATAATCAGACTTATTTCATTTCACAGCTTATTTACGTTTATTGAACCTTTAGATATAAAAGTAAATATGAATGTAAAAAAAAATGCATGTTTCAATCACACACTTGACCCCAAAGAACTAGTTAATTATAGACCAATCTCGAATCTCCCTTTTCTGTCCAAGATACTAGAAAAGGTGGTATCCACACAATTATATTCCTTAGAGAAAAATGGTATATGTGAGGATTTCCAGTCAGGATTTAGACCGTATCATAGTACTGAGACTGCTCTTCTTAGAGTTAAAAATGATCTGCTTTTATCATCTGATCGTGGGTGTATCTCTCTATTAGTTTTATTGGATCTTAGTGCTGCGTTTGACACAATTGACCACAACATTCTTTTGCATAGACTTGAATACTTTGTTGGCATTAGTGGAAGTGCATTAGCATGGTTTAAATCGTACTTATATGACCGCCATCAGTTCGTAGCAGTGAATGAAGATGTATCCTATCGATCACAAGTGCAGTATGGAGTACCTCAAGGCTCAGTACTAGGGCCGCTACTCTTCACGCTTTATATGTTACCCTTGGGAGATATCATCAGGAAACATGGTGTTAGCTTTCACTGTTATGCTGATGATACTCAGCTCTATATTTCTTCGCAGCCCGGTGAAACACACCAATTTGAAAAACTAATGGATTGCATAGTCGATATAAAAAACTGGATGACGAGTAATTTCTTACTGCTAAATTCTGAGCAGGTGTTAATTATAGGACCTAAAAACTCTGCTTGTAATAACCTAGAACACTGTCTAAGATTTGATGGTTGCTCTGTCAATTCTTCGTCATCAGTTAGGAACCTAGGTGTGCTATTTGATCGCAATCTTTCCTTAGAAAGCCACGTTTCTAGCATTTGTAAAACTGCATTTTTCCATCTCAAAAATATATCTAAATTACGGCCTATGCTCTCAATGTCAAATGCAGAAATGTTAATCCATGCATTTATGACCTCAAGGTTAGATTATTGTAATGCTTTATTGGGTGGTTGTTCTGCACGCTTAGTAAACAAACTACAGCTAGTCCAAAATGCAGCAGCAAGAGTTCTTACTAGAACCAGGAAGTATGACCATATTAGCCCGGTCCTGTCAACACTGCACTGGCTCCCTATCAAGCATCGCATAGATTTTAAAATATTGCTTATTACTTATAAAGCCCTGAATGGTTTAGCACCTCAGTATTTGAATGAGCTCCTTTTACATTATAATCCTCTACGTCCGCTATGTTCTCAAAACTCAGGCAATTTGATAATACCTAGAATATCAAAATCAACTGCAGGCGGCAGATCCTTTTCCTATTTGGCGCCCAAACTCTGGAATAACCTACCTAACATTGTTCGGGAGGCAGACACACTCTTGCAGTTTAAATCTAGATTAAAGACCCATCTCTTTAACCTGGCATACACATAACATACTAATATGCTTTTATTATCCAAATCCGTTAAAGGATTTTTAGGCTGCATTAATTAGGTAAACCGGAACCGGAAACACTTCCCATTAATATTTGTCTGTTTCTCTCTTGTTCCAAGGTCACCGTGGCCACCAGATCCAGTCTGTGTCCAGATCAGAGGGTCACTGCAGTCACCCGGATCCAGTACGTATCCAGACCAGATGGTGGATCAGCACCTAGAAAGGACCTCTACATCCCTGAAAGACAGCGGAGACCAGGACAACTAGAACCCCAGATACAGATCCCCTGTAAAGACCTTGTCTCAGAGGAGCACCAGGACAAGACCACAGGAAACAGATGATTCTTCTGCACAATCTGATTTTGCTGCAGCCTGGAATTGAACTACTGGTTTCGTCTGGTCAGAGGAGAACTGGCCCTCCAACTGAGCCTGGTTTCTCCCAAGGTTTTTTTCTCCATTCTGTCACCGATGGAGTTTCGGTTCCTTGCCGCTGTCGCCTCTGGCTTGCTTAGTTGGGGACACTTCATCTACAGCGATATCGTTGACTTGATTGCAAATAAATGCACAGACACTATTTAACTGAACAGAGATGACATCACTGAATCCAATGATGAACTGCCTTTAACTATCATTTTTGCATTATTGACACTGTTTTCCTAATGAATGTTGTTCAGTTGCTTTGACGCAATGTATTTTGTTTAAAGCGCTATATAAATAAAGGAAACAGGTCGCTCCATGATTTTATTGGAAACACAGATTCAGGATCAGTTTTCTCTAAAAACGACTGAACTTGAAGTGATCAAGTTTTATGTAACTTTTACAGCTTGACTAATCAGGTTACAGTTATACAAACTTATAAGAGACTACTGATATGCACAGAGAATTAAGACAGGAGTAATTAACAATAGCTGCTTAATTATTCTAGCTTTAGCACAAAGCTGTTTATAGAAAGTAAGAGGCGGACACATGCGCTATGAAATATGTATATAATCAGTTTTATGTAGGAGGTGGTGCACATGGGAAAATGTGAGATCTTTATAAGAGTTGCAGAAGATTTTTGCTTAAAGAACCATTAAATGTCAGCTGAGAAAGTGACAAGATTGATAAACAAATTGTTTGTGTTTTTTTTTTTAGCATTTCTCAATGTTGGATTAGCTAAAAGCTATATTTGTAATATTCCACTACTATGCACTTACTTACCTTGAAGACTTCATGGTATAATGAATCCCAAAATGCAGTGTGCTTCTCTTGAACTTCCATTTTCAGTGTGAGGAATGAAGTGGAAGTCATTTAAACCAAATTTACCAATACAAAGTTTACTTGGCTTTTAAAACTATTTTAGTTCATTTATTTACTAAATATTTACTTAATATGTATTTGTTTTTTAATTATTGGAATGCTATACAATTTTATTAAACTACAAGTTTTTGTTCACTAGATGCCATTTGCTGAATTAAAAAGGCAACTTAATTGGTAATGTAATTGGTAAAGTGTAGAGTATGCCGAAGTACATATTTTGACCTGTTTTCAAACACTATCCATTATGATCAATATTCAATGGTACAGTGACAGAAGTGTTGTTATTACCGTGTAATTATCATGTAATTACATGTACAGGTATTCATATCCAAAAATAAGAATTCAAAAACATAATATCAGTTGAAATTGATGAAAATGAATCGTTTGAAGTCACTGTCTAATTCATATTTTGCTTTCGTTCACCAACAACTTTTTTATTCCTATGCATATGGTTGATCTAGATCGAGCGCGGCACTTAAATCAGCAGTCACTAAGTGCCACCGAGATATAAAAATATGTTTTGCTTTTGATCTATGCTTTATGGAAGTAGTGAAGAGACCATTATTCTTTCCCAAACATTGAAAGTTAATTTAGTTTCATGCCAGTGACAGTTTTAAAGCCAATTAAATCTGTATAGGCGATACTGGAAAGCCGCTCTCTCTGTACGAGCAACTGTATGGCAGTGTGTGCAAGTATTAAGTACAAAGTAAGATGAAACTAATTGGCTGGTCTGTCATGTTATATAGAAATAGACTTTTAAAGACCACTGTGTTACACGGGTGCCATGTGAAATAATGCGATGATGGGTTGCTCACACTTTACAATTTAACGGTATGCTGTAATCTGTGTGCGAGTCTTATAAATGTTAACTTTGAAAAAATATGCTGGTGCTCATCAAACGGAAGGATATTCAGACTTTTAGAAAAAAACAAAAAAAACATGTGCAGCAGTTAGGTTATTTGTGTTCATGTAGTGCATGGTGACCCTCTGTATGTTCTCCAGGACCACACTCCTCAGTAGCCTGATATAATTGTAGCTTACCAGCCAGCCAATGTGCTCCTTCTGCAATTAGTGTCACACCAATAGAGAAAACAGTTATTATTCCTAATGGTTTTCTATGGAGGGAATATGGGAACATAACATCTGCTCCAAATTTAATTGAATACAGGGAACTGCAAGTGATTGATTCGAAGGGCTCTGCAAGAGCTTGGACTTTGCATGCTACACGAATCTCACATCTCCAGTTAAGCAGACGAACAGGAAACTTGATTTATTTCAGTTTAATGTTAGCATATATAAGCTAACAGTGAAAAGACGGTGTGTTCACATCTGGCAGATTTTTGCAGGTGAAATCCAGTCTTTTCATTAGAAATCAATGTACGTCTGAGAATTTCATGTGAGGGCAAAAGATTTTCCCATGCAGATTTTACAAAAGGTTTTTTACACATTTGCTACACGTTGCAATATATATATTTATAGATAGACACATACAAAAACACACACACACAGACAAAAATACTTTGGAGCGACATAAAAAAAGTTGTGTAATGATACCATTTTCGTCAGATTGTTTTGCTTATAAGCGTTTTTGATATTCCAATACAAACAAAAAATCATAATAATAAGCACATGCATACTGTGTAAAACTGTAATTTTTTTATTACAAATTAAACTATTTAAAAAACTATTCCTGGTATCTTAATATAACTTTTTTCCGTTTTAGGTTAGAACCTCTAACCGAACCTTCTGCTCATTATTTTTTGCTCATAACTAGGGTTATGTGTTTGTTTAAATCTCATGTAACGTCTTCCGTAATATATTGGTACTACTGACATGAATATGACATGATACATTCATTTTGCATTTAGAACTTCTTAGCAACTGAGTAAAAGTACCCTGGCAACCACCCACAACAAGCAAATGCCATTCCAGACTAATAAAACAATGTGTATATATTAAGAATGTTTATTCCAAAATTAGTACTTGATACAGAAATAATAATTTCATCATATTGATTTACTACACAATCAGAACTTCAATCATGCTTTCTTTGATTAGTCACTGGTTCCAAAAATTACAATATATATATTTTTTTTCATACATGAGTTGTGCAAAGAAAATATACACTAGAAAGCAATTGTACACTGACACAAAATATATAACAATTCATATCTGAAGGCATCGCACAATTCCAAGAATTCAGTGAGAGATTAAGGCAATTTGTACAGTTATTTTCCAGTTTTTTTTTTACTCAAAACACTAACAATAACAAAAGAACTGATGAATCTCTTGTAAAACTGTACATGCAAACATAGTGCACATAATATTTAGATATGAATAGCATACAATATAATATTTGGATATCGTCAGTAAACAAATTTCATGTGAGTCAAGTCACAAATTTAAAAACACTTTGATTATGCTTGATGACCTGACATCCACTCTCTCTCTCTCTCTCAGACACACACACACACACACACACACACACATGCAGGTGCATACTCACAGGTGAATGAGCTTGCCAAAGTGGCATTTGCCGTGGCACCAGCAATGCAGAGAGGAAGAGAGCTGAAGGAAAGTAAAGGAATGCTGAGAAACAACATTCCTAAAAGAAAGATAATATCATCAAACGACCCTCCCAGCATCAAGTGCTGCTTTCTCACACATGCATCATTTTTCAGCTATTATTCTGTGCAGTTCAATGCTTACAAAATTCAAGATTAGAAAAAAGTAGTGTGGCTTATGACTGAACTTGTGACCTTTTCATTTAAGTGCTATGCTTAAATGCTGTAAAGAATATTTGTAGACAAACTGTGCGTACTAAAGAAGATAGTAAAAGAAAATTGGTTAACAAAGCATTTTTATTATAATATT
Source organism: Carassius carassius (assembly GCF_963082965.1). NCBI lineage: Eukaryota > Metazoa > Chordata > Actinopteri > Cypriniformes > Cyprinidae > Carassius > Carassius carassius. The sequence continues at coordinate 18,292,693 of NC_081780.1, read as the reverse complement.
AATATGCGATCGAAACCAGTCATAAGTAGCATGGGTTTATTTGTAGCAAAAGCCAAAAATACATTGTATGGGTCCAAATGATCTAGTTTATGTCGAAACTCTTTAGGATATCAAGTAAAGATCATGTTCCATGAATATATTTTGTACATTTCCTTCCGTAAATATATTAAAGCTTAATTTTTGATTCGTAATATGGATTGCTAAGAACTTCATTTGGACAAATTTAAAAATTCTCAGCATTTCGATTTTTTTTTGCACCCTCAGATTCCAGATTTTCAGATAGTTGTATCTCGGTCAAATATTATCATATCCTAACACTAAAACCATACGGTAATGGAAAGCTTATTTTTTCATCTTTCAGATGATGTATAAATCGAAATTTTGAAAACAACTACTGGTTTTGAGGTCCAGGTTCATATATAATATTAAACTTGCTTTACTCTTTTTCAGCCAATTCTGCAATTACTTTCACAAGTGCATGTTTATACCAATGGACATGTTTTAACAACCACAAAGTATCCAATACTGTTTGTTTGTTTGATTTGATTTGATCATTTTCAATTTCTGTTTTTTTTATTTTTTGTCTTGTATTATATCTCTTTAAAATTATTATATTGTTCTAATGGCTTTTACTTTCATTAAAATTATGTTTTTGTAATGAAATTCATACATTGGTTCAGCAGATTGGCACAATTGTCTAAATGCTTTTTTGGGGCGATTTTATGTGTTAATATCTCGTGAATATTGTATGTGTGACAAAGCAGCACAACTGGAATGACAATCTTGAATTCCCGAATAGCAGTTAATCAGGGAACGCTCCACTTCAACATGAGGCTGTTACCCAAAATAGTTCACCACACTAGTGTGAAGAAAAATTTAGTTGCTACATACTAGAAGAGTCCCATTTGCTATGTGTGAATGTTTTGGAACAAAAACATGTTGTTTTATTATTTTACAATGAAAAAAAAAAGAAGAAATCTACTAAATGAAGTGAATCATCATAAACCAGGAGTCAATATGATTCACTTCATCCTTTTTGTAAAAACATTCAAACAACAGTCATGTTTGAACTAGTTTACCAGTTATGTGTGAACTAGTGTTCCAGTTTTTTTTGACTAGGGTTCCAATTTTTGTGAGTATTTGGGTAAGGGGAGACTTTAAATAATTATTTTCCTGATACTAGCAGCACATTTCATAAAATAATGGGATAGCAAAAACATTTCTAGAAAAAAAACAACATCAACTTAAATTTGGCGTATAATTCTGCATCTTATCCGGTTTTGACACTTAAATATTCTCAAAGAAATCCAAAATGAAGGATTTCGTAATTATCTTTGTGCTTTTTTGACACTATCTTTGGGCAACTCTACCAGGTAATGATTAAATATAATGGATGAATATACATAATAATGGAAAAACATAATACAGAATCACCAAATCAACAGAAAATTACAAAACATCCATAAGACACAAAGTTTTAAGACAGAAAATAACAATGGCATCCGTGTTTTTGACCACTGGGCTCTTATTTGAGAGCAGCTGCTCAGATTTAAATGCAATGAAACACATTGAGTCCTATGAGGTTCTTTATACACAATGGTGCCCATCTATTGTGCTTGTGCCAGGGCAAAAATAAAACAAAATAGGAGAAAGTGAGCGAGAGAAAAGAGAGAATGAGAAAAGGCTAAATAACATGAATGCTGCACAACATGCATCGCATGCCTGAGCACACCATTTCCATGCAAGAATTGTGGTTTTCCGCAGCAACACCAGCCCCTGCGACCTGATAGGCATGGCAAAGATAACACACTGCGAATATTTGCACGGCAAAGTTCATGTTAAAGATATACGCTTATAAAAGTTAGATCCAACAGTAAGAAAATCATCAACATGTAAACATTGAGTGAGATCTCAGAGAAGAAAGAATAGGAAGAGATAAGAAATGACGGAAGAAGTCTACTTCAAGAGTTATTTACAACAGTCTGTTTGTGACTGGTGATTTGTTAGCCTTTTCCTGGTCTGAGGAAGAGGAAGCTGCTCTGCTGTTCTGAGACAGGGAGCAATATTGTCAGCTCAATTTTTAGCCTTTCCTTACCTTCACATATCTATACTTCTTTTCAGAGTTAACCAGAAATGCGAAGTTCATTCTACAGTTTGGCCATCAGAAACGAGCTAGCCAGGCATTAAGAGACAATGAGTGAAACTGAGAGACATCCTGACAGGGAATGCCTGTAATGGAAGTAAACCTGTTCTCAGAACCCTGTCTAACCATGTTGTTCATCTACAGCCCCAATAGTGCAAAGAGAAAGGGACAGAAAAAGCTGAGAGCTGAGGAAAACTTCATCTCACTGAGCGATTGAGAAAGCGATTCTGAGATACTGCAAGGCTCGCTCCTGGGCCCATTTTAGATCTGAGTTTGCAGCGGGTGTCCTGGGGGTGTGTACGGAGGGGGAGCGGGAGACGGCTTGATTCCTCTGGTCCTCATATAGGATAGGAACTGGTCTGGGATCTCTGCAAGAACATCTTTGGCCAAGCGGGCCATGCTGAGGATGTGATTCCCAGTGCGATCAATGTAGTCTCTGAATGGAACAAACTGCAAAAGAAAAAAAGGTACGACTAAGAATAAACTAAATTATATTAAACTATAAGTCAAAATTTCATATTTATTTGTATATATTCAAAGACTGTTAATTTGTTTTCTGTGCAGCATTTATTTATTTATAAATAGAATTAGAAATATGTCTCTTCATCTTTTGTTCAAAATTCTCAGCATACAGTTCAGGTTTGGAACAACATGGAGGTGAGTAAATTATGAAAATATTCATTATTGTGTGAACTAATTTTTCAAGAGTTACCTTTTCAAGTTTTAACAGATCAGCCCAGTCTCACAACATTATTACATAGGTTTGAGTGATTGCAGTTAAGAATGTTCAAATATAATGTGTTTACAACAATTTGGTAGTAGGAAAGTTAATGGTATTTAATATAACAAAGTCACATATTGTAATATTAACAGTTTCAAAATTAAAAAAGCTCATATACTGCATGTAATATATCACATGTCAGCATGCTAACACATTAATAAACAAATATGATACAAAGATATGATACAAAGGCAAAAAGTATGTAATAACATTTAATAACACATATATGAAAGTTGTGATTTTTTAGAAACTGACCAAATTTGAGGAATGTTACAAAATACAAATTAGTTTCCTTGTAAAGTAGATTTTATGGTATAAACACACTCTTTATGTTGAATTTCTTTAGGTGAGATACTGAAGCATTTCTCACATTAATTTGCATTTCTGTGAGAATTGAAAAGCTGAAAAGAGCAATTAGCCTGAAAATTAGGGCACAACCATCAAATGCTCAGCATGCCAATCAACTCAAACGCCATTCAGACTGAGAGCCAAATTATCCTAAGAGATACGGCTGAGCCTAAGAGCACTACACAGCCGTTTAGTTATGAAAAGCTGGGCTTTTAAGTACATGTCGGCCGCTGGGAAGCCAGATCCTCTGGAATCTGTGAGTATGTGATGGCATAGCTAATTGGACAAGCCTCCCTAGGCACCTATGATAGCTGATCATGCTAGCTGATAACTGCCTGTTAACATGCTTCCTAACAAGAGTGGGGCAACCCACACATGATGACTACCTCGCAAAGAGCTATAAGAATAGAGCGAGGAGCACAAAAAGCATTAAGAAATGACATTTTGAAAGAGACTGAGAGAGCTCTGTTCTTGGCATAAAGAAAGCACAGTTGGAGCAGAACTCAGAATGCTAATATATACATTTTTACATACAACATATAATTATACATTTCATGTATAATCGTAGTGGTTGATAATGAACATACTTTACATGGTTTTATAAACTGGAAATTCACCGTTTAGACCTGGACAAGTTTCAAAGCAAAATTTTAGTACTAACATTTTAGCATATCTTGAGGCTCATTCACACAAAAAAATTATAACTACATTAGCATCCACACCAACACACAATAAGGTTCTCGTGTTTATTATTATAATAGAAATATACTGTTATGCATTGTTTCAATTTATTTCAGTAATATACACTACCATTTAAAAGTCTGGGGTTAGGATGATTTCTTTCTAAATAAATGTATATTTTATTCGGCAAGCATGCTTGGTATGCATTAAATTGATCAAAATTTTCAGTAAAGGCATTTATAATGTTCCAAAACATTCCTATTTCCAATAAATGCTATTCTTATGAACAATGTTTATCAGAGGATTCTGAGAAAAAAAGTATCACATTTCTACAAAAATATTAAGCAGCACAACTGTTTTCAATGTTGATTTCTTAAAGATCATGTGACACTAGAAAAAATGATCACTGAAGATTAAGTTTTGCCATCACAGGCAAAAAAAATTACATTAATTCTGTCACACATTCTTGTAGCTTGATTCTGTACATATGTTTCTGGTAACTAGTGTGTTTTTTAAAACATGGTAAGAAAGTCAATTACTGTGCATATACTATTGAACATATAACTTGCAAGATTTTCCAACCTCCTGTTTGTGACGTCTCTGTATTAGTGATGAAAGAGATATACTTTAGCTGTGTTATTATACCTGTACGATGTCTCTCTCAGCATATCTGCCCCTCGATGAGATTCTGACTTCATCACCATCCAACTCGATCATGGCTAAGCACACACACAACAGATAAGAAACACTCATGACCGGAGATATGGAAACATGAGTAAGCTATGCATTTGAGTGCCTGCAACTGTGTGTGTTTTGAGTATTTTAGTCTCGTTTCATTTTTCCTAAACCCATCGGCATTACTCTCAGTGCAACGAGGAAATGGCTGTCACATTACATGCTCATTTACTCTGCAGTATCCTTTGAATGAATGACATGAATGACATTTACTTACCATCAAACTCGGCTGGTCCAACTCCAACAATAATAATTGACATGGGAAGAGATGCAGCCTGGAAAGAAAGAAAGAAAGAAAGAATGAAAGAAAGTAAGAAAGAAAGAAAAAGAAAGAAAGTAAGAAAGACAGTTTAATTAGGAGACAATTTCCATTTGGGTTTTTATAATGTCATTGAATAAACTGAACTCAGAGCTAAAGTAGAGCTAAAGACAACATGAGCATTCAATGTAGACCTACATTGACAATGGACTCCTTTGTCTGGGCCATATCTGATATCACTCCATCCGTGATGATGAGGAGGATGAAGTACTGTGATCCGTCCTTTATTGAGGCAGCGTATCTGCAGAGAGCACAGTTACATTCATTAAACATCTCATTACTGCAGGATATACAGCCAGAGCCTCTAGATCGTGATCAAATTTACTGCGTTACTACACTGCAGTCTGGATTCCTAATTATTTTCATCAGCTTATGAGGTAAATAAAATACTCGGAGGCATTAATAACTTTAGAGACAAAAAGGAAATATATTCTGCACAGTTAAATCATCTGTGGTTGTAACAAACCGTTCCTCTAATATAAATGAAGCCAATTAAAAGTGTTATTAAATACACACAATATACAGGAATGTGTGGGCTAAACAGTTTTTACCTGATCTGTCTGTGTAGGTAATGTGTAGTTCTGGTCAACTTTCAGAAATGTGCAATTTTTCTAATGAATGCACTGTACATATTATTTATTTATTTATTTATTAAAACAAAGACAATTGGAGCAATTAAAGGAAAAAGTGAAAATAGATTCAAAGTCAATTCTATACACTTTTTTATTTTCAGTGTGGAAATTCAAAGAACAATTTAAAGTTGATGATGAATTTTTTTTTTTTTTTTTTTTAGTTGGGGTTTCATATGAAATTAATCATACATTTTCACTACCAGTTCACCAAGCAGTTCAAATACATACAGTATGTTTTCTCATGAAGGAGTTATAACTGTAAATCTAGATGGGCTCTACATACAGAAGGTTATTAATGATTTTTAAGGGTTTTAGATGTAGAAGAAAAGAGATTTTAAATTTCATTTACTGATGCTATTATTCCAGTCTTTATAAATCACAAAGATCAAACTGAACAAAATGTGTCATAAATAAACAAATACTAATTTGCATTATATAAAACATAACTTTGGCAGTCACACACATTACCTTTATGCATTTAATATAAATAAAAATGAGTTTCCTTTTGGTCTTTTTTTTTAGATCTAGATCATGGATTTATCTGTCTCTCTTTTCCCCACACACTGTACTGAAGGGTGTATTTGTTCAGAGTCCTGATACCTGACCCCCTTTACTAGCCTTCTTCAACTCTCTGTGATTTGTGCTTCAAGCTGACCTGTGGTGAAATATCCACTACAGACCTCTGTGTGAGAAGAAAGGATGAAACCGTCTCGGCATATGTTTACCAGCCTCTGCTTTCTCAGATCGGCTTTGGTGGATTAAAGATTTGAAAATGTGATTTTCCACTGGGGATTTAGAAGATGCTGTACACAGTAATGCTCAAAACTAGAGCTCGACCAATATATCGGCCGGCCGATATTATCGGCCGATATAAGCTTATTGCATTTAAATCGGCATCGGCATTTATAACGGCCGATGAAACATTAGAAACAGAGTCTCATGCTTCACTCATGTTATGAGTGTTGCATAGTGTGCCCACCAGAGGGAGCTCTGCAGCTCCAGAGTTAACAACAGCGCCAGAAGTCCACTACAGAAGAAAGCGATCAGCCAAGGAGATGAAGGAGATGTAACTTACTGTTTTGACGGTGAGTCTGTCGTTCGTCATGTGAAATGATTGTAGATTTAGCTCATACCCTTTATATAAAAACTGTGTGGTAGTTCTAGCTAACGGTCCTATCATTATCACTTCTAAATATTCTGTAACATCACTTACAGCCACTAATGCATTGCTATATTAGATTAGCCACAAAGCTAATACCATGTTTATCAGTGGAAGAGCGCGAACGTTAATAGGAGGTCAAACTATAACGTTAGCGTTTAACTTATTCTTATTCTATTGCGGTGTGTTTCCCACATAATGACCCCGTAATTGGGCCTTTCACACAGGACGCGGTATGCACGGCGCTTGCCGCTGGGTTTAGCGTTGCCCTTCAGATACAACGCGATTTGCGCTGCGCTATGGCGTAGGCGGAGTTTTAAAAACGTTTAGCGGGAGCTCTTTCATAGTCTGTTGTTCCTCCTTTCGGTCAGAAGCAAACATGTATCTGTCCCGTTGTAAGAAGCGAGCGATAGCGCTAGCGCTAGTCCTGCTGATGAGAATTAAGAGAGAAGCAAGGAAGAAGAGGCTACCGTCAGGTCCAGAGAACAATTTGGTGAATTCAGGCTGGTTACGTTACTCTAACGCTAATAGCTTCCTTTTTAGCAGGCCCCTTAAATGCTTGCTATTAACTTGTTTGAAGGTGGTTCTTCTCAAAATTGACAGCGGTGTGTTCATGACACTAACGTTAACCATTCAACTTCGAATTGATTCCGTAATCTTCCGGTAATAGTAGGCAAGACGATGTGTCTGTGAGAGCAAATATAGTGTAGTTACAGTAACTACAGTAGGTGCGTCAGAAATGATTAAACCAGAGGTGACATGTAAATAAATGTGAGCTGAACTAGCGCTTTTTTTTTTTTTTACATATTGTTTCAAAGCAGCTTTACAGACATAACAGGAAAATGTTGAAATAATATTGTTAAATATAAGTAGGTAATACCTATTGCTTGACAAATAAAATATATATATATATTTCTCATTTTTGCCTATGTAGGAGATCCCAGTTTATTATTATTATAATTCTAATGATGACATGAGTAATGATACATGGTGATATTATTAATACACATGCTTATTCTTTCTCTGTCTCTCTTTCTGCCTACAGATTGCTGAAAAAGGTGAATGCTGCAGCAGCAAAGTGTGGGACTACTTCTGCAAATACTTTAACTTTAGTATTATAATTTATTTACAGTACACACACAGACTGTTAAAACCAGCTTCAACTGGAAGAAAGTAAAAGTGTTAAATGTTTAAAACCAGACTGTTTTTTGATAATTAAAAAATATATACTTTTGATGTGCAATTGTTTAGTCATTGAGACTGTAATCTAGGCTTTTTTTTAACATAATCCATTCTGGAAAATGGTTTATACAGCCCACATACATAGAACAGGCAGATATTTTGCTATTGAATGTTGTGTAAGTGCAGTTTATAGGAAATGGGTCTAATATCCAGATTATTTTTAAAATCAAAATATCGGCTTATAAATCGGCTCTTTTCGAGTTAATATCGGCATCGGCCCCCAAAAATCCATATCGGTCGGGCTCTACTCAAAACATTTCTTTCCTTGTCACTGAAAATGTATGAATATTAAAATCCATTTGCGGACAGACTGGTAGTTTGTGAACTGGCCAACTGTGACACATTGAAAACATGTACCGAGCTTTATAGTCCTAAAATGTAAATTTTTTTAGTCTTTTAATTGTTGAGTTACATATTTTTTAGCTTTCCCCAGTTACAAGAAATGTGCACAGTAGAAAACAGCACATTAGCTCTGAAAGAGCAATATAAAAAGTAATTTATTATTAAACTGTGTGGGTGCGACCTACAGCAAATACACACAGAGAGATTAGAGCGGTGCAGTGTGACAGATCTGTCGTCAGTGCTGACGAGTGGACACTGCAGTGACTTTGTGTGTGTGTGTGTGTGTGGAACAGAGGGGTGATAATGACTTGATGGTTTGTCCTTTACTTCCCATCCTCAGAAAATCCATGAAATGGACGTTTAATTAGATGTGTCAGTCCACTGACTGTTGGCTAGCTTTAAACCATTAATTAGTGTGGATTAAACACAGGATTTGTAAGCATAGAAGTCTGAAGTGCAGTAACAAAACATAATGAGTTTTAGAAACATGTTCAACTGTAAAAACAACTGCCATATGCTGGAATAAACAAGAGCCAATTTATTAATATCATAACACCTGTAGAAAAGTCCTGAGGCTTTCTTTCTGAAACACAGTGATCAACTTTTTTTAAGCAGCTTTGTTTTTGGAAACTTTTCCCCTTATTTTAAATAAAAAAACGAATTATGTTGCTGTATTATTTTCTATAGAGAGGTAAGACATAAATTAGTCAGTTATTATTTTCGTTTTACAATTATTGTGACTAGTTTGTTGGTGAGGTTTTCAATTGAGTTTATAAATAAACAAATTAAATCACATTTGGGGACACTTTTAGTATAAGGAACAAATCTCAACTCTAACAAATAACTCTTAACTAACTCTTAAAATAAATAAACTCTAAAATAAATAAATAAATAAATAAAATATCAATATCCAGAAGACCAATAGTCTAATAACAACATCAATAGTTTCTAAATGTCTCTGTGCTTGTAAGAGTATAGGTCTACCATTAGTACTATCTCTCAATTTTGACCTTCAAATTGTTTTACATTTTAGTATATGATTTTGTTGAGCCAACATAAAGTGTATTACAAACGTTTCAATCTAGTTAATGAAGATTAGATTCTTACCTAACTCTGCTATTAAATCCTTATATTGATTTTATTTCTAAAAAAGGTCTATATCTATGATGAAAGTGGAGTGGGCAGAAAAATAGTTACTGTACATGACAAAGGTCAAAATAAATGAAGAAAAGTGCTGTGGGAAATAAAACGACAATACCAGACATCCTTTCCGGATGGATTAGATTTCTCAGAGAACCTCAGAGCTAGCCGAAAAGTAGTAATTTTCCAATTTACAGACAAATGGAAAAACAGTCATTTGTTTGTTAAATTGGCTACACTGGTTGTGCTTTATGTTTTTGACTCGCTAAAAAGAACTGGTGGCATTTGAGTCAATAAAGCTGACTACATTGGACACTCTCTATGTGTGTGAAGCATGCGAGAACAGCTTATAGAAGACGTGTTTTCTTGTCATTATTTCATGATACACTCTTTTTTTAATGTCATCGCACTGCTGAAAAGTGGTATAAACTGTACTGGGATAGTTCTGGTGTGGAAGATGGGTTGACAGCCTGATCTCGTGGCAATTTGTACATATTTAAGAGGTGGCTAATTCGTATAAATTGTACGATTTCATTCGCACAAATTCATACGATTGGTGCCAGATCGTACGTATTTTATGAGTTTCACAATGAATTTGTACAAATGACATGCACTTAACCCCGCCCCTAAATCTGCCTGTCACTGGGGTATAGACAAATCATACAAAATAGTACAAGTGAGGTCGTATGAATTCATATGAATTAGCCACCTCATAAAATACATACGAATTGGTCGTGAAATAGCATTGGTTGGCAACACTTTTTCTTAGGGTGGTAGTCATGCCACCACAGTAGACCAGTCCCTGAGATGCACTCCATAAGTTGATAATGTATACATGCCACTAGACATCACTACTGAAACTACACTTTTTACATATTTCTATGAACTTATGGATTTTAATGTGATCTTATTAATTATTCTTTTTTTATACAAAAGAGATTCTCAGGGTCTCACAGCCCCACAAGCTGTTAAAAGTGTCCTCAAGATATTTTATTCTGACCTCTAACAGTGTAAAATAGTAAGTATAGTATCTTTAAACATGTACAGAGCTTTTGTTCACATTCAGATTTTACATTATTTAACTGGTTTACTGTTACTGTGGCTCAAGTGGTAGAGCATTGCGTTAGCAGTGCAAGGTTGTGGGTTCGATTCCCCAGGAACACATGATAGGTAAAAACTGTTAGCCTGAATGCACTGTGAATCGCTTTGGATAAAAGCGTCTGGTTAATCCATAAATTAAATTAAATTTCTAAAAGTCGTTTATTCCACTCCTCTGTTCAGTTTTTGCTAATCTGTACAGTGCACATTTATTGATTTCCAAATTCTTTTGGAATTATTTTTGAATACAGCCCTATTTCAATTCCCTAAAATTTACTCTTTTTGATTATTATTTAAATTGGCAAGAACCACATGAGCTTGTATTTATTAGGAACAACTTTGATTTAGTGCAGTTTTTCAGCTGGATTCTGGTGGGAAAGTATATAAAAAAACTATATTACAAAGAATAAAAATATAAAAACTGTAAAAAGTGATCAACTGCAATTGTAACCTTAAAGATATTTTTTTACCCAATTTAACCTGATTGAAATTAACATTGTGTCACAGTGTCTGGGTTGTGTTCCCTGGGTATCCACTAGATGTCCTCCTTCCCCATGGTGTCTGTCACTTAGTTAACCACATTCCTCACGTCTCTGCCTAAATCATTGCACCCAGCTGTCACTGGTTATCAATCATTACACTCTGTCAATTCCTCATTAGCGTTTGTCTCTCCCTGTGTATTTATACCCGGTCTGTCTTGGTAGGTGTCACGGAGTCCTTGTTTATTCACGTCCGTTTCTTGCCTTTTGTCCTTGTTTGTTTATGTTTGGTATCGACCCCTGCCTGGACTGTTTATTCTTTGGATTGCCCCTTTAATAAAGACGTACTCGCATTTGGTTCTCTCATCGTGTCTCCTTGTATCCCGAACAGGACAGAAGGACTCCGTCACACAAAGAACCAGCGGTATGTCTGCTTATGTCTCCTCCCCAGCCACAGAGCGGGAGAGGAATGGTTTTGAGGGAACTCGCCTGGTGGTTTTCCGGGGAACCAGGGGAGGTCGCCGAGGAGGGAGCGGTCGAGAGGAGGCTCAGCGTCGCTCTCAACCATGGCCTCCCTTCGACCCGGGGTTCGTGTGGGATGGATCAGAGTCACCGTCTCACCATGGCAGACGGAGAGGGGAGAAGAAGCGCGCGTCCGCCATGGTGGCGCCACTGCCCACGATGGCCGCTATTCCAGCGCCACGAGGCAGGATGGACGCCAGCACAGCGCCACAGCACAAAGTGGTCACCAGTCCAGCGCCACGGTGCAAGATGGCCGCCAGCTCAGCGCCAACGCCCAAGATGGCCGCTGACACGTTTTTGGATTATTTCTCCATGCTGTCAAAGATCCTAGAGATTCCCAAAACTGTTCACGGCTGCTGAGCCAGCACCACAGCCCAAGATGGCCGCCAGCCCAGCGCCACAGCACCAGGTGGTCGCCAGCCCAGCACCACAGCACAAGATGGCCGCTAACCCAGCGCCAATGCCCAAGATGGCCGCTGGTCCGGAGCCACGGCCTAAGATGGCCGTCCGTCCAGAGTCATGGCCCAAGATGGCCGCCAATCCAGCGCCACAGCACGAAATGGCCGCCAGCCCAGTACCACAGCACAAGATGTCCGCCAGCTCAGCGTCACGACGCAAGATGGACATCAGTCCAGCACCGCAGCATGGGATGGTCACTGGCCCAGCGGCACAGCACAAGATGGCCGCTAACCCAGCGCCAATGCCCAAGTTGGCCACCGGTCCAACGCCACAGCACACGATGGTCACCAGCCCAGCACCACAGCACAAGATGGCCGCCTGTCCAGACTCACGGCCCAAGATGGCGGCTTGCCCAGCGCCGTTGCACAGGATGACAGCCACAACTGACTCCCCAGAGTCGAGTCAGGTTCCTATTGACCCTCCAGAGTCAAGTCAGGTGCTCTTGGACCCTCCAGAGTCGAGTCAGGTGCTCATGGACCCTCCAGAGTCAGGGTTAGTCACCGATGACCCTCCAGAGTCAGGGCTAGTCACCGACGACCTTCCAGAGTCAGGGCTAGTCACCGATGACCTTCCAGAGTCAGGGCTAGTCACCGATGACCTTCCAGAGTCAGGGCTAGTCACCGATGACCCTCCAGAGTCAGGGCTAGTCACCAATGACATTCCAGAGTCAGGGCTAGTTACCGATGACCCTCCAGAGTCAGAGCTAGTCACCGATGACCCTCCAGAGTCAGGGCTAGTCATCGATGACCCTCCAGAGTTGAGTCAGGTTCCAGTTGAACCTCCAGAGTCAAGTCTAGTCACCGTTAACCCTCCAGAGTCAGGGCTAATCACTGATGACCTTCCAGAGTCAGGGCTAGTCACCGATGACCTTCCAGAGTCAGGGCTAGTCACCGTTGACCCTCCAGAGTCAGGACTAGTCACCGTTGACTTTCCAGAGTCAAGTCAAGTCACCGGTGATCTTCAAGGACAGAATCAAGTCACTGGCGATCTTCAAGGACAGAATCAAGTCACTGGCGATCTTCAAGGACAGAGTCAAGTAACCGGTGATCTTCAAGAACAAAGGCAAGTCACCATTGATCTTCATGAACAAATGCAAGTCACCATTGATCTTCATGAAAAAATGCAAGTCACCAATGATCTTCATGAACAAATGCAAGTCACCAATGATCTTTATGAACAAATGCCAGTCACCAATTATCTTCAAGAGCAGAGTCAGACCACCAAAGACCTTCAGGAGCAGAGTCAAGTCAGCATTGATCTTCTGGAATCAAGTTTAAACACCATGGGATTACCAGAGCCTCTCCTTGTCTCTGCCGAATTACTGGAGTCTCTCCTCGTCTCGGCTGGATTACCGGAATCTCTCCATGCCTCTGCGGGACTTCCAATACCTTGTCAGGTCTCAGTCGAACTCTATGAGCATCCGACTGATCCAGTTGCCATACGGCTGTGGTGGTCTTCTGCTCCGCCCTGGGGGGCTTCATTCCTGACCATACGGCTGTGGTGGTCCTCTGCTCCGCCCTGGGGGCCTTCATGTTGTTTTTTGCTTTTTGTGTTCACTCCTGTCCCTGTTCCTCTCTGTTAGCCTGGCCCTCCGTCCCTCCCCCTGAACCTCCTCCGGTCCACCTCCCTCCTTTTCTCCCTGGTTTAGGTTTGCACTCCTGGTGTCTGTTCCCCATTTCCATATTCCTCTGGTCTCTGGTTTCCTAATTTTTTTTTTTGGCCCTCCGTCCCTCCCCCTGAGCCTCCACCTGTCCGCCTCCCTCCTGGTCTCTGTTTTGTAGTCTTGTCGTGGAGCGTCTGGGAGCCACTCCGTAGAGGGGGGGTATTGTCACAGTGTCTGGGTTGTGTTACCTGGGTATCCACTAGATGTCCTCCTTCCCCACGGTGTCTGTCACTTCATTAACCACATTCCTCACGTCTCCTCCTAAATCATTGCACCCAGCTGTCACTGGTTATCAATCATTACACTCTGTCAATTCCCCATTAACGTTTGTCTCTCCCTGTGTATTTATACCCAGTCTGTCTTGGTAGGTGTCACGGAGTCCTTGTTTATTCACGTCCGTCTCTTGTTGTGCTCTTGCCTTGTGTCCTTGTTTGTTTATGTTTGGTATCGACCCCCCTGTTTATTCTTTGGATTGCCCCTTTAATAAAGACGTACTCGCATTTGGTTCTCTCATCGTGTCTCCTTGTATCCCGAACGTGACACATTTGTTGGTACAACAACACATTTAAACTGATTCAGTAATTTAAATTAAACCAGTTAATTTACGTTACCATTTTTAGGTTTCATTTTTTTCTGTGTTGATTAAATGAAGTAAATTAAATGTTGAATTAAATCTTATTAATTACTGTCTGAATTTCTGAATAAACTAAATATATTATATACAAAATGTATTCCCATACACATTAAAATGAGTCTTAATATATGGAAATACAGTGTATCAGCTTTTACAATATATATCAGTAAAGCTCTTGAAGGTGATTATCATTTTTTGGGGCCTATGGCATAAAAATGCCTAAGGGGTACTATAAACATTTTGTGGGTATTACAGAGATCAAATTTTCAGGCCATTGTGTCACATTTATGATGGCCATTTAATGTTCTTCCTCACATCACTTGACTGATGATACAGACCTGGGATGATCTTATTTGGGGCAGCATGTGATTAAATCTCATCAGCTAGCCTCTACAAGTCTAGTTCCACAGCTCATTTAAAGTGATTTTAAGGTCATGTATTGTGCCTCTAAGAGCATTTTGGATTTGATTATCTCTGTAACTGTCACACATTTTGTTTGGATGTTGGCCCTAGGTGATAATGCACAGCTTGACTTTCACTGACAGGTAAAGATGACATATATAGGCATAAAAGTCCATAAAAAAGGTAGAACCAATATATTTAATGTATTTATTTTAAGGTCCAATTCTTGACATTAACAAACCATTATAACTATGTCTTTTGCCTCAGTAAACTACTAATTTTAGTATGTTCATGTAGAATAAATGCTTTATAAGTACTAATACACAGCCAATATGTTATTAATATGCATGATAATATGCAACTAATTAATAGTAAGAATCGATCTCTATACTAAAATGTTACCAACTATTTTAGAGAGTAAAGTAATAAGAAAAAGTACACAACCTATTCATTTAGATTACTTGAATTATCTAAACTATTGGACTATGAAAAAAAGCCTGCAATGCTGAGCAACAATGTGATAGTAAAGACTTATTTAGTGTTTACACTCAATTATCTGATCTACTCAAGCCTGATTTTGTGTACCGTTGTGTTATGAAATATGTCAGACTGTAGTCTTAAAAGATGTGTTGCTTTCTTACCATTGCCATTTACCATCGTCTCTTTCAGGAATACAGCTAAGCAAGTTAGTAATTACTCCAGCATTCCACAAGGTTTGTTACCATAATAGTAATACATGAATGCATGTAGAAAAAAGCACTACATACTTATGTATGTACGTATGCACATTATGTCTTTGTTTATCAAATTCTTTGAACGTACCTGGCTACATGGTTAATGACAGGTGAGAAATTGGTGGGACCGTAGAGCTGAACAGATTTTAGACTCTGGTAATATGCCTCCATGACTCCATCAATACCATTGCAATATGGATTCTGAGGGTTTCCGTTCTGTAGGAACAAAGAAAAAATTAAATCAAATAATCAAACAGACAGGGTCTCGTGTTTCGACATCTGGCGGAGATGTGATAACTCACAGTGGAAAGTCTACATTATAGAGACAGAAATATATGTTTATATAATTTGAATAAAATGTAAGTTCCACTTTTAGGGTTGCCACAGTGTTATGTGGTTGCTATGAAGTATTTTTTAGTGCATTGCTATTTGGTTGGTGGGATGTTTTGGGTGGTTGCCAGGACATTGCTATGTGGTTGTTTTTAGGTGTTATGATTATTTATTTATTTATTTTTATTTTTTGCTCTGCTATGCAAATGTTGTGGGTGGATACTAGGGTGGTATGTGATGTTGTGTAATTGCTAAGGTATTCTGTTTTTTATGCATTACATTGTATTTGCTAGGGTGGCTGTTAAGTGGTTACTTTCTAGCCCAAGTCAAAAATACCCACCCCTAGTCTCTATAATATTCTGGTCTCTAGACCCAACTCAGGTTCCTCTTTCAACATAAGTTTACAGATTCTTTTTTACCAGTTTCCTCATTCACAAGGTGTACTTTTTTTTTTGAACACAAAAGCATTCAGTTCACTCTCTTTAAAACACAAACACCAGGCAACATCCAGCTCTTGTGTCATTCCAATTTGTTTCTTTAAATAACAGAATAGGGAATAAAAAGTGCAACAAATGTTATGGACTCTAAAAAAGGCTAGTCCAAAGAGTTGTCTAGAGAATGTAGAAGTGCCTATCTCTAAAAACCCGTTCTGAAATCGAAAGCTTTGTGTATTGTTCTGTTTAGCGGCAAATCTAGCACTCATAAAAAGATATCCAAGACTTGTGTCCTCACAAACTGGATATCCTGTGTCTATCTCTGCAGGACAGGTGTTTTAAGAACTGCTTACCAGGGCAAACTCATGGGATATTCTCCCATCAGGAGGCAGCTTGGCTCCAAAACCCAGTGCAGGGAACATCTTGTCACTGTCATAGTCCTGTATGATGTCCCCCACGGCTTTGAGTGCCATGGCGTAGGTGTTGAGCTGATAGGGATTCATGTAATGGAGGGAAGTGGGTTGCGCTGGGTTGCCTGGGAACCATATGAAAGAAAATGTGTACTTTTAGTGCAACTTAACCATTTGACAGGGAAAGTGTACTAATTTAATTGTCAACCACGATTACAGTAGAAACTGTACATATTCACGGCTACACTACTGAATAGCATAATACATTATAACTCACAATAGCATTATGTGGCACCTTAAATAAGGTGTTGTTTTATGATGTATTTCAATGCATTATAAGTATATTCTAACAGTATAACTATGTATACTACTAATACAGTGTAACAATGTTCACAGTTGTTTACAACCAATAACATATACTCAAATTCATTATGAAACTGTTCAAATGGTTTGAATAGTTCAGTGCTTATTGATAGTAAGGTAGTTGTTGTTGTAGTAGTTATGTATGTTAGGTATGGGGAAGGGATCTAGAATACAGAAGTATATATTAGTGTATTAATATGAAATTGTAAGTTCCCCTATCTTAACTCTTTGTGTACTCTGAGAGGCTGATATTATTAATCTAGAAGAAAAAAATGATGAAAGCTAGTGATGTATAAAAATAGATTTGCCAGGATGGCCCTGTAATTGAGTTGGTTTTGTGGTATTCCCTTTGAATCTGCAAATGAATGTAAAAGGCAGGCATCTCAGTATAATCACACAGATCAGAGCTCTTTCTCGCATTAAACCTCACTGATTATAACAGAGGACAGCTATTACTAGCCCTTTCTCATGCCTCATCTGCATACATTTCATTTATTCCATCAGCCTTCTGATAGAGATGGCACTCACCATTAGAAGCTGTGAAATCAATCGCCACTGTGAAATTAATCTGAGTCCTGCACAACAAAGAGACAGAGAAAGGTAATGGTTATTCCAGTCATACTTCAATCTTGGGCACATTAAGATGCTCCTGGTGCAATAAAAGCACATTATTAAAAAGTGAACAAGGTAAAAAAAGAAAAGCTACTTTTTAGGGGAGTATAAGGAAAGGGATAAATCGAATGTAAGTGCAGAAGCTACAATAAAAATATAAAAATAACACAAAAAGCTGACGCAGCAGACATTTGAGTATATATGCTTGTGTTGTATATGTTTTGTGCTTAGAGTATTGTGTTGTTAGCTTAGCAACAAGCTAACATTACAAGGTAGCTGCCTATGTATGCAGTAGACTGCAAAAGTTAGTTCACAAGACTGTAAAACATATTACGGTGCTTTCAAAGATTTTAAAGGCATCAGTAACGAATGGTGGTTATTCATGTATGTTTGTTTGTCGCTTATTTGTTCTTTTAATATTGGACCAGGAGAATACATTGAGCTGGGATGGGTGTTTGTTTGCTGGGACACTAAGCCAAGCTAACTAATGCCATAAGTACAGATCTGTCTCCTCTTAGTAGACTACTCCCATTACGGAGCTTACAGCTGCAGTCTCACACACACACACACACACACACACACACACACACACACACACACACACACACACACACACACACACACACACACACACACACACACACACACTAAAAATGTTTGTGCACGAATGTGTATAGTCTGATTTCCTGATAATTAAGCATTCCAGCATGTCTAAAATTAACCAAAAATGACATTATTTCCATAACCCACAACAAGAAATGGTCATGTAAACATCAGTCACCCAGGCTGGAACTAGTTTGGATATAGTATAGTATAGTATTGTAGTTTCCAAAACAGATATGACCTTCATGTAACAAAAATGAGAAATTAAGATTTAATACAGTGCTAAATTCACATAGTTGAAGAAACACCAAATGGCTCTTGAGAAGAACATTGTTAGCATAATGCCATGCTAACATCAAATCCCAATTAGAATCAACCTATACTGAGTACTCTGCATAAGAAGTTTCATTTGTGTTTCTCCAATGACTGGTCTTAACAATATAGCTACAATATATAATAACAATATAGATCACACGAAAGAAAATAGTATGAAGAATTTTTCAACATTCATTTTTCCCATACAACAAAAACAATATGTAATACTATAATAAGAAAAACAATAATATTGGGGTCGAAAACAATAATAGGCAAAATCAACTATCAAATCATTCACTCATGAGGGGGCATAATTGGTTAGGATGCTGCCTTAAAATGTAGCTGTTAATGAAGGCATTGGAAAGTGATATCCTGGTGATTTCACAGATAAGAAGGAGCATGAGACAGCTGAGTAAAGATATCCTACCATTACTCATTCAATTGAGACTGAACCAGCCATACCATCTGTTAGTATAATGCTTACAGCTCTAAGAAAACATGTTTGTGATACACCACACACAGATTGTGTCATACAGGCATGCTATTTGTTGCATAACATTTTCATATTCATAAATGATTCCTGTTTTTCATGGGATTTTGGTTGGCTAAATTCTTTATTCATTCGTTCATTCATTCCGTAATTCATCTTCAAAAAAGAATGTTAACGTCTCTGATAAAGCCTCAAAAGTCCACTAGTACAAATCCAAATAGCCATATTAATGTCCATGACTCAGCTTATGAATCTATATTAGAGAAATGAGAATGAAAGCATCACTACCATCTGCAGGTGCAGTGTATAGGTTCATCTTTGTTTTGTTGTTCTTTTGTATTTTTATCTAGAGATACTCTTATCACCCCAGAACCTCTGAATGGATGTAAATCAAAACTCACACTTCAGATACCAACAGAGCAAAGAAAACAATTGAATGGAAAAACACAATTTTCTCTGAATATTTTAAATCATGGATCATGCTATCGTTTCACAGACTCTACCATACAGTAGACTTGCCTAAATCTTGCTAAACTTGCCCATCTCTAGTGTTTTATTTTTTTATTTTCAATGTGCAATGTTTGAGGCTAGTTATACAAGCCAGTTGAGGCTAGTCAACCAATACCATTTATAACTAAGGGTCGAAAGAAATAGACAGGCAAGTAGCACAGGCACTTTCTAGCTTTTCAATCATTGTTAGTTAAGCAACTTGAAATTTTAGCAACTCCTGGATGGTTCTTTTCTAGGCATGCTATCAAAAGGCCAACAAAAGCCTCAAGGATGCATAGCTTCTAATTCCCTGAATATACTGTAAATATATATTTTTTTTATGTGCCAAGTATGATAATGTTTTTATGTGTAATGTTTGTGGCTTGTTATCCAAGCCAGTTGAGACTAGTCAACCAATATCATATATAATGAAGGGTTGAAATAAGTAGAATTCTGTTGGAATCACTGGACAAATGTGTACAGCTTCACAAAAGATCATTCAGGCTACTGGTACCACTGCAGGCCAGTATCTTGATTAATTCTGGCAGGAACTGACAGCTAGTGAGGGCACTTGAGCAGAGGTGAACATGACAGTATTTCCAGAGGTTCCTCACAACTGAACAGCTACGTTCTTGGTGCACTTGAGGCGACATCTGACTAGTGAATAGTCTACTTTTGAAATGACTGTAAATTAAAGGAGCTGAGTGGAAATGGGGTCCAAAAAGGGCCTGATTTTGCTTATGTTATGGTGAATGATTTCAACAGACAGCTGCTGTAATATTGTACACAAAGGGTCTTCTGTGGTGACTTCTATGATTTAACACACCTGTGGGTGACAAATTTTGGCTGGAAGGAAAATGAGCCATTTTTTAAGAGCATGAGGTGATGAGTAGTCCTCAAGCTCTATATGACAGACAGGGTGTAATGCTCTCTGATAAAACAGACATGGAGACAAAAAAAATTACACCTGAATGTGATCAGAAAAGCAGCAAGAAGAAAACATGCTACTGGGTGATAATGCAGAGATATTTAATGTGTCAACAGAAAAGTAAGAGCGCTAACACTGAGCCCTGTGGGACACCAGCTCATTCCTGCTCTTCATTTAGTTCTAGTTTAGATCCAACTCTAATCAATCACACCTGAGGATTGTGGGGTTCATTAAAAATTACAGACAGGTGTGCTAAAGCAGGGTTCTGAATAATTATAGATCTCACTGAGTAGGATTAAAAAGCCCTTGGTAAAGAGGGCAAATTAAATGAAGCCTGTGTGACAGGCTTCTAATGTTTGATTGATATGTATTCATTACTAGTAAAACAGTTACTTAATGAACTGTCTTAATTGCTGTATTACAAATTCTCTTGGGACTCCTGCCTAAGGATTGAGCCCCAAAGGTTCTCAACAGAGTGATCCAAACTCAAACATCAAAACCTACCAAAAAGACCTGGCAAAACAGTTCTGCAAATGTCTCTGTTTTCTCTCAAGTAGACACCAGGCTTACTTACACATAAACTCATTTTTCATTCTGCTGTAACCCCCTGGGATTTCCTGTCCCAATTTTTTTCCTGAAGCGAGCTAAAAAACAATCTGTAGCTATGTGAATGGTACCTGGGTATAGCAGAATTCATAGCAGAATCAAAAGTCCAAAGAGAGAAAAACATTCAACGGAAGGTTAAAGGGGAAAGGATCACAGCCATGCACTACACTAGTTTCATAACTAAGAGCTATGTGGCAGCCGCAGCTTACTGTGGTACCTGCAATTTTAGTGTTTATAATGGGGGCAGTTTCTTTGAATGCAGGTGTGAAACTCAATGTCTGAGAAAATGAGAGTTGGAAGGTGAGGGCTGCCTCTGCCACAGATGGGACTCCGATGTCCGAATATCCACAAGAATATCAGGTTTCATTATTTAACTAAATCCCAAAGACATCTGCTTCTATGTAGGTAAAGCAGAATGGTACTGGTGTGAGATCAGCCACTTCATATAGTGCATATTTAATATATATCCATGATATACACATGCAGTCATGGTACAGAGGCAGAGCAGCTTGCTCATTTCTACAACTCAGTACAATGTTATATAGAAACTATTTTCTGTCACTCACTACATCCATTTTTATTTTTACTTTGTGATAGGTCCAGAAAAAATTGTCAGAGGTATGAATTATGAATTACTGGCCTGATCATGCCAGGAAAACCCCCCCCACAAACATTCTTGTTGTTGAGTCCTGACAGAGATGGATTAAAGTTGACAAAAGCCATCAGGTTTGGACAGCTTTCCATTGGTGTGATAGAATGATTAATAAAAGTTGAGTTTTTGTTCTTTTCCCAAGGTCTCTGGAAAGCTGATGAGGTGCTCTGTATGCATGAGCCGGTGGCTGGAGAAATGTCTTGTGACATGATCATGGGAGACGACAGATGTTGTTGACTGGAGGTGAAGGGACACTGTCCATATGGAGACAAGGGACTTCAGGGGATGAAGCAATTTAGTCAATACTGCATTTCTTTAGTGCAATATACATTCCACAAGCCACCTATGCAAGTCCACTTACATGCATCATTTATTTTCTTTAATGAACATTTTATCATCCTTTCTCTAATGCTGGGTACACACCAAAAGATTTTTTACATCTTCAAAGATTTTCAAAATGTGATAGACCACAAACATGAGGATAAAAAATCCTAAATTTAACCGTTCTGCTCCTATTGTGTGTGGTGTGTCATGATGTGACAAAGACAGCACACCAAACATGAACAGATTTTCAACCAGAGTCTCGACTGTGAACACAGGAAATCTCGCAAAATCTCGCGAGACTTCAGAATAAGCATTCTGGATGATATGCAGGAAGAAATTGCAATGATAGTGTTTGGAATGATTTTCACAGAAAATTCACGAAAAAAAAGAAAAGAAAAGGGTTTGGGTACAGACTGAGCTAGAGGTGAGCAATGGTCACAAAATCACACAGATATGTGTTTTTTTTTATAATTGTTGTTCTTAGTTCTCTCTTGGAAAAGAGATCTTATTCTCTTTGAAATTGCCTTATTAAATAAACTTTAAATAATTGTTATCAGATCTTACATCACTCTTTAAGAACGTGATCATTCACTTTCTGATTGGATATCGTTTAGTTTCACGTGATAATCTCCAGAGTGTGCACGCGTTTGTCCTCGGGGTTCCCCCAACACATCAGGATTTCTGATCGTACATATTAAACATGTTGAATATTTACGATTCGTGATCGGGGTGGCTCCAACGTTCTTCCGATCAGGTTCGGACACTCTTAACACTCCTCACACCAAGGGAAAATATGATAAGATAATCTGTAGGGCCATCAAGATAATCAGGACAGAGCTAGGATTGTCGGAAGGGGGGAAATCAGCCCGATTATCTTTTGGTGTGTACCCAGCATAACTAATTAAACACGTGTTTTTTTTTGCTACTATAGCTTTAAGACTTCTATAAGGCTTATCACTCTGCGCTTAACCCTGGGTTATCATCATTCTAAACCCTTTTTAACCCTGGTTAAAGATACATTTCAGATTTTTTTTTTATAAATGGGGTTATGAAACCCTATTTTTGGATTTCTGGTGTTAACCCCACATTGCAGTGCAAAACTTGTACAGTGTTAAATGATGTGTTGTGTTAGAATCTTATAACCAGATGCTTAGCAACAGGCTCAGCACAGCAACAGTGCATGTTGTATAAACAGTCATTTCTGCATTTGAGGGTAATGGAAAATGCATCAATTGAAGTCAATAAGAATCTTTCCTTAATAGTCTCCTGAAAAGTCAATTTCTAAAACAAATAAAAATAAAAATCTTTATAGTTCAGTTGCCAATATACAATAAAAGGAAGCTGACACCATACATATGCAAATAATAACATTAACCCAGGGTTTAGGAATGAACAGTGTGAAATGTCAACTATGTGGTGTGACATCATAACTATGACTTCAACCAACTTCTGTGCAGAAAATAAGCCAATAATTTAAAAACAATTTAAACGGGAGAATTATTTTATATTCAAATGTTTTAACCCAATTAACAACCCTACACTGAACTTTTAAGGTCAGCATGACTCTAGTTTCTTATACTGCTCACAGTAAGACCAGAATTGTGAATATGATCTCAAAATTATTATAGAATAAATGTGTATGTTACCTTGGCCAAATTTGATCTTATTCAACTACTGTCACTTCTCTTTTCACTTGTCACTTCACAGTTCTCTTTTCTTTTCATTCACATCATATATTCTGTTTAGGTTAGTCTTATTTTGTTGCAAATAAGAGCTAATTAGCTGTTAAGTTAAAAGACAGGACACGGATGACAGTAACACTGAATCCGTTCTGCCAACTGAAATCCCAATAGATCATGACAGATTAAAGCAAATAAGGGCAGAGTTAACATGCAACAGCATAACATTGTTAATGAATCATGAAACTCTGGATCTTCTCCCTATGATGTATAAAGACAGCTGTTAGTGTGGCTCAATCCAGGGTGCAAAATCATCCACCAAATATAAAAACATGGCTGACAACAGCTGTCCTTTGAGATAACTCTACACGCAAAGCTGTAATTTGCGACTGCAGATGCTTGCAGAGTTCTTCTCCTTGAGGGCTCCCTAATACCAATTAACTGATTGGATTGTTCTTCATCACAATGGTTGTCTCTCTGGAGCGCTGTGCTCTTCATCTCCTACAGCTAATGAGGTGCACTCCACACTAGTGTCAATCACTACTCAGGGACGCCACAGAAAGGCAGATGACAGAGATGGTGGTGATAGAGATAAGAGGAGAAAAGAGTGAAAAGATAAGGAGAGAAACACTAGATGTTTATCACAGTAAAGCATTTAGCAACAGAAAGTCAAGAAGCGTCAATTACATTTTATATATAACATTTTTATATATATACAACTTTTTCTCTCACAAGTCCCTGAAACAAGAAAATCCGGTTTGTACATTGGCATTGATGTTCCCATAGCGTCAATGCCATGACACAGCGAAGTTCCATTTCAAAGGAATGTCTCAGGTTATGTATGTAACCCAGTTCCCTGAGAAAGGAACACGATGCTGTGTCTCATTGCCACACCAAGGCTATGTCTGTGCGCCTCCTTCTGGCAATTAGAATTTGATGGGGAGCATTTCAGGCTTCTGTTTTTAGCCTTGGCCACAAACTACATTGCATCACCATGTCATTACCTTCTGCCAATCACATTGGCAAGTATATACATGTGCTTCAGACACCGGCTCACACAAAAGCATTCCAATAACTTCAACACCATTGTACAGCTTCTTGCTCCCATCTCACATATGTAACCTGAGCTGTTTTTACAATCATTTTGGAAAGTCTGACTTTTTTTTTTTAAACTATAACTTTTGTACCCAACTACACCTTCTCTAACTATACTTAAATCTTGCTCTTGAGCAGGTATCTACCAACATTTGCTCCAAACTGTTAAGCATGCTCACAGTTAGTTGGAGTATTTTGCTTTGGGCTACAGCACAAAAACTGTCATGTGGAATTACACTAACAGTGTTTCATACTGCAACAGGTGCAGAGAAGCTTTTATCACGGCAGAGGAAAAATGTGCATAAATAGGGAAACTGAAAATGTGGCTGGCATTACGTAATGTGAGAGAGTTCTCGACAAAATCCATTTGCAGCCCTACACAACTTTCCACTTTAGCCATTCACACAATGACATGCACGGAAAAACAGCTGCCATTACTGCCAAGAAACATTGCTTTGGAGATGTCTCCTGAAAAATAATACAAAAAATAGTGCACTTACTTTATGTGCATTTGCATGTGCACGTCATTCTATTTACTGTACATGCTTAAAGGAATAGTTCAGCCAAAAATGATAATTATGTTATGGTTTATTCTTACATGTTGTTTGTGTTCATTAAATGCAAAATTAGATATTTTTTTAAGAATCTTCAAACAGCTATGACCATGACTGAAAAGCTCTAGAAGCAACATAAAACAATCATAAAAGTAGCTCATATACCAAGTTTCATAATGCCAAACAATAGTGTTTTTTACTTGATGGCTTCACCATCAGTCATTAAATTGAACCTTTTCTTGACATAGAAATGACAAAACCACATAAAACAGGTGGTTGAATACAAAAAGTACAGGTGCATATCAGAATGCTGTGGAAAAGTTTTTTATTTATTTCAGCAATTCAACTCAAATTGTGAAACTCGTGTATTAAATAAATTCAATGCACAAAGACTGAAGTATAGTTTAAGTCTTTGGTTATTTTAATTTTGATTATTTTGGCTCATATTTAAGAAAAACCCACCAATTCACTATCTCGACAAATTTGATTCTCCATGGGGTTCCGGTCTGGTGAGTTTGCTGGTCAGTCAAGCACACCAACACCATGGCCATTTAACCAACTTTTGGTGCTTTTGGCAGTGTGGGTAGGTGCCAAATCCTGCTGGAAAATGAAATCAGCATCTTCAAAAAGCTGGTCAGCAGAAGGAAGCATGAAGTGCTCCAAGATTTCTTGGTAAACGGGTGCAGTGACTTTGGTTTTCAAAAAACACAATGGACCAACAGCAGCAGATGACATTGCACCCCAAATCATCACAGACTGTGGAAACTTAACACTGGACTTCAAGCAACTTGGACTATGAGTTTCTCCACCCTTCCTCCAGACTCTAGGACCTTGGTTTCCAAATGAAATACAAAACTTGCTCTTATCTGAAAAGAGGACTTTGGACCACTGGGCAACAGTCCAGTTCTTCTTCTCCTTAGCCAAGGTAAGACACCTCTGACGTTGTCTGTGGTTCAGGAATGGCTTAACAAGAGGAATACTTCAAAATTTAGCCACATTTCTTGACACGTCTGTATGCCTTGACCCCAGCCTCAGTCCATTCCTTGTGAAGTTCACTCAAATTCTTGAATCGATTTTTTTTGACAATCCTCATAAGGCTGCGGTTCTCTTGGTTGGTTGTGCATCTTTTTCTTCCACACTTTTTCCTTCCACTCAACTTTCTCTATGCTAAGATACAGCACTCTGTGAACAGCCAGCTTCTTGGCAATGAATGTTTGTGGCTTACCTTCCTTGTGAAGGGTGTCAATGATTGTCTTCTGGACAACTGTCAGATCAGCAGTCTTCCCCATGATTGTGTAGCCTAGTGAACCAAACTGAGAGATCATTTTGAAGGCTCAGGAAACCTTTGCAGGTGTTTTGAGTTTAATAGCTGATTTGCATGTCACCATATTCTAATTTGTTGAGATCGTGAATTGGTGGGTTTTTGTTAAATCTGAGCCAAAATCATCACAATTAAAAGAACCAAAGACTTAAACTACTTCAGTCTGTGTGCATTGAATTGATTTAATACAGGAGTTTCCCAATTTGAGTTGAATTACTGAAATAAATTAACTTTTCCACGACATTCTAATTTATTGAGATGCACCTGTACAATATCATGAATACAAAAAGTACAATCATTAGAAATTCACGCATATGCTTTACACTTCTCCTACCTGGTCTTGTGATGAAATGTACCTCTGGGAACTTTTTTGCAAGACCCAAAATACGTAACAATAGGTCCATATCACTACAGTTTCTGATAACAGCTAACACTTGTAATCATTTTCATGCACAGTTATGATTAGAGCTCCATACGTTTCGCTTTCCGGACGTAACTTGCATTGTAGCTCTGCCGGATATGAATCCCATCAAAAACATGACTAGTGATGAAAGAGCTGAAAGATGAGAGATCAAAAACGAGCTAAAACAGCAAGCTTGCGACTGTGTTTTTATACCACATTCACTTTTGTTCATACTATCAGCTAGGTTTAAGTGTAGTGCAGATGGTACATTATTTTAAAACGTCACAGACCATTAGACTTATAGTATCACTCAATAGACATATCACACTTGCAGTGACACCTACAAAATCAATGTCACATACAGCACACTGTATGTATGTTCATCTGTTCCGGTGGGAAAAAAATTAACCCTTTTAGTGCCACCTAGTGGACATTTCACACAGAATTAGTCACAAAACGTTAATTGCAGTATGTATTTCGCGTCTTGCAAAAAAGTTCCCAAATCAGCATAAGACCAGGATGAGATTTTCCTTCCTATTTAAATGTTTTTTTCTTTTTTGTTGACACTCTTATACATCAATTAACCCGTCATTGAAATTATATCATATACTGATTATTAGTATTAACTTTCTAAGTGGATTTTATCAATAAATGATGAGCTGGACATTCCTGTACTGTTACAGGAAGTGTGAGAGACACATGTTGACTAAACCCTCCAGGAGTGGACAAATTCAGCTCGAGCTCACTGACCTTTCACCAAAACATCTCAGACTAAAAGAAGGAGCAGCCAATAAAATAGACGTCTGGTGGTGTGGTGTCAGAGCAGAGGTGACCACAGTCTGCCTCTTGCCATAATAATGAAAAGCATAGCTCAAAGTAGGTGTGCAATCTGCCATGCATAGATGCACCCTGTCTACCCTTGCATTTAATCGCACACACATAGCAAACACCTGTGCCAAGATTAGCAACCCAGCTTCATCTATCATCTGCCATTAATGGACTTTATCACTCATGGTGTCTGACTTGTTCATATGTGGTCAGTCATCTGTACTGCCAGTATAATTACCCATAAGCGCTCAAAAGAGACTTTAAGAACCTGTCGAGACCTGCTGTTGAGGATGCAGCCTGGGTTTGGGGTTGTTTGGGATCACAGACAAATACAGCTGTGTTGTCACCACTGGTAATGTGAGAATTTAAATGCAACAAGTCACTTTGCTATCCACAGGCATGTGTTGTCTGTTGGCGTTTCCACCTCAGATGCTGATTGTAAAGAAAGAGAAATGTTTGCAAATGAGCTTACTTACCCGCCTTTGATGAAGTCCAGGAAGGTGACTTCAGTATCAACGAGAAACGATAGCAATGTCACCTGGAAACATGAAGCCAGAAAATCCCATGAGGATTCTGTGTGCTGTTATGTCACTATATCAACGATTCACGGAATCTTCTAACTGATTTTGATTTATATAAGGAAGGACTGCCCCAGGCATACATGACAGAAAAATAAAAAAGTGTTGGGGAAGCTTCTTTGAAAATGTAGCTTGTCAAGCTACGAGTTAACCAAAATGCAAATAACAGTGCTTATATTAAATGTATTCTACCACTGGAACGGTACGTAACCGTATTATATTATGGTATGCTATACATTTTGTTCTCATTTTTATATATGACAAGTCAACAGTAGCACAAGTCAACAAGTCAATTACTAGCTATTGTAATCAGCTCAATGCACGTTCTTTCATGAGACCAAACATATTTTCATTTTATCTTATGTTACATTTTATTCTCAGCATTGTAAGCATCCTAGTAGACTGTGCACAAAATTATGACCTGGACTAAGATGAAATGAAGATAATACAAATTTGTCAACATAGAGGGCAATAAATGGCCTACAAGTTGAACATGGATTATGTAACACTGTTCAGAATTGGCATGAATGCATGTACACGGCAATTACAATTGTATACTTTGAAGCTTCGGGCTGGGGCGGGTGTCACCTGAGCAGATACTTTTTTTACTTATATTAGTTAGGCTTTATTGATTTCATGAAATACAATTCACAAACAGTACATGTAATAATCCACACTATTTTGGCCAGAAGCGATGTCGCTTTTAGTTCCTCTCCAACACTACAGCAAACTAAATCAATAAAAACAAAAGCATACACTAGCAAGAATGTAGCATGAAAAATGTATTCTTACAGTTCCAGAGTTGAGATATTTTTTCTTTTTGCCTTTCTTCTTAGGGTTTATGACCTGTGCAGAGAAAATTAGTGATTATAATCATTTATGGGATAATGGAATTTGTATGAGACTGAATAAATGCAACATAATTGATATGCATACACTGTATGACATTACACAACACCTCTTCTACACCCTAGAGTTAAATTCAGGCTGTGTAGAAATTGCTTTTTAATGCTTTGACATTCGCCTCTAAATTCATTCTTATTTCCCTATAGCCTTTTTTAATACTGTGTAACAAACAACTGCTAGAAATGCAATAAGAATTAAAAATTAAGCAAATAAATTGCTTGACGCTTTCTACCAATGCAATTAAAAAATAAAAATAAATAAATAAAGTACTGTATTTGGTCCAGTTACTTTTTTAGGTTTGAATCAATACATTTGAATTGCATTGATTCCTTCACTTTATTTATTATATTTTAAGTTGCACTCTTAGTCCTCATATCACTACACCACTTGATAAACCTTGTCACCTTATCTTATTAGTAGAACCATTACATGAAATTGGAACCAGAATCGTAAATTCATTGCTCCATTCAAATCCCTACTGACACATAAATGAGTGTCCCCATGTGTGCTTGCAAGAACAAATGAAAGACGAAGAGAGAGATGGAGAGAGAGAAAGAGTGAGAGAGAAAACTAGAGAAATGTGTTGGAGAAAGAGAGAGGTTAGAAAAATATGTTTGACAATTATGAGACCAAAAACAACAATAGACTTTTATTACAGAGATGATTATTCACATATGGAAAAGCGTGAGCCACATATATAAAAATATAAAATAAGATCTCTGTTCCTCCCACTCACTAATGCTAAATGTGTTATGAACAAATGCAAAGCCTGGGGGATGGGATCATATGCCAACATCTTTTAGATCTATGACTCTAAATCCTCACGTTGTTGAGTGTTCCTCTTAAATGACAGTGTGAAATTACTCACCCTAATTGAGAAAACACAAGGTTTTCAGTTTTTATATCACCCTTCATCAAAAGTTGTTTAATATTCTCAAAAGAAAAAGTCGAAATATCTCTGCTAATTTGTTATATACAGTAGATATGGCTAGATTTTACTTTTTAACTTCAATGCCATAAATGTCAATATAAATAATAAAAAATTCTGACTAAAAGTACTCAAAGCTTCCTCCCCAGTCCAAAAAACATAAATAAGCTGCAAAAACTCGTTCCAATTTTGTGACTTTGTGGTGGCATGTTGATGGACTAAACAGCAGAAAAACTGTGTAAAGTAAAATGCTAAATGAAGTCTGAACCTTTATTTTCATGTACGTGTGTAGCACCTACAGCTCTGCATATATTTCTGAAGTTCGCAATAAACATTTGATTTATTTATTTATCTATCCTAAATCATAATTTCAGGCTGAAATTAAGTTGCACAATCCAGTTTGGATCATTTTACACATTTAAATGAAGCATAAGCAGTTTATGGGACAAATTGTAACCACATTTGAGTAAGTGTATCAATGCTCAATAAGATGATGTTTACATTGAGACATTACCGATAAAGTAGCAAAAACAGCTAATAAAAGTACGTGCTGTGTGTCTATGAAATAATTAATTTACATCTATTAACATTCTTAAATACTGGTCAAAAATCCTGCTCTGAATAACAATACTTTAAACTTCCAATACACTTATTGTGGAAATCTACTTAATCTACAATGTTTGTTTAACATCAAAATCAATTGTGATGATAAATGTCAAAACCTATTGGAATAATTCAGATATACTGTACATGTTTCAAAAGTGGTCAAAAGTGGCAGCCTACTTGTAACACCAGTAATGAAGACTGTAAGCTACAGCATATTTGTTATACTGTGAACACTTTTTTTTGAAAAAGTACCATGTTAATGAGCTCTGTGAAACAAATGAATAAAATGAATGAAATATGATTACCTCATACACGTTAAACTGTGACTGGCCTCTTGACAACTCTCTGTAGCTTGTGCTGAATTCTCCAATGAAGTCATGACTGTTAAAACACACACATATACACAGATTTGTCAGCATGGAAAACATTACATTTGTTTCAATATAAGCTTATTTGGCTCTGATAAATGTTGTTCTGATATTTCAACAGCGCTCAGTCTTTTAGCATGCTATGACATAAAACAATTAATTATCTTAGATCAAAGCACAGAATCCCTTAAAATCACGATGATAATGTGATTTGGGTTCCAAAATCATACAAAAGTGCATACAAAGAGGTGAAAGCTGAACTGTCTGGTTAAGATAATTTTGTGTTTGGATGGCTGTGTTAAATGTTTCGAGAACAAGTATATTGCATTGGAGAAAAGTGTCAAATCGATTGAGAAAAACTATAAATGCTGGACAATTTGAGCATAATAGCATTTTTTACTGTGTTCACATGAGAACACTTTCGCTATCTGAACTGAACATTACATTACAGATTAAGGGATGTGTCAGATGTGTATATTGAGCTTCATGTGACTGTTTATAGCTCATTACCTGCCATCCCGATCCCAGTCATACACTTCAACCTTGATCGTTCTGTTAGAAAGAGAGAGAGAGAGAGAGAAGCAGAATTGTAAAATTTGCCTTTGTGTGAATTTCTTTAAAAATGAATTAGAACACAGCTCCGCGCACCTTGTTTGTTGAGAATGATAGTTGACAGTTTTCTGTCCATTCTGACAGTTTTTTTTCTATAGGAATTTAATTATTTATTTACATTTTTGCCCGTTTTAATGTCTGCTAGATTAAATTGTAATTCTGGTTACTAGTGAAAAGTAACAGTAGACCTCCCCTTAATAAGCCACATGATTTAATGTATCATTGTGATGTGTTTTTGTATTATTGTATTATGTATCATTTATGTATAATTAATTCCACAGCACAAACACTGCATGCACTGAACAACAGTTATATTGATGCATGCATTAGAAACCATATCTAATGAACTGTTCTAAAGTAATATATAGTTTATTAGCCTAAAGCTTTGTTCATGTCATGTTGGAATTACCATATTCATGAGATGACAACGCTGAAATACCACCGAGCTGCTCATGTCGTTGGACTTAGAAATGAATTGTTTCCATGGTAATAATCATCACACCAAAAAAGAATGTGTGTATGGCTTTACTGTTGATGACATAAAAGTATTTAAAATGCTGCACTAATTAACCTCTTTGTTCTTTTTTTTTCAAACTTTGAAGAACAAAGAAAGAACAACAGGTGTCAAGGGCTTTAAGACAAATCGGAAAGTAGAAAGCTGAAACTTTCATAAAATTCAGCTTCCTCTTATTTTTTTGTTTTGTTTTGTAATAATGATAATAATAATAATAATAATAATTAAAGTCCCTTTAATAATTACAATATGATGCATAAGTGGAGACTATTTATGGTTGACATTCTCAAAGTAGCTATTTGGCATGTAATATGGAATTCAAATTATGATGTGTGTATTCTTTAGAACATCAGTTTTTCAAAGTCAGAACTACAGTACCGTGGAATTATAACTACAATCTCTCTAAAATCAGTTTACCCATGGCACTTTCTTTTCAGGAAGGCAAATAAAATATTTCGCATACTAGGTGTTAGAGTGCCGGATTAGTGCGTTTTGACAGAAAATAATTACAACTCCTGCTGTCTGTCCATGGCGTGACAAGCGAGT
Source organism: Carassius carassius (assembly GCF_963082965.1). Classification (NCBI taxonomy): domain Eukaryota; kingdom Metazoa; phylum Chordata; class Actinopteri; order Cypriniformes; family Cyprinidae; genus Carassius; species Carassius carassius. The sequence continues at coordinate 18,259,686 of NC_081780.1, read as the reverse complement.
GGTGAGTCTACACAGTTCAAACAGAACAGCTCTGTCAATTACACAGAGCTTAAACGCAACACATGCTAACAACAACCCAATCCCCACAGCATCCCTTAGCACCCATTCTCAGTGTAATCATCAACGAGACACTCCGTGCTTCTTTATTAGAGTGTGTGCGCTGGCTTATCTCGCATCCCAGACTCCTCCGAATGCCCAGCGCTCTTCCTATCAGTCTCTCTCTTTCGTTTCCCGCGTGTTCAATCAGAGATAAAGCCTAGGCATTGTGTGGGAGAGTGCGTTATGGTTCCGATCGATGCTCATCAGTGAGGTACGCTACCGCGAGGAAGCTTCCCGCTTTATCGCCACACAGCAAGAGCCCTGTCTGAGCTACTCATGATGGAGGCTTCTGGGATACCATGTGGTGGCTGGAATTCTATTCTATGTTGTCTCGTGTCTCTTAATATTGTTTTGAACTGTAATTTAATCCTTTCTTTTCGAACATGCAGATAGTACTTTAAGTAAACCATTTATAGATATTGTTTTCTATGTTTCCTTTTTTTTGACCAATGTACAGTAGATCCCTATACTATGTGTTATATGCACTGGTTGTGCATATATTCTGATGCTTTGCAAATGCAAATGCAAAACAACAACAACAACAAATAAAAATGAATAAATTATGTATGCAAAGATGTTTATTTAGACGACAATGGTATTTTGGGGGCCTGAAAAAGCAAAACTTTTGAAAACGGGTTTTAAAAATTACAATTTTTGAAAATGATGCCATAATATGAAATGAAATGCGTAGTTTGTGAGCGACAGGCTCAGGTTGTATTTTGTCTTGTTTTTTTTTTCATTAATAGGTCTATTTGCATATAGTTATCAGGTTCCATAGCCTATTTAGGTGCCGATGGCGCAAAACAGAGTGAACTTTCGTTTCATTAGCACATTAATGACACTGTTGTGATGTTGAGAGAGGTGCGAGATAAAAAAATAAATCACTTTAATTGGAATGATTTTAGCGTGTGTGTTTTATCGCGGGTGTGGATCGGGGAACGGGCAAAATATTAAAGGGTCTGGGCGGGTGCGGATTTTTATATTATCACGGGTGACGGGTCGGATCTGGTGCTGAACTTTGCGGGTACGGGCGGGCGCGGGTCTCCAAAAATGGACTCGTGCAGGACTATGGTAGGATGTGCTATTATGCATTATAGAACGTCTGGATGAAAACATGTCAAAGAAAAAGCAGAAACAATCAACTGCAAAACTGCCTAATGTTATTGAATCACATTCCTATCCAGGAATTGTTATAGGACCTTGAACGCTCTGGATGTGTTGATGGAAGCGACCTATTCATCTATTTTTTGATCCTTATTCTGAATTTGATTTAGACATAGTTTTCTACAAAAACACGATTTTCTCAGCTTTTTTGTTGTTGCTTTTTATGAAACTTTAACACATTCAAGTGTTGATAAAAGATTATATGAAGCTAGAATAAAATGTTCTCTGTTCATATTTTTGCCATATTGCATGTTCACATATACAAGTACATACAACAAAATATTCAGGGGCCATTATACTTGTGAAAATGATCAAAAGTAACGGTGGTAGCTGACAACTTAAAAAAGGGGGGAAAGAGTTACGTTTACGGGTAACGTTTCAACTCAACCATAGTTTAAATATGGTTCAAATGTGAAGAGATCAAACTCAAAGTACTTTGTGGCAACAAAATATTGTTTCCCAACAACCAATTAAAACACACACCAATTTCTAACAAACCTATCCCAGTACAAAACACTCCATACCTGTCAAAATCGCCGTTGCAAAGAGCTCTGACGGAGATTTTAAAGGCTTGCCACACAGGGTTCAGCGTGTTCTTCACCACCTCTGTCTTATGGCAAATGGTAAATCTGTAAGATAACAGGATAATAGTTGAAAAAAAATATGAGTCGCCATCTAATAAACGTGTTTCAAATCAAACATTAGCACATGTAATTATTTACATAAAATGTTTAAATTTGACTGATTTGACATTGTCCACTTATTTAAAATTGGAGTTGATTCATTCCTGATTCCAGTCTGATTCTAAAAGCTTATCGGAATATTTAGAAATGACAAGATTGGTTTATTTTCTCTGTTTTAGAGAAACAGCTATAACATTGCATTTGTTTATCAGTGAATGACCGATAATTACCCTCTTACCGAGCAAAAGTAATTTCTCACAAGTAAAGCCATTTTCTGAAGTCATTCCAATCTATAGTGGAATTGAATCATAATCAGAGCCAAACAAATTAAACCCCAACATTCAAAGAATGCTAATATGAATACTAGCAGGAGATTGCATCTCTATGTAAAAATTTTTGTTTGTAAATAGTCTGACGAAAGTTGTTTTATTCTTGTATTATTACAGATTTGCATTGAGTTTGCAACAACAGTATGTTTTGATTCAGTCAGTTTATAAAATCTGTTGTTTATATTGTGAGTGAGAAAAATATCATTGCATAAATTTACATCGCATACATTTATACGAGTTAGTTCAGTTATCTGTTAGTTCAGTTATAAGAAATTAATGAAGGTGTAATATTTAAACAAGTCTGTTTGCTTGTTTGTTTTTTGTAACAATGTGTTTTTAAATTTATGTGCTAAAATGTTTGAATTGATTGACAACTGCAGTTTAAAGACAATTCAAATGAGTTTAAAACTTGTAAAATGTAAGTGGATTTGGTTTTGTGTTTTAACACACACACACAAACACACACACACACACACACACACACACACACACACACACACACACACACACACACACACACACACACACACACACACACAAATAAAGCTGAATATCTGTGTTTCAATGTTTGCCTAATATGAAATCACACTTTATTTGGCAGGCTTCACTGTGGAGCTACACAGAAATAATTTCTGTAAAAATATTGAAAACTGTCCAAAAAAGTGAATATTGTTGGAAATTTGTAGTGGTTTTATTGCTAAGCATCAACAGGACTGTTTCGGAAACAGAGCAAATATTTGACATATTTGATTTGACTTTCTGACGCTGGAACTTGAGCTATACCCCTCTCAAATCACCACAGGATTTACTTTAAAAAACAGATTCTGTTCTCTAAAGGACAAAGACATTAATGGATTGCTCAGTTATGGGCTCAGTACACAGCTCAATATTGGCCTTTTTACTATTTGCTCTCTTACATAAACACTGTTTACCTCATGTCCTTATGGTTCAGAGGGTGAAGGCTCTTCTTAAAGTGTGTATTTGTGTAAGTTTTAGTGTTGCTGAAATAAATGATCTTAAAAATATTGTGCCACTGAGGTGGTCTCAGGTTGGAACAATTATATGCCAAAGTAATGATCCATCTCTGCCTTTTAGTATTCAAACAGCAACAACAGCTTTTCATAAAAAATGTAAAAAAAAACGTTTTTGGGAATAGTAAGCACACTTACACAAAATCACACAAAATATCACAAACACATCTCATCTTCACACTGCACGTTGGGCCCGGAAAATTGCCGGAACATTGCCGGATTGCCTTCTGTGTGAACGCAAACACGTCCCAGGATTGATTCCGGGATCGATCCCAGGTTGGGGACCAAGTAACATTGCCGGGTTCAGTCCTGGGAACAAGCTCTGTGTGAACAAAAGAGAACTAATGCCGCAAACGGCGTGTCGTAGTGATGACGCACGTTATCATTCAACTCTTTTAACCAGGTGTTTTGAAGGCAGATCAATGTTCGCGACGAAAATATAGGTAAAAACGGTAATAAAGCAGAGATCAGTTAGCTCCTCACTATCCACACTGACGCTGAGATCAATCGCCAGTTTAAGTGAAAGTTAATGTGCCTAGCGTTTCCGACTCGTATATTACACGTCACATCCTGATGTCACATGTCATTACGGGCCATCATGTGTTGTGTGTGAACGCACGCACAGATTCTCAGTGTGAAAGGGGCTATAGAGAATTGTGTGTTGTGTTTTGCAGAAAGTGTTGTATAAAATTGAAATCGTCAAAGGCTGAGAATTAGAGTATGGTTTTTCAGATTTGGTGCGTGGTTCTGGTGTTTGAGTGTCAGAAATTGTGCAACAAGTAAAGATTTTTTTTGTGTAAGTTGTTAAAAAAAAACTAAGACAACATTAGCTTCTAGAGAGCAGCCTTCCTGTCTACTGCCTGATTAGGCAGCATCATTACTGAAATGGAACCTCTTGAAACAATCACTCACATTACAGGGATAGTTCACCCAAAAAGCACAAAAGAAAATATTTTAAAGAACTGAGCACTAAGACATTTCTCAATGACAGCATTTACAATTTTTTAAGGTGAACTATCCCTTTAAGTACATGGAAGATTTGACTCATAATTGACACACACACACACACACACAATTATTTTGTACTGTAAAAAAAGTAGCTTAAATAAATATTTAATATTTCTATAAACTTCTCAAAGCTGAATAACCCCTTTTTCTCTGTGTGAAGAAATCTGGAATTATTAAGGGACAGAATCAACCAAACAAGGGGTGATTGTTCCATTCCAAAAGAACCCCTGGTGATCCAGGTGCAAAGGACTATGGGTATTAACTTAAAGGAATTCAATTGAAAGCCATTTCCCCAACATAGAGGCTTGAGATGAGATTGATTCTGTGAGCAGTGTGCACAACTGGCAAAAATCCACTCATGTGTCAGTATTACTCACGTTCCATCCTCATTGCTGCGATAAAACACTAAGAAGGGGTCCGATTTGCCAAAGAAGTCCTTTTTGTCCAGTTTGTTGCCACAAAATTGCATCATCACAGACTCCTGCAGGGTGAGAATGTTTTAGAAAAGCAGGTTATGAGGGCAACGGGAGTGTACGTGTGGATTTAGAGCACTTGGGACAACAATATCAGTATAAATGAGCAGAGTATTTGGCCATTCAGGGTTTCTAGACAGCTAACATTATGCAAATGCTAAACAGCTTGGCATGTTACATTTGCTTGACTACTGTACCCAGATGGCAAGGCTAAAAGGCCTAATCAGAAATCCATTTGACAAGCGTTTATGTAGACACACATTCACTGTCTGTGTGAGATGCAATGCTTCAGCAGGGAATGGGATAAGGTCTATTGATCCCTGTTGTGAAAGACAAAAGTAACAATTACGCTAGCAATGCGGAGGTCTGTCTGCAGACTACATGTGTGTGTGTGAGCACAGCTGAAGTTCTTTGCACATCATGCATGCAATTGATGAATCCATACAACTAAGATAAAGGGGCTACTTTGAATAGACCATAACCGACATGCTGAGAAGCCAAATGAGATTAGCTCCTAGCAAGCTGCTGTTCTTTCTCCTGACTATATAGGCAGCAGTCTATGAAATGTAATTTCATAGTAACTGATCTGAAACAGCTATGTGACGCATACAAATAGTGCTCATCATGTGAAGCGCACAACTTCAGTCATGGACAGAACTGATTTCAGCAGAGTTAGATGTTAGCATGGTGCTAAGCTAAAAACTGGACTGCACACAAAATCTCATTATCAGAACTAAAAATGATAACACTTCAGTATAGGGACTAATTATCACTATTAACTAGTTGCTTATTAGCATGCCTATTATTAACATATTGGCTGTTTTTAGTACTTATAAAGCACATTTTACATGAACACATTTTACTTCCCCAATACCTAAACTTAACAACTACCTTACTAACTATTAATAAGTAGCAAATTAGAAGTTAATTGAGACAAAGAATTGTAGTTAATGGTTTGTTAATAGCAAGAATTGTACCTTAAAATAAAGAGTGACCCTCAAAATCATATAATCTTTGTTGCAGGTGCATAGAACATCTCTTTATCATTGATTTTATTGGTTTCATATTAGCATGTTGCTAAGCTAACAACTCGATGCTTTACTACAAACAAAATGTCATTACCAAAAAACAAAATCAATAATGGAAGCACACAAGAGAATGGGCTTTCAATCGATTTCAATTGAGTTTTGACTTTAGCATGTTACTAAGCTAACAATGTGATGCTCTACTACACAAATTTCATCTAAAAAAATAATAATTTTTTTTTACAAAATCAATGAGGGAACTGCAAAGGAGACTTGGCTCATAATTGATTTTAACTTGTGTTAGCAAGTTGCTTAGTTAACAATGTGAAACTCTACACAAACATACTTTTTTACTAGAAATTTACTAGAAAATCAACAGCACATATAAATATTGGGTATTGTGTTTGATTATGTTTATCTTTGTTTATATTTCTGTATTAAAGACATACAAGTCTATATATTGTCCATAGGCAACTGGAAGTGAGTGATATTGGACAAGCTTGGATGGGCATAAGCAAGCATGGGGCACAAATAAGACCTTAATTTACATGAACAATAATAGCACTTACCCTGCAGTTGCTAAGCTCCTCGGCCTTCACAATAATCGTCCCACATTTCTTCCCTGGAATCCCCCTGTGAATTACAAAATGAGAGTATTCAGGTCATAAATGTGTCTCTTGAACAATACTATTGTACAGAACTGACATAAAAAATTTAATTTTTCTACATCAAACAGTTCAAATATACCAAGCTTGATATGAAAGATCTAGGCCTATTTAATGTAAAAAAAGGAAAGACGATCCCTTCTTCCGTAGAGTCACAATGTTTCCCAGCAGTATGCTGGTGCTTGTGATCATGCTCTCAGATGGATACTTCTGCTGTTGGTAATATAATGAATTGACTCTTTCAAAGACAGTTCAGTGGCTGAAGTCTTGATTAAGGTTTATGAACGCTCTCTCATGTGTACAGAGTTTAAGTGAATGTAATTGGACTGGGGCTATGCCATTGTGCTCTGGGTGGAACCGATCTGTCATACAGCAGAGTGAACATTGCTTTAGTTACTTTTTTAGAACTGGGCTCGATCTATGAGCCTGTCAAGCCTCAAAATGGACAAAATAATGAATGCTTATTTCGTCCATTTTGGGACTCAACAAGCTCAGTTTTGCAAAATTTGCATTCTTTGTCATGCTTTTCCAGTATTACACTGCAGCTTCTTTCAGTTTTGGGGGGTTACTCCCTTCAGTTTCTTTTTCAGCAGGTAAAATGCATACTCTATAGATTTTAAGTCTGGAGATTGACTCGGCCAGTCTAAAACCTTTCACTTAATAAAAAAATACCTGTAAATAAAAGCTGAAATGTTGATCTCTTGTCTCTTATTCATCTTTTGATGTCCAACAGCAAAAATAAAGAAATAGAACTAACTGTTCCAATACTTTTGGAGGGAGTATATATATGTAGGTATATATATATATTATATATATATAAAAAATAAATTCTGCCAAAATCAGTATTGTTTCTGGTCGGTATTGAAAAGTCAATATTGAATTATACGCAACATGTGAGAGTTTTTAGGTCATGTTTTCTCAATTTTTTTCCAAACCGCGACAAGCGCCAGTCTCCCTTTTTTGCAGAATGCGATGTATCCGCTCAACCAATCACAGCGCACCATTCCACGCACTGTAAATGGTAACAACCAATCACAGCACACCATTCCACACACTATAGATGGTAATGGCGATGCTTTGAATACACTCCGCATCTTAGTTTTACTCTTCTCTATTTAAATTACATTAAAATTAAATTTATGCATTTAGCAGACACTTTTATCTAAAGCGACTTACAGTGCATTCAGGCTATCAATTCAATTATTCAATTATCTATTTGTACTTTGTGATCAACTAACAAGGGCTGCACGATAAATTGCATGTGACTTTCATTCGAATCTCGTCAGTAAAGCCGGTTCGGTGATCAATAGTATAGTTAGATCTCTATCACTTGCTTTTAGATGGAGTGACATTTAATACACAGAGCCATAGATCACTGACAAGCTGCGCTATATCACGTTCCTTAGATGAATCGCATTTGATTATTCAATTATGAACGCAATATTGCATAGCTTGTAAGTGTTAGTGTTTTAAATGATGCCATTTATGTTTTTGTTATTACAGCACATAGCACTCCTCAAATAAATTTCTGTAACATTTCAAAGATGAATGCACTTTTGGAAGTTGAATGTAAGGGAAATGTCATTTTGGACTTTCTGTGGTCTAGTCTGATATTGCACATTTTCATGTTCATGATGAAATTTTATTTTATTGCTGTAATTAATTTAAAGCATTAACAAGATTACCTGTTGAACTCATTTTGGAAGTGATGACTTTTGTGAAAGTGAAAAGTGAAAGTGAAGTGACATGTGACATGTATGGTGGCCCATACTCAGAATTAGCGCTCTGGATTTAACTCATCCTAAATGCACACACAGAGGAATGAACACACATTCGGTGCAGTGGGCAGCCATTTTTTGTGATTTTTGTTGTAGCGCCCAGGGAGCTGTAGGTGGTTTGGTGCCTTGCTCAAGGGCACCTCAGTTGTGGTATTTAAGGTGGGAAAGAGCGCTGTACATTCACTCCCCCCCACCTACAATTCTACAAGACCTGAGACTTGAACTCACAACCTTTGGGTTACGAGTCCGACTCTCTCTCTCTCTCTCTCTCTCTCTATATATATATATATATATTTATATATATATATATACATATATATAGCAGCAAATTAGCAGTTTATTGAGGCAAAAGTCGTAGTTAATGGTTTGTTAATAGAGAAAACTATTTGGTGTCTTAAAATGCCTTAGACAAAAACAGTTGGGAAACAAAGATGCGTGATAAACTATGTGACAAATAACATTGTTTTAATATTACATTTTCAAGTCTCATCCAAGAACATCCAGGATGCTTCAGAATAGATTTTTCTGTATCAAACACATGAAGAAATGCCTCCATTCTACCTTTTTGTTTTTGACATTTAGTCCCTCCTGTAAATCCCAATCAAGATGCATGCATTTGCAATCAGCATCTTGAGTGCGCAAGGTAATTAAGTACTGGCGACACAGCAGTGAAATGGATGTTTTTTTTTAGTTTTTTTGGTCTGCGCGTGTGTAATTATCTCCCCTTGGTTGACAGAGACCTGAATGAAATAAGTATAATTACAAGCACATGGTAAAGTGTCACTTCTTTTTTCTTAATGTTTTTTTTATAGAAACGCATTTAAGAAATGGACCTTCATATTTCATATTATTAGAAAGAAACGATACGATAGTCAAATGGTCATTATTCGCATTGATTTATCTCATTACTCAAACTATGATTCTCTCCAGAGCTTCTTGGCTGTGTGCCACACACATTTGTGTCACATTTTCAGTGACTGTTGTCTGTCCACACTGAAAACAAAATCACAGCCAATAAGAACATATTTGATGTTTAGAGCGCAACCACCTCCTTTTTTAATGAAGATTTGGAAGTTTTTTTTTTTTTTACATTCAATTTCTTCATATTAAAGAATGAAGAGAGGTAAGTCATGGATCAAACCAGCTCTGAGAGGAACCATAACACTACAAAAAGGCATGTCCAGACCGCAAGCGAGCATTCATTAGATTTCTCAGACTTCATTGAAAAAGCGGCTGCACTAAAATATGTTTTGCTAAAAAAAAAATTGCATCCAAAAGTGGAAGAACTTCAAACCACTACCCTATAAAAATACCATCAAAGTGTACTGCAGCTGTTTGTGGTGTAACTCTCCATATGAAGCAAAGTGAGTCTAAATATCATGACACTCTTTAACATGTTATATGCTTAATTGCTTTCAACAGCATTTGTACTGATATCATAATTTCCATGGAAAGCCTTCACATTGAGTTGCTGGGTGGCATGGTCCATTGGGCTTTAATGAGTGCACTTCAGCATGGGTGCTGAGGTAAGAGCACTTGAGTTCAGCGGTGGAGAGATCTCATTGTTATTAATGACACAGAAGTTATTTTATGGTGCATTTTCAGCTTCATCCATTCCAACTGATCCGTCTGTAGTTTTCTCATTCTGAGATCACTCTAACAGTGCAATCTCATGTGATAGAAGCAATATCGATATAAGTGAGATCACTCATATCTCCTATATCACGTCAGACATGCATGTATTGCTCTCTGCAAACACTTGCCTCCCACACACAGGGATATATAGAAGTGCTAATGTGTTTGTGACGAGTGGGGCGGGGCCGAGGGACATGGGAGCGAGGCCGGGGGAGTGATTGGAGATGAACTACACCTGTTCGTCCCACCGGTCTCGAGGCCCATGGAGGAGATGGAAGGATATAAAACTGGAGCGACGACAGTGAAGGACGAGAGAGGACCAGGCCTGGGCTTTTAGTTGTGTTTTGGTTTTTATTTTATGCGCACCAGTCGTCCGTGAGGGGCTGGTGCGCTGTTTTGTGTTTATTTTGTTATTAAAATGTTTTTGATTGTCCGCCGGTTCCCGCCTCCTTCTTCCGGATGAATATGAAGGTTGATATCGTTACAGTGTTATACTCTTTTAGATTGATCTCCAAAGTCATTCAACAGACTATTCAAGCAGACATTAGGAACAGAATAGTGCATCTCACAAGACACAAACCAAGCACTCCACTAACCCCGCTCGAAATAGCATCATTTTTTCCCTTCATGCAGCGTCTCCCAAACACGATTGGCAGGGTGATTGAACTGTGTAATTAGCTGTAATTAACAGTCATCAGGGTTGTTAAAGGTCCCCCCCATCAGGCCTCAGACGCAGGTGTGGGGTTTCGCCATGATTTATTGCCTCCAAAACAGCTTTTGTAACCCTTGTTATTATAGTACAGTTATCCATATATAAACCAGGTTTGCTGAGAGACTGTAAGTGTCACGGTTACTATAGCTACTACAAAACCCTAACTGTAAATGTGAGGTCACATTAGCAAAATATTTGATAAATTTCACAGTCGAAAAAGACCAGTCTATTGCTACAGCTCATGCAGAAGTCACTTTCAAACCAAGCAGAATTTAGTAAGACAACTCACATATATTCCTGTTGAAATGAATAGCTACTGGTGAAAATTCACTGAAACAAAAAAACTAAATATAAACACCCAATAATTCTAACGAAACATATCTGAAAATGTGTGGTTTGTGAAGGTAAGTGAACTTTAATAGAATTTTCACTTTTGGGTGAACAGTATCGTTTAATCGAATCCACATTCTGACACAAATCTGTTAAATTATGTTTAAAAAGCTATATTAACAATACAAATAATAGCAATGTTATTAATGTAATTTATAATTTAACACAATCAATCTATCAATCAATCAATCAATTACAGTTTATGAAATAACTAATATTAATTTAAATTCATTCACAACTATCCATTATCCAAATTGCTTGTTCTTTGCATGGTTGCATGGATATTAATAAATTAATATTAATTTAAATATTTAATAATATAATGTTTTTTTATACATAGTGTATTAGATTGCCGTTTAATATTCATAATCCCTTTTGTAAATTGTTTGCATGCCACAGCAATGTGTGAGACGTCTAAAGTAACATTTAGACAAACATTTTACATAATGTTCTCTAAATAGACAGCTTTGCCATTTACATATTCCTCTCAGGTCACATATATTATTAGTGGCAAGTATAACCAAAGCTACAAGTACTCCAAACAGCAGGGATGGCTGTTTGTGGCTCAGTGGTAGAGCATTGCATTAGCAGCACAAAAGTTTGTGTGTTCAATTTCCAGGGAACACACATTCTGGTAAAAAAAATAAAATAAAATGTGTAGCCTGAATGCACTGTAAATCGCTTTGGATAAAAGGATATGTTAAATGCATAAATGTAAATGGACAGACAAACCACAAATCACCTTGTTCTTCATTTTCTTGAACAGAAGCAGTGGTCTGTCTTTAGCTGGATGTAATGAGCGTGCTGGCATTCTGTTCTGCTTAGCTAATGGAGCAACAGTGCAGGGTCCCCCAGATGCAGCGAGACATTGAACTCCCACTGGCAATCTAATGAGTCTGCTTTGATATCCAAAGCACAGAGAAATGTATGTGAGGCAGGCGTTTACCTCCCTTCATGAGGAAGCACTGAGGTACAATAAAGTAGACTCAGAAAGTAACCTGAGAAAAATCAGGTGCTGAGTGACAATACAACCTTGATGGGAAGGATACAGGAAGCTCAAAGGTTTGCTTGTGCAGATGAGGTGGAATAAAGACTTTAATGAGCAGAGTCAGACTAAAGAGCAGCAATAGTGAGCAGCAGCTCATTAGTCGATGTTAACTTTATACCCTGAACTAAACACACAAACTTCTTACAGTGTCACAGTTTGCTCAGCTATAATCCCCTGATGATTTCCCAGCATTCCTTTCATTATATACATACTGCAAAGGAACATTTGTACTGTGTTTTATTGCAATGTACAAAGTATGGCAACATTATTATTTCACAAAATAACCAACTGGACGTTAACAAGTCAGATTTCAGAAGTGGACATACAACTGAGGATGTACTACTGTCAGTCACTGAAGCCTTGCGGATTGCAAAACCTGATTCCAAATCATCAGTCTGCTGGATCTACTTGTCACTTTTGACAATGTGAATCATCAGATTCTCCTGTCCACCCTCTCATCACTGGGCATCACTTTGCTGGTTTGAATCCTATCTAGCAGGTAGGTCTTTTAGGGGAGGTATCCAAAGCACATCAACTGGTCACTGGGTTCCTCAGGGATCAGTTCTTGGACCCCCTCCATCATACTGGCACATGGTTTCTCCTTTCATTGCTATGTTGATGACACACAGCTCTATTTTTCATTTCAACCAGAGGATCCAACGGTAGCTGCATGGATCTCAGGCTGCCTGGCGAACATCTTGGTATGGATGAAGGAACATCACCTACAGCTCAACCTGACAAAGACTTAGCCTTTTGTCTTCCATGTCATTCCAAATCTACAGACTGATTTCACCATCCAGCTAGGTTCATCAACAATTACCTCATCAAATTTGGTCAGAAATTTTGGTGTAATCTTTGATGACCAGCTGACTTTCAAAGAACACATTGCAAAAACTGCTCAATCTTCCAGGTTTGCATTACAGAACATCTGAAAGATTAGGCCAGAGCATGCTGCACAACTTCTGGTCCAGGCCTTCGTCATTTCTAGGCTGGAATACTCCAGTCCTCTTCTGGCTAGACTTTCATCATGCGCTAACAACTACAAATGATTCAGAATGCAGCAGCAAAACTGGTCTTTAGCAAGCCCAAAAGGGCCCATTTCACACCTCTCTTTCTCTCCCTGCACTTGCTACTGGTTGCGGCTGGCATCAAGATCAAGATATTGATGCTTGCATATAGAACAGCCTCTGGATCAGCATCCTCCTATGTCCATTCAGTATTACATAACTACATCACCTCCAGAAGCCTGAGATTCACAAGTGAGCACTGCCTTGTGGTACCACCACAGAGAGGCACAAAATCACTTTCCAGAACATTTTCTTTCACTGTTCCTGGCTGGTGGAATGATCTTCCTTCCCCCATCCCGAATGCTGAATCCCTGACAATTTTCAAGCGACAGCTAAAAACGTATCTATTTTGTCAACATCTGACTGCAAATAATAATAATTAAAATTAAAAAAACTTTGCTTTCTCTTTCTTTAATCCCCAGCCTAGCTTGTACTAATCTGAACAATGTCTTACACTTTGTATCATGAGCATTTCCTTTGTTTATTTGCCTTTTTATGATGAATCACTTATTGTATTCCTCAAATGTAAGTCTCTTAGGATAAAATCATCTGCTTAATGAATACATGTAAATGTAAATTTGAACTGTATTTTAACAAGCTTTAACTGCATTAAATATCAAACTGGTTTCAGATTAGCTAAGAATGGCAGTTTCTCAAAAAACACTTTTGGTTATTTAAAACAGTGTGAGAATTAAAACATGAAATTAAATATTTAGAAACATTTACATAATAATCAGTTCTTGAACAACACATGCCCAAAACAAAATGTTTAATGACAAACGAGAATGTTCATTTGTCATTAAACAGTTACAAATGTATTAGAATTCCTTATCATTTTCTACCAAACTGGCAGACCATTGGCAAAGTTGCTGGATGATAAATGAGAATGGGTTCTTTCACAGTGATTCTCAACTCCCATTCTGGGTCCCACAGACAGCTCGGCACATTTTGTATATCTTCCTTATCTGACACACTCTGTGAAGTTCATAGTGCTCTCTCATAGCAAGCTGATTATCAGAATCAGGTGTGTTAAAAAAAGAAAGACATAAAAAATGTGCAGAGGAGTGTGTCCCCAGAACTATAGTTGAAAACCAATGATCTATCACACTGGAAGGATGCAAGCTTTATAAATGGAGAGAAGAAGCCAAATAGAGGAGTTCTTACCCAAGAGCCTTCTCCATACGACCACCCAATGATCCCACCACCTCTCCCAACGTACAACAGGCCTGGCCAAGGAAATCCTGCAATGAGAGAGAACATTAAAGTGGACTGGGTGGCATTTTTCAACATGGCAAGACGAAAGGTCAGTATTTCAAGTTGTCTATTTATAGTATATCTGAGATTTATTCAACTGTATCTGTAATCCCTGGGTCAGAGCAAAAATAAGCTTTGATTTATCAACTACAGTGCACAATATGGACAAAATTATGTCGTCACCAAAACCCCACAGCTCTGTATGATTCTTCAGCTTTTAATTTCAAAATCATAGGCATTTATAATAAGTTGGCCCTCCCCATATGGGAAGCTTTCCAGTAGGTGTTGGAACATGACTGTGGGGATTTGGTCCATGGCGATGGGGTCTGACTCGCAGTCAGTGTTCCAATGGATCATTAAGGTGGTCAGTTGAACTCAGGTTTGGGATTGGTTCAAGCCAGTTTAAATTCTTTTACAGTAGACTCAGTAAATCTTTTCTTTTTGGACCTTGCCCTCCAAGGCACTGCTATGCTGAAGCAGAAAATAAGCCTCCCAGACCATTGTCACAGTTGGAAACACATAATTCTCTACGTAGCATTAAGATTTATTTTCACAAGAATAAAGTGGCCTTGCCAAAACCATTAAATGAATTGTATGGTTTTTTGTTGGTGTTTTTTTTTTTTTTTTTGACTTCACAGTTTCTTCCCTCAGGCAATCCATCTCATGAACACTTGACAATAACTGTGGAACACACAACACTATTTATACACTCATACACTTATTTATATGACACACACACTTTTTTATATGACACACACACTTAGTCTACACTTCAAATTTGCACATAATTTACCTGTACATACAAAACTGTCTATTGGAATATACCTGCACATAAAATTGTAAATTTGTACATTGTAAGTCCTTATGTGCTTTTTTTTCTTTTCTTTTTTTTATCTGTGGTTTTGTTCTGTCGCTGTCAATCTGTTGCACTGTGGAAGCTTCTGTAATGAAAACAAATTCCTCATATGTGTAAACCTAACTGGCATAAAGCTCATTCTGATTCTGATAAGTATACTGTATCTCTGTGGTAATTACAGTCAATAGCCATCAAAATGTACCATTATAATGATTTTAAAATGAATATTTTAAGTTTAAAAAGCGAAATATATTGCTTTAAAGGTTTGGATTTATCAAGAAGAGAAGGGGGGCGATCACTGAACCCTGAGGCACCCCAGGGATTACTTCATGTAATTCTGAGTTTTCCCCTTCAACAAACCTTGAAGCATCTCCCCCTGACTCAATCCAAAGAAGTGCACTTCCTGTGATGCCAAGTTGATAGGGTGGACAAAATAATTTCATAATCATAAGGGCAACAGGTCTAGCTAGA
This sequence comes from Carassius carassius, assembly GCF_963082965.1. Lineage (NCBI taxonomy): Eukaryota > Metazoa > Chordata > Actinopteri > Cypriniformes > Cyprinidae > Carassius > Carassius carassius. The sequence goes on along the minus strand of NC_081780.1, from coordinate 18,243,998 downwards.
TTATTTACTTATAATAAATAAATATTTAGTAAAAATTAACTACAACCCGAATTCCGGAAAAGTTGGGACGTTTTTTAAATTTTAATAAAATGAAAACTAAAGGAATTTCAAATCACATGAGCCAATATTTTATTCACAATAGAACATAGATAACATAGCAAATGTTTAAACTGAGAAATTTTACACTTTTATCCACTTAATTAGCTCATTTAAAATTTAATGCCTGCTACAGGTCTCAAAAAAGTTGGCACGGGGGCAACAAATGGCTAAAAAAGCAAGCAGTTTTGAAAAGATTCAGCTGGGAGAACATCTAGTGATTAATTAAGTTAATTGATATCAGGTCTGTAACATGATTAGCTATAAAAGCTTTGTCTTAGAGAATCAGAGTCTCTCAGAAGTAAAGATGGGCAGAGGCTCTCCAATCTGTGAAAGACTGCATAAAAAAATTGTGGAAAACTTTAAAAACAATGTTCCTCAACGTCAAATTGCAAAGGCTTTGCAAATCTCATCATCTACAGTGCATAACATCATCAAAAGATTCAGAGAAACTGGAGAAATCTCTGTGCGTAAGGGACAAGGCCGGAGACCTTTATTGGATGCCCGTGGTCTTCGGGGTCTCAGACGACACTGCATCACTCATCGGCATGATTGTGTCAATGACATTACTAAATGGGCCCAGGAATACTTTCAGAAACCACTGTCGGTAAACTCAATCCGCCGTGCCATCAGCAGATGCCAACTAAAGCTCTATCATGCAAAAAGGAAGCCATATGTGAACATGGTCCAGAAGCGCCATTGTGTCCTGTGGGCCAAGGCTCATTTAAAATGGACTATTTCAAAGTGGAATAGTGTTTTATGGTCAGACGAGTCCAAATTTGACATTCTTGTTGGAAATCACGGACGGCGTGTCCTCCGGGCTAAAGAGGAGGGAGACCTTCCAGCATGTTATCAGCGTTCAGTTCAAAAGCCAGCATCTCTGATGGTATGGGGGTGCATAAGTGCATATGGTATGGGCAGCTTGCATGTTTTGGAAGGCTCTGTGAATGCTGAAAGGTATATAAAGGTTTTAAAGCAACATATGCTTCCCTCCAAACATCGTCTATTTCAGGGAAGGCCTTGTTTTTTTCAGCAGGACAATGCAAAACCACATACTGCAGCTATAACAACAGCATGGCTTCGTCGTAGAAGAGTCCGGGTGCTAACCTGGCCTGCCTGCAGTCCAGATCTTTCACCTATAGAGAACATTTGGTGCATCATTAAACGAAAAATACGTCAAAGACAACCACAAACTCTTCAGCAGCTGGAAATCTATATAAGGCAAGAATGGGACCAAATTCCAACAGCAAAACTCCAGCAACTCATAGCCTCAATGCCCAGACATCTTAAAACTGTTTTGAAAAGAAAAGGAGATGCTACACCATGGTAAACATGTCCCGTCCCAACTATTTTGAGACCTGTAGCAGAAATCAAAATTGAAATGAGCTCATTTTGTGCATAAAATTGTAAACTTTCTCAGTTTAAACATTTGCTATGTTATCTATGTTCTATTGTGAATAAAATATTGGCTCATGTGATTTGAAAGTCTTTTAGTTTTCATTTTATTAAAATTTAAAAAACGTCCCAACTTTTCCGGAATTCGGGTTGTAAACTGATTGGGCTGTTTCCAGCCTGAATGGTGTGAAAAAGTATAGTGTCATGTTTGACATTTATGTTGCATTAGTTCTCACATGTCTTGTAACCAAATGTGACACAGCAATTTTGGATAAGAGAATGTAAATAAGATTTGAGTGATATGGCAGAGGGGAAGAATGTCAGTGTTTTCAGAACGATTTGAATACAGTGAATGAGTGCAATATTTTTGTACGATACTTATTTGCTTTTTTCTCTTTTTGATCTATATTATTTTTTCATATGTAAAAGAGCAGCGTGATTGTTTCATGGAGAAATAAATAAATTATTTTTCGGGATAACTTTTTTTTTTCCTCCAATGTAAATGTCACTAATTTAGACACTAGTTTTTGCTCTCTGAGTTCATCCTCAGTAATTTATGAGAGGCTTCTTTTTCACTGAAGGACAATCCCATGAGCACTTGTTCTACTGCTTCTCTAATAACTGCTGGCGACTAAACTCTCAACTTGTATTATTAAAGATGAATATGAATGATCTATCTTTATTATTGCCTTCAACTCCATGAAGACCTCCTTCTCTTCCTCTTTCTTTCTCCATCTATCTCTCACTGTTTCTTTCTTGGTCTCTCTATGCATGGTTTTCTCCCTGCTGCCTCTTCTCTTAATTTTCACCTGAGCACATAGTCGCTTTTTGCCTTTCAACACATCCTATAATGGTTTTATGCACAATTCCCTTTGGGAGTGGACAAGCAGTGTTTGTCTTTCCAAGTCAGGGGGAAAGAGGGATACAGCATATTGATTTATAAGTGACTAAGGGAGGGAGTAAAGCACCAGGAGGGACTGTGTCTGATTTGTTAGATAATTTTGAGGTTGTAAGTTTTTTAGGGATGGATCCTGCATGCTCACTGGAGTCACAGGAGGGTGTTTTCAATTACTCTTGTGAAATCATGTTTGTTGCCAAATCCACCATTTTGACCGATAAACAAACCAGACAGGAAAGTAGATTAACAAAGATGAAGTTGAACGTGAAAACATGGCGTGTATTGACGTCTTTCCGCGGTTTAAATAAAATACTTTGTATTGTTCATTCATGTTTATTTCATGCTTTAAACTTTTTTGAAAACAATTTCACTTTTGCCAACATCTGCTAATTTTCTTCTTTAAAAGAGACCAACCTTATGTTTATATTCCAAAGTGTTTATAAATTACAGCAATTTTAGTTTGGATAGTGCACTTTAATGCCTATTTAAAAAATGGGGGGGTGACAGTTTTGAAAACATGATTAGTTCATGTGCCGCTTGAACTAAGGCACTACAGTGATACATCATGATACAACACATTAAAGAGCCACAAAATGGTAATTATTGTTTTGAAATTCCTCATTTAAAGGATGGTGTCCAGAAGATCAATACACTAATCTACAAAAATAATAATAATAATAATGTAATATTTTAATTTAACATTGGCTGGCTGGATAGATGAATATATGGATAGATGGGTTAAATAATTTATTTACTGACTGATTGATATTGGGAGGATAAATGGATGGATCAACTGATTGATTTACAAAGTTGATGCTGATTGATTGATTGATTTAAAAACAGTTGTTTTTCTCCATATAGTTCATGGGGAGGGGGTATGGATGAATGGATGAAAGGATGGGTGAACTGACTCTTAATGTCAGGCATGCTGCAGGTATTTTTGGCTGATTGGTTGTTTGATAGGAGCATGAAAGAAATAAAGACATAGAATAATTACAGCCATATTCCATGACAAGCAAAGATGGGACCACTGTAGTGAATTTGCATCTTTTACTAAAAACCCATCATCAGTGTGTAAAATGACACCTCAGGGACCCACTTGTGCACCAAAACACAGCTTCAATCATGCCATCGTCTCTTTGAGAGCTTCTCTAAATCACGCGTCTCTATTAACCCACATTTGCCTCTTTGTTCTCATATACACAGACCTGCTGATTACAAGCACTATAAGATGGTTTTACTATGGGACGAGTGTGTATGATGGCATGATAGTCTAAAGGTGGTCATCAGGGTAAGCGTGTATATCAGTGGTTCTCAACCTTTTTTTTCACTGGGCCGCACTATGGTCCAAGTACAAGTCTAAAGGGCCGCACGCATATCATTTACATTTATGTCACCAATACAAACCAACCAGATTTATAATATTATAGCTTAAATATTATGATATCTAATCGATTAAATTAATTTAAATAAATAAATAATCCTACTAACCATTATTAAAGCACCTGATGCTGTCTGGAGCTGACCAATTTTCTGAAATTCTGCTCAAAAGGAGTAACTGCACAATGAAGTTGCAATTGTAATTTGCAGTCTGTAAGACGCGCAACACTGCAGAAAATGTGCATTCACAAATGTAGCCTATGTTGATCCAAATATGGAAAGCACTTTCAAATGAAATAATCTGAGGTTCTTTCCAGATGTCACGCAGAGACATCGATCAAATCGAAAGTTGATGCCAAAAGTCCAGCACTCTACTACCTTCACTGCGGATACTGTGACTATTCTTGTCTGTATGTGTTACGAACTAATGGCTGCTGATGACTCTTTTTATTGAATTCTGCCAAAGTGTACGCTTGTAAGTAATCGTTAAATGCGTAACATTAATTATGTGGGTACAGGTCTGCTCATGTCTGAAAATAACATATGAAAAACACAATAATTTTTCATAACAAAAACATCATAGCTTATATTCGTTTAGTACATTTTTAATTTAATGTAAAAACTAAAATGAATTTTAAAACATAGTGGGCCGCATTTGACTTCATGACAGGCCGCATACAGCCTGCAGGTTGACAACCACTGCTTTATAGAGTCTATAATGGAGCATGGAGCAATTTCTGAGACTTACATGTTTTGAAAGGTTGGTGCTCTTGGAATCGACATCATACCTGAAAAACAAAAGAGAAGGACATATTGAGAAGGGACACACAACCAGAATAGCCAGTTTTTCATTTGTATATACATCATTTTTGCATTTATTGCTTATATCATATCAAATTACCAGCTGGCCCCGAATGCCTTGATGAATGTAGTTTTAACTGTAGCTCCTGAAACGAACTGACTCATTCCACACTAGGGCTGGATGATTAATTGAAAAAGTAATCGAAACCGAAATTCAGAACCTCTAACCGACTTAATTTTCCCATGTCGGTTATTTCGTTTTTTTTAAATCCTAATACTTCCCCCTTAAAAGCATACTACCGCGTGTGTAGCCACATGACCTCCGCTCTCCAGTGGCAGAAAAGCAAAACACGGGAGCTGAACACCGGTTCAACACATAGTGATGGCGCGCGAGCGGTGAGCCTTGCATCTTCACTAAACTTTGTCAGTTGTATTTGTTTTATGGTTTGGCGATTAGACGATCGGATGTGTATTATTTCGAGCTCCCATGTTCGCGCAGCTGCATTGTGGCACGAACACTCATATAAACAGTAGCTGTGAAGATCGCGCACAAAGAGGAACGCAAAAACTATTTTTTCAGCGCTGTCCTGTGATTTATTACTAAAGTAGCTTAGAACTATGCTATTTACAACCCACAGCTTCACAATAATATAGAGACAGTATGACTAATTCACACACGCAATCACTCACTGGTACTGTGCTAATTTATCTTTATTTATCTCTTACACCGACCAATAATCTGTAAAAAATGTTACGAACATAGATAAAATAACTGCTGATAGTGAGCTATGATGTTAGATTGCGCTTTCAATAGGAAAAAATATCCCACCTTTAAGAGTCGATCTCAACCGTCTGGCTGAGGCCAGTCTAAAAAGACGTTCAAGACAGTTGACAGAAAGCTGCTGCATGTCGTCATGAAAGCGTATCATTTTCACGTGTTATTAAGCCTTGCCACTTGCCAATTTAACCATTCAAAAAACTTTAAAGCATTCAAACACAAGACGCGGAAAAGCTGAACTGAGCAGCTGGTTACTCGCGCGTGGTGCTCGGTGCGCACGTAGAGAGAGAGCCACGTCTCACAGACGGTAACACTGAACTGAGCTCTCCTTTGCGGAATTGGTAATGCAACCGTTTCACAGCACAGACTGAACACAATTAATCATTGCTGATTAATTGGCCAACAAAGTATTGACTGTTGTCTGAAGTTTTGTTTGATTCTAATCCATTACATATCTTTCTATCAAAGTTATCTGATATTATCAAGATTAATTTGTTCTGACAGTTTAAATCTTGAGTTCTTGTCATATTTTATTACCAATTTCTAAACTATAGCAAATAAACTGATAATGTGAGAAATGTTGAAGGTGTCTGAATAAATTTTGGTTTGACTGTATGTTTAATTTTTACAGTGCTATTTTACATGCTATTATTCAGGTTTCTGTACCTGGACACTTACAAACTTGAAAAAAACTTAAACACTGTGTAAATAGCACAAACAAATAAACAGAACGAACATACAAATTAAACACTTTCAAACAGGGCCCACTGGTACAACCTGCACCGGGGCCCGCTAAAACCAGCTACGGCCCAGTTTACAGTACCAGCCTTGTCAGTGAACTATGAGGGCAAAAAAAAAAAACAGAAACAAAATAATCGTTCATTAATCGTAATCGAAGTAAAATGTTCAATTAAACTAGGTTTTGATTTTAGTCCATAATCGTCCAGCCCTATTCCACACATAGCTTGCTTTAGAGTTTCTGTTTAGAATTTATACATGTAGGAAAGTGGCTATTTGTTTTTTGTTTTTGCACTGACCAATGCATTCTGGGATTGCTGCCTCCTTTTTGAAAATGCTGTGTTTGTAGCCATCTCACAGGGGTGATTATCCTTCTTTTTAAAAATATTTCTATGCAAAGGACTGCAATGTCACACAGCAACAGATTTGAAATGATTTAGTCTGATATTTATGCATGATTTACCATTTTTTTTTTTAAATGGGAGTTCTAATCTCTTTGTCATAACTGGGGCAGCCAAATCATATATAAACCCAGCTGTGTGATAAGCATAATAACTAACTTTCCTTTTCAAATTTGACAAATTTCAAAACCAATTCTTGATATTCCCTTTCATATAACCTGCACTGGGTTATATGTGTCTGGGCATTTTAAATGTATGAATGAGGGACCGTGATGTTCTATTCAGCTATACGTCTTCACATTCATAAATACTGCATGACCCTAGAGTGGAACAAAAACATACATTGACACTGACTTTACACTGGCGCGCACACACACATACACACACACATACACACACACACACACACACACACACACACACACACACACACACACACACACACACACACACACACACACACACACACACACACACACACACACACACACACACACACAAAAACAAGCCTGCTTTCAAACTCAAATACAAAGAAGTGCACACAACCAGACCTGATGAAATTGAGATTTGCTCTTTCTCTAGGGAACAAGTTTACACTCTTGGGGGAGCTACTGGAAAGTGGGAAACTCATCAGGAATGAGGGGTTTTGGCAGAGTGGTAAACTTGTTGACTTTAATGAAGTACCAGCATTTTGAGCAAATTTAATTTAGTTTTTGCTTTAATTTATTTAGCTGTGTCTCTGTACAAAACATTTGATCAAAATGGACCAACGTAAAAAAAAAAAAATTGAAATATATATATACATGCAAAATGTAATAAATCTTAAATGGCTTGTTGGTGAGGAAAAGACAAACTAATAAGATATAAACTAATAAGACACATACCACACAACAACTTACAAAGCATTTTTAGCGCACTCTGAAAAACACTAAGCGCAGGAGCATTGGAGCTGCAACAGAAAAGGCCTGATCACTTTTGCATTTCAAGCAAAACACAAGGTGTAATTGATCAATTGAACACAGATACCTATTAGATTGATACAGACTGATTAAATAAATAAATGCAAAACTTTAAAGACATAATAGCAATACTTTTTAAAGAATTCTGTACCGTACAGGTACCAGTGAAGATTGAAAAGCACAGGAATAATGTGCTCTTTTATCTTCAAGACAGTTCTGGACCCAGAAATAATTATCTGGAGTGACATCTGGACTTAAAGTGAAGCACTTAAGGACATGGTTCTTTCGCATGTTTCAGTATGTTTGAGGTAATTGTCCTGTGGGCAGATGAACTGAACTCTAAGCCCCATCCTCTTGCATACATGCATTAGGTCTTTGTCTCAGGAGATTCCTGTATTTAGCACTATGTATTTTTTCCTTCTTTCCTGGAGTTTTCCCTAGACCCTGCCACAGAGGTCCATCCCCAAAGTGTGAAGCTGCCACCATCCTTGTTCACTCAAGCGTAATATTCTTCTCAGTTTGATATACTGTGTTAGGTATAAGCCAAACTGAGGCCTGAAAGCTCTTCAAATAATAAATACACTTTTATCTCAGAATCTTCTCCGTAAATAAGTCTCTCATAAGCCTTTGGGCAATGTGTAGTGCCAAAAATATGTTAAGCACAAGCAGCAGATGTTTAAGGTGCCTTGTTTTCCTCAGTCTTGTTTTTATTTGTATCAAATTAAATCTGGTTTATACCTTGACCTTAAGTACATCTTAAGTTCTATTGGTCTATATTGTATTGATTCTTCATTCTAGACATACAGTTCGGGTGGATGTCCAGTTTTTCACATCATGTTCTCAAAATTAAATCTCTCTATATCTATAGATATATCTCAGATTATTGCCATGATTTCATTATTCATTTATTTACACTTGGTTTGATCTTCAGAATTCTGAGTACTTTACTTGCATGGTCTATTGTATTCTTGGAAATGGATGGAAATGCTTCCAGACTGAGGTCCAGTTGTTCATACAAATGGAGTCAAATCAAGCAGTTATGTAACTCAGAGAAGAATTATTTTATACCCAATCAACTAAGTTTGTTAAAGTAAAGTGATGAATGGTTATTATGTTATGTTCTTTTCTCAAATTAGTGCATGATTTTATATCATTTATTTACTCACCATAATTGAATCACTCACTAACTGTGCTTGGAAATTTCCATCTCAGACTGTCCAAACTGACATTAAAAGGGCTCCTTGTTCCCAGAAATCAAGTGCAAAAGTCAGTTAGGAAACTGCAAATAAAAATCATGTCTTTTTCTCCCAAATGGGAAATGGTTTGCCACACTGACTAACAGATCCATGTTTAGTTTGAAATTTAAGTACAAATTTACTTTTGTTATAACTGAAAATAGTTTTAAGATTTTGTTGACCGATCCAACACTAGATTCAATATTAGATATAACACAACTAATTAATTCTGCTTTAAGGACAACACAAACAACCACTCTTGCTCTCCTACCCTGAGAAACAAGTGCCAGAAAACACATGATGTGTGCATATGTAGAGACGCTCGACATAGCCATCACAGCGTATTGTAACGGGGTCTACTCAACAGACCCTGAAGGCAACGACACACACAGCTTCCCATTTACACACTCTGACTAAACCACATTATGCTTCTCGCTCCCATTACTATTTATAGCAACACATGCTGATGCTGATGGGAATCTGTCATTCTAACGCACACAAACACGCAGGCAGAATTCAAATGAGCAGCACTGAAACATAACACATTTATCATAAACTGCATTGCTAATGCTAGCATTTGCTCAGATTAAGTGAGATCAAAATACAGAGCTACAGGTTGGCTGCTTTGTGGCATTGTCTATGGGGGGGGGGATTATATTAGCCTGATAAAAGAAATTAAGCGGTGCTGCCTGTAGAGAACTTGTTTTGATGTTTTGATGCTAAAGTGTAGTGATGGTTTTCAGGTTGTTGCTAAGTGGTTACTAGGCTGTTCTGAATTATTTTTAACTTGTTGCTTTGCCGATGGTTTCTTGGGTATTGCTAATTGGGTATTCCTTTCTCATAGGATTGTTACAAGCTCTTGGTGCAAAACTTTTTTAAATTAAAACAAATACAGTTTTGTGGCCCTGTAATATGTCGTGGCCCTATAGCCGATGCCGATGTTTAGAGGTCAGGGTCAGCCGATGGCCGACATGTGCTGCCGATTTTTAGGGCTGATATCTTGAAGTTTTCCCCTTCATTTGAACGCTAAAATGTCACACTAATTATAAGTGGATGCACAACATTTCTAAACTTATCATCATTTATTGAGCACTGACATCTCTCGAATCGGTATTAAAATAAAAAATGTATCCAAAGTTAACCAAACAAATCAATAAACTGACCAAGTATTAAAGAGTAACTAGACCCTAAACCAACTTTTTTTAGTTAATGATCTGTAAGAATGGGGCTTTATTAGTGCTGTGCATTGATTTAAACTTTTTTGACATTTGAGTATAAAGTGTTTTAATTATACAATATATGGTGTAAAAACGTGTGAGTGCTGCCCTCTTCAGGTTGAACGGTGGCTACTGCAGTTGATTTTTCCTATTGGATGTTGAGGTGGCAGGTGACGTAAGCGGTGGCAGGTGACGTAAGCAGTTTCCAGCTCACCACGCCCCTCTGTACGAGTTACCGTGCCCTTGGCAGGGTAAAACAATCAAAATCACTGTAGTGAGTCAGGAGCTGGAATTGTGAGTATTGGTAATGACCAGGATAGACTAATATAGCATCTATTTAGCATAGCAATTATATAGTTATTTAGATCTTCAAGTTAGCGTAGATTTATCTGTATTTAGTACAGTGGTCAGGATGGTGTGTGTAGTGTTGCTGGTTGCGACAGCACTGCTGGACTGCATAGTTTACCAGCAGACTTTAAAATCAAGCAGTGGTTGCATGCATTTGGCCTGGAAGACCTCAAGTTCCCGCCTAGAGCTCGAGTGTGCAAACTGCAATTTACACGGGATTGCTTCTCCAAAGCAATGGAGGTGGGAATGGGCTTCTCCACACAGCTCGCGCTGAAAAGCGACGCGGTGCGGGAGTTAAGACCGCAGTTTGAGCCAGCGGCTCGAATTGATATGAACAGACACCTCGACACCATCGACTTCAGGTAAAAGTGGGGGAGTGGGGTCCTCTACTTCAAATGATCGCTCTGTTGCAAAGCTACTTGCGTCATTACAGTCACTCTCCATTTTAGCGTCTCTGACAGCAGCTGTCAATCAATCCGTCACTGCGAGTCTCAGGATCACGCCGCACTCGCTCAGCCCCGCCCTAGGTTCGTCCCCTCTATCTCCGCTGTGATGTGCCCACTTTTCAGCATTTTTCAAGTCAGGCTCTGAGCAGGGGTTTAGTTACACTTTAAATATATAAAACAGGTAATATATATAAGTTTTAGAGCATTTATCAAGCAGAATTTTTCATGTTTGTTGGAACATAAATGTAAACTTAAATATACATTTAAATAAAAGAAATACAATTTTATAAATAAAAATCAATTAAACTGAAAATAAAAAAAATAAAATATATACAAAATAAATAATAGTAGTGTTGCAAACACACTAGCAACCAGCAACATTTGTGTTTAGTATAAATGACACAGAACATCTAAAGCGCATTATAATTTCAAATTTACATTGCGGTCTGTTCATTATTAAAATAAAGTACAGACAACCAAACATATACAAGGTTACACTGATCAGTTTAAATAGACCGTAGTATACCGGTCCAGAAGGAAGATTTTGCTCATGTGAAGAGGACAATCTTTTCCGTCTAATTTACATAAAATGAAAAAAAAAATGTTATAGTTTAACATTCAGATTCATTGCGAATATGGAAACATTTGGATATGTGCAGAACGAGACGTGAGCAATAACCTACAAATACATCCAAACACGCGCTCGCTCGTCCTCGTATGCAAGCACTCATGCACTGTCATGATCTAATGCACAAATCACAAATGCCAGATTTTTTTAAAACAAATAGGCCTAGCGGAATGCAAAAATTCAAAATCGAACATTTTGCAGAACAGAATCAAATAAAGTACTGGTCATAATACTTGCATAAAATGTTTGATGTGAAAAAAGCGGTTCACTGACTGCGCAGCACAGCCACAAGCACAACAGTTACGTTTGGGATCATTTTATTTTTAATATTATAGTGTCATTTAAAAACATTGCAATTGCGTTTTAAAATACAACAACGAGCACCACAAAACCATTTAAAGAGGTGCATTCAGCGGTCTCCTTGACGGGAAACAGTCATCAAAGTAAAATGATCTCAAACGTATGGCACGCTCTCTTCATTTTATCAAATGATCATAATCACATCTATTCATTTTACAGTCCTGCTACTAGCATTTTATTCAGACTAAAACCCCTTTTAATTTGTGTGAGAAAGCTTTTTTTCCAAGAGGAAATAATAATAATACCGCTGCAGATGCATTTTGCAGCATTAAGGTTATTAGTTGATCGTTAATTTAAACAATGATCGATCATGGAAATTATTGAATATTGACATCTCTAAATGCAAATGAGTTGGATGGAAACCTGGCTATTGTCTGCATCAAACCATGCTTTCGAACAAATGTCATTCATGGTTCTGGGCAGCTCCAGGACAGCTGTCTCTCCAAGCACGGTGCTGTCTGTGAGCGGGCGGAGTAACGGAGCCCTCAATCACGCTGCAGTGTTTGTGAGAGCTGCCAACTTCTCCACCTCATTTACAGAGTGAAATTCTCTGACTACCTTTATCTCCCAGGACTGTTGTTGAATCTTCCAAGTTTTGGCTTGGGGTCCTTTACATGCGGCAGCTGCACTTTCCACCGCACCAATAACACGGGGCTGCCCGCCGATGTGCCTGACTTTAAATCGGCACTACTAAACATGGATATCGCCCAGTGCCGATATATTTAAAAATGACAAATATCGGCCCGATATATCGGCCGACCAATATATATCGGTCGACCTCTAATATGAACCGATCATCCCTTCCTTTTTACTAGTTATAGTACAAAATAAACATGAATGAACATCAGAAGGTATCTTGTTCAAAATGTGGAAAGATCTCAATACACACAAATTTTTCAAGTTAAATTCCACCAATGTTAATCTACCCCCCTGTCTGGTTTGTTTGTCGAACAAAAATGGCAGATTTTGCATTATGATTTTTCAGTTCAATCAAACTCCCTGTGAAGGGTCAATTGCTATGGTGTAAATAGGTCAGTGATGGACTGATGGATTCAGTCCTAGTGATCCCTAGTTCCATAGCTGATCTAACACTATTCCACTTAGCTTTTAGACACACAGTCACAAATCCTGCCTAAACACTTCCCGAAGGGAATCCTCACTGCCATTTTTGAAGTGTGTTCTGTGAAGTGATCAAAGAATGTTTATATAGACAAACCTTCAACCTTTTGTGAGTCTATTTCATACAGTATGTACACTTCATCCCGCTTCATATACCATAATGGAACACGATTGTAATTTCATCACAGATTGCATTTAATTTACCTCTACCCCAACTGACAAAATGTTAATAATAGATCAACACCATAGCAGATTTCAAGTGATCAAGAACTCATGACATTCGAATTCAGCCCATTGTAAGGTTCTGCCAGTAGTGGGAACTTGTGCAATTCAATCACACTATATTTTGCACTTTCACACTGCCAGTGATTACCCGGGATATGTGCGTGCTTTCACACACAACCCGTAAAGGTCCCGTAATGACACGTGACATCACGTTTTCACTGAAGCTGGTGAACGATCTCGGCGTCAGCGCAGAAAGTGAGGAACTAATTGATCTCTGCTTCATTACTGTTTGCACATATTTTTTTGTTGCGAACGTTGATCTTCCTTCAAAACAGCCAGTAAAAGAGTCGCGCAAAAATGTGCATCATCACCACGACACGGCATTAGATCTGGCTTTTGTTCACACAGCGCTCGTCCCGGGATTGAACCCGGCAATGTTACTCAGTCCCCGACCTGGATTCAATGCCAGAATCCACCCTGGGACGTGTTTGCTTTCACACAGAAGGCGACCCGGCAATGTTCCGGCAATTTGCCGGGTCCAACGTGCAGTGTGAAAGGGGCTAGTGACATACATCTAATGCTGCGTTTCCACCGAAATTACCCGGAACATTTGTACCGGGAACTTTTTTCAACCGGAACTATTTTCCCCCCAGACCTGTTGCTTGCTGCGTTTTCACCGTGGTGTAAAGTACCGGGAAGATTAGGCAAATAGACTGGTGACATAGGTCTGCGCGCGTTTCTCAATACAAAGTACACTGATTTTGGACGTGCATCCTCGGTAGTTCAGACTTTGTGCATTCGACTCGGGAGTGTGATGTCCGCGACGACGCAAATTCGGTAAATCTGCAAAAAGCAGCGTACTTGATAACTTCAGTCAGCTGACCATGGCTACTGCAATTTTCCTCACTGTATATTTACAATAAAACGAAATAGGATATCAAACACCTCTGCCTCCTTTCGTTTTCATTTAAACATAATAACAGCTGCATCAAAAGGTCTAGCCGAGGTGAGGCTGCTCTCGGTGGATACATGAGGATTGAGCTCTCGCTGATCGCGTGGAGCTCACCGTCTCCGAGATCGGCAAAACACATTTTTAAATAGGCGCTGTCTTTATAAATAAACCACAGATTTGAGTTTTAAACAACTACATTCTCGCCTGAAATACTTTCAAAATTACATTCCATAACACAATAACAGTAACATTTTGAAAATGATCCGAATAAATGGTGGTTGAACTCAACCAATTCTGCGTGAACTCAATCAATCAGGATGTTTAGTGTCCAAGTCCCGCCCCCGAAAGTTCCGTAACTTTGAAAAAGTACCACCTCGCCAGCAGGGACTTTCTGAGGGGCATTTTTTTACCTGGAACTTTATTTAGTTCCTGGTTCCTGCGGTGGAAACACACCAAGTACCAGCCCAAAGTCCCTAGTTCCTGGGTAAAGTTCCTACGGTGGAAACGCGGCATAAGTCAACATTATGGAGAGATATTAGCAAGCGAAGTGCATAAAAAACTAAATGGAACACAACCATGTTAGATTTTTCAGGTGTGTTTGATGGGATATAGGTAAACTCTGCAGGACTATGACCCTCCAGGACCGGAGTTGCTCATCCCTGTTCTAGATGGAAGATAATGTTCTGGATGGCTGCTAGAGAGTTCTTGATGATACTAAGGTAGGGTTCCTCAAATCTTGCCCTTGAGGGCCATTGCCCTGCAGACCCTTATCAAACACACCTGAGAAAGCTAATAAAGGTCTTAAGGATCACTAGGAAATCACAGGATGGTAAGCTTCATCCGGGTTTGAGCTAGACTCTAGACTGGATTTGAGGAACCCTGTTCTAAGGCATTGCTGTGCAGTTGCTAGCGAGTGCTGGGTGGAAGCTGAAGCATTACCAGATGGTTACTATGGTTTTAGGGGTCTTTGCTAAGGTGTTTCTAGATGGTTAAAGATCAGGGGACAGGGGAATTTTGCTCCTGGAGGGCCACAGTCTTGCAGAGTTCAGCTCCAATCCCAATTAAACAAACCTGACCTCGGTCCAATGTGTCATTTGAAGGACAGTGCTTTTTACAGTATAGTGTTCCCGTCACTATACTGGGGTGTTAGGACCCACACAGACCACAGGGTGAGCACCCCCTGCTGGCCTCACTAACACCTCTTCCAACAGCAACCTAGTTTTCCCAGGAGGTCTCCCATCCAGGTACTGACCAGGCTCAACCCTGCTTAGCATCAGAAGGCAACCAGTCTTTGGCTACAGGGTGATATGACTGCTGACAATCTTAAATGAACCTAGCAGCAGTCATGTGGTACAGCTGTCACTGGTCTAAGTCGTAACTCTCAGAAAATTCAGAGTTTACAAGGTGTAATTACGAGTTCTGAAGCATGTGAGGGCTACGGCATTGATAGTGTTGCCATAGAAAAACATAATTCAGCTCCAAGTAGAATGGAATGTGTTGCGATCTTAGAATTATGGTAATTACGACATGGTGTGAACACAGCTTAAGCATATCAGAAACTTGCTGAGGCAAGTCGGAGCTAAACTCTGCAGGACAGTGGCCATCCAGGGGTAGGATTGGTAATGGACATTAGTAATGGTGATGCTTGCACAGGAAAGCTTGCAATGAAAAGTAGTAACAGACAGAGGTTGTTTTCATAATCAGTGATGGGAGACTTTGAGCTGGGCTTTAATTAGATTATGGTCTTATGAGGGGAGTTCACACTTGTCTGTTTCTCATTACGAAAGAAGAACAACATCATTAAAGCACAGACAACATGAATCATTCTCTTCTGCCCTGTCACAGTGCAACGAAGAGATAAAGACATAATGAGAGAGAAAACAAGATAAGAGGACAAGAAAAGCAACAAATATTGAACGATGCAAATATACCTGAAATATATCTAGGGTTACATATAGAACAACCTCATATATATCCATTTATTGTCTCTGTGCCTTTTCCATTAGTTTGTAGGGCTCAGTCCCCCTTGTTGTTATGGTGACGTGCCATGTCATCCTCATCAGCGGTGCTTTGGTTTCACTATCGTCTTGGAGGCACTGCCCACACGACCTTGTGACCCATCTCATGTCTGCCGCAGATTTACAGACCCAGTATGACAGGCTGTCAAGCGGGGACACCGATCCACAGAGACAACGCACAAACTTCTGCCTACAGACATACACACTCATGCTGAAGACTAGAGACAAAAATTCCTCACACACATTTGGGCCAACAGATATAGAACGACTCATATATGTTCTAAATATACACCCATAAATTCCTAAATATACATACACAAACACATTTAGACTGACACAAAATAATAATAAATATTAGCACACACGCACATTCACAAATGAACAAGCATCTGAATGAATATAACATTTGTTGCAAAGATTCAAGATTTGGACACACATCAATATTTTTATCTGATAATTTTTTTTTCATCTGATCAATTTTTTATCGTACTTTGGGATGCAGCAATGCAGATTTAAAACTATTAAAAAAATGTGCATTAAAAATGTTAATTGAAATGAAGCTAAACAACATATGAAATGTGCATAAAGTTAGAAAGATGCCTGGCAAATAACTAAAATAAAATAAGTTGAAGTACTAAAACTACAATAATAAAAAAATTCAACTACAAGTAAAATGAAAATATACTGAAAATATAAAAATTAAAGCTCATTTAAAATATTAATAAATACTATGACAGTATATAGAGAATACTAAAACAACACTGATGCATAACACTAAACAATAATTATTTTCATGTTATGGTCAAAAAAATGATAGATGGCTTCTATAATTGTTAGTGCTGGGAAATGATTCAAATTTTAATCGTTATTAATCGCATTATTGTCTGCTATTAATCACACAATTGTCTGCAATTAATCACATTGTTATGCACAAAATTCAGTAGTGCATTGCCCACTTTTTCATTTAAGAGTACTGCAATATGAACAAAAGTGCAATAACATTTTGTTTGCAAACACTTTAAACAAATAAGGTGCTTTTTTACCGCAGTATTCCTTTTACCTAGCCTAGTAGCAGTTAAAATATTTATTGTAAATCTGAACTTAAACATTAATGTCATCAAATTAAATATAAAACCAAAGCTATTTGTCACTGCCAGGGCATTAACGTTTTTATAGAAAATATTTTATAGTTTGTTATAGAAAAAACAAGTTGTGCTCAGAGTCCAGAACTCCAATCATAACATTATATAACAGGCACCTTCCTATTAGAGACCTGCACGATCGCGGGACCCATCACAGCAAAGTGTGGGGCGGGACAACAAAAAAATATTTGTCGTAGGGCTGGGATAAACGATTATTTTTTAAACGATTAATCTAGCGATTATTTTTTCGGTGCATCGATTAATCTAACAATTAATTTTTCCAGGCCGATTCGATTTCTATTATCTCCCTATTAATTGACTACTAACAATTTATACATGTTGATTTACATATCTGAATGAAAAAAACATCAATTCTTTAACATTGCAATATATGTTTATTGCTTTATTATGTTTATTACAAAATAAAAGACTAAGAATGCATTACTTTGCACTTGTATAGACATAGCATTCAATAAAACCTTGAAGCCTTGAAAACACATAGCTTACTGAAACAAGCTTACTGAACACATAGGGCCTAGCTTACTGAAAAAAGTTCTTCTTTCAGATGAAAATAACAACAACTTGATGTCTAGCATTCAATAAAAAAGTTCACCCAAAATACTTGTTTAGAGCAATTGAAAGAATACAGTAACCAATGTAAACTTGAGGGCTTTAAGCTAATACAGAGAGTGCTTTTCCAAAAAATAAAAAATAAAAATTAACAGTGGGAGCCAGCAGCCTGTCATGTAGAAAAAAAAATCTCCGAATGCTCCACGTGAAACTTTGGCGTTCCGCCCTTTTTCTATCGTGTCTAATGATTTTGGTTAATATGCACGAGGGAGGGAGAGAGAGAGAGAGAGAGAGAGAGAGAGAGAGAGAGAGACAGCGCTCGTGTAGTTTGAAGACTGTGAGTGCGCGAGCGCGCGTGAAACTTGGGTGTTTCGCCCTTTTTCTATAGTGTTTAATGATTTTGATTAATATGCACGAGGGAGAGAGAGAGCAAGAAGCGCTCGTGTTGTTTGAAGACTGTGAGTGCGCGCGCACAGCCGGGGCTCACTCTCGTACGCGCCCTGTCAGGCGCAGCACAGTCATTCTATTCTACATCACTCACCAATCAAATAAGGCTTTAACAGCCGCCAAAAAAAAAGATCAATGCCGAAAAACCCCTGGATTGGTTATATAACGTTGGATAGAATGTTTATCCGGCCATAGCGTATATTCAGCGCACATAAGGTAAACGTTTTGCAAACGTTTTTTTAGAGAAATAAAAACAGGTCGACGAATCGATGCACATATTTTGCGTCGACGTATATTTTGTCCTAATTTGTCATCAGGATTAATTTTGGAACTGGGTTAAGACTACCTTAAGAAGTGTTATTAAATTTAAAATGTTCATGTTTTGAAGATAACCTGTCACCTACAATTAATGCTGCAAGTGAATTTTCGCATTAAAAATGATAATGTATATTTTTAAAAATCAATACAAGCATGCACAATGTTAAATATCAAATACTAAATGATACTTAAATATATATTATAAAGTTGAATATCAACCGATAACTAAGATGGTACCATTGTGCATTAAATAGTCCCTTGGAAAGTTGACCCTAAATACTAAACACAATAGAATGTCAGTTTTTCCTGTAACTACACTGTAAGGGCAAGAGACCCTGACCTGTGTCCATAGAGCAGGGCTATTCAAATCTTGCCCTGGAGAACCAGTGCAATGCAGAGTTTAGCTCCAACCCTGATCAAACCCACCTACCTGTGCTTTTCTAATGATCCCAAAGACATTGATTAACAGGCTCAGGTGTGTTTGAATAGCCCTGCCATAGAGTGTTGCCCACACAATATGTGTGATTCGTGAGAAGTGGTTTTGGTTGTGACACCTGCTTATAAAAGCACACAAAACATAGGGTGACAGTTATATTATGGCTGGGTTTACAGTAGCTGACACATCTGTTGTTGAAGCGTGACTCCAGTGTTTGATGTACAAAGAAGTTGTGCCTATTAATAACCTTACTATTCAAGTTCTTAGCAAAGTTGCTTTCATATTTACACCAATAAGGATGACGTTTTAATGTGGATTAAATAAATATTTATGTCACCCAATAATCAATTTGCACCAAACTTTCTTTAAAAACTTGTTTAAAACTAATTAGTGCATTGAAGGTGTGGGCTGCTGAAAACAGTTAAAAAAAATCTTAAACAGCTGAAACTTGTAAATACACAAAAAAATGAAGCAAATGAGCAAACCTCAGTTTTAGTCCATGTACTTAACCACAATTTATTCTTAATCTTGAATATATGTTATTTACTGTATATTTAATTGCATAACACATACCACCTTCACAAATTGTATACAAACTGCCAAAAATAGTGCATATAAAAAAAGACAAATTCCAATATTTAAACAATAAAACCAGAATAAACTACACACCAGTAACAACATCTTTAGCTCAGACAGTAGTACATGGAGCTAGCGACTTCACAGGCATGGGTTTGATTCCCAGGCAATGTATGTACTTGTAGTGTTCTTCACATCTTAAAAGTATATATTTTGTAAAAAACGTAATTGTCGATAACATATTAATTAAATAAAAGCACTTGTGTATACTTAGAATAAGTACACTTCTGAACAGTGTCAAAATGTCAAATTAGGTTTACTTTAAATTAAATTTACGTAATGAATTCATTATGTATTAAAGTCTACTGTTTTCATAATACACTTTTTTTTAAGTACTCTAAAATGTACTTCTTTTTTTACAAGGGCTAATAAAATGTATAATATGAATGGACAAACGCATCTGCCGAATGAATGTAAACAACTAATCAACAAACTGTTTCTGCATAACCTTTACACTTTCACTCTTTTCTTATTCAAACATAGGCACAGTGAAAAACTAATATATGTCATTCCGGGATATCAAGAACAAGAAGTCTTTTTTTTTATTAATCAGTACAGTTTCTAATACATAAAAGAGTCAAAACTCCGTGGAACCCCGAGCAGTTACAGTGTAAATGTGGTGAAACTGAAAGCTTGTGTAAATGTAGCTGAAGGTAAAGGAATATCTATTGGTACTCACAGATCAAACTTTAAGTTCTGTCTTTCTTCAAAGAAGTAGTCCAATATAAATTTCCGCACAAAATCCGGGTTCAAAGTGTTATCAATAACCTCCGTCCGCCCAAACTGAAAGAACAAAAGAAGGTCAGCTGAAATTATTTGCATCAACATTTTACCACCAAACTAAAAATCCAGAGACGAAAACACCATAAAATGTATAACAGTTGTCTGTTCAAGATATTTCTTAACAACAGTTTTTTTCAAAAAAAAAATAAATAAAATAATAATAATAATACAAATTCCAGGGTTTTCTCAGTCTTAGAAAGAATGAATATATATATATCTATATTAATTTTAAAAGTATGATTTCTAAATCTGGAAAAGCCATGTAAAGTAGAAAAAAAAATGAAACGTCATTTTATAACGAATGCAAATTTTAAATATATCTAAATATATTTAAATATATCTTTATATATCATAAATCTAAATTTGATGAGTCCGTTTTTATGTTCTAAGTGTGAATACAAGTCCCTCTTTACTGTGTACAACTCCCACATTCCTGCTACCTTCAACATCTTTAATATGGAGGTCAAAGAGGCGTATGACAGTGTTGAGAGGAGCGTTGAAGCCTTGATGCGATGTGAAGGGGACTTAACGTTTTAATGAGCCGACTTGAAAAGCTTGATACGAGCGTGGGTGAGAAAGTTATTACATTCCCTGTGTGGCTTATCATATTTCACCAGCTAGTGATTGAAGTTATTAAATACATGGCCCTCTTAATGGTGCTTTAGAGAGCATGATATTTCCTCTGATTAGCTCGGAAGGCAAAAATATGAACAACTGATAGAGACAGAAAAAAATAAGAGCGACAAAAATAATTGACATTACTATTCTGAGAATATTCCAAGCCCAAATTTACATGTATGAATATTTATGAGACCAAGGGTCTGCCAGGCCCTTCAAGGGGTCGACACGCCTGGGCCAGATTGTTCCGCTTACCTCTCGCCACTCTTTGTTGCCAATGCCTTGGGTGTACAGCACACAGACTGTGGAGAGCAAAGAGAAAGAGAGCCTGTGTTACACAAAGGTGGAGAAATCTTGTTTTTTTTTAAATGCCAGAAGACCTGTGACACTCTTAACTCGACAGTGTTTGGAGAGAAACAGCTTAGAACCAGAGCAGTGGAATGCGATGAGATAAAAATCTCACTGGATGAGTTACAAAGCTGTTGTAAACCAGCCAGTATCCGAACCTCTATTCATTTCGGTCACAAAAACAGATATTTCTGAATAACGTGAGGGTGAGTAAATGATGACTGAATTTTCATTTATGGGTGAACTATTCCTATTAATATGGCAATATCTTGGTGTGCCAACTAACCGATGATAGATGGATAGATAAATCAATTAATTTACACACATATATAACATTTTTTATACCCTTAATATTTTCTTTCTTCCAATAAACACTAAAGGAGTTATTTGGCTGAATGATCATGATGTTCTTTTCCATTCAATGAAAGTAGATGGTGGCCAGGGGTTGTCAAACTCCAAAAGGCTCAAAACAATAGTTATAAAACATCATACAAATAATCTGTATGAACAGAATTCAAATCTTGCATTTTTTAATTCAAGTTTCAAATCTTCCAACGGATTGAGATTAATTTATGTGAGGGAAAAATTTAAAGTTGCAATTCATTGAAAATAGGAAAATTAGACTTTCTGCTTTAAATAGGAAAAATACACACAAAAAAATCATTTTAGGTGAACTTTCTCTGTAATTTATGCCATTTCCAATATTGCCTTTCATGCAGTGTGTAAAGTAGCTGTATGTGAAGTGCACGATAAATAAAGTTACTGTCTCCCAAAATAAAAAAAAATCGCCCTATTACAGCTGAAACGAGTCATTACTTATTCAAATCAGTGACGACTACACGTCACAGGCTCACACATTTGCATAATGCGCACCTATGTTCTATGTTGGCCGGCCGCAAACAACCTGACCCCACCCACAAACACATCATTCTACTGACAAATGCTTCTCTAATCTTGGGGAGTTCAACGCATGATTCACAAAACGCTAGCTGTTTTCAAAATCACAACCTGTAAGTATGATAGATAATAGATATTTTCTATAGAGCATTCAAAATACATACAGAACTACTGAAATAGGCATATCGTTTCTGAAACGCGCTGTATGCCATAGACCAGTCAGTACAGACTAGGCCATCTGATCTGACCAATCAGAGGAGAGCAGGCTCACAGAAAGGAGGTGTTTAGAGAGACTGAATCTTTGAACTGCTTTGAACGAATCGTTTGAGAAAGTATTTTTTGACCTTGCATGCATTTAATCCCATTGTAAGACACTCCCTAAACAATATTAAGAACCATAAAAATGGTATAATATGGGCACTTTAAAAGACACTATAAATTAGGATGGTGCCAATATAATGTTAATATATCATGATCCTTATTCTCATGATATTGCATTGCTAGTTAAGATGTTTGTTTCAACTTTTTTATTATTTATTTATTCATGTGTGCGTAATTCTTACAGTTAAAAAAATTATATGGCACTAACTGATAATAGTGTGAATTATTCATACAGGAAAACTTCTCACGCAGACACATTTCTTGACCTTGTTCTTATGTTAATGAATTTGAAGTATTCTAAATCATTGACCGCATGCTTCAGGCACAAGCACTTCGGAGCTCAAGCTTTAATGCACCCTTTCCTACTCTTTTGGTGTGTGTGTAAAGGGCTACATAATGACTAGGGTTGGGAATCATTAGAAATTTTCCGGTTCCACCAAACGGTTCCAATTCAGATTCCGGTTCCATTAAAATCATTAAACAACTATTAAAAAAATAATGGCAAGGAAAAATGCACAATACTCAACTACTCAATGCTGTTTATTACTTACTGTCAACATAATTTAAAGGTTGGCAATGTCAAAATTCAACATATATTACATTATACACATTTTCAGGTTCCGATTCTGGCTCCATTTAAATTGAATATTTTTATGTTTTTTACTATTTTAACTTCATTGAATGTAGTGTTGCTGGAAGGTAGTAAGTAATGTTGAGTAATGCTAGTCCATCAATCAGCATGGGCTTCAAAGTTTATGTTTTTTACATGATCAATAACATTTTGCTCTAAGTTCATAACAATAAAAGTCTATTTATTTAGTGGTCCAAGCTGAAGTCAGTATGTATATTAATGACAATATGGGACAAATACAGGGCCCTAGCTGGGGTTTGCAGGTTGTACCTATGGGCCCTGTTTGAAATTGTGTAAATAGCACAAATAAACAAATGTAACAAAGTGAAACATTTTTTAAGGTTGTAGGTGTCCAGGTACAGAAACTGAATAATCAAATATAAATAGCATTGCATAGTCTTCAGTGTATAAATTAAACATTATTTAAGATTAATTCTTGTTAAAACTACAAAGTAATTCAGTAAAGAGCGTAAATGATTTTCTCCAATTTAATTTACTGGATTAACATTAAGGACACTGACAGCAGCTAATAAATTAAATTAAATTTAAGAGATAATACATCCAATAAGATACACATCAGACTTTTTTCTCAACTGTTTACTTTAATTAAGACATAACCGGCCATTTTTGAGAGGATACGCGCAAAGACGAGTTTGTGTATGAGTTTCAAGAGCAAGAAGAGACCAAACTCAATTCAGTGTTCAAGGACTGTGAGACGCATATATTTTGGGTGTTTGTATGTTTAAACTGGTAAGGTGTATTTGTTCGTTCAGGCATGGGATGAAGCGAAGAAGCTGTCAACGAATATTCTAAATTCGAATATGTATTCGAATAATTAAAAAAAAAAACTAATTTCGAAGGTGAAAAAAAAAAGTGGAAAAAAAGGCCCGCGGTAGTAGAGGCGTGGTTGTCTGCTTTGCGAGTGGGCGCGCTAGCACGCCTGAGGGTTCTGGGACAGGTCACAGCCTCATGGGAGTCGCACTGTCTGGCACAGCATCACTGCTGAAAGTTGACGCGTCTTCATGGAAGATGCCAGCAAGTGCAGAGCCCAACTCGACCGCAGCAGAGAAAATTAGGTAAAATTGTTGACCCGTGAGATTGTTGTATGCAAGCTATTTAAGATACAGTTAGCATACCATTCGACAACTAGCAAGATGAGGTCACATCTCAAAAATGTGCACCCAAATGAGCATGGCATAATGTGTGGAACTCCAGCTAAACAGTCACGTCTTGACACTTAATGTTACTTTGCATCGCCCTCCGCAAGCACTTTGTCTGCAACACGACAAGAGGCCATAACGGATAAAATAATTTCGTTCATTTGTAAGGACATGAGACCGATCAGTATCGCGGATGGGGCAGGCTTCGGGGAGTTCTGTCAAGCAATGGATCAGAGGTTTGATTATTTATCGTTTCATGTCAAGGAAAAGTTCCATGTTTACCACAGCACAGCTCGCTCGGAGCATTCAATGTCAGTTCTATATGCTGTAAAACTTCAGTTAATATTAATAATATTTGTTTCAATCAAGCCTGCTATATTTGGGACAACAGTCGCGACCTTAAATTGCTTGCACAAAAATGTGTTTGCTCATTTAAACCATTATGCGCAGAGAACGTGAGAGTGAGAGAGCGTGAGGTCTGCAGTCTTGGCCATTAGTTGATTTCCTTGTTTTTGTGTACGTAATACGTTGTCATATATGTTTAAACTTAAATAGACTATCTATACAAGTAGTTATGTCTCTTTGTATTATTTTTGCCTGTTATTGACGTAATGCGCGTCATTGATGACATGCGCAACCAGATGTTCGAATAGTTCGAATATTCGTGTATTTTTTAGAGGGAATATTCGAACGTCATTTTTGAGCAATTTTGACAGCCCTAGTGTGCAATACAATATACAAAGTCGCAACTACTGAAACATTTTTTTTATAATTGAATTTGTGTACATTT
The DNA here is from genome assembly GCF_963082965.1 of Carassius carassius. Classification (NCBI taxonomy): domain Eukaryota; kingdom Metazoa; phylum Chordata; class Actinopteri; order Cypriniformes; family Cyprinidae; genus Carassius; species Carassius carassius. The sequence continues at coordinate 18,218,847 of NC_081780.1, read as the reverse complement.
TTCTATGTGGATAATGGTAACACTAAGAGACTGGGCCAACAGTACTCAACATAATTAAGATGGAGGCTCAGCACAAGTGCCTGCTTGCATGAATGCAAGGACCCTGTCAGCGGCCCTGGGAAGAGCCGACATCTGTTTAGATGAGCTGATCAAGAACAGGACCAGTAAACAAATGGCAATAATATGAAAATAAAAAGACACTTACAAAAACTCACGCATAGCTACTGCAATGCATGAAAGCAAAACTGGACAAAGAATCTGAAAGAAAAGAAAAAAGCAGGCAAGAAAAAAAGTGAAGCAGGACAGTAAGACAAGAACAAGCAACAGAAGTACAGAAATCAATACAGATCATGACAATAATAGCAGAGTGATGAGCTGTTCATTGTTCCCTTTTCCTGTTCGCTACTGTCACACACACACACACACGTGGCATAAAATAAAACCTCAAAGACTCAGTCAGTCTTATTTCAGTGCTTATTGTTCTTGAAATCACAGTTTTTTCAGTGACTCAGTCCTGTCTGCCTCCTGTTTGTGAATAAACACACCTGATCAATAAATGTAAAGTGTTTTCAAAGACTGAGTGTCAGAATTGAATGAATATACAGTACTGTAGTAATAAAGTACAATAAAGTCTGTATGAATTCAGAAAACGAGTCAATAAAGACTAAACAAGTCAATAAAGAAATTAGAGTGACCGAATGGATGAGTGAAAGAATAGAAACAAGTGAGTGAGTGGGACTATAAACAAATGGATAAATGAATGAGTCTATGAGTGAATGAAAATACTAAGTTAATTATATGTTAGTAAAAGAATAAGTGATGTCAATGAAAAGTCAATGATTAAGGGATTCATTGGGCCCTATAATACACTCGGCGCAATGCGACGCAAGGCTCAGCGCAAGTGTGTTTGCTAGTTTCAGTCCGGCGCCATTCTCATTTTCCCATCCAGCGCCACGTCGTTTAATTAGCAAATCCATTTGCACCCATTTGTGTGCCCATGGGCGTGCTGGTCTAAAAAAGAGGTGTGTTCAGGCGCATTGCAATTTTAAGGAGCTGAAAATAGACTGCACCATAGACCAACTCAAACCTGGTCTAAAGTCAATGGCGCAATATTTTTTTGTTATTTAAAGAGCGCCTTTGTAGAAAATGAACCTCTGGGCGGGTCCACAGTTAATAGGGACAACCCATTCCAAAAATGCACCCCGGCACACAGACCGTTTTTCCATCGTTAAAACAGCAAAAGTGGATTTGGACACGCCCTGAGTGCACTTGCACCGTGCGCTTTACACTTTGTAAATAAAGAGTGAATAAGCTAGTGATAGAGAAAGAGTGAGTGAATGAAAATGAAGAAGTTATAAAGTGTTAGTAAAAGAATAAGTGATGTCAACGAGAAGTGGTTAAGTGAAGGCGCATGCGATTTTTTTCAAAAATTATGTATCATGTGCAAGGAATTACGAGCCGAGCAGAGTGGCTTTTACGAGCACTTCCCGACCAGCCGATCATTTTTAAACATGTCTAAAAAGTATGTGAGCTATCGGTTTGAATTCGTGACGTGTGCCGTTGAACGAGCCGATTTGTTGATCTATTTGAAGTGGACCAATCATGAACTAGGAAAACCACAGAAGAAGAAAGACGAAGACGGCAGCACGCCGAATGTGGACTATTGACCAGGAGGATAAACTCGCTGAACTCTGGCAGGAACAGCGAGTGCTGTTTGATGTCTAGCAGCGTATACCATGCTTTTTAATTCTCTCTCTCTCTCTCTCGCGCTCTCTCTCTCTCACACACACACACGCATATGTAGTTTACGGGACTCTCCATAGACATAACGATTTACTATACTGTACAAACTGTATATTCTATCCCCATACACTACCTCTATCCATCATGGAAAAATGTGTCCTCATAAACCATGTTTACGTTGTAATACTCATGTCATAATAGATATTTGTGTCCCCATAAACAATATGCAATGGTATATAATGGTCTTATCGCTCTCACGGTACTTTAATGTCATACAGTCTGTTCAGCGCTGCTTCAAGTCGAACGCGCCTATCAACTGTGTCCAATTGCTTCGGAAATTGGCAGGCTGTAAATTCTTGTCGTATATCACCTCGTCCGTATGATTTTCAGATAAACTCACCCGTGACGTGTGCGTGGACATACGATCTTCCGACCTTCCGAATTTGCACCGTGTACGCCCGCTTTAATTCAGTGAGTGAAAGGGTGAGACGAGGGTCAATTGAACAGGTGAGTTTATAAGGGTGAAAAAGGGCGAATGACTGTAAATGACTGAGTGACAGTGTAAATGAATATATTAATGAGTGAAAATGTGTTTATCATTGGAAGTTTGAATGAGTAAAAGCACAACTGAATGAGTGAGTGCCTAAACAAACATAAATAAATAAGTGACTGTGTATTCTACTTATTCAAAAAAAATTAAGAGTAGCTAAGCCATTACACCCCTAAAATATAAATTAATAAATATGAATTCTTATAAAACACTTCAAACACTTTTCAAAAATGCTTTAGAAAACGTACCAAAACAAACTTATAGCCAATCAAAAGTAAGAGGCGTGTCTTCTCATGATGTGGAGGAGAGAGCGCTCAGTGCACACGACAAAAATTTGCCAAGCCGAGCGACGAGAGAAAGATAGAGATGGCGACTAAAAAACGAAAGAGGAAAAGGTCTGCGGAACAAAAGAAGGCTTACAAAAAGGCAAGAAGTAGGACCCGTGTAAATTTCAGATCAGCTTTTTAGCGCTGGAGAGAACTCAAGGAGCGGGAAGGCCTGCGATCAGATGCCGAGGTTGTTTTGTTTCTTCTCAATAGGTGAGTAACATTGGTTTTGCTTTTGCACGGAATTAATATACGCTGCCTTTTGCTTGAATATGCTCGTGTGTCATGTTCACTTGTTTGTTCATCTGCAATTGTATTGTCATTCCCTTCAGCTACATGTATGATAATGACACATTCATATCCACACCCTATAAGCTTGGAGCATCTAAACCTCTGTTTCAAGCGTCAGCTCCCATAGTGTGTCCGAAAAGTAAGATAATATGTTTAATACAGCAGATAATAATACAGCAGATTCCATCATAATCATTGTCTGGGAAATACCCTTTTGAGGTAGGGCCGTGTTTGTTTTGGTGATCTGAAATATCAACATTGGCTACCAGAAAATCTGGATTCTGAGGGTGCAAAAAAAATCTAAATACTGAGAAAGTCACCTTTGAAGTTGTCCAAATGAATTCTTAGCAATGCATATTACTAATCAAAAATTATGTTTTGATATATTTACGGTAGGAAATTTACAAAATATCTTCATGGAAAATTATCTTTACTTAATATCCTAATAATTTTTGGCATAATAGGAAAATCGATTACCTTTTTTCTGGCTATTGCTAAAAATATACCCCAGCGGCTTAAGACTGGTTTTATGGTCCAGGGTCACATATAATCTCTCAGGTGGATCTACTCGCCCATATTTGAATTTAAATTACTCTGATATCCGAGGCCAAATGTGTGACATTTATATTTTCTCCTCAAAAGGACTTTGTGGAGTTGGAGGCAAATATTACAATAAGCAGGCCGCCCACATTGTGTCTATATCTGAGGCCTGTGCCACATTCAGAGCTGAAGCTTGGAGTCTTTACTTCACACAATCAGTGCGAGAAATCGCAAACAGAAAGCAATGAGTCATGTGATTGTGTAAGCTTTCAGACAGTGAAGAATGTCCCCTCTTAACAAGGCTGAAAGCAGCTGATCGTACTGTCATATACGTGGTCATAGTAAACTATGGCATGAGAATATTTTGAATATTTTTCAGGGTTTGATAAGCATATTTCATGTTACAGTATGCATTTGAGCAACAAGGCAGAAGAAAGATATTCTTACTTGGATCTGATTTGGAAAATGTGTCTCTGTCAAGCAGATTTCTGTAAAAAAGAAAGAAACATAAAGAGTTATAAGTATGCATAAATACTAGGATATGTGACAAACAAACTGGAGCTTAGAAAAGGGTTTGTATATATATATATATATATATATTTTTTTTTTTTCATAATGCCAAGATCCTTTGTGTTCATGTAATTAATGTTAGCCAACAGCTTACAGATAAAATATGTAAATATCAATTAAAACTAAAAGCTAATGAAATTTTGGACAGCTAAAGAAAGCTACTAATACTGACATCCAGAAACTACATTTCTCTACACCAAAACACTGCTTTACTGAGCATATGCTGAATAAGTGTCATCACAATAGCTTGTATAGCTTGTAATAATAGAATAAATTAGAGCACTACAATTGCCCTTCTGTTACAGTTGACCCCAGTCTCGTCTCCAGAGTTACGTTAATAGCTAATAGAAGATGTGGCTTGGCCTTCGCAAACTAATTATGACAAACTAATGAAAATTGACAGCCACTGAAAATATAGTTAACAAGAGAATGAACCACCAAAATATTGTTCGCAATAAAACGACCACAACTGGCCAGAGAGAGTGAAGTAGCATATGTAGAGATTAGCTAGTAATATAAAAGTCTTAAAGGTACAGTATACTGTTTAATTATAAGGGCAAGATTTACTAAACAGGACAAAGTAGCGTGAGAGCGCAATTACAAAACTGCGCCAATGGACGTGGAAATTTCCTTAGCAAATCCTCACAGTACTATTTTAATTCTAAAAGACGGTTTGCGCTAAATCTGGCCCTATGTATCAGTGAGGGGATAGAAATGAGGTTTGAAAATGTTTTGGTGCACAAAACTTGCATCATAAACAAACAGGGAAGTATAAACAGTCCAGAATATAAATGCATTAAGGTAGACGGTAAAGGTAAACTTGGCAGGCACAGCAGGGGAAGTATGAAGTTCCGCATCTGGGCTTTAGTAACTGTGCATTAGTGCAGGTTTTGAGGTAAATGATTGTGTCAGTGTTGGGTTCTGAAAGTCTGCCCTGTCCTCTCTGATAAAATCTTGAGTTTAGGGCAGAGGTTTTCCATTCCAAGAGAATGAAGAGATTGTGCTGAGGGACTAGAAATAAAGTCTTTCTGATCAAGTGCTTATACACAGCCATTCCATTATGAGGACATTCTTAGTATATCCCTTGAGAACCAGGACAAATCCCTCTAAATTGTCAGGGGCTTCCATTTAGTGTCTTATGTACTTCTACTCTCTCACCTGTTGTCTAAATTATATACTTAACTATACTGTGGAACCAAATGCAATATAAAAAAAATAAAAAATAAAAAAATACAATAATAAATAAATAAATATGCATCACATATCCATAAAGCAATCTGACTACAGACATAATAGCAAGTTTTCTGTGTGAATTAGATACAGGTATCTGTAGACTCGTCTACATTAGACAAAATGTGTATAAAGCCAGAGCATAATGTATCCCATAATACAAAGTGCCCAACTTGACCTTCTGTTTCCATGTTTCAAATGAGTCAGAAGTGATTTGTAAAATCTTTTTTCTTGTTTCATCTGATTGGATTGCCAAGACACTTGTAACTAGATTAAAACATTAACTAACTTTATATTTCTGAGATGACAGCCTGAGACCACTTTTTAAATTAAACATGATGTGGTCATGTGACAACAACACAGCATACCGCTGTCAGAAACATTTATAATTTCAGATTACATGAAAAATATTAGGCAATATGAAGTATTCTAGTAGTCCATTTATCGGGTAAAATTGTTAAATTAATTAAAAGTAGTGAAATATTACAACAAAAAAACATTAGCGTTAATCTGTATGCAGTAAATCACAAATGACTGAAAGTTCATGTGAATTCATTCATTTAAAAGAGTGGGAACCTTGAAGATCATTCACCTCTTTATAATTACTGAAATCCTGAAGTGTAATTATTGTGTTGTTGTGCCTTGGAGTCAAAAAGATTAAAAACTACCGACTTCTTCCCCCAAGAGAAGACTTTTTATACACATTACATCGAGTTTAACAGATCATTTTCTGACTGAAGTGCTCAAGTGAGTGCTTTAACGAAATCTTGCTTGGCTCCATTGTAAGTGTAACACACTTTTCCTGCTCATTTTTACATGTCAGAATAAACAGATACATTGAAGTGAAAATAACCCGGAATGCTTCTGTTAATCTGTGATTCCGGGCAGCTGCACACATGGGGTAACATCACGTTGGGTTTCCAGAGCTTGCAGGGTCCAGCGCGCTCGATAAGGGCTTCCACCTGACATGCTAATAAAATTGACACATGCTTCAAGGAGTTTTCAGTGGAAAGGACGATGAATGCATAAAAAACAGCTCTTTCTCTCAGCTGCAATTTCCAGTGTGTGGGTGAATGTTCCTGGCAAGCTGATGGAGGGGAAAGACCTCAAGGACAAGACGGCAAGAGAGAGACAGACGGGCAAAGAGAACGAGAAGAAAAGACAGGAAGACTGAATAATGAGAGGGACTTTACTAATAATGTATTTGTTTACAGCTCTGTTCATTTGCTCACACTGTCAATAAATGCAATGAAAGTTTATTTCTTGTGTTTCAAAGTAGGTTTGAGAATGGCATTTGACTTTTCAACCTAGGGGGAACCCACTATGTATACAGTGAAATAAATGGCTTTGAAACTATTTTCATCCACAAATAACAGTGCAAGTAAGTGTGCTAGCAAGATAGAAAGATAACATTTTATTTCAAAGATAAAATGATAGTAATGTATACTATTTATAGTAGTATACTATTATTGTATAGAAAGAAAGCATATTGAATGCAAATAAAGTCCCTACTTTAATGTTTCAAATAAATTTTGTGAAAATAAATTGTCAAAATAAGGGTGAAATAATGTTTCATCGTCATTCAGTTTAACAGATGTATTTTTTAAATATTAAGCACCATACTTATTCTGGCTTGGTTTATTTTTTTATTATTTTTTTATTTTTTAAATATAGGCTATAAAAGAAAAAGTGATCATACTAAACTGTATTACATTTTAAATGATTAAAAACTCTTTTCTCACACAGGGGTAAAACCTTATGGCTTGAAAGATAGTAAAGATTGGTAAAGATTTATAATTACAATTAATTTATGAAATACAACCAATAATTAGTAATTTGGGGGTTGTACTGTGATTCTTCACTAAAGTCTTTTAATATCCTCTAATGTTTCTTGATCTAAATACATATTGATACTGAGTACTGATACCGATATTTTTGTTGAATTTGTATATTTTTTAAATATTGGGTACAGAAACCAAAAGAGTATGCATAATGCTAGCTGGTTGACTTCATTTATTAAATAGATACAGCCAAACCAATATTTATTCAGACACCTTCAACCTTTTTCACATTCTCACAGTTTAAAAATAAATTCAAGGGAAGCACCGATACCACTTTTTTTCAGTACTCGCCCAATACCGATACTTTTATTTTTGGTACTTGCCGATACCGAGTACCAATACTGATATTTTTATTTGCATTTGTAATTTAAAATAAATATTGGGTACAGAAACCAAAAGAGTATGTATAATGTTAGCTGGTTAACTTAATTTATTAAATAGATACAGTCAAACCTAAATTTATTCAGACACCTTCAACATTTCACAGTATCACAGTTTATTCTCTATAGTTTAGAAGATGGTAATAAAATATGACAGAGAACTCATAGTTAAACTGTGTCAGAACAAATTAATATTGATAATGTTAGATAAATTTGATAGAAAGTTATGTAATGGATTACGATCAACCAAAAATTATTCAGACAGTATTTACACAACTATCAATACTTAGTCGGGCAACCCTTAGCCTTTATGACTGTCTGTAGTCTCCTGGGCATGCTGTCATCCAGCTTCATGCAAACCTGAACTTCAATTTTCTCCCCAGCCTTGGTCTGAATAATTTTTGGTCCCAAATTTGTATCCGTTTTACTGGTGGTCCACTGTTTGAAGAGTTTTTGGGTATAATTTGTCACAGTTTACTTAATTTTGCTATCCTTATTTACATAAATGAACTATAGTGTCTTGCACCCACTAGTAAAAAAAAATATAAAAATGAATATCTGGTCTCTGAATAATTTTTTGGTTTAACTGTATATACTTCGACTATTTACACACTAAATTATTCCTCTTAAAATATATTTTACAAGTTTTTGTAGCTTTCTTTGTTCAATTTTTTGCTCTATGGTTCATCATCTGTAATTTAATAGCATTAAAAGCTGATCCATTGCAGTGACTTAGTACTGTAATGATGCGCTTTGCTGTAATAATGCAGGGAAGCACTTGTTATAAATTTCATGTGATATTTTTTACATATAGAACTTTTGGTTTTTGTTTTTTATCTGAAACGTGCTGCGATTTATATTCCAAAGCCACTCATATAATGCAGAAACACTCGCGCAATGCGTGCATGTCTTTGTACTGTTGCAGAACGAGAGGGAAAGTAGTAATGTACTGCCGAGTGTATCATGTATGCCTAAGGTAGAAAATAAATGATGTTTATAGTAAATGCCCCTATAAATTGTCTTTTTTTTTCGATTTAGTTTTAATCCAAATGCGTGTGCTAAGTGAGTGAACATCGAAGATCACACAACATAAATGTGCGAGCGTGCTCTCTCTCTCTCTCTCTACCTTTAAGTAACTTGTGCATATCAGGCTAGTATTGGTGCACCCCTTGTTTTTTGTTATATAACCTGTTTTATGTTACGTGTCTTAAGCATCACCAAATAAACTGCCGATAGATTGAGCAACACTGCTAAAGGTTTCTAACCCCGAAGTTCATGGGTGGCATCAAAAGTGCAGCGGGAACTCCAGTCAGAGTATAAATAACAGGGCAAGAGGGAGTAGGAGGATAATAGAGCTCTCTGTGCAACCGTCATCTATTTCATCTGCTGACAGTATACAGACAGATGCAGCCCCTCGGAGCTAGATTGAGGGGTGCCAGAGTGAGAGACATCAAATCTGGAAGTGAAAGCGCGGGTGAGATGTTGCTTGTCACATGTTAGGAATCCCTGTGTAAAAGGCACTGAGGAAAACGTGACATTCCCGGCAGTTCACACCCACCCACTCTCCTTCTCCCTCTCCCAGACAGCATCCGGGCTGCCTCCCTAAATAATTGGCAAGTGTTCAGACTGGGCAGTCTGTATGTTTTCAACACAATCAGAGGTTCAAGCCATTACTGCATTTTATAACAGTCAGAAATAAACACATCATTCTCAACAAGCCTTCATTTTCCAGACCAGATCGGTCAACCTGTATTACACAAATTTATTGGAAAAAGTTTAAACAGTGTTTTTCATGCTTGTTTAGTGAACCATAAACAATTATTGAACATGCACTTGTGGAATCCTTTAGACATTTACAGACTGTAATTTGTACAATACAGCTGTAATAGTAAACATAGGATATATACAGTATATAGGATATAAATAAGCAGCCTGCTCCTGGATTTTGAATATTTATTAAAACTTTTAGCTGTGTTTAGTGTCTTTTTTTGTGGACATATATATATATATATATATATATATATATATATATATATATATATATATATATATATATTAGGGGTGTAACGATACGCGTATTCGTATTGAACCGTTCGGTACGAGGCTTTCGGTTCGGTACGCGGTACGCATTATGGACCGAACGGTTCTTTGGACTAATTAATTATATTTGGAAAATAAAAAAAATTGTGAAATATAATGATATGTGTTCAACAAGGTAGCCCAATAACCCAAACGACGTAACAGGCAACGCCCCTGACACCCCCCGAAGAAGAAAAAAACACCAACTTATATGTTTATGTTAGGCTACTCAGTCAGGCGCTCGCTCACTCAGTAATACACGCTGAAGGCTCGTTGCAAGCGTACTGAGTGAGTGAGCGCCTTACTCTGTAGTGGAAAACGTAGGTTTTAAGAACATGCTTAATGTAATTGAGCCTAGGGCTGGGCGATATACAAAAAAAAAAGATATCTCGATATTGTCAACATTTTTACGATATTCGATATATATCTCGATATGTTTGCATTTAAATAATAAAAAATAAAACAACTTTTGCCCATTAAAAAAAAAAAAAAACTATTTAGATTAAACAGCTAATTTAAGCAGTTAAAAAATCTAGACCAAGAGATAACACTGCTTTTTATTAAATTAATACATGTAGGCCTATATGTAACTGAAGCAGTGCAAATTAAGTAACAGTTACAGAAAGTGCATTCTGTCAACTTTTTAGTGCATGCAATTCACAATTTAAACTATGCAACTGGGATAAGTATTTTATTTTAATTTTTTTAACAAGTTTTTAAGCTAAGAACACAAGTCTGTCAACCGTTTGTGGTTTTAAGAGAAGCTCTGTGGCATGTTCCTACTGACACTAAAAACCCTCTTAGATGGGGAGCTAGTTGCTGAAGCACATAGCTATTTCTTATATATAAATATATATAAATGAATACCAAAGACTTTTGCATTCTCTCTGTCTATATTATGGAAACTGGTAAACATATCAGTGAAATTCCCCAATAGTAATTCTAAATGGCCATAGCCTGTTTCTCTATTCAAACATCAGCGGTCGAGTAAGTGCATTTATTTTGCGATCACAAATGCAAACAATACAGTTGAGATCTCACGACAGAACACAGACCGGCTGAACGACGCTTTCATTAGATCGCTCAATTCCAGCTTGTTAGTGTTTTCAAATTATCGTCAGCGGCTCTTCCGCAATGCGGAGTGAGCACGTGCGCATGGTTGCCAGATTGCTTAAAATAAGCAAACACCGGGCAGAAAATGTATCCTTGTAACAGTGGAGCTCTGATTCGGAGATTTAAACTCTTGTTATCTGGCAACCGCTATCATTAAAGCTCTCGTAGTAGAGGGGCGTAGAGCAGTCAGCAGCTACAGGTTCCTTTTTTGGACATTCGGCGCGTTCTTTTGGGAAAGTATGCTTGAATTTGAAATATTCGATATGAAAATTGATATTGAAAATTATTCCGATATTATCGCTAATATTCGATATATCGCCCAGCCCTAATTGAGCCCCGTTACAATATTCCTTCACGAGCCCATTTCAGACAGACCGTAATTCCTGCTTTGTTCCAAAAACATAAGCCCTATAGAGAACCAATTGAGTAAAAACACACTCAATATAAAGAGTTATAGAGTTCCATATAAAAAGTTACATCTTTGTATTTGTTCATAACTAATATAACATTTTCATTTTTTTGTTTTATACAGTATGCTGCTAAGAAAACACCATAGAAGATGGGTAAAGAATAGCTCCATCATTGTTCAATGTAAAAAAAAAAAAAACATACTTTGTTAGTTTTAATAAATAAAATTTTTTTTAAAAATCAAGGAAATTTATCTGCCAATTTTTTCTTTTTGCTGTATCTAAAACGTACCGAACCGTACCGTGACACAAGTGTATTGTTTCGAACCGAACCGTGAATTTTGTGAACCGTTACACCCCTAATATATATATATATATATATATATATATATATATATATATATATATATATACGCAGTGGAACACATCTCCTTTGCATAGAGCTGATCAGGGTGTTGATTGTGGCCTGTGGAATGTTAGTCTACTCCTCTTCAATAGCTGTGCGAAGTTGCTGGATATTGGCAGGAACTGAAACACGCTGTCGTATACGCAGATCCAAAGCATCCCGAATATGCTCGATGGGTGACATGTCCGGCGAAAACGCTGGTCATGCAAGAACTGGGATGTTTTGAGCTTCCAGGAATTGTGTACAGATCCTTGCAACATGGGGCCGTGCATTATCATGCTGCAACATGAGGTGATGGTCGTGGATGAATGGCACAACAATGGGCCTCAGGATCTCTCCACGGTATCTCTGTACATTCAAAATGCCATCGATAAAATGCACCTGTGTTTGTTGTCTATAACAAACGCTTGCCCATACCATAACCCCACCGCCACCATGGACCACTCGATCCTCAACGTTGACATCATCAAACCACTCACCCACACGACGCCATACACGCTGTGTGCCATCTGCCCTGTACAGGGAAAACCGGGATTCATCCATGAAGAGAACACCTCTCCAAAGTGCCAGACGTCATCGAATGTGAGCATTTGCCCAGTCAAGTCGGTAACAACGATAAATTCACTTCCAAAAAGTGATTTTCACTTCCAAAAAATCACTTCCAAAAACTGATTTTTAAAATAGTTTAGAACAGGTTTCATTTTAGTTTTGGTTTTAGTTAACAATAATTACCCAAGTAAGTGCCTTAAGGTGTTTAGACAACATTCCTTTAATGTCAATCTACTTTTAGCAGTTATGGTAAAGTTAGTAACTGTATTTGTTTGAAATAAATTATGCTCTAGGAAAAGCAAAATAAGCTGTTCTAGAAAGATGTTTTTCATTTTCAGCTTAGATTCAGACACTTTCCTTTGGCATATGTTGTTGTAAATAATCTAGTGGATTTAGCATTGGTCAGCTGGGATGGCCATCACGCTTTAATCACCGCCGCGGCCAAGCAGCAATCAGACGCGCTGAGAGGAGCGAGGGAATCGGTTCGTCAGAGGCGCAGCTGTTTTAATACCCAGAGAGAAGCATGGGCTTTTAATTAAAGAACAGTCACAGTACAGTGGACCTGTTATGCTTTCCAACCATGTCATTTTACGGGGGGAGGAGGGGAGGGATGCGACAGAGGAACTAAGGAAGTGTGACAGATGCTTATATGATTACTCAAAGGTGGTGCGATAAAATGGGAGCAGAGAGGCAAGGGAGGGAGGACGTGTAAATATGATACCCATTTTTGAAGAAATAGCTTTTCTAAAGATATGAACACAGAGGTAACAGCTCAGAGAGGAAGCTTCAGGCCTTGAATTGGGAATATAGTTTGGGATTAACTGTAAATAGCAGCTAAAATAATGGACACCTGTGGAAAAGAACAACACTGGCTGCTGATATTCCTGTTGAATGAACCTGGACTGGTTTGATAAGTTAAGAGAGGTTTTGGGCATTTGTCAACCTTAACCCCAAAGTATACATAATGTTTAGGCATTCGTGAGGGACTACCTACAGTGTGCATGAATTTTGACACCAGAACAGTACTTGATTATCATGCAGGCCACAGATTGGAATGCACATGCACACTGAATTTGTTTTGCACTAATCAGTTGTTCCACAAGATGGCAACATTGTCCCAGGCCGTCGAATGAAGTTTACTATGTGCTGGTGTGTGCATACAAAAACTAAGTATACTTTGGGCTTTAGGCCAGTTCAAACTCAGTCGCCCAGTACATTAGTTGTGTTTTGATTTTTAACTAGTTTAACCAGGAAGAATTCTTTGATTAACCAGCTTCACATGATCGTCCTGTAATTATTATTTTTTATTATTATAATACAAACATGTTGCCTCAATCATCAATATCACCCAAAACAAACGAATAAATAAATAACAAATAAATTAATAAAAAAAAATTAAAACGAAAATAATAATAATAGAAAAATACAAATAAATAAATATACACAGGATGTCTTTTTAAAATAATATAATTTTTTTTGCATTACACATTTTCAACTATATATATATATATATATATATTACTGTACACATACTGACTCATATTTTTATAAAATTTCAAATAAAGTAAGCATCACATCTTAATCATCTTTAACCAATTTAACTGATTTTAAATAATTAAAAATACATCTGAGTTTCTCTGATGCCTAGGTCTGATCTGGAAATGTTTCAACATATCTGTTGGTTCTAGAACAACATTCCGATCAACCAGACAGATTTGTGTTATGGTTATGATTAGGTCTGGAGATTCATTCCGTTTTCAAGCAATCTTTTCCGTCTGATTTGATAAATCATATGTGTGTGAAGGGTAGTTCTTAGTGAACCATTCAGCATTACATTGGCTTTGAAACCAAAGACAGTGGCCAAACACCTAGCATTTAACTTCGAGACCAGCAAAGCAGCAAAGCAAGCAGAATTCACTTGGGACTGAGGCACAGATGCCATTGTTTTTTTATGGAGTAAACAATCCAATATTCCAGCACTGGCTGAAACTTGCACAAGGTCCATCAGATATCCTGATATCCCACAAGAGTAGACAACTTTTTTATGCTCAGACAAGTTTTGTATCACGCTTTTATCTTGTCACGAGTTGTTTTGCCACTTTACTAAACGCCTCTTCCAGCAACTTTGCTGATCTTTATTTCCAACACCATACCATAACCCCAGCCTTCACATGGCACTAACAATCTCCTACTAATATAAAAAGTCATTCTTTGAATTTAAATTTATTAAAATCAGTTCACATAAACTTTTCTTTCGTTCGGTTACTACAATTTTCATTTTTGTCATACATTTTTGTCATAGATATGATTACATATTTTTTCATTTGTTATTTTTCACTAAAGTGATGTTGTCTATATGTAGAAGATTGTGTTTAACACACCAAACAGTGATGATCAGGTCAACACAGAGAAATATAGAAATTCTTCATTGATAAAAAAAAAAAAAACTGTGCTGGTATCAGACTGGATCGGTATCGGCAGATACTCAGAACTTTAATTATCGTATCGGTTCTGAAAAAAAGGGTATCGTTGCATCTCTACTTCAAATGGTTCTTTAAGCGATGCGACCATTTAGTCAAAGGTTCTTTAAAGAAGCATCTCTTTCTTAAGTTTTTAGAATCTGAAGAACCTTTTTTTTTGCCACAAATAACCTTTTGTGTAACAGAAAGGTTCTTCAGATGTTAAACGTCCTTTATGCAATCATTTAGACAAAAAGGTTATTCTATGGCATGGTGAAGTACCTTTATTTTCAAGAGTGTACTTAGCAACGTTCATTTAATTTAAGCAGTTCAGGAATAGCCTTCAAAGATTAAAGTATAATTTGGAAAATATATTTTATTTAATGGTTGTGGGGATGCCAGTAATTTACTGTTTTCCTACAGGAAATGTTTATTCAATTTAAATGTGTTTGTAGTTTCATGTAATTTTATTTCATGCAATCTTTGAGCAATGTGTCTGTTTGTAGAATGTATTTATTTATTCATTCATTCTTAATAACCATAATGCAATAAAGTTGTTATTGTTTTCTCCATATTTTACTTTTTTGTGCCTTGGACTAAGAATTCTTTCACTAAGAGCACCGGAGGAATAATTTCACACCCAAACATTATTTGCTTGCATTGGTAAGAACTGAGATAATGGTTTAATTGTAAAGAAGGTGCATTTTAATACTTGTTTCTTTGTGACTTTTTTACTCACAAATTCTTGACAATGTCTGCAGCAGCATGTCACCTTTTGTAAATCAACATGTTTATAATTTTGAAGGTTACAGTTAAACTGCATTATACACTAGTCTATCAAAAGACATTAATAGCAACAGAATCTTCCTAAATTTCACAGATTGCATTTCTGCCTACATGGAATTGATCATGATAAGTTCTGGACAACTTGAAAAAACACAACGTGTCTAATTGCCCATGCAGAGTCTGACTTACCAGTTACACATATCTATTATCAATAAAATGCATATTATTAGATGACAGTTACAAAAATATGGTACAGTTTATTTTAAGGTGTCCTTGTTACAGTGTAATCATACTGTGCTGAGTAAAATTAATTAAGTACATGTGCTTACTATATGGTTAAGGGACAGGATTAAGGTTTAGTTTAGGGTTACTTGCATGTAATTGTGCATAATGTATTGTTATTCTAATAGTAAGTACATGTAAAGTGTAATAAGTACACCTTAAAATGCCAAAATAGTCTGCAATCTATAAAAACATATTATCCACAATAATATCCACAATATTATTATCTTTAATATTGTAGTTTAATTTATTTAGCTGCTATTCTGAAGATTTATAAAACTTGAAAATGTATAGTTCTACACAAAAAAAAAACATGACCTACTTTTAAACAAAGACATTTTCGTAAAATAATTACATAAATTTAACTCTCACATTCTAAGTAGCGTGAATAATGCATTGTTTCAAAACCAATTTTTATGCACACATGGCAGAATCAAGGCTAGTCTGAGGAGAAAATCAAGAGGCTGAAAATTGAAGGAAAGACTTTCAGGAAACAAAGGAATAACACAAACAGTTGACTGATTACTGTAGATGGCATCATTTAAAGGCTATTCAGAAAAAAATAAAGCGATGACAAAATGAGAGAGACAGACAGATCCAGAGCTTGACAGGTCTGCCATGTGTGGCTGCCTTCAGCACAGTCACAACTCAGTCTGGGACCCCAGTGAGGCTGGAGGCAGTTACCCTGACAACTAACCGCCAATAATGATGTCTGCGGCTTTGATTGACACCTGCTCGATCTCTCTTAATAACATGTATAGAGATCTCAAACATGGATATATGGAGATCTCACTTTGCTTTTTCAGCCCCCTATTTTCTGATCAGATATCTTTCATCATTTTAACAAGCAGAGCGAACAGGCGCTTCTGTCGTCAGCTCCAGGCTGAGAAATAAATTGGATCTGTGTGAGAAGAGAGTAGCTAGATGACTCCTACAGAACAGTTAGTCATACAGCGACTAATTACATGAAAAAGCCTTAACCAATTTAGCATGGGATTTTCTGTTCTTCAGGTGTCGGCTACTGCAGCCAAAAGTAACCCTGCATGATGAACAGAAGAGAGGACTATGTGAGAGAGCGGAGAGGAGACAGAACAAGATTAGAGGAAAAGAGAAGAGAAAATTAGAGGAGGATAAGAAGAGAGGAGAAGATGAAAGGGGAGAAAGAGAAGGAGATGAGAATTAACTAGGTTAAAGAAGAGGAGAGGATAGGAGAGGAGAAATAGCTAGATTAGAGGAGATGAGAGGAGAATTAATGAGAGGAGAGATAACCAGAGGAGAGGAGAGGAGAGGAGAGGAGAAACAACTAGATTAGAGGAGAGGAGATTGACTAGATTAGACTAAGAGAGGAGAAATAGCTAGATTAGAGGAAAGGATAAATAACTAGATTATAGGAGAAATAACTAGAGGAGAGGAGATGAGAAATAACTAGATTAGAGTAGAGGAGATTGACTAGATTAGAGCAGGAGAGGAGAAATAGCTAGATTAGAGGAAAGGATAAATAACTAGATTATAGGAGAGGAGAAATAACTAGAGGAGAGGAGATGAGAAATAACTAGATTAGAGGAGTGGAGAGGAGAGATAACTAGAGGAGAGGAGGAGAGGAGAAATAACTAGATTGGAGGAGATTAAAGGAGAAATAACTAGAGGAGAGAAGAGGCTAAATAACTAGATTAGCGGGGATGAGAGGAGAAATACCTAGAGGAGAGGAGAGGAGAGAAGAGAAGAGGAGAGGATAAATAACTAGATGAGAGGAGAAATAACTAGATTAGAGGAGATGAGAGGAGAAATAACTAGAGGAGAGGAGAGGAGAGAAGAGGAGAGGAGAAATAACTAGAGGAGAGGAGAGGAGGGAAGAGGAGAGGATAAATAACTAGAGGAGAGGAGAGGAGAGAAGAGGAGAGGAGAAATAACTAGAGGAGAGGAGATGAGAAATAACTAGATTAGAGGAGTGGAGAGGAGAGATAACTAGAGGAGAGGAGGAGAGGAGAAATAACTAGATTGGAGGAGATTAAAGGAGAAATAACTAGAGGAGAGAAGAGGCTAAATAACTAGATTAGCGGGGATGAGAGGAGAAATACCTAGAGGAGAGGAGAGAAGAGAAGAGAAGAGGATAAATAACTAGATGAGAGGAGAAATAACTAGATTAGAGGAGATGAGAGGAGAAATAACTAGAGGAGAGGAGAGGAGAGAAGAGGAGAGGAGAAATAACTAGAGGAGAGGAGAGGAGAGAAGAGGAGAGGAGAAATAACTAGAGGAGAGGAGAGGAGGGAAGAGAGAGGAGAAATAACTAGAGGAGAGGAGAGGAGAGGAGAGGAGAGGAGAGGAGAGGAGAGGAGAGGAGAGGAGATAAGAGAAGAGAAGAGAAGAGAAGAGAAGAGGAGAGGAGAAATAACTAGATTAGAGGAGATGAGAGGAGAAAAAACTAGAGGAGAGGAGAGGAGAGAAGAGGAGAGGAGAAATAACTAGAGGAGAGGAGAGGAGGGAAGAGGAGAGGATAAATAACTAGAGGAGGAGAGGAGAGAAGAGGAGAGGAGAAATAACTAGAGGAGGAGAGGAGAGAAGAGGAGAGGAGAAATAACTAGAGGAGAGGAGAGGAGAGAAGAGGAGAGGAGAAATAACTAGAGGAGAGGAGAGGAGGGAAGAGAGAGGAGAAATAACTAGAGGAGAGGAGAGGAGAGGAGAGGAGAGGAGAGAAGATAAGAGAAGAGAAGAGAAGAGGAGAGGAGAAATAACTAGATTAGAGGAGATGAGAGGAGAAAAAACTAGATTAGCGGAGAAAAGAGGAGAAATAACTAGAGGAGAGGAGAGGAGGGAAGAGGAGAGGAGAAATAACTAGAGGAGAGGAGAGAAGAAAAGAGAAGAGGAGAGGAGAAATAACTAGATTAGAGGAGATGAGAGGAGAAATAACTAGAGGAGAGAAGAGGAGAAATAACTGTATTAGAGGAGAGGAATGGAGAAATAAATAGATAAGAGGAGAGGAGAAAATTGACAGAAAAGAAGAGACGATGAGGGGAGAAAGGAGAAAATGAGAGAGGAGATCATTAAAATTCAGGATGAGAAGAGAAAATTAAGGAGTAAAGTAGAGAATATTGAAGAAACGGGAGGAAAGGATGATAGAAAAACAAAAAAAGAGAGAATAGAATCAGAGTAGGGGAGGAAGGAGGGAAAAAGAAGAGCGAATGAGAGGTGAGGAAATGACTGGAGGAGTGAAGAGGAGCAGATCTGACACTGTGAGAGAGGTGGAAGGCATAGTGTCACACAGCACAGCTCACAGGGAGGATGGAAAGAGAGTCACAAAGACGTGACCCTGGGTTTGAAAGACTGCTAAACAAATAAAGCAGCAGAACATGTTAACATCTCTTTCTGCTCTTCCTCTCTCTCCCTCCATCTGCTGGGTTGTCCTCAGACCTCTGTGAAATCCCAGACGATTCTACTTGGCTTTGGTTTTTCCTGTAGAGTGACCTGGATAATGGCTCCTCAGAGAATATGGCATCTCACTGAACTAGATTCAAAGCGCTCCGAGAGAGAGGCGCCTTCACATCCACAACACAAGCACTTCACTCCAGCAGCTCTACACCTGACTTGAGCGCCTCAAATTGGAGAGACTTCTCAATTAATATATTATTATATTATTAATATAAGACTTTTAAAAATCTCACAAACGCTGATGCATCTAGGGATGAGATGCAGAACATGAAAATCCGAGTTAAACATTGGGACTGTTAGTTTGCATTACACTTTGAGAAGTAATTCGGAGCTCTGTGGCCCAGTAAACACGACAAATGCTCAGATATTTAGGGATCAGTGTAGTACAGGTAGAATCGGTCACACACACACTAACACACACGTTCACTCACACACACACACACACACTGAACACGGGTGACCATCTGCAGTGCTATTGCTTGAAAACTCTCAGTGCCTTTTTCAAGAAACCTATACAAAATCTGTAATTTTCTGTCACACAAAGCAATTATGGCAAAATAAATAAATAAATACAATATTTAGAAATATAATAATATTGTATTTTTAGGTGCTGAACTACATGGCAACTAGTAGCCAGGAATGCACAGTAAACATATAGTAGAAAGGTAAGAGAAAAAGTGTAAATTCACACAAAAATCTTTTAAACATAAAAGTCAATGACACCTCAAACTGCCAGGGACTTGTAATGTGAACCGATGTGACTTAAACAACATCAGAATAGTCTGTACACAGCCAATTCCACATAACATACTTAATTTAAACCCTCAGAAACTGGTTCTACTGACAACTTAACATCTATAATACATGCATCGGTGAAAACAGCTTCCTTTTATCCATGACAGCCCAATTACTGAAAGACAGACAATGGCTTTACACAATTAACAGTCAAACAAATATTGAATACTAACAAAGGGTCATGATTCAGATCAGTTTTCTTAACTCAACCTGAATATGTATAATTCATTCATTAATTTATTTCAATCCACGTTCCAGTAATGCATTCACTGTAGCCTATCTGCAGGAGTAATAACCACATTTGCATATTTATAGTCAGGATTGCCTTTTTTGCTTCTTATGTAACTAGTGTTGTTTAATGCATACTATGACTGAATAAGATCAGATTTTATCCATTCAAAAGCTTGTGTGGCCTTTGTGATGTCACTCAAAAAAAGAAAGATGTTTCAAATACAGCAAATGACTGCATTTTAAAGTCATGCACAACAAACTCAGGAATGTGCAATAAGAAAGTAAATGTTGACTTCCTGTTCGAGTTTAATATGCAAAGACTGCTGTAAATCATAACAACTTTTGCAATTCTGATTGGTGCTGCTAGTGGCACTAAAAAAACACACTTCACTTTACCCATCTAACCTCATTCCACTCATTCCATTCCTGTAACGTGTGTAAGCAACCTTTGTGTAAGCAAAGGTACAGAACAAGTCTTTCTGCTAAACAAAATGCTCGAGGTAATTACACACTGTTTGTTCCAAAGCACATTAGCAAATGCACTGTTTAATATTCATGAGGAGAGATGGTGACTTGGATTTGGAGTGTGTACTCCACTCGTTTCTAATCACTGGCAAAGATTCAGAGAAAAACAACAGATTAAAAAAAATCTTCAGGCTGTTTTTATCAGTTTTTTTGCAGAGTGCTTATTTAGTACCTGTTTCGTTTATTTAACTCACTTCGACCAGTTTCAAAAAGAACATGTTATGAAAGTCATGACGGTAATTCATATTCTGCAGCAGCCTTTTAAAAATGTATGAAGTAATTTAAGAATGTGTTTCTTCCTACGGTAAACCAGAATTCCAGGAATTTGCTCTGATTAAGTGTAAAGACTTAAGCCCCTTTCACACCAAGAATGATAACTATAAAGATAAATTCTTGAGGTCGTTATAACAGGATGGATTCTGATTGGGTGTCAATATT
The DNA here is from genome assembly GCF_963082965.1 of Carassius carassius. Classification (NCBI taxonomy): domain Eukaryota; kingdom Metazoa; phylum Chordata; class Actinopteri; order Cypriniformes; family Cyprinidae; genus Carassius; species Carassius carassius. Next base: position 18,197,880 of record NC_081780.1, on the reverse strand, counting down.
TTTATCATTCAACAGCTGGAAAAAAAAAACATCCTGAAAGTGATTCCAATGATACTGTTTCTCTGTGCCTTTATCGTTATTGCTGCGTCGTTCTATTTTTTTATACTAAAAACGATTTTTTAAACTATATCTTTATCGTTATCTTTATAGTTATTGTCCTTGATGTGAAAAGGCCTTTAGGCTTTAATGTTTATAATTTACTAAATAGCAAGGAAAGTTATAGGATGGAAATAAAGAGCTAATGTTAGCCATAACTCAGTGATAGATCTAATGAGGAAAATTATTTTGACATATTTTTATCCTTTTGCACAAAAATGCAAAGAAAAGAAAATACATAGACTGTAAATCACTCATTCCCTTCTTTACGATTTGAGAGAAGGAAACTATTCATATTGTTTTTGTTATTGAATATTACTGTAAAATAACTTGTGACAGATCAAATATGTTACCAAATGAATAAACGATTGTGATAGAGAATAAGAAGCTGACGTGACGATTCTTCAAACGGTCACATTTATCATGTTAACTGTGGTAACATTAATGCCTAGCGTGCACAGTCTTTTGCATCGCTTCTAAATATTTCTGCCTTTTATGGTGATTATAATCCACATCAGATCGGATTGCGTTATTTTAAACACTCGCTGCTGACTGAAAGTGAGTTTTGAGCTCAAGTTATTTTAAAAGGTTTTTAATGTGGTGTTATTGCTTTTAGCTTTCTGAAATGATCCAGACGCGGAGAAACTCCGCCTTTGTTCATAACCACTCCTTTAGCCCCAGCTGGCCAGATTTGACCCCGACGAGGCACGATCAAGCCCCGGAAGTGACAGTGGAAACACGACTGGCCCTGGCACACAGTAGCACGCCCGCTTTTATCCAGACAGTGGAAACGTGGCTAATGGCTATGCAAAGTTGCTGGATAATGGGAGGAACTGGAACACACTGTTGTTTACGCTGATCAAGAGCATCCCAAACATGTCCGGTGAATCATGCAGGAACTGGGATGTTTTGAGCTTCCAAGAATTGTGTACAGATCCTTGCAACATGGGGGCGTGCATTATCATGCTGCAACATGAGGTGATGGTCGTGGATGAATCGCACAACAATGGGCCATGGTGCCATCAATAAAATGCACCTGTGTTCGTTGTCCATAACATAAGCCTTCCATACCATAACACCACTACCACCATTGGCCACTCTATCCACAACGTTTACATTATCAAACCGCTCACCCACACGACGCCATACACTCTGTGTGCCATCTGCCCCGTACAGTGAAAACCGTTATTCATCCATGAAGAGAACACCTCTCCAAAGTGCCAGACGCCAATGAATGTGAGCTTTTGCCCAGTCAAGTCGGTTATGACGACAATCTCCAGTCAGGTTGAGACCCCGATGAGGACGACAAAGCATGCAGATGAGTTTCCCTGAGATGGTTTCTGACAGTTTGTGCAGAAATTCTTTGGTTATGCAAACCGATTGTTGCAGCAGCTGTCCAGGTGGCTGGTCTCAGACGATCTTGGAGGTGAAGATGCTAGATGTGGAGGTCCTGGGCTGGTGTGGTTTACACATGGTCTGCGGTTGTGAGGCTGGTTGGATGTACTGCCAAATTCTCTGAAATGCCTTTCGAGACGGCTTATTGTAGAGAAATTAACATTAAATTCACGAGCAACAGCTCTGGTGGACACTCCTGCAGTCAGCATGCCAATTGCATGCTCCCTCAAAACATGCGACATCTGCGGCATTGTGATGTGTGATAAAACTGCACATTTTAGAGTGGCCTTTTACTGTGGCCAGCCTAAAGCACACCTGTGCAATAATCATGCATCTTGATGTGCCAAACCTGTGAGGGGGATGGATTATCTCAGCCAAGGAGAAGTGCTCACTAACACAGATTTAGACAGATTTGTGAACAGTATTTGAGAGAAATAGGCCTTTTGTGGAAATAGAAAAAGTCTTAGATCTTTTGAGTTCAGCTCATGAAAAATGGGGACAAAAACTAAAGTGTTGCATTTATATATATATATATATATATATATATATATATTAGTGCTGTCATTCGATTAAAAACTTTAACTAGATTAATCACACATATGTTCTGTGATTAATCGCAATTAATCGCAATAAAAAAAGAAATGTTTTTGTACGTTTTTAATATATTTTTTAATGTAATAATTTCACAGTTAAATTTAAATACTTGTTTAAATGACATATTTTTATGAATGAAGGCCAGTATTACTGATATTAATACAGCTACTGATTTTTTTTTTTTTTTACATTTATTATTAGGCTTCAAATATATAACAGTTTTTAATTTAAGTAAACTTAAAACAATGCTAACATAAACCCATAATAAATGTAATGTTTACTCCTGCCCTTCCTATCTTAACAGTTAGGAAATATACAGAAATTTAATAAAGTTATCAAAGTTATATGCAGTCTGCACTGCATAAACTATAAATTAAATAGTTAATCCTTATTAAAGCTACAAAAGTTATTTAGTCAAGAGCAGCGAGTCATTTTCTCTGTTCCCTTTGTTCTTTAACTTTACTGACAGGAAGCTTTATTGGCTGCTGTCCCTTTAAGAGCAGACAGACACGCGGATCTCACCGTTTATATACTGTCTATGGATATCGCCTCATTCTCTCACAACTCTTTTTGTTCATTTTAGACTTTATATAAATCATTTAAGATTGCTCTTATGAGGATAATCGACAAAACTGGCACTTTGGGATGTTTATTGTTAGTTCAAGCGCTTAAGAGAACTGGATTCTGGCGCCCTGTCTATGCATTGTGTGTGTGTGTGTGTGTGTGTGTGTGTGTGTGTGTGTGTGTGTGTGTGTGTACGTGTGTATGTGTCACATAAGGGCATTCACAGACAGCGCATTCTCTTTTGTCTTGCCGTGCTTGAAATGTTTAAAAGCATTTAAATGAATAAGAGCGTGATCATATAATGTAAAGCTAGCCAACGGATGGCAGAAAATACGGATGCTGCGTTAATTGCGTTAAATATTTTGACACGTTAAACCAGACAAAAATTAATCTCATGCGTTAACGCGTTAACGTTGACAGCACTTATATATATATATATATATATATATATATATATATATATATTTGAAAAATCTAATACAATGATCATAGAAAAGGTTATTTTAAAATTATAAATGAAGGAAAATAAGCGTAATTTCATTTACTTAATATTAGATGGCACTACTTCAATATACTCCATGGTAGGCAGTGGTTAGCATATAAATTAAACATGTTATTACCTAGTTATACATCCATTAATAAACATATGTAATCATACCCAAAACCATAGCAATACAGGAAATCTGGCATATGGCATAAAAATATCTTGTCACTTGCTGTATTCTATTTATAGTGACATTTTAATTTCGCTTACTTGCAAATGTCAGAATTTTGCAACATGAAATGGTCGGAAGGAGCAAAGTTAATTTGAGGGAGATCTTGTCGCAGAGAACGAATGCAGTAGATGAAATCAATACTGGAGTCGCTCTTTGAGAAAATAGAGCCACTGGGTTGGTGAGAGCACTTGTAGTAAGTGCAGCTGACACAGGCAGTTGAGGAGACTGTAATTAGCTTTAAGGGAGTGTTCAGGGACTCTAGAAGCATTTGCTGTTATGTTTCTTTGCTAGCATGCTTAAGGAGGCTTTTCAATTTGATAACCCTATAATGTAGCTTTAAAACACAGCTCCCTCAATCTTGTTTAGAAAAGGTCAACTACTTTTTATGTTACGGGTCTTTGCCAGCACAACATCTGTGCTCCCCCTGAGGGCAACTCATTCACCTTCAAGGTTAAAGTGAGTGTTATTGAGAACCAGTTAGAGGTTTCAAGTGTTACAGGTTACACAATAGAGTAAAATTGTGTGGTATATTGCCACAGAAAAAAAAAAAAAAAAACTAAAATGGCATGAAGCCATCTGCTTTGTTTATTTTGATACCAGACAATAAAGTCCTTCTATTCAGACCAGTTATGCATTCATGTAGCATGATATCTAACACAAAAAATTACAAAAGTAATATTAAAGGGATGTAAAAAATAACAGAAGTATAATGTGATGTATTTATTATAGTTTTTCAGGTAAGTGATTATTATTACTAATTACTATTTAATACCTACTGTATTACATGTGTATTATATATTAATGAAATAAACTGCAGCAGTCAATATAGAAAATATAGTCTCACTTTCAAGTTCGCAAGAGCCATTGCAAAATTTATATGGTTCATTTATGTGCATATGCATTATTTATATGCGTTATTTTGTGTGCAATATGTGTTTAGGAAGCACAATTTATGATATCATAGTTGTTGTTGTTTTTTCTTCCTGATCATGTTTTTGAAACAATTTTATCAGATTTCAGTCTTTTGCCATTCAACTGCAGTACATAGGAGCTGTGTTTGTATAGCTGGGAACAGCTGCCCGGGGCAATTATGAATATGACCACCGATTAAACAGCCTTGCCTTGAAGGGACTTTAGATTACATGAACTCTATCACAACAAATGCTAAGCATGCTGAGCCAAAAAGGGCAAATGTTAAATTAAGAAAGTTCATACTGTTGAGTTTTGTATGTAAGGCCATTGTCATGGTAGTTTAACTGGTGTTACTGAGAATCGCCACCCCACTGAGTGTATGGGGGCTGGGCTTATGAATTCAAGCTGCATTTCTGTTTGCATGTCCATTGCTCATTTTCTGAATATAAAACTGCTATATTCATTCTATTTTGATGGTATGCAGTATATATTCACAGTATGCAAACAGAATACCCAGATAATCAACTAAATTTGTCAATATGTGCTGCATACAAGAATGTAACTGAATGACATACTGCATCCCAATATGCAATGCAATTAACTTTTTTTTTTTAACATTTTTTCCTTCTAATAACAAAGGAGGCAAATATAATATCTATGTAAAACGTCTTTTTCACGTCGTCTTCTTTTCTCATTATTTGGTGGGGTTTGGGGTGGTTATTGTTTTTGCAATCATCATATATTAATGTTTCATTTATATTATGCAAGGGGAAATTAAAATACATTTGGAACATATGCAGAGAAATGCAACTAAAATCGCTAATAAACCATTCTGTGAACCTGCTTGATTTAAAGGGGTCATATGATGCTTTTTTAAAGATCATTATTTTGTGTATCTGGTGTAATAGAATATGTTGACATTCTTTAAAGTTCAAAAAATTATTTTTCAAATACTGTATATTATTGTAGCTCCTCTATGCCCCGCCTCTCTCAAACATGACTTTTTTTTACAAAGTCCCTCCTTCTGACAAGCGCAGTCTGCTCTGATTGGCCAACTGACCCAGTGCATTGTGATTGTCACTCATTGGAAATATAACGCCCCTTTCCATAGTCGCAAGCTTTTTATTTTAAAATAAATGTAAACACAGTTTATAATGTCCTTAGTTTCACCATGAGTTCAAGCCCGAAAGAGGAATAGAATGTCCTGATGGACACAGTGATGAAGCTTCTATGTGTTTGCAGTTCACAAGCCACAGACGGTTAAGACAGCTGACTCCACTGTTTGACCATGTCTCTCTCTCTTTCCCTCTCTCTCTCTCTCACACACACACACACACACACACACACACACACACACACACACACACACACACACATACACACAATGTGCAAAACTCCACATTTGAACAGTTAATAGCAAATAAAGTAATAACTTACAGTAGCTGATTCAGAAGCGCCAGATTGTCATAGCAAAGTCAGAATTACCTCCTCTCCAAGATTCACGAAACGGTAGAAAATAAAATGCATTGCTATTCTCTTTCAGAAGGCCAAATAAAGTGTTTTTGCCTAGACACACACAGCATCTCCCTGACATGGCTATTGAATTATTGAAACCATGCCTTCTTTCTTTGCGTGAACATTTGGGTGGCATTACGCAAATATTTCCACATAGTGACGTGAAATTTAGCTAATGTATACACTTTTATCGTCAGTATCACTGGTCCCATTTCTACAACTCTCTGAAGATTTTAGCATGACAACAGATATGACAATGTTAATATATTTGGTTTTGGCGGAATAGATCTGCTACGCTTTTGAATTGTTGCTGCTGTTGGTTATTCCTGTAGTTGTAGATTATTGCTGCTACTGCAAAGCAGGTACAGGAACTACTACCAATACATACGTCGCTATGGTGCTTTGAGTATTTAGGATATTCTGCCTCTGTACAAATATCATATACAATATCCCACAGCAGATCTATACAGGTGGAGCTGGGGAAGGTGGAGGATTTTGCATTGCAAAATGCTCTAGTAAATGCTAATCAGCCATTTAAATGTAAAACAGCTAGCTCATTGGCTGCATATGCAAGAATCAGCTTGTGCCAAGTAGTTTATCACTGTGAATATCATCAGTTTGCGTGAAGGACCCATCAGAGTTTCATGACAGAACTTGGCATTTGCACATATATGACCCATTTCTGTGTGATGTTTGAGTCAAATGTGCCATGTGTGTGTCATAATTGGTTTCTGTGGTCATTGATTGTTCCCTCGGAGTACATTGTTTGCTAGCTCATACCTTCAATGTATTTCCAGTGACTGGAAAAACAGGAAGCTTCCAAGAAGGTGTCTGACTTTCACATTGAGGGGCAGAAATGTGTGATAAAACACAGCTTTGGCATGAAGTGTTTTTTTTTTGTAATGTTTTGACCGTCTAGCTTTTTTATAGTTCATGCTCTGACATTGTTGTCAAAGCTCTCAGCATTATATTTACTTGAATTCTCAAGACAAGTGAAAGACAGGTGATATGAGAAAGCAAATCATTCTGTGGAAATATATTGCTTCCAAAATCAGTACTTAGCCCGTTTGTCTTCACAAACAAGATATTGTCAAAACTGTAAAAATTAGTCTGTTAGTGTTACGAAAATTAGTTATCCCTCCAGGGAATGTGTAATTCTTTAGATTTCAGAGTTTAAAGCACAGTAATAGCTATAATACTTAAACTTTCTATTTTTAACCAAAAAAGGGTGGTGTGAACCTTTTTGAGCACTATAAACACATGCATTTAAAAAACTCTGTAGCTGAAAAAAGGCAGATAGAAACAATTAAGACTGGTTTAACATGCAGATAATAAACACAAGACTGTGACAATATATGGTTTACTTATCTGTTTATCTTGATTTATTTGATCATAATGTGTATTTATAATGCAATGCTAATCTTTTATTACTTCTATTACTCTACAGAATACTATAAGATACAACTTTCTGCCTCATTCTGTGATAAAAAGCAACTTCAGGTCATAAAAGGGAGTTATTTCAAACACCAAAGTGATGTTATAAGTGAGTGTGGAGTAAAATCACATCATTGGAGACTCTTATACGAGTTAACCTACGAGAAAACAAGTACACAGTGCATCTTTAAGAAAGCACTTGGTCACTAAGCATTTTCATGGTAACGCTTGGTTGTTACAATTGTTTAATTGTTTATCAGTAATGTCACCCATCATGGATTCTGTTTATAAAAGTTGCATTGGTGTCCAACTCAAGTCCAAACTAGATGCTGTTTCTTGCTTTAATGACGGAAGTAAACTGTAGGCTGCCCTTCTGAAAGCTCTTGGCCTGTTACCAATGAGGAAAATGTACATTGATTAAATACTGTCAGTTGCTGGGCTTGCAGTGTTCTGTTCTCTGCTGTACCGCCTGCCTGAGTCTTCCTTATAGAGCATATTGAGCTCTAGCTCAGCGGGTTTCTTGTCACTGCTCAATACACTCAGACACACTTTTCATTTTCCTCAATACAACCCATTATGTGATCTTTATGGCCTTAAAGGTCAATGGAGCGGCTTCCAGCTGTCCTGACAGATCATGGTGCCAAAAATACAACCGTGAGATCAGCTCAGAGCATTCTGGTCCATACGAAATTCAGTCGCCATTGTTTCACACTCAACACCAATTTAGGATTTCAGCAAAAGACGAGGGAGCTTTTTAAATGTTGCTGTTGATGAAACAAACTTATTATTCCTAACTATTTATTTTTAAAGCAATTTTTAATTGACCAACAGCAGGAATTATAGCAAAGGGTCAGCAACACACAATTTTAAACTACAAGCAAATATCTGTTTGTCTAATTTTTGGCAAACAGTTTTGATAGATAAAAGGATGAGCTTTAGCATGCAAACGTTAAAACTCTCTCTGAAGAACATCTTTCTAATAAGGTAATACATTGTAGCAAATCTACATCCTTCAACAATAGATTTTAAGACCGCTGCTTTAATACTTGTAATACTGTTGGTCTGTTTGCACAGTACAGACTTTACCTGCAGCATTGCAACTGGCTGTTTTTTTTTTTCAGCATCTCATGCCATTAGCAACGCATGTTTTGACCCTTCAAAACAAGACCTATCCATGCTGTTACATTCTGGTTTTCTCAATCCAGTTGTATATTAACGCAAGCAGGTCTCCTGTGTTAGAGTCCCTCAAGAAACATGTCTGAATGGTGTATAGACATAAAACTGTCTAGATAGTCAATTTTGTAAATGTACTGTGTCTAGGTGTGCATGAATCCTGCGCAAATCCACGTTCATTATCAGCTTGTTTAAACCCTTCCCTAAACTTGCTTAATAGACTTCCACTTATTTTTTCCACTAGACTTACTTATTTTCTACAGTAATCAATACTGTCACAGATTCCTCACAGAGCTTAAAGGAACACTCCACTTTAAAAAAAAATAGGCTCATTTTCCAACTCCCCTAGAGTTAAACAGTTGAGTTTTACTGCTTTCGAATCCATCCAGCCGATCTCCGGGTCTGGCGGTATTACTTTTAACTTAGCTTAGCATAGATCATTGAATCTGATTAGACCGTAAGCATCTCGCTTCAAAAAAAAAAACAAAGAGTTTCAATATTTTTCCTACTTAAAACTTGACTCTTCTGTAGTTACATCTAGAGGTCGGCGGATATGGGCTTTTCACGGGTCGATGCCGATATTTAGAAATCAGGGCAGCCGATGGCCATCATATGATGCCTATTTTTTTTGGCCCATAAGTTTTGTCTGAATCGAACGTGTTTCTGCTTTCACATGCAAATGACTTGTTGCACTTATGAAACGGGCTGTTCTGCCCTGCCATTAGCTGTGTGTGTAAAAGCAGTTTGAGCTGTTCCATCTCTCATGCAGCCTCAGAGCAGAGTTACAAGGTTTTCTCAACAAAAGCAGCCCAATTGCTACCCAAAACCACCCTAATCACTTTTCAGGGGCAATCTGGGGGTAAAATACAATACTTCTTTGGTGGGTTTTCCCAGGTGAAAGTCGCATTCCAGGGGCTAAATATCACATTATTAAGTTGCGATTTTCTAGCAAACTATTCTTATTCCGGCATAATAATAAAGGAACTTTGCTGCCATACCATGGGTGCAGCAGGCAAAATGATATTAAGCAGCTTCTGAAAAGAGTCCCCAGCAACTATACTACTGCTGCACCTACACAAACTAGCTGGGGACTATTTTAAGTTTATCAAAAACATGCCTCTTGCTCAAGGTTTGCCTTTTTCATTTGAACTGTGACCTCCGGTTTGAAGTGGGGGGACGGGCAAGGAAAAGCAAATCAGCACAGTAATGTGTCATCCGGTGCCGTATAAATCTCCCATCAAGCCTGGGGAGCAGTAGACCAACAGAGGTTCACCAACGCAATGAGTCACATAGCAACCAGAATTTACCGCTTCGACGGGTTGCTGGAAACCCAGTGAGCCTTTGAGTCGGGGCCAATCACACAGTCCGCCTGGGCAGGTCATCATCAGCCGCTTCAGAGAAAACAAGGTTTGTTCTACAGAACAAATAAACACAGCCCCCACTCCTTTTTGAAGATAAATACACAAAAATTACACACAAATTATGCACCTAAATAAACGCACAGAGAAATTTGCAGCTATTTATTCCGACAATACAGTAGCAACTGGATCTACTTCAAGACTGCCCTCAAGCAACTTATTCAATGCTACTCTCATTTCATTCTACATGCTTTACTGCATTCTGCTACTAATAAATCCAGCAGCCATGTCTGGACTGAATGCAAGCCTTCTTCCTGTTTTTACCTTGCTTCTATAAAGAGAAAGTAAGTCCTAAGAAGTGTGTGATTTCTCTCATCACTGTCTGGGGACAAATAGCGTGCAATGTCAAGCGGCATCAACTAAAGCAATTGGCCTCCTATCAAAAGCAGCTGTAAAGTTCAAGAAACTAAAGGGGATACTATAGTTCACCAAAAAAATTTAAATTCTGTCATTAATACTCAACCTCAACCTCTCCAAACACTTCTGACTCTATTTTATCTGTGATATCCTGGCCACTTTTCTGGCCAAAAGTGAATGGGAAATGGAAAACTCGAAACCACATAGTCCACATTGAAGCTGTGCACCAATTGTGTGCGTGATATTGCAAGTCGTCTAAAAATCACATGATAATGGGATATAAAATATATATCATTCACAGAAAATCCATGATGATTTCATGAGAATACGTGAGAGAAGTAGAAAGGAGCTATAAGTCAGATCTTTCAGTTGATGTGATTCATCTGGTTACAGGTGTGTTTCCTGTAAGTAAGTTTCCTGTTGTGGTGGTGTTTTCTGTAAGTAAATATCCTTATGTAAAATTTGATCAACACTTTTTTCTAACTTCTGCTGACTTTCATACATGCAAACCACTCCATATTTGTCACGAATGTGCCTGTGAGATATCCTAGTCTTGCGAGTTTGTTTATAGGAGCAAAAGAAGCAAAGTTCCCTTTCATAGGTCACTTCGATGCTGCGGTGACGTCACCACGTATGGGGAACACCTTCGGTGTGACGAATGTCTGAAGCCCTATACCATCCCGCCAATCTTATTGGCCAAATAGCGCGTGGCACCGCCCAGCATGCGTAAGCATATATATACCTGGTGCCGCGCGCCATTTACCTCAGATTTCATTCCTTCAGTACGAAGCGAATCTTCTGTGCCCTATTATCTCGCGTTCTCAGCGATCATCTACGAGCAGTATACTCCTCTCCGCGGACGCGATGAGTCAACGAAAGGTAGGAGCCGTATGATGGGTTATCACGAGGAGGCACTTATGAGAGGTTCGTTGCAGCCTCTCTACAGGTTCTCTCCTTGATAGCCTATGGCTACAGTAAAATATGCATACACTTCCCCTGTGCACTAACGCCATTAGGAAGTATCCGCGCTCTGGAGTGTATTTCTTAAGTCGCCTCGCGTCTAACCCCCACCGTTTCGCTTCTGCGGTCGCCGAGGCCCCGCACGAGGTGTTGGTTAGGGGCGATATGTGCGGCTTGAATATGAATACAGTGATGCACTGGAGTTCCATGTGCTCGCTCTCCCCCACTCGAGCGCGTTAATCAACAGTTTTGCTCTTCAAATGGTGGATTACGGCTCACACAGCCGCCGCGTTTTCGCTAGCGGCTTGGCCCGATGTTATCTTGTTGGATTGAATCCTGCCGTGGATACGCTTCAGGATTATATACAACGAAACGCAGCGAGTTGACGCACACGCTTTTCTTCATGTTAATATGCCAGGGACTATGCCCTTCACTGAGAGCGCTGTTAGACTGCTAATGCACATCTACCCTCTCACTGCAGTCCCCATACTCTAACTTTGACTGTCTCGCAGCAAGGGCACCTCGAGCGTCATTGAACTGAGCTATCATTCGCGCGCCCCCTCAGACACTCTGCACAATCCAGTCTTCAGAGTTTGAGGGACGGCGCGGAGGCTGGCAAAGATGGCCAGCGTATGACGGTTCACACAGCCGCCGCGTTCTCGCTAGCACGTGGCCCGATGTTTATCTTGTTGGATTAAATCCTGCCGTGGATACGCTTCAGGATTATACACAACGAAACGCAGCGAATGTGACGCATGCGTTTTTCCTTCATGTTTGCTTAGGACTGTGCCCGCCTCCAGAGAGCGCTGTTGGACTGCTAATGCACATCTAAGCCTCTCACTGCAGTTTCCACACTCTAACATTTGACTGTCTCACGGCAAAGGCTCCTCGAGCGTCATTTAACTGAGCTATCATTCGCGCGCCCCCTCAGACACTCTGCACAATCCAGTCTTCAGAGTTTGAGGAACGGCGCGGAGGCTGGCAAAGATGGCCAGTGTATGACGGTTCACACAGCCGCCGCGTTCTCGCTAGCGGCGTGGCCCGATGTTCATCTTGTTGGATTAAATCCTGCCGTGGATACGCTTCAGGATTATACACAACGAAACGCAGCGAGTTTGATGCATGCGTTTCCTTCATGTTCTCTAACATTGACTGTCTCGCAGCAAAGGCACCTCGAGCGTCATTGAACGGAGCTATCATTCGCGCGCCCCCTCAGACACTCTGCACAATCCAGCCTTCAGAGTTTGAGGGATGGCGCGGAGGCTGGCAAAGATGGCCAGTGTATGACGGCTCGAACAGCTGCCGCGTTCTCGCTAGCAGCGTGGCCCAATGTTTATCTTGTTGGATTAAATCCTGCCGTGGATACGCTTCAGGATTATACACAACGAAACGCAGCGAGTTTGATGCATGCGTTTTCCTTCATGTTCTCTAACATTGACTGTCTCGCAGCAAAGGCACCTCGAGCGTCATTGAACTGAGCTCTCATTCGCGCGCCCCCTCAGACACTCTGCACAATCCAGCCTTCAGAGTTTGAGGGACGGCGCGGAGGCTGGCAAAGATGGCCAGTGTATGACGGCTCACACAGCTGCCGCGTTCTTGCTAGCAGCGTGGCCCAATGTTTATCTTGTTGGATTAAATCCTGCCGTGGATACGCTTCAGGATTATACACAACGAAACGCAGCGAGTTTGACGCATGCGTTTTCCTTAATGCTTGCCAGGGACTGTGCCCTCCAACAGAGAGTGCTGTTGGATTGCTATGCACATCTAACCCTCTCACTGCAGTCCCCACATTCTACATTGTTTGCCTCGCAGCAAACGGTGCTTCGAGCAGCATTGGATTGAGCTGTAATGCCAAACGTTCCCTCAGACACTCTGCGCAATCCAGCTTTCAGAATTCGAGGGGCGATTCAAGGGTCCTGCACAGACGACCCATTTATGACGGCTCGCACAGCCGCCGTTTTTCGCTAGCGGCAAAGCCCGATGTTCAATCTGTTGGCCTAATTCCTGCCGTGGACACGTTTCAGGATTATACACAACGAGACGCAACGGCTCTTATACATACACTTCCCCTGTGCACGAACGCCACGAGCTTTTCGTGCCCGGATATTTTAACATGTATGACAGCGTTGCAGGAAGCGGAAATTTTGAGACCGCTAGTATGGTCTCGGCCGTGTGTGAACGCTTGCCCGACATTTCTCTATGGGTGTTACGCACGATTTGTCATGGATACACCATTCAGTTTCAATAAGGCCCGCCTCCTTTCCGCAGAATTCTTTCCACGGTGGCGAAGCCGATGGAAATAGCGGTGCTGCGACAGGAGATGTCAACTCTGCTGAGCAAAGGGGCTATAGAGGAAGTACACCCCTCTCAGATGGAGGCGGGGTTTTTTACAGCCGTCATTTTGTGGTTAAAAAAAAAAAAAAAAACACTGACGGATTACGACCCATTCTGGGTTTACACCATCTGAATCTTGCACTCAGGAAGTTCCTCAGATTCGCTTTAGAGAGCAAAGCGTATTAGTATTTCTCAAAATGCATGGATGGATCTCTGGCCCCGTTGCGGCACCAGGGCGTTCGTGTTTGAACTATTTTAGGCGATTAGCTGGTGTTTAGCGCAATCGCAGACTCAAGCACACTCTCATGGGGATCTTGTGCTGAATCATTTAACAGCCTGGGCTTACGTATGGAATGTTTCACCCCGTTGTCTCCGCATCGGACGATTCCGGTGACACGGCGATGTGTGATGTCGCTTAAAAATATGTATGTCAACCGAATTCTCCTGACTGAATTCTCCTGACCGGAGTCCGGCTGGGGATTTGCGCTTCCCGAGAGACTGTCACGACGGATGCGTCTTTGACCGACTGGGGAGCTGTTTGTCAAGGGAGTTGGCACATAAACAGGTTGAAATTACTGGCTGTTTTTCTGGCTCTCCAGTATTTCTCGAATCTGCTGATCGGCCGTCATGTGCTGCTCAGATCAGACAACACAGCGGTTGTGTCATACCTGAATCATCAGAGAGGATTATTCTCTCGCCCCCTGTGCAGGCTGGCGAAACATGTTCTTTGTTTTCAGAACTAAATTCTATCGATCCGAGCTGTTCATGTCCCCGGACGTTGGACTTTGGAGCGAATTTGCTATCCAGGCAGACTCTGGAGCAAGCGGAGTGGGGATTGCACCCCCAATCGGTGAGTCTCCTATGGCAGATTTTCGGGGAAGCGAAGTGGAATTGTTTGCGTCAAACATGACTGCGCATTACCCGCTTTGGTTCTCCCTATGCCCTCCAGCACCCCTGGGCTTAGATGTATTAGCCCACAACTGGCCCAGGACCAGTTTGTATGCGTTTTCCCCCAATCTGTCTGATTTCGGCGATATTACGCAGAATATGGGTGGACAGGGTGGAACAGCTGCTGCTGGTGGCTCCGCGGTGGCACACACACAGCCGTGGTTTGTGGATCTGATCAATCTGTTAGCGGGCTCTCCATGGGAGATTCCCCTCAGACAGGATTTATTATCACAAGCACAGGGACTGATTTGGCACCCGAGGCCAGATCTATGGAATCTGCGGACGTGGCCTCTGAGCAGAGTGAGTTCATATGTCCCGGTCTTTCTGCTGAAACTACCGAGACTATACTGAATTCTAGAGAAGCTTCTACGAGACGCTTATATGCTTTCAAGTGGAGACTGTTTACGGCCTGGTGTGAAACTCATAATATGGATCCAGTTTACTGCCCAGTGGCGTCAGTACTGGAGTTCCTTCAGGAACGTTTTTTGGATGGAGTGACACCAGCTACCCTAAGGTTTACGTGGCAGCCATTCAGCTTACCACGAATATATAAATGGTGCCTCAGTGGGCCGTCATCCACTGTTTCTCCTTCATACAGGGTGCGCGACGGCTGAGGCCTTTCCGCCCCGTGCGGGTCCCTTCATGGGTTTTTCCATTGTGTTGCATGGTTTATCAGGGCATCTGTTTGAGCCCTTGGAATTGTTCCGGATAAATCCTGACTTTTACAGCACAGACTCTGTGGAAGTGTTGTTGCGACCAAGGCCTAATTATGTCCCTAGGTCGCATCTATCCCTTTCGCTTTCAGCAGGTGGTCCTGGAGGCTTTTTCTCCTGCTGCGGCGGAGTCTGGGGATCTAAGTCTTTGCCCTGTAGAGCGTTAAAGACTTATGTGGATCGTACTGCCCCATGGCGTGAGTCTGACCAGCTGTTTGTCTGTTTTGGACATAAGAATAAGGCCATGCAGTTACGAAACAGTGCATGTCCCATTGGCTGGTGCAGGCTATTTCCTTGGCCTATGAGGCGCGCGGGCTCGCTTCGCCCTTAGGAGTAAAAGGTCATTCCACGAGAGCAGTGGCTTCTTCTCAAGCCTTTCTCAGTGGATCTTCTATGGATGATATCTGTGCTGCGGCGGGCTGGTCCTCACCGAGCACTTTTATCAGGTCTTACAGTCTGGATGTGAGGATGGCTTCTGGCTCCCGGGTTCTCTCCGCTTGACCAGATGCTTCCTTGGATCCAAGCTATCAGGTACGTCAGGCGTGATGGTATAGCGTTCCCATACGTGGTGACGTCACCGCAGCATCGAAGTGACCTATGAAAGGGAACATCTCGGTTACGTATGTAACCTTGGTTCCCTGAATAGGGAACGAGATGCTGCGGTTCTGGCCGTGCCGTACCTTGATAGCTTTCTTCTTCGTCATGAAATCTGAGGTAAATGGCGCGCGGCACCAGGTATATATATGCTTACGCATGCTGGGCGGTGCCACGCGCTATTTGGCCAATAAGATTGGCGGGATGGTATAGGGCTTCAGACATTCGTCACACCGAAGGTGTTCCCCATACGTGGTGACGTCACCGCAGCATCTCGTTCCCTATTCAGGGAACCAAGGTTACATACGTAACCGAGATGTTTCCTTACTTTACCAAAGGAAAACCAGTCTCCTCTTGGCTTATATCGAAATCCTCTGACATTTTTCTTTACAAATCCTTGTTTTGTGCTTCTAATTTGTGATTGGCATTTTGTTTTGTCTTCTCTCTTCCATGCTTCCGCATTCGTCACGAATCACGGGAAGTCATCCGCCGGAACTGCTTGCACGTATGACAGTCAGCAGAAGTTAGAAAAGAGTGTAAAATATGGATATTTTTTCTTTCAAAAATGCATCAATTCGCTACAGGAGGCCTTTTCTTTCTACCCAGAGCCGTGTGAGGCACGTTTCATTATGGATAGATGCGCCTTATTTGACTACTTTTGGACTGATGAACAAAAACAGTTAAGATTGCTTTCAAAAAGCTAAAAAAAAAGTAATTTTGTCGCACATTCAGTTGATCATACAATGTTGGTTCAACAATACAAGCTTTTCAGGAAACTCAGAATCATTGAAAGATATATTGGTAATGCAGAACTTATGATCAAAGTTTGCTAATAGTTTGCATTGCTGAATAATTCATTTGCTCGCTATTGTATGGCTTCAGAAGACATAAAGTACAGAGTCATATGGTCTACTTATGCAACCTTTTTGAAGCTTAAAAGCCAGTCCCTATTCATTGTATAGTTGCATATCAAATGAGACCAATACATTATTCAAATGTTTGGAACAACATGAGGGTGAGTAAATAAACTATTTCTTTAAAGCCACAGTACACCACTCAAGCTCCTGTGTTCAAACAAATACAAAAACGTGAATAAATACGTAAAGCAACAAAGCAAAATTATGACAGACTGGTTAAAATCAATTCATCTCAGGGGATCAAACACATCTCCTGGCCGGAAACTGTGCAAATTATACACCCACACTCAGATTCTCATGCATTTGCACACACACAGATCCAAACCACCTGCAAACCTGTGCTGCTTTGAGTGCTTTAAAGAATTTGCTGAACCAAATATTTAAATTATGCCATAATTTATTCATTCAAAACCATTTTTTCTTCTGTGTAATGCAAAATAAGATGTTTTTAAGAATATCCAAGCTGTCATGAAATTGAAACATAATGAAAAGTATGTACAGAATACTACTACTTTCCTTCATTCATTTCACGCTCAAGCTAAAAAAATAAATAAATAAAACAAGTGAATCCACCATGGCCTTTCTGATGTGAGGTTATTCCACGAATAAATTCTGCATAAAATTAAGCATGTGGTTTTTCATGCTCAAAAGGTGATCTAAGGATACTGGGTTGTGGAGCAGAAATGTTGAGAAATCCACCTCGAGACAGACTAGACTCAGGTGGGTCTGTGGATGCTCTTTTGACCCTCCAGATCAGTTACAGAATAAATGAGACCCCCAGTACCTCCACCTGAGCAAGAGCTTATTAAAAACATTCCTAATGAGCATCTCCTAATGAAGTTAGACATGCTTGGCAGGCTGAATCTCATGGATACTCTCAGTGACATGTAATTTTGATTGAATGAGACCAGTCCTGGGTAAAAGTGGTGTTTCAGGATGGGACAGTGTTCTCAAAGGAATGTTCTAGGTTTAGTAAACATTTAAAAAAAAAAAACGAAACAAAATCCTAACAATATCAGGCTTTCTGCAGTACCAGAGGTTCCAGGTCAATTTGGAAACCATCGATTGGCTGTAAAACTGATAAACAATATGACCTACATTAATAAAATATTGCATAACACGCTCCTTATTTTTGCAAAATAAAACTGGCTCTAAAAAAAATAAAAAAATAAAAATGAGATGAAGATATTTGTTGTGCATTTGCAGAGCTTTTATCCAACTCCATTCTCCAAACTTCAATTCCAAATTTTCCTATCACAGACTAACTCGTCTCCCAGCATGCTTCTGCTTCAATGACAACAAAGTTGGAATTGACAGCAGCAATGTCTTTTTAGTCACACTTTAAATTAGGTGTCTATATTTTAACATTAAAATAAGGATGTGGTACAATGTATTTACATGTATTTTTAAATGTAACTGTAATGTAATAACTTAATAATATTGTTAAAACATCTGATATAAAGTGGGTCCATTACAGGAGCTTTTGCACGCATAGTTCTAGAAACTAGCCAGCAGTGTCATTCCTAGAGAACTAATTTCCTCCTCAGGTTGTTTTCCTGAGTGCATTCGCACCGACAGAACGAACTCTGAAGTGGTCGACTGCAATGTCTTTATTCACAGCATTTACAAACATCAACAACCAGAGAATGAAGGACGTCGTTGTTCAGAACTGTTTTTGTTGTGTGTCATGGGCTTCGTGATAATGGAGATGTTATGTAAACACTCAATTTACTCGGTTGAAAGAACATGAAAATCTGACTAAATCTTCTATGACAACTTGCAGCGTTACATATCATTCAAGGCTGAGAAAAGAACACTTCTTTTTTTTAATCCCTAATTGATTGTTTTGCATTCAGTCTACTTAAATATGTAAAATGACCGTTTCTTAATCAATTTGTGTTGGGATAAACTGAATAATTTTTATGGTAAACTGGACAGTTGACTTTTAGTTACCTGCATACGACTGGATCAAGAAAGCAAATATTGAAATAAAGTGCTATTTTATGAGTTTCCGAGTAAAGGGAAAGACCTGCTAGTGTTTCATTTTCATTTACTTTGACATTTAAAAGAGTTTCTGTCATATTGAAGTTGAAGTAATTACTTTTATAAGAAATCAGATTTACAGCTTTTGCCTCAGACCATATCTAGAGACCAAAATAGTATACAGGCTAAGAGATTTATAGGCCTATATAAGTCTTGAGGGAGGACTTTTTTGACTCAGACCACCAAGGAACACCATATCAACACTTAATCAATATATATCAATCCAATTGTATTGATTTTACATTACTATTATAATATCGTAGTGTCTATTTACACTAAGTGCAAATAGCCCAGCTTGTTGGCTCAAGCTATTTACACTAACTCCACACACCAACGTGTGATTTGGATAGTCAACACTGCCAAAGACAACTGACAATCGTCAACTCCAGTGGCGCAGATGGTAAAACGTGTGATGTTTCCATTTTGACGCGATCGAGCTGAATTAGCCTGCTAAGTGAAGTGAAGCTGTTTCCCAATCACTCTCATCAGCGTCCATATGGGATACTTATCTATCTGCGACAGTCCACACCTGCTTTAATAAAGCCATAAAGATTGGGAAATGCACATTTATGTGTTCCAGAGTGGAACATTCCAGATGAATTACATTGGCTTACTGATTAATCAATACAAAAGGAAATACATTTCTATGACTTTTAAGACAATACAACTGAGAGCACTAAGTTGAACATTAGTCGCACATAACACTTAATCTGTAAGGCGTGTTTCCCAAAAGCATAATTTTCTATTATAAGAAAGAATACTGGAACTTTCAACTTGCTTTTATAGTTTATCAGAGAGAGAGGACCACACGTGAATTGATATTCATTTGTATTATTACAGCAAAGCCATCGTTGACTACATCTGAGAATTATTATTGCTCACAGAAAGGATCTGTGCAGGCCTGAATGTGTGATGTTGTTCAACAGTGAGTCTGTGGCATTACTGTAATAGGGGTTCCACCAATTATTGCTTCTTTTCAAACCGTAACATTTAATGAAAAACCTGTTTAAAAAAATGAACAGTCAAGTCGTATTCCCAACTAGGACACTCTGAGACCATTTCAATACCCAAATTTCTGAGTTGGGAATGTCACTAACTTTAAACATGTCAGGCGGGAACCATTGCTGACAAAATTTTATTAGTTCTTCCTGATTAATCTACACTGCTTTCTGTAGCATTCATCTGATTGAGATTTCAGAATCATCAGTTGCAGTTAATGCTTATTTGGTTACCAATTTATTGGATGAGAGCTGAACTGGATGATGACATCACTGAATCATCAACTGGAAAAATGACTCTGTTTTTGTCCTCTTGCATTATTGAAGCACTATGTTCCTGCTTTACAGCTGCTGTGACACAATCTATATTGTTATCTATATTATTAAGTTCTATTTAAACAAAGGCGACTTGACTTAACCAATGAACACTGCATCATATTCAAACCTGTTTAATATTGCCTAAATATCTTCTGGACCCTTTGGCTTTAATAAGATGTCAGGCAAAAATTTACATTTGAATGATCACTGTCCTTTCCAACAATGCCATTTCTCATAGCATGTGAAGGCAGCATAGTGAACGAACGAACAAACAAAAAAATCAGAATAAACAAACAAACTAATGAACATGTGCTAAGAGTATAAAACCTAAACCTACTTAATCGTCAAATTCCTTTTTAATGACAAACAGCACGAGTAACGAAGACATCTATTTATGTTAGTTATGTACATTTACTAATCTATGTGTAATGTAATGCCTCGACGTCATACCTTTCAGATATTTTCTAGTTAAAACTATTTTAAAATGATTATGCATTGCATTGAATACATGAAATATTTGTACTTTTAAAGATTAAGGATTAAAAGGTGAATGTATTTGTGATCTTTCAATTACATCCACTTCTTACTGAAACCAAAAAAAAATAAAAAACGCAATCCAACTAAATCATCTCTACAAAGCCCTTTAAAACAGACTGGATTTAGCCAATGTAAACCAGTCATGTTAGAAATTCTCTATAGCCATTCACCAACTTGTATATGATTACAGTGACCTAACATCCTCATGCGCTTCTAGTTTTCAATAATTACACGGCCAAGAAACCACTCAGGCTGGAAATTGAACTCTGGCCACACTGAAACACAATTGACAGCTTAAAAAAAACTCCACGACACACCTGCGGTGGGGTTTGAAATATCCACAACACTAGACACTAAATATAATATGCATCTTATGTATTTGCATTTTATTTTAGGGGGTTTGCTGTGACTGAATACAAACACTCTCCTCTATCTGCTCATCTGATAACCATGGTGACAGTGGTAAAGTGGCCCTACGGTAGAGGAATGCACCTGATCGTAACCATGGCATCACTTCTGTTCCCTTCCCACCTGGTGCAGTGTTAGTGTGTGTGTGTGTGTGTGTGTATTCCTTGTTGCACAAGCCTGCCCAGGGGGACATGGAGCATAGTAACTCACCGTCAACATCTCCTCACAATGGCTGAGCGGACATCTCCTGCCCACTCATATTTGTTTATGACAGCCTAGCCAGATGCATCAAAAACTTATACGCATAAATCATCATATGTGCACATGTTTTATTAAAGCCATTATTTTTCTGGCTGTTGTTATGAGATATCAAAAGCAAATCCCCAGTAATTCTATGGTATGTAGAGGATTTATTATTATAAATACATTTTACACTTTGAAATGAGGAACTGGACAGATCAATCAAAACAGTATTTTAAAAGATGGCAGGAACTTGTATGATACAAGACTTCAAATCATCAAGAAACGTCATTCAAATGATCATATTTGTGTGTAAATGCGTAGTGGAACTTTGCAATTTTAATTAAAATGGTAAAAAAAATAATCTAAAAGGTTTTTTTTCGTAAGTAGATTGTTATTAATCAATTAATTTAATATAAAAACAACAGAAATCAATGAGAGGTCTATATGACGACACGTGTGTGGTCAGGTTTTCCTACATTGTGAAGACAAAAAATTAAAAATAATAATAAAGTAAACCCGAATAAGAATATATAAGAACGGTTTCATAAACATACCAAAGATACTGTTTTATGGTTTGAAAATATCATTAGTTCTGTATGTAAGTCAATGGAAAGTCCCCATCATGATATGAAAACAAACGCGAGTGTGTCATCGCTTTACTGTTTGTTTATGACACACATGAAAAAAAAAAATCAAAATCATTACGCAATCCACATTTAATCAAACCGTAAAGCAATTAATTTCACTTCTTCAGTTGTTATCCATCTCAGAAAAGCACCACGCAGTTATTCCAAAACAAAACAAAACTTATGTTTTCATTTTAACAACTAACAGCTGGTGGGAGAAGCGTTGTGGATTTGTTTTGGTGCGAAGGAAAGAGACAGCTAGAGAAACTCCGAGAGGAAAAGTACGGTTGAAATATATACAGTTTTTCATTATAATATCCATAGCTTACTACACCGCATAAAAACACTTACGTATATTTCTTGAAAAAAAAACAGGCTATAACCTGGTTTTGTGCCAAAAATGTCACGCGTAATCGCGTTTTCTCCAAAACGTACCATTTAAACGCCATACGTAATATCAATAAAAAGGCAGTTGTTTGTAAAAGTGTCAGCGGTACGTAAACGTTCCTCACCTGCACGAGACTGTAATCTCAACTTTTGTAGCAGGAATAGTAGCGTTGAGAGGGTCGAAGTCTCCAGTCGTCGCCATATTCAGGAAACCGCAACTGCTCATGCCGTTCATGGCGAGGAGGTTTCTTTCTTTAACCCGTGTAGACGGAAGAGGACGGACGCTCGCGCCGCTTTACGCGAGGGAATTCATGAGCGATTTCGAAAGACTGCAAGGAGGAAAGCAGAGCTTCTGTCAGTCCAGAACAGAGACAGCGTCCCCTCTGCTCTCCACCGAGAGTGTGAATGTGTTTGAGAGTGTTTGTGTGGTGTTGCACTGGCGAAGGAACGATGCCACACTTGGAGAATTCTTCATCTGAGACTCAAAACAGATTTAACACTGACAATGCCGTGACAAAAATACAACAACAACAACAACAACAACAACAGTTCAAAAGCATCTTGTTCTTAATACCGTTCTGCTTCTTGTTATAAATAATAATAATAATAATAATTTTTAAAGAATATATTCATTATTCAATATTTAATCGAATTGTTTAATACAACTGTTGTATAATGTAATTACCATATTACGTAGGGCAAATATAGTATGAATGTTACTAAAGCAATATATATATATATATATATATATATATATATATATATATATATATATATATATATATATATATATATATATATATATATATATATAGTAATATAATATTAATATTATGTATACTATAATATAAATAGTATATTAAAAGCAACAACAGTAATAATAATAAAAGCAATTGTACTCGTAATATTTATCATTTTTGACGTATGTTGTACAGTGTAATAAATTCATTATTGTTTTTCAATAATGTTACAACATTTAGCATCAAACATTTAACCTCATTTTTTCTGTTCATGTAAGATTCATTTAGTTTAGATTCATTAATACAGCTTGGTCTGTGATTCTGTTGGAAATGATTAAACTAATGTCACATGGAAGGTTTTTTATTTTATTTATTTTTTTAGACCGAGTAACATTAATAATAACACAATGCATTTTTATGTATATAATTATGACTGTTAAAGGCCACTTTATGATCAGTTGCTTTAATCTTTCTATAAAGTTCTTTCACAAACTGAAGTGATTAATATATTACTGGGCATCCAGGACGTCATTTTAAATGTCTTTCACAACTGCAGCATTTTAATAAACGTCTTCTTAAGCAATATAGGGACTTTATAGGACTATACCATTTGAGCTAATTGTATATTGTGTCATGTGACTTAACACTGTAATAATGCCGTGTATGCACAATGTATATTTCCATGTTAAACCTAAACCGCTTACATTCTTGCGACTCAATGTACAAACAGAGATGAGTTCATTATGTTGCATTGTTCTCAAATGCGGCATGTTGCATCGACTCTCTTTACAGTTGCTTTGAATATATCCAATTATTACACATTATGACGCGTGTTGTGTTGAATTTATGTGGTTATACTGAATGCCATGTCCGGTTACTCATGGAAAAACTCTCATTTCAGAGATCAACATCCGTTGATCAGTTGATTTATGTATTCAGTTAGTGATCACCAATTCATACTAATTGGCAAACAACTAGGGTGACCATCAATATAACCATTAAACTCCAGCATAGACTATTATAGATGAATCCACAAATGTCTAAGGAACACATACTGTATGAAATAAAACAGAATTCAAGGCCAATTTTCTGCAGGGTTACAAATAATTTGTTTTAATAATAGTGAATGTTACTGCAGCTGCTGTTAGAGTCTTTAAATGAATGGCAGAATTGAATGGATTGCCTATAAGTGGCTCTTTTGTTGAAATACAAGAGACATTAAATATTCAAGTGGAAATGGGAATTTAAAAAAAGAGCTTTTGTATGCTCTCATACTCTAAAGCAGATGTTTAATGTGCCAGTGTTTGCTATAGAAAGTGACTGATAGTATCAATATGTTTGTAATTATTTTAGGAAACCAGTATTGAGTAAATGCACGCATATACTCTAAATGCTCAATTGTTTATCCAGAAAGAAAAAATGCAGTTGAGTGGTTATACATTTATTAAATAGCTAATTCTATTTGATAATAAAAGAAAATATATTTATTATAATTATACATTTCTTCTAAAATTTATTTTTATTTCAGTTAACGAAAATGATTTTTAATAAGGTGTAGTATATATATATATATATAATATATTATATTTATGTATATATATAAATCATGGCATTTTATTCAGAGAATGCATTTTTATATTGAGTTTTATTTTTAATTTCGCACCTGTCTACAGTTGTTCATGCTGAATACAGTATAATGTTATAATTCTTCCAGTGAAGGCAGACGGATGACTGGCATTACAGCTGAGAACGGACAGATGACGTGAGGGTGTTTGTGCTCGAGAGGAGAGATTCCTTACAGCTGAGTGAGTTCCCTCTTCTTCTAAATTTAGACGAGTGCCTTGCGAGACGGAGATAGCTGTAAGAGAAGGTCTTGAGCCATGTCCGTCAGCTACAACGTTATACAACGCTTAGCTACTATCTCTTAATGTGTTGCAGATACGAGTAGAAAACCCCCGGAAACCAGGTTTGTGCCCAGGCCATGATTTTAATTCAGAAACACTCAAAACTCCCAAGCTCTCTCTGATCGCCGAAAAAATGATAAATGTCGTCTTTTTTTTTCTTTTCTCAAATAGTCCCTTTGATGTAAAGATCATCTACAGTATATACACTATATTTGCCAGTTCACCGTCCATTATGTGTGGACTGCCCTCTAGTGATATTATTCTGACCCTGCAGTTATATCACGTACAGTACAGCCGTTTAAGCTTATTCTGTCAGTCTAAAACACTGCAGAAACACCTGTGGGATTTTGACAGATGTAGTTTATTTCACTCGCCATCTGACATTGATAATAACTACAGTACATCAAAGGAAATATTTTTCTACAGCGTCCTCAACCAGAAAATGGAAAACAACCGGTTCAGGTTGGTAAAACACCAAACAGACACTGACACTGTTATCACTGTACCCTTCCAGTGCAGTGCAGACTACAGTACAGGTGCATTGAGATCTGTGACGTTGCGTAGTTCCACTGGAAAGATTCACACAAAGAGAGTCGAACTTTGGTCAACAGACATCGGAAAAGAGCTGACATCAATATTAACGAATAATTTAAAAGCATATTGGTTTGTGTGCTTCTTAAGCACTGCTCATACGGCAGTCTGTGATGCCCAAAGCCCAGCTTTAGGACGGTGCCACATCAAAAAACACCTATTGACCTACAATATCCCCTTTTTACAGTCAGCAACAGCTAAACGGGGCACTTCAACACTACAGATGAGGAAATATACGGCAGTTACAACAGCAAGATCTCCTATGAATCACTGCCAGAGTTTCAGGAAAGTAGAGGGAGTTCTTGTAGGAAGCCAAAACCTTCCCAGTGACCTTGTGTTCTCATCAGTGAAGGCCGTCCTCTAAAGATCCTTTCACTTGCCAGATCTTGACTGTCCGGTCACTGTGAAAAAGCAACGAGAGAATTCAGATCAATCATTTATACAGTGATGAATGAATGATTATAGATTACATGATAAAACTGTAGTACAGTAGGTTATTCATTTTAGGTAATGTAACTTCTGACTAATTGTTAACTTGTTTTAAACTTACCATTTAACATACTATATTGATATAAAAAGCAAAGGGAAAGAAATTGTATTCAATTTTATGACATGAACATTATAAGATGCATTACACATTACTTTAACCCAAACTAGGTTAAAGTAGGAACAGGTTTGTGAGTTGATAAAAAGCTAATAATTTATTAAATCATAAACATGTAATTTAAATAAAATATTAAAAACACTCAAATCTGAAATATTTCATTTGTTTAGAAAAAAATATTTCCGGATGACAAAAATGTTTGCGGATCCCTTTGTTTCATACATCGTCTAAATGCTTAAGGAGTACCCCCCCCCCCCCCCCCCCCCCCAAATTCAGAAGCATGGATCGCAAAATTATTTACATGACCATTAAAAAGTATATTGTGAATATAGTCAAAGCTAAATAGTATGACACATAGTAGAATTTTAAGAAAGGAACATTTTAAAGCAAAAAAGAAGAATTATGGAGAATAAATTAATTATGAATGATTTACTGACACTGTAACTTTCCAGAAACAATCTAAGAATCAGTGGAATATTCACCAAAAAATCCTAGAAAGATTTAGAAAATTTCTGGAATGTTTCTGAAATTTACAGGACATTTTCCACCTTTTTGCAACCCTAGTTTCTACCCAGCTCTGTTGGTAGTTTGCCATGTAGTTAGTAGGGCATTCTAATCATTTTTAGAACAATAGCTTGCTAACATACCAGTAACATAATGGATTTGCACTTTTTTAGTAATATTTTGCTTTTCTTTTTAGTAATTTCCTGACATTGTAGCGACAACATTGCTTGTCCGTAATTTCATTACCATCAAGTTACCAACTAAGTTTGTAAGTTCAGAAGTTATCCAAGAACATTTCAGTTACATACGATATTCAAAATACTTAATAATTTAATGACTTATTAACTTGGGCATGTCCATCCATAGAACAACAAGTTAAAATGAACAACAATTACCAATGAACAACTATTTATCCATGATGTTGTAATTACTAACTGACATTCTCACACAGTTTAGCATGGCAAAGTAAACAGTTACATCATGGCAGAACATTGCTATGCATTGGCTAGCTAGGGTTTTGGCTAAAGCTGTAAGTTCTGTTCATTTGTTATTTTATATATGTGTGTGTTCTTTGTTGATATCTGAATGCCTGTCACTCACTCTGAGGCGGTAAAGAGCTGACTGCTGTTTGTGCAGATGTCATTGACAGAGCTGTCATGACCCCTTATTTCTCCCAGAGCTCTAAGCGTGTCTGCGTGCCAGAATTTGAGCAGTCCGCCCTTGCAGCCACTCATAACAGCGCTGGAGCCAGGGACCACCGCCAGAGAGCTCAGGAGATCAGAGTGAGCCTGTTCTACCTGCTGCAAGATGAAGAAAACATGCAAACAAATCAATTATAGCAGGATAACCAAAACTCAGTCTTTATGTGAGAGAGTTAAAAGTCATTTCAGGATTTATCTTTAGATATATCCTGAACAAAAGTCAACCCTGTTCCAAACTCTAGTGATCTGTCTACTGTACAGTAGAATATGGAAACATCTGAAACCAAGGAGCCTGCGTCCCAAATAACTGCTACTAAGATGAATGGAAGTGCTAACAAATAGCTTTTTCCAAGTATTAAATACTTTAGGCATTAGCATATTGCTAAGCTAATGACTTAATAAATGAGACACTAAGAGACTAGACTGCTAACAATTGATTTAAAAAGTATGTAGCATGTTATGCTAGTCTAGCATCTCAATCTTCTCATAAGCGTTATATAGTGTTCCTCTGGCTCAAGTGGTAGAGCATTGCATTAGTAATGCAAGGTTGTGGGTTCGATTCCCAGGGTACACACGTTAGGTAACAAATGTTAGCCTGAATGCACTGTAAGCCGCTTTGGATAAAAGCTCTTCTAAATGCATACATTTATTTAAATTTAAAAGTAATGTGTTAGCATGTGGCTAAGCTACATTAGGCTACACACTGGGTAAAATAGCCACATTTAAATGAGATAAACTATAACCATTTTCTAAGAGCACTTATTCAGCATTACAATAAAAGGAGGTATATTCATAATAATATTTTATCTCGATTCCATCATCTTAAATGACAATTACAAAGACTATTCTTTAAATAATTATTGCAATGTTGACTTCCATTTGAGTCACAGTGAGATCTTAAAGTAGGCACCACAGTTTTGCTGGATTATGTTTGGGACAGATTTAGTTTTGGGAATGATGCCTGAAAATGCTGCTTAGGTAGGCAGCTCACTAGGATTTGGAACATAGCCATAGCGTTTACCGCAAAGCTGTCTTTTCCTGCAACTTTACTTACCTCTTGTAGCTGTTTATGGGTTAAGTCCCATTTTTTAATGCAGGAGTCTCTGGCAGCAGTAAAAAGTGAATTGCCGTGAATGGCAAGAGCCTCCAGCCCATGCTGATGGGATGGGTCAAAATTATGTGTGGCGCTGATGCTGCCCTGAGTGCCTTCCACCACGTCAAACATCTGCAAAACAAGAAAATAAAAGCCTAGTCCCAAAAAGCATGTCTATCAGAGTTCAAAAGCATGTTCCTGTATAGGAATTTTGTTTCTTGTTGCACTTGCGGCCATATTAATAGTTTAAACTACTATTTGTGTTCAAGCATCCATAAATGAGCTGCAACAGCTTGAGCCATGACCAAAAGGTGAAAATGATGTAATTCACACACAGCATGTTCGAACATACCTTCACAGTGTGATCTTTTGAGCCTGTTATGACCACATCTTGACCCTTCCCCATCTGGTCTACCGTAAGACACATTACCGGCCCCAGATGTCCCGTCAGTTTTCCAGTAGATACAAACCTTTAGACAACACAAACAAACAAACCGTTTGTAAATGGAGACTTAATGCTAGAATACACAACAAAGTCTTTTACAGGTCTTTAAAAGGCGTCTTATACTTGCCAACTACGAAATTAAAAATATAGATTATATTGCATGTTAGCTTGCTTATTTCAAAAGCATGGTTTATTTAAGACTTGGTTCGATTGCTTGGTCCAAACCTGATTTCGACTACTCAATATTTTGTTTGCACAAATTTTTTGTTACCGAACAAAACGTCAAACATTTGTATCATTAAAACAACATCGGTTTCCTCATTTTGCTAGTTAACAATGATGCAGGAGAATACTGCTAAATGCATATCATTGCTCGCTTTACTTTTATACTTTGCTGGTGTGTACATAGCTTCGGTAAACAGTAGGGGTGCTCCGATCACAATCGGCTGATCGTTAATGCACATCTCGTCAATAAAGCCGGTTCTCTAATCAGCGGTAAATTCCATCAGGTGCGTGATTTCACATAGAGCAGCTGTTACTACACAGAGCCATTGTTAACTGAGAAGATGCACAAATAAACACTGAAAATGAACGTGGATTTGCGCAGCTTCTCAGTTAACAACAGCTCTGTATAGTTACAGCTGCTCTATGTGAAATCACGCACTTGATGGAATTTACTGCTGATTAGAGAACCGGCTCTACTGACGAGATGCACATAATGATCTGCCGATCGTGATCGGCGCACCCCTAGTAAACAGCATTCAAATAATCCATACAAACCAAAATATGACATCAAATGAACCAGTGTGTGAAACAAAATTTCTATTGTAAGTCATGCATGTCAATTAGCATGTCATAGTAACAAGAAAATATGCTCGGGACCACAGGTAGAGAGCTGTAGTTCCAATCACACAAACTGCGAACCACATTAGTCGTAAAAATGGAACTTGTGAATATAGTTGGCTAACAATGCTTTTGGGAAACACCCCTGGTTAGTTACATGAGTACATTAGCATGTCTTCTACGATCCATTCCCTCTTTTAGGTCAACTATTGTTATAGTTGGGTTTAAGAGAGTATAGCTAGTTTGAGTGTACAAATTAGCGTGACAATTTGCGTGCTGCCACATGAAAAAAAAAAAGTGCATTCTTAATGGCCACATCTGTAGATGAGTAAAACAACATCTAGTTTAATTGAATATTGGAAAGTAACACTATGAGCACTATAAAATGCATTTCTTAATTCGAGCCCCTAGAGTGTTTAGTGTTTAGTACCTTTTCAAGTCCCACATCCTGACCGTGTTGCCTGAGGCAGCATAAAGGAATGTTCCGGAAGGATTGAGGGCGATCTGATTGATCTGATTTTCTCCTGGAGGAATGGCAACAGAACTGCTTCCACAAGTGTCACCTTGAGACACCTGCCCAGAAGATCTGAAGAAGACAGAGAGCTAAAAATGAACAACGATAGGTAAAATATTTACAGGCATTAGAGAACACTGGCTTTCAATAAATTAAACAATACCAGGATGACTCACGTGAGGGTGCGGATGCATTTGGCGGAGTCCCGGATGTCCCATACTTTGACATAAGCAGTAGAGACAGTGAAGACCAGGCTGGAACAGTATCGGACTGACACTACACTGCTGGGATGATCTCCAAGAGACATGATCTCCTGACCCGTTACCAGGTTCCACACCTTACATGTGCGATCTGAGATAAAGAAGGAATGGATGGGGATAGAACACGATGTTAAGCACTCTTGTACTGGCAATGCATTAAGGTTAACACTCTGAAATTCAGAAGCAAAAATTCTTTGCATTCATAATTAGTACTACTGTGAATGCATAAAAGACTGAGATGAACAAAAAAATTGTTAGTCAATATTTTAGTTTTCTTTGTGCACATAAAGTGTTCTCTTAGCTTCATAAAATTACAGTTGAACCACTGATGTCACATGGACTATTTTACTGATGTCCTTACTACCTTTCTGGGCCTTGAACATGGTAGTTCCCTTGCTGTCTATGCAAGGTCAGAAAGCT
Organism: Carassius carassius; assembly: GCF_963082965.1. NCBI lineage: Eukaryota > Metazoa > Chordata > Actinopteri > Cypriniformes > Cyprinidae > Carassius > Carassius carassius. The sequence goes on along the minus strand of NC_081780.1, from coordinate 18,167,061 downwards.
CTCGGATTTCATCAAAATGATCTTAATCATCTCGGGTTTGGAATTAAATAATTACTGAACTATCCCTTTAAACCTCTGTCCAACCTCCTTATTTACTGCTGCTTAAAGAGATGGATTGAATGTATTACCTGAATTTTAGTTAGCTAATAACAATTAAATCTCAAATCAGTGTTACACCCATGAATTTATTTATCTGTTAATCAATAGATTGTCATCATTGCATAATAAACAACCAGCTGACTGTGCATGAGGTGACATTCAGTAAAGTAAATTATATACTCCTTTGTATTTTACTGTAGTAAAGACCCGTTTGTAAGGCTGTAACTCAAAAAAGTTCACTGACCCTTTGAGCCAGTGAAGAGCAGATCATCAGTTGAGTCCACACACAACAGGGGTTTAGTATGACCCTCAGCCACATGCACACACTGCAGTCTGGCAGCTCGACTGGTGCGGGACGCCTGAGCTGGGCTTGCTGGAGCTCTGGACCAAAAAACACATAATACGGATTAGGGGTGTAACGGTACGTGTATTCGTACCGGACCGTTTCGGTACAGGGCTTTCGGTACGGTGCACGTGTGTGTATATATATATATATTATTAAAAAGTGTTTAAAAAACAATTTATAGTAATAAACAACCTGCAGTTTAATGTTTGCATTTCTTTCCCTTACTGTACCGAAAATGAACCGAACCATGATTTTAAAACCGAGGTACTTACCGAACCGTGATTTTTGCCAACCGTTACACCCCTAATACTGATGCATTAAACACTCATTAAAATCAGACTAATAAAATACACTGGCTCCGTTTCAAAGCTGCCTATAGCTAGAGAGCGCTTTTAGGCCTCAGAGGTTCATCTAAAGGTGTGGTCACAATTACTGTTATTTTGTCAATTTTTTTGCCAGCAAATCCATTCATTTCAATAAGGATCCAAGGTATTGGAATTTCATGTGAGGGCGAAAGATTTTCCATGTAGATTCCACAACAAGTTCAATGGGTGTCGTAATGTGAAGCACAATTCACACAGTGATCAACTAAGCCAGTGGTGAATCCACATTACCAGCTTGAACACATTGCAAAATCCAGTCATTACAATAGGAATTCATGCGGTCATACACTGTTGCCAATGGACAATGGACCTTAAAAAGTTGGTTCACCCAAAAAGTTAAATTTTGGCATTTCATTTTGTTCCAAACCTGTATGAGTTTTTTTTTTGTTCTCCTGAACACAAATGCAGATATTTTGAAGAATGTGGGTAACCAAACAATTGATGGTATTCATTGACTTCCATAAAAATTATTTATCCATATTATGGAAGTCATTGGCTCGCGTCAACTGTTTGGTTACCCACATTCCATAAATATTCAAAATTATTATTTTGTGCTCAACAGAAAAAAGAAACTTGTAAATGATGACAGATTTGTCATTTTTCTTTAAACTAACCATTTAAGACATCATGTACTCTATGTGGAGAAAAAAAGAACTGATTGGAGAAACTGCTAATTATTTCATTACAATAAATTACATCCTCAAAAACATATCATAATTATGCAATTTTGAACGAGTGAAAGCCTTTATCATAGCAGATATGTGTATATACATGTCAAAAACTGATTACCACACACAGACAATATGATATGCAGTTTCACAACAAGTGCCGAGACTCCCAAATCAATGCAGGATCAGACAGAGAAAAGAATTATGGGAAGATCAAAGCAAATCAGGTTTTGAAGTGGAGAGATAGATGCTATTTTTTTTTGTTTTTGCTTCTAACACAACATCAGTGCCTGAAAGGAACAAATCAAAACTGAAAAAACGTGGCTGAAACTTGGAAATGATGTAAAAGTGGTTATTTTGGTTATGGGAATGAAAGTATAGATGTTCACTTTAGAACATTTGTAAAGAAATTTAGCAAAGATGTTTGGAAGGAGGACATTTACGAGTAGCAAGCCATTTCTTACTGTTTGTCCAGGGTTTTGGCTCTTTCTGTAGGGTTCTGGCTCCTGTCCTGTGCTCTTCTCCGGGTGAGAGGGGAGCGCTCCAGAGACTTCCTTTCTGTAGCCGTGGGAGATCTGGCACTGGAGCTAGCATTAGACAAAAGCCAATGTGACTGTAATGTTTATTAGAATGTTTCGACATGTTTATGAGCAGTTTAAAATAAAGAAATGGCTGCTTGAATGAAAAGATTTTTCGTAAAAAGAAATGTTTACATAATACATGGATTATGCTTCTGTTTGCCAAACACTTACACAGTATTCGTCTTGGACGCTAAGCTAGAGGTGAAGGCCATTGAGTCTCTGTCCCCTAAGTAGGGAACGGGCGCAGGTTCTTTATGTCCTTCTGGACACTCTACTACAGGAAGCAGAGGGGCAGAGAAATCCTCTGGAGGGGCGTCAGGGTCACCAGTGTTGGCGTACAGCAGCTCCATTTGGGTGGTGGTTCTTCTGCGAGCCTACATGTATCACATACTCAAATAGTGAATTTATACATCAGGGAAAATGATTATTTTATCATGCTTTTATCTTATGATCTAGTATTCAGCTGATTTTATGCTCTCAAGATTCTTTTTTTTTCTCTTCAATGAAGATAATTAGGGCTTCGGTTACTGTTATTAACTATTACTCTGTAATTATCAATTAGTTAAACCATAATTATATGGATCACACAGTGGGAAGTAAATAATACAAAACCAAACAGGCTATTTTAACAAACTACTTGTAACAATAGGTTTTAATCACACTGTATTTATTTATCATCAAATACTGTAGTTTATATATATACATATATATATATATATATATAAATGAATAGAAGCAAGCAAATAAATGTGCAGGATTACCTTATTCCTGGCTTTGGTTTCTCCACAAAGTTTCATGAGATCCGAAGCCAAACAACTACAAGAGACACAGAAACAGATGTTGATATTGATTCAAATGCACAATGCAGCCGAATAAATTTGTAGATGAACATGTTATACAGTGTACAGTACTGCCTCCAAAATGCGCACAACAAACATTTTCAGAAGCAGAAGCAGACATCAAGTGAATGACATCAAGACAGATTGAGTTTAAAGAGATTTTAAAGAGATTTATTGGCTTAACTCTAGTGCTTTACCTCTTCTCAGTGGCTGGACTCTGTGCGGATTCGTCGCTGCTGCTTTCATCGCCATTTTCTGAGCAAACACATACAGTACACACACACGTTAGCATCAGAAAGACACTTGTGCTTTGTCAGTATGATATCAGTGAACATTCATATTCAAGCGACATGCATCATGTTGTTATCACAACCCTGAATTCAACAGAACTAGAGGACGGGCGAAATGGTCAGTCTTTACAAAGAAATGTAATATTGTGTAATATCTTTGCAGTATTCACAATATTATTATTTTTATCATTAGTATAATACTGGGATTGGAGTTGAATCTAACAGCAGCTACTATAAGACTCTACATCCTCCAAGGGTCTTCAAGCTCTTAAGACTTTTTAAGTGCTTTTTATAGTTGATGCTCCAGTTGAGAGACATGTTCCTCAAAGAGTAAAGTCCACAGGGGGTTTAAGCAAGACCCATGCAGAACTACGCTACTGTTACTGTTAGTCTGAGGGAGAGACACATGCACTGGTGGAAAGCTCTAGTGGCCTCTACTTACCCGATGGCACGCTACCTAGTTCTGTTTGAATTCAGGCAACAAAAAGACAAAAGCAAATCAAACTCAAACTCAAAGTCTAAGGAATTAAAACCAAACAGCTGAATGTGGACATGCGTTTATGTGTGTCAGACCTTGGAGAGCATTCCCGAGCAGAGCGTCCAGTTCAGGGTTGAGTTCTGCTTTCTCCTTCAGCATGTGGAAGAGCAGCTGGTTCTGTGTGGCGCTGTTTATCTCGGTCTGTTTCAAACGGCCCTCCATCACTTTGATCTGAGACTCCTTCTGTGCAGCTTGTAAGCCCTGAGAACAGTTGTTATTGGACATTATATTATTAATTGGCATTCTTTTCTTGAATTGATGAAGTCCATGTGGAAAAAGTTCTGGATGAAATGATTAAATTTCATTTCATTTTATTGGAGGATAACCCCTTGAGATGAAAACATCTCATTTTCGAGGGGGTCCTCAAGATAGCACCAAACACTTACACACTTACACATAAGGCTCTTCCTCACAACCAACCACCCCAATCTGTCCCAAGTCTGTCCAAAGCGTATTCACATAAACAGTATAGTATAATATAAAGATATTACAGGAAAGAACCATATTTGATGAAGCCACCAAAACAAACAAATATACAGTATATATAACCTACCTATACATACATATACAAAAATACATACCTACATACACATGTACACATACATATACATCCACATATGCTCTCAAACAAACATGCATAAATATTCAGTTGCAATCAAAAACGGGTCTTATTATGGCTGTAAAATGTATTGTCAATGTCTTTTTGTGTTATCTAAAATCTTAAATCTGAGACTGTTAATCATTATAATAACGACAGTCATTCTAACCAAAGATATTTCAAGTAAGAATATGCCACTGTAGATATTTTGGCAGATAACAATATCTGTCGATTACTAAACTAGTGGTTGACTGCTATGATAACAGCCAACATACATAATACAATTTAATATTAGCAAAGAAGATGGCATGATATTAAATTTCAATATTTTAAATACAACATGTCCATTATTTATGTAAAGTTCTTGTACAGTCTCTCTCAGATTATGTGTATGTATAGTCAACTATTTATACTATATTTATAGTCAGGTTAACTGTTGTATATGTTTATAATTGTTTGCCTTATACTTCTATTGATGTTTGATTATGTTTATGTTTAATTAGTATGTAGCACCATGGTCCTGTGAGACGCAACATTTTTTTGTTCCAAAATATGTCCCCATGTAGCAGAATGACAATAAAGCTTGACTTGACTTAAATTATATTATATTCCATTGTTAATATTCCATTATATTTTCAAGTAGAATGTCATAAAAATACGTTTTCAGTTAAAAAACAAAACAAAACAAAAAAAACTCAAACAACCTCAAAGTTGGCCCAATGTCCAATAATTTAAAGCTAATATGTGAAAACGCAAATATTGACTGATGTAAGTAGAGTTAAGGATTTATTTAGCATCTCAAATTTCTAAATCAAAATCTACTGAGCTCCAGTACCTTATTGATTGCCATTGAGAGAAAGTGGTCGAGAAGGACACGGGCCTCTGAAAGAGTGCATGAGCTGATCACAGCAGAGACGTCCACTGTATCTCCCTCCTCCTAAAAAGGGATTTAAACCATTGAATCAAACATTTCTGTTCCACAATGCATTTTTTCCATCATAAATCGGGACAGCTTCTGTATGTATTATGACGATACGCTGGGCAACTTTGGGAAATGTTGCCGTCAGTGGGCAGCTAGGTGAGACACAGGGCCCACGGCTGATCTACAACATCTATATAGAAATTTGTTACCAATTCTCAATGGAAAAGAGCCCAAACAGCAAGTGCCCAGGCAAAACTGCTCAAAAAGTTGCCCAGTGTACCATCAGCCCTAGAGTATAATACTGTGCAAAACACAATTTCCAGTTTCCCACAAGCACCTTGGCCTCTTCCATCTGCATGATGTTGGCCTGGCAGTCTGCAATGCTGTCATTGATGTAGTCGATGTTAGCGGTCAGCGACTCCATCTCTTCGTTGAGAGAGAGAACAGTCCTGTCGGCATCCGTGTCTTCGCTGGCGATCTTGTCCCTCTTCCTCATCCCTTTCTCTCTGCGCTTTGTCAACTCCTCACGTTGCTGTACACACAGAATCAAAAGAATAGTTTGTCAATTAACTCTTGAATCTGCTCAAAATAATTCATCCCGTTTGATGAAAATTTGTTTAGTGCAAATTAAAAGCTGTTCTTGGTCACCTTAAGCAAGCGGTTCATTTCAGTCTCCATATTGGAGATGGTCATCCTCTGCATGATGATGTCACTAATGCGCCGCTCTAGCGACTGCCATTTGGCCCGCGCCGTCCTGGTAAAGTACACTCCTCCTGTTCTCATCTGGTACTTTCTGAAATACAAGTATCATGACTGGATCAGTAACCCAGACACCCATGAGCCAGCCCTTCTGAAATGAAATGCACATTACCTTGTCCCATAAGGAGCTGTGGCCCCAGCAGTTTGTGGTCTGACAGGAGCCGTATGGGGTGAAGACTCCTGTAAAGGCTCTGGTAAACTGACCTTACGGTTAACCTTGCCTGATGCTGGTCGCACTTGGCGCCTCAGGGCGTTTATCTGATTCAAAGAAGTAGGAAATACAAATCTTAGTATTGTTCTTTATGTGTTACAGTGTGGGTTATTAAAGGCATGGTTCACCCAGGAATTAAGATAATGTCATCATTCATTTACCCTCAGGTTGCTCTTGCATTCATCGAAAGCTATTTTTTTAAAGGGGTGGTTGACTGGGTTTTTTCTAGGCTTGATTGTGTTTATGGGGTGCAGTCTGTGTTCATGCTTTTTTTTAAAACGCATTATTTTTCACATAATTTACCTTTATTCCACACTGATCTGTCCCTTCTCTGACAAACTCTGATTTATTTCCTGTTATTATGAAGCCCCTCCCTCAGAAATACACAATGGGCTGAGATTGGTCAGCTTGCTCAGTGTGTTGTGATTCGCTAAACCGCCTCGAGCATGTCTGAACATCCCGCCCCTCTCAAGCTCAGAATGTGCCGCGGTTGTATTGTAAACAATGACGTCCTCTATATCGCTTATCAATTTGAGCCCGATAGAGTCCTAGAGAATATTAATGAACAGGATTGCGCAGCAACCGTACGTGCGTCCATGTATAACGTTTCTCATTGCTTTGTGAAAATAAGTGTATGAATGGAACAGTTTGTTGGAGCTGATCTGGAGATCTGAAAGAGAGAGAGAGAGAGAGAGAGGCAAAGCGGGGTGACACAAGGAACAGGATTGAGAACCGCTGCTTTAGAACATTGGTTTTGAAACTTGTGAATCCATTAGAATAGTTAGAAAACATGTCGTAATGGATCTGGGAAGAAGCTTGTTGTAGTCTGATCGTTTGCATTGAACTTTCAGTGCTGCAACTTTGCAGATATTGTTTATGCTTAAACAGCAACATTACAAACTAACTAACGTAAAAAAAAAAAGTGAAATCGGAATCAACCACCCCTTTAACAAAACATGAAAAATTCCCACCACTGAAAGTCAATTCCATCAAAACCTTTGACACTTTGATTTTCTTTTCTTTTCACTATATCCAAAAAGTTTTTTTAATGTTCTTTTTTAAAGAAGTCTTTTCTGCTCACCAAACCTGCATTTATGTATTTGATCCAAAGTACATAAAAAACCAGTTAAAATTGTATTTATTTCATTTTTAGCATCATTACTCCAGTCACATGATCCTTCAGCAATCATTCTAATATTCTTATTTGTTGCTCAAAAATATGTATTATCATTATTATTATTATTATTATTATTATTATGTTGAAAATAGCAGAGTATATTTTTTTCAGGTTTCTTTGATGAAGACAGTAAAGAGAAAGTTCAGAAGAACAACATTTATCTGAAACAGAAACATTTTGTAACATTATAAATGTCTTTATCATCAAAATAAAAATAAATAAAAGTATTAATTTCTATAATTTTTTTTCCACAGAAATACTGTATATATACACTCCAAGTATATACACTGTATGTATACTGTATATATATATATATATATATATATGTGTGTGTATGTGTGTGTGTGTGTGTGTGTGTGTGTATGTATATGACTCCAAGCTTTTGAATGGTAAAGTGTATGTTAAAAAAGTTTTTTATTTCAGATTAATGCTGATCTTTATATCTTTATATTCACCAATGAATCCTGAAAAAAGTGCGTAACTGTTTTAAATATTGATAATAGTAATTTTTTTTTCCTTAAAACAGCAAATCAGCATATTAGAATGATTTCAGAAGGATCATGTGACACTGAAGACTGGAGTAATGATGCTGAACATTTTAAAATATATTCAAATAGAAGGCAGTTATTTTAAACAGTAAAAATATTTCACAATATTACAGCTTTTCTGTATTTTGGATCAAATAAATGCAGGTTTGGTGAGCAGAAGAGAATTCTTAAAAAAAAAAAAACACACTGTTCAAAAACTTTTGACTAGTAGTGTATTTGTGGAAAGTGCCTCCTGTGTCAATCATGTTTTATGAATATTCTCTCTACTTATCTCTTAATATTATCTCTAGTTATATTTCATACAAAAAAAAAAAAAAAAAAAAATATATATATATATATATATATAGATAGGTTCACCCAACAAAAAAAAAAAAGGTAGTGTATATCTTTTAATATTTTTTTTTTACGTTTTTCATTTATCTCAATTTTTAATTATCTCCAAATCCTTTCAAATAGCTACAACTCTCAAACCAGCATTTTTGTAACAAAAAAGAAAGAAAAAAAGAAAATCGTAATTCCCAAATAATCCTGATTCTGTCACCTCCTCTGCCCTCCTGCGGAGAATGAGCTCCTGTTGTCTCTTTTGAGCCTCAAGCTGCCTTAGCTGGTGCTAAACGAGACAAGAAAGATAAAAGACAACAAGAGAGTGAGCAGGAATTTTATCTGAGAATATCCCATAATTCTCAGGGTACAGAGCGCCACCTCTTGTTTGCGCTGGTCTTTCTTGAGTGTGGCGATCTCTCGGTTGCGGCGGGTCTCTGTGACTCGGGTCCTCTCCTGATGTTCCTTCATCTGTTTCATCAAACCCACCTGAGCGGAACAAAGCCACCATGACAATGATTAGACACTGTTGCTACTGTAAGTGTAAATGGCCCCACACACAAACAAGCCTACCTTGGTCTTCTTCATCTCAGTAACTTCCTGCTGTAGCTTCTTCAGCTGTTTCTCGTACTGTGACTGGTTCTTCAGAAGGCGTGCGTGTTCCTTCCGTGCAGACTGCAGTTTCTGCAACTCCTTGTTCATGGAGTTTAACCTCTTCTCGTATTCAGACTTTATCTTCTTTGCTTTCTCCTCTGTACATGACTCCACTGAGCCTGCACAGAAATGTGAAAATAAATTTGGACTTTTAGGCGTCACTTTATTTTAAGGTCAAATTCTCACCATTGACAACCCATTAACTATGACATTTGCCTCAGTAAACTTCTAACTTGCTGCTTTTTAGTAGTTTTGTTAAGTTATTGGTTAGGATTAGGGATGCAGAATATGGTTATGTAGAATATGTGCTTTAGTAATAATAAACAGCCAATAGGCAATGAATATGCATGCTAATAAGCAACTAATAGTGAGAATTGGTCCCTTTTAAGTAGTAGTGTTGTGACTTTCTGTGACAGTTAAGCTGTGCAATTTACAAGAAACTTTGGCCATGTCCACACTAATAAATTTTCAGTTGAAAACACATCTTATTATCTCCGTTTTGGCCTTTCGTCCACACTGAGATGGCGTTTTTAATCAAGGACAACGGAGCCATTTGAAAACGCTCTCCAAAGTGGATCAATTTGAAAACGCTGTTTTCGCGTTGTAAAGTGGACTGTGAAAACGGAGGCTTTTGAAAACGATGACACAAGTTTAGTCATGTGACACATATTATACCAATAGATATCCTTGTTTATACTGGTATTGTGCATGTTATGTGCTACGCACTTTCACACTATTGCTATAGATATGTTACTTTGTATACTCTTCATATCACAGCCCTGCAAAGATGAAAGCAAATTTACTCGCAATTGCCATTTGCGGCAAAACATGAGGGCAGTTGCGCATTTTATATCAGACAAAGCCTACAATCGTGAGTGTGTGCGACCTGAACGCATCAGTGAATGGTGTTATTTTCTCATAAATAAAATAATCCTGTCAGAAAAACTGTGTGTATCGTACCCATGTTTTGCAGCACACGGTCTCTCTCCAGCTGTGTGTCTCTGATTTTGCTCTGCAGCATCATGAGTTTCTGCTCATACTGTTGTTTGAGGGTGTGCAGACGTCTCTGACTGTTCTCCAGTTCATCGATCAGCCGCTGTTTGATGGCAATCTCACACGTGATGTTGGCCAGATCTGCCTGGAAGTCCTCTGTCAACACACAAATGCACAGAATTAAAGTTTAAACCTCAACAGAAAATAGATAGATAGATAGATAGATAGATAGATAGATAGATAGATAGATAGATAGATAGATAGATAGATAGATAGATAAGATCTGAGACATCACAGAATAAATGAAAGCATTGTACCTTTTTCCTCCTCTGAGTCCAACTCATCAGAGCTGTCCACTTCCATCTCATCCTCCTCTTCATCACCCTCGGCTTCCTCACCTTCATCATGATCGCTCCCATCCTGTAAGTGTATTGGTATTATTAAAAGCAAATTTTGGTCTCACAGAATCGCAGAGACTGTAAATAATCAAGAGCAGCATATCTTTACATGTACACACAGGAGAGTGATAAACTTACCACTTCTGGCTCCTCATTGGCTCTCTCAGAGGCCTCTTTATCCTGCTCATTATCTGGCCCCTCCTCCTTTATGACACTGCATGACATCAGTACAATATAATTAAACCTATTATGTCAAACTCAATAATAAAAAAAAACCCTACATTTACATAAACACCCCAACAAATTGTTGAAGTGGTGTCCAAAAATGTTTAGATTTCACAAATAACTTCTAAGATCTATTAATAAATGATAAAAAAATTCCATGTTAGTAAATTAGTTGAGCCTATTACACTGTTAAACTCCATAGAAAACTCTAAAGCATCATATATTGAGATCAACATGAACGTGAGTTGATGACACATCTTAAAGAGCTACCAGAATAAAACCTGATTTAATGAAAGAGATTTTGATAAACGACTCTAAAGCTTTGTTTCAAACCCTTTCTAAGACACATTCTTTTGACTCAAACTGAAGGCAGTATCTCATAGAGATAAGGCAATCCAATATCCCACATTGTAACAAGACATCTATTTGTGTGTGCTATGTATCTTTATGCTTAGTAAAGCATCAAAACATTAGCCTAGCAACATGCTAATGATAACTTAGTGATATTGAAGTATTAGTTACCGTTATAGCTAAGATTCTAGAAACATAGCTGCAAATGGACTATTTGACCCAGTAATTGTAGACTATGTGTTATCTATTATGTCTCTAGTTACTGTGTGTTAGCTTAGCAACATGCTAATGTCAAACTTTACCATGCGCTGCTTAACCTGAAGATAACTATTTGAGTTGCTATGTAGATACTAGACACAAAGGGAGCTCACTAGGTTTGAAATGTTCATAAAGACTAAGCTCTTGAACCGTTGATGTTTAAAGTGTTATATTAGAGTAAAGAAGAGGGCAGTACAATGGGTCAAATTTTCCATGGTGTGTTGACTACAGTTAGTGGAGTATCTACATTTAATGACATTCTCCAACCTGACTCCCTCAAGATCTTCATGAGCACCTTCCTCCATCTGCTGGAGTCTTCAAGAGTGAGGGGGGTTTGGTGGAGATGAGTGAGAGTAAGGGGAACCACGGTGCCGAAGATGACGGCAGAGAAGAACACGTGAGGAGCATGAATACGTCCAAATTTTTCCTTTTTTTTTTACTTGTTTTTTTTTTTTTTTTGTAATGAATAAAAGAATCTGATGTGAACAAAACTTAGCAGTGACTATACTCCCATCGTCATGAATCATTGCAAATGACAAAATAAAATATTTACACTCTCAAACAACCAATGGACTCTTGTGTTAAGCTTAAACTGTGGCATTTTATACTTTACTTATATTTAGTTTTAAATCATTTTGTAAAATAAGGATTAAACATTAAGGATATATGGACAAATACATAAAAGCACGCCATCCTTTGTCCAGGGATAAAAAGGAAATCTGAGTTTCTTGTTCCTCAGCTGCATGGTTAAGCATCAATATCAGTAGCTTACCTCTTCTTTTTCTTCCTTTCCTTTTTCTTCAGTTTCTCCAGGTCTTTCTTTGCCATTTCAATGATGTCTGTGGCATCTTTTTCAGGTGCAAGGAGGCTGGGGGTAACAGAGTTTGGACCGTAATATGAAGAGCGGGTGGAGACACGGGACAGGTTCTTCCGGAGGTTTTCATTTACAGCCTCACTCTCTAGTAGCTTTGCCCTGAAGACCACAAAATACACAAACATTACACATATAGAGAGGTTTTAAGAACTTCTGACATACGGGTGCATTGTGCTTGCATACATTACCTGAGCTCCTCAATCTCTTTGATGTAATTATGGATCATGTTTCCGATCTCTTCATTCCCTTCACCTGCAGTCAAAAGTCAAAGAAAATTCAGCTGGGTGTGTAAAAACATCACATTAATGTATTTTAGAGATGATATGAATTGATCCCTCTTGTGTCTAGGAGATCTTAATCCATCTAGATAAGTAACAATTAATCTATTCAAGTGAATCATAATTTCGTCCAATTTTTTAATTTTCTTAGCATTCCTGTATTTATGTGTTCCTGTGGCTCAGTGGTAGAGCATTGCATTAGCAATGCAAAATGTTGTGGGTTCGATTCCCAGGGAACACACATACTGGTAAAAAATGTATAGCCTGAATGCACTGTAAGTCGCTTTGGATAAAAGCGTCTACTAAATGGATAAATGGAAATGAGTATTCAACCCTTTTACTAAAAAGTTTGCAACCATTTCCGAAATGTGTCTGAAAACAAAACAAAACATGCAAAAGGGTCCGCTTAGCCCTTTTAAAATATTTTCTGGTTGTAAACATTAAACATACAGAATAATTATAATAATGTATTTTAATAAAACAAACAAAAAAACGAGATGAAACAAAAAACTGGGTTGCAGTCTAGGACTAGGTTATTTATACACTTATATTTACCATAAATAAAATGTACATATATCTAGATATAACTATATACATGAACATATATACATATATACATATAGCACAATTGTTTCATTTTAACTTCCCTTGCTATGTATAAGCATTATTATTACTTAATATCTGAAATATTTGCTATTTTCTTTATAGGTCATTGTCTGTACCTGCTCTGGCGAGGGTCTGGTTGGCCTGGTCGCTAAGTAGCTGGGTGAGTCTGGCTCTCTGGGCATCAATGGTTTCCTGCATTGCCTTCACTCGTACACGCAGGTTATTGTTTTCTGTCTGCAGCATGGAATTCTCATGCACCATATCATTGATGCTTTCCAGACCGTCCTCACCAACCATACGCTTACCCTGTAAAAAAAACAAAAAAATATATGTAATAATGTAACATATTATATTATATTATTAGACGCTCTGTGGAATACTTGATTCTGATTGGTCAACTGTGACATTCCGAGGTATGTTATCCCTCGATAACTTTCGGTAAACGCTAATAACACAGGCTCATCCAGGTAACTGAAGTTGGCTCTGTACTCTTGCTAGGAACAGTTTTCTTGGTGGAATCTTTGCATTTGTTTAGCTACCGGTAATAGGATATTAAAACTCCTTTCAAAATGGTGTACAATTATTTAATTATGTCATCCTGGTATCGCGGACTCGCTCTTGTTTCATTCAAACCCAGCTGTGGCTATTTTGCTACGATTGTTTTGTATGCTGTAATGGTTTATAAGAGAACTAACAAACTGGTAAGATTTTAAAACATTTTCTTGCATTGCCTTCATTATTTATGTGGTGAAATGTTGTGTAATAAATGGTTTCCCTACACCTTTTCCCTTATATGTCCGTCTAGTTTAAACTTGCTCCTTTCTCGCAACTTGCTGGAATTACTTATATTATATTCTATTGTTATAAGCAATTTAACTCAAATTAAAATAATGTAAAAAATTATAAATTTACTAAAATTAAGAAAAGTTATTTTATTATATTATATATAAAAAAATCTTGTCAGAGATATCATTGTGAAAATCATATTTTGACACAAACTTGAAACAAACAGAGATGGTGCACAAACCGTTTTGTACTCCATGAGCTCCATTTGCAGGCGAGCGATCTCTGTTCTCAGAGCGCTGATCTGTTGACTGGCCTTGTCCTGGTTCACCATCACTTTGTTCTTGATGTTGCGAGCACGGTTTGCATATTTTAGCGTGTTAAGGGTCTCCATGAAGTCTCTATCTGATGGACTGATGCAGGCGATCATCATGGTCTGGCTGTACGTCACAAAAGAGAGCCAATGTTTAAAAAGAAAACTGCACAAATACGTGTAATATCTAATAATAAAATGTCTAAAAATGGAAAAAATGTACAGATGCTCACCTGTTTCCTCCTAAGGAATCTTGAAGCAGGCGAGTGAGTTTGGAGTCACGGTAAGGCACATGTGTGGAGCGTTTGCTCCTGTCACCCAGAGCACTGATCACATTGCCAAGAGCTAACTTTACCACCACAAGACAGACACAGTTATTAGTTATCAGTTATCAAAGGTAATACAGACCAAATGTACAGTAAAGGTCTCGTATTAAAGGAATTTTCCACTGAGAAATTGAAAATTATGTCCTTTTTACTCCAGTAAACATGCCTATATATATATATATATATATATATATATATATATATATTAGTGCTGTAAAAGATAATCATGATCACACCATAAATAAAAGATTTTTGTTTACAAAATACATAGAAATACTAACACATATATATATATATATATATATATATATATATATATATATATATATATATATATATTGAAAACATTTACATATATTTACAAGTATATATATTTATATGTAAATAATTTATGTTATATAAAATATATTTAAAATATAAAAATAGCAATGTGTGTGTGTGTACTATTTTATTGATAATTCATTCTTTAACTTATTACTTTATTATTATTTAATTTTATGTTAAACTGTAAAATTGGACATGACTTCAGACAGAAAAGGTTACCAAGCAATTTTATCCGACGGAAGTGTCTTGCAGCTATACTTGAGAAACTGTGAGTATTTTAGCATTTATGAACTGCCCATTTTCCTCTTCTTTTCCTACCAGTCCACAGTTGATAGAGATGCCCTCTTTGGCTCGGTCCCCTGTGGCCCCTGTTCTCTTCAGTCGCTCGGAGCCGGCTAAATCCACAAAGTGAAACTTAGCTGTTAGCGTCTCAAACTCATTCATTTCTGAGGAGCCATTCACCAGTCTGTTATCGTTCTCCGTGTCCTGAAAGAAAACAATTCAAATCTGATGAGCGTTATAGTACATTAAAAGCCATTCTTCCTAAATAGCCCAATAATACAAGGCTAACACACTTATCTTAAACTACTATTTTACTGAAGTTTGTTATCAATCAAATCTGAAAATATATTTTTTTCAAAACAGATTTAAACATATGTCTAATATTCAGTGGAGACACTTTCAAGGCAACTCAATTCTGATTTGAAGACCAAACAGTATAACAGACACTCTTTCACAGCTGTGTGACGGCGTGATCTGATTTGATAGCCAGGTGAAGCCACGTACATTGTCTGAGGCGCAGACGCGAACTTGGCACAGGTGGATGGTGAAGATGGCATGAGAGCGTGAGCTCTGGACATTCATCTGAGTGCTGGCGGTGGAGCGGGACATAGCACCCAATCTGAGACACTGCATCATCTGAAAGACACAGAGAGGAGAATTCTGGGTAATTGGCAATGAGATAATTCATCTCTCCTGAGCATGACTGACAATGACGGAACATATAGACCAATGATGATGGACGGACAGGTAATTTAAATTTGACAAAAACTGATCAGCTTTACAAAAACATAAATCTTAGAGACTTGATGAAGACAAAAAAGACATTATTTTTGTGAAAAGTAAACTTATAAACAACAGATCAGTTTTTTTTTAATATGTATAATTTAAAAACTTTTTTTAATATAAATCTGGAAAACATAAACCATACAACTGACTAATTGATTTGTATTAAAAATGGACAAAATTCATTAAATAAATATAATAAACATAACTTTTATTCAAAACAACTGAAAAAAAGAAAAAGAAAATAAAAAAAATACGTTCATAGATAAACATAATTATTTTTATATCACTGCACTTTTTCAATAAGAAAAAAACCATCAAAGGCATTATTTTTAGTGCTGTCAAATCGAGTAATCATGATTAATTGCATCCAAAATAAAAGTTTGTGTTTACATAATATATGTGTTTACTGTGTATACTTATGTATATATTTAATAAATATTTACATGTATACATATTTTCATATTTATATTATAAAAATACATAAATATATAACACATATATTTCTTAAATGGATGCGATTGATCACAATTAATCGAGTTGACAGCACTAATTATTTGATATGTTTTATTGGGGAAAACTCATTAAATTTATGTAATTAAAAAAAATATACATTTTAGCAAATGCAAAAAGGCTTAAGATACGTCCTTAAACCCTAGTGTAAAACCAACCTCTTCTTCTGAGCTAACAATTCGTGTTGTGACTCCCACTGTGTAAATCCCTCCATTGGCATCCTCATGGATCTTAACGTTGGATCTCTGCTTGCGGGCCTCCATATCTCGAGTGGAGTCAAACAGGTCAAGAACCTCCTCATTGTACAACTATGAAACAAAACACTGCAGTTTAGTCAGCTGAAAATATGCAGGAGTGGTTAAGTAATTAATTAGCCAAGCTCAGACATGTATGCTAACTTCTCCAACGTCTGCCAAAGTTACGACAGGCGTGTTACATTTGTGGCACGCTGTCAACACAACCCTTTGCAGAAGAACAGCAGCTGTGTTACACTTATCAGAGGATACATTTAAACCTCAGTGCTGATATGGAGAGATGACTCAACATCTTCACTTCCATTAAGACCGGAAATAACACATCTGTCAGTTGAAAGTTCACTAATGGTAGTTTCTTGAGCTCAGATGAAACCAAACTACAAAGTGAAATTATTAAGGTTGTTTTTTACCTCTAAGAACTGGGCGTTGATCTTAAACTCAGGTACGGGTCGCCCTTGTTCTGTGGCGGCCTGTCTGCGCTCCTTGATGCCCCTGAAGAGGTGGCTGACCGCCCGTGGAATAATTCCCAACTCCTCATCATTGATGTTCACGTCAAAGCCCGTACCCATGCTGTAAGTCTTTCCCGAACCGGTCTGGAAAGATTCAGGAGGATGTGAGGAAAACAAGTCCACTCAAACAGAGGAAATCCGTAGCTAACTTGTAATGTGTTTCAAAGTTCCTTATTGTAAATTAAATGAATATTTCAGATAATTTCCAATACAAAGTTTTTGGACATCTCCTGAAACATGCTGTCAATTACCAAGGAAAATAAATTCAGTGTTCCTGTGGCTCAAGTGCTAGGAGCAGGGATCCTCAAATCTGGCCCACGAAATCCACTTTTCTGCAGAGTTTAGCTCTAACCCTAATCAAACCCACCTGAGCATGCTAATCAGTATCTTCAGGATCATTAGAAAATCACAGGTAGGTGAGTTTGATCAGAGCTGTAGCTAAACTCTGCAGCGCATGGACCCCCCAGGGCAAGATTTGAGGAACCCTGTGGTAGAGCATTGCGATAGCAGCGTAAGGTTGTGGGTTCGATTCCCAGGGAACACAATGTTAGGTAAAAACTGTTAGCCTGAATGCACTGTGAGTCGCTTTGGATAAAAGCGTCTGCTAAATGCATAATAATAATAATAGTAATAATAATAATAATAATAATAATAATATGCTGTTGAAAGTCAATGGGGAAAATTACATTTTTCAAATGAGTCAAGACTCATTTAGTGTTAAAACAAACCTAGTCTTGCTCAAAAAACCTGTGAAAAACCTGCCTGTGCTGTTTGTATGTGTGGTAAATGTGAAGCAGAGACATTGTCTTTCAGCTGAGGTAACGGGGGGTGGGGGGGTGGACAGGGGTGACAGTCCATACAAAAGAGGTTTGGGGTCTCGGTCACCATAGACACACAGAGGAATGACACACAGGGCTTGAGCGCACATCACCCAATGAACAACACAGGGAGAATTAACAAAGCCAGAAAAGGCTGACGAAGAGGTGAGACTTTTATTTTTTTTCTATCATTTTTCAAAGAAAGAACTTAAGATGTAATACACTACCCTCTGTTGGAGATAAAAAAACAAAAACGCATTAGGACTAAGGGGATTAAACAATTTAGATTACAAAAAAAAGCAGCATGTCTGAAATTGTCCATCTTTCAGGTCTTGTCAGAAGTTTCATGGTTTGTTTGCTTTGCTTGATGTGTAGCGTGCATGCATCTACAAACAAAAAAATACTACTACAATGAAAGCTATTTGAGGCTGCTTGTTTTTCAATTAATAACTATCAAATAGCTTAATTTATTTTTCCAGTGATAATGTGTCCAATGGTAAATTGTGAGGTAATTTTGCAGACCAAAACCCAGAAACAAAGTCAATAAATTATTGAATGGTTATTTGGTTAAATGCCTGATATAAAATCTGTGGTTAACACAAGCTCGAGATATTTTTATGTTTTATTCTAAAATATAAAATAAAACAAAAATAGTCCCTTGTTATTTTTTTTTAAGGCTTTTACGTGAAACTTTACTTGGCTAAGCTAACAAGTGGCTAAATGGCAGTAAATGTGTTGTTAGGGAAATGAAAGGGGTCATATGACGTCGCTAAAAAGAACATTATTTTATGTATTTGGTGTATTTAAATGTTTTTATGCAGTTTAAGGTTTAAAAAAACACATTGTTTTCCACATACTGTACATTATTGTTTCTCCTCTATGCCCTGCCTTTCTGAAACACATCGATTTTTACAAAGCTCATCGTTCTGAAAAGCGAGGTGTGCTCTGATTGTCCAGCTATCCAGTGCGCTGTGATTGGCCGAATTCCTCAAGTGTATGACGTGTATGAAGTGTATGAAATGTTAGGCCCCTTAACATACTGTCATGACTGGTGCGACAAGACAAAAACATTAAAACCAAATATAAACAAGGCATTTTTTTGCATCCAGTGGAGACATAATTACGGGTTATAATGACGTTTACTGTCTATTTACACATTTTATTGCACTGCATAAACTTAAAACCATGTCTGCACTGTTCTGGAAGTGCTGTAAATACAACTTAACCACTGATTTCTAGTTGTTCCCTCTTTTGAAAGGAACGACACACACAGCGTCTTCACAACATGGTGGTGGCAGTGGCAGCAACAATAAAGTTGTGACTTCTTTCTTTGCTTGAACTTTTTGGTGGCGTTATGCAAATCTTCCCACATTGTGACGTAGACATGTAGGGGTGTGTTTAAATGAGGCGTTTTAGGGGATGTGGACTAGCCTTAACTTTTATAAAGAATATCTCTTTGGGTTTAAGACTTTACTCTTTGCAACTTTAGGTATCTTATCTATTCACAAACAGCTTGTAACACTCCGAAGAGAAAGGAAAACTTGAAATCGCATCATATGACCCCTTTAAACATCATCCCACCAAACAGGAAAGTTCATCTACTTACTAGATTGAAGTTGTTGGTAACTGCGAAAGGTGGTGACATTAAAGTTTTTCAACCGTGATTTTTGATAGCCTTTAGGGCTGGTCCGAATACCAATTTGATTAATCAACACAGAATATTCGAAGCTTCAGAGGGAGGGGCTGAACATATTCTTCTCCCTAATCAAGGCAGGAATCTCTGTGTGTCTGTCAGTCTCTCTGTTTGTTTGCATTTTAATGATGTTGAGAACGTTCATCCAATCGACTTCACACATGCAGACCCAAGGGAGTGCAATGTCACATGTTGGTGCAATATGGACATGCGACACGTTCAGAATGAATAAACTTTTAATAAACTACGGAACAGCACGAGCCAAAAAAGGGGCGCCTCACGCGACCAATGCTTATATGCTACGAGAACGGACACTACACTAGTGATACAAAACACACAGGTCTGTTAAGAGCAATAATTCGAATAAAGACAAATTGTTATTAGGGTGGGCTACTGTACATTTTTTTTTATGGCTGCTGAATTCATAAGTATTTTACAAGCAAGTGCGTGTTTTTATCATGTGTAAAATTACTGATTTTCAAAAAGTGTAAAGATTACTACTTCATACGAAGAGTTCAACTGCCTCTAAGTGCTGTTTGAAATGTTCTTTTTTATTATTGTGCAGTAGATCCTTACGAGCGTGTGCGTGACCGTGATTCATGCGCAAGCATGTCAGTGAGCACGGCATCACAATCGGATGTTTGTTAAAGTTGTGTTCGTTACTATAGCCTCGCACCCCCCTTGCGACAGCCCTGTTTAATTCAATAATAATTCCAGTAATACTAATGAAATCCTTGGCTGAAATGGAAAACACCTGGATAAGAAAGTTTTGGGCTGAAAACATAAACATGTTCAGTGTTGACTGAATTGGTTTCTTGGGATTTTACAGTCTTACCTGTCCATAGGCGAAGATAGTGGCATTATATCCTTCAAAACAGCCTTCAATGAGTTTCTCAGTGCAGTTGCTGTAGATATTGTCCTGCTGCGAGTCCATGTCAAAAACATAGTCAAACGTGAAGGGCTTGTCCTTTCCCAGAACAACCTGGGGCTCCCCAGGGGTCACGAACGTGCAGATGTGACATCCCTCTATCTTTTCCTTTGCCAACTGTGGACGAATCCTGGAAAAATAGAGAATGTTTGTGTTAAAGAGGAAAATTATGAATCTGAATAAATGTTTTTATCTTAAAATAGTGTTAAGATAAATAAAATAAAAAACTGTTAACAAATATTTTTGAATGAACATAATGGCGAATTGTTGTATGACAGTTGAAAAGTTGTTATATTCTATATTCTAATAATCTAATATTTGATATTTATTGATATAATTGATTTGATATATGATATATGAAGAGAGTCAGGATCTTGGAGGTGGGACAGGTCAAAATTCCTATTTTAACAGTCGATAAAAGATTTTGATTTGTTTAAAAGCTAATAGTTATGTTACATTATGGTTTATCTAACAAATCTCTCTCTCTCTCTCTCTCTCTCTCTCTCTCTCTCTCTCTCTCTCTATATATATATATATATATATATATATATATATATATATATATATAAGTCTCTTATGATTTAAAAAGGTCAAGAATACTGTATTCGTGGAAAGTGCCAAAACACTCCAATCCTGAGTTCGTTCATGAACACAGACGTTCTCTGTTAGAGGAGAGCGAGAGAGGAAGCTCTGGCAACACGATACGTAAACAGTCACACCCTGGGATTCATTTACTCACGTTTTCTGTTTTCATTATTTAAACTTTTACTCCAACACAACCTGCTGCTCTGCCTTTCACTTTTTTTAGCCTTTATTCCAATGATTTTTGAAGAAGGCGTATCACAGGAAAACTTGAATTTCCGATTTATTTACTAATGGATACAAAATTAAGAGCACAAAGCATCCTTTTAGTCCACCAAGATGATTTATTGAAAATGAATTACAAAAATCCATACATAGATTCACATATTGTAGATGTACTCCCAACACACATTACCAAGTATGTGAAAGTAAATGATTATAGTTGCAGAACTTGCAATGTTTCAGAATTAAATAATTAATGAAATGCAAGTGGCAAGTGACAAAAGAGAAGTGGTCAGTGAGAGGGTTAAAATAAATGTCATGTAAAACTAGATGATATATTTTTGTGCAAGAAATATGACTTTAATATGAAAACAACAATATTTTGAAATGATGTTATTAGTTTTTAGTTATTATAATTGATAGTAAATTAACAAAAAATAATAACAATAAAATGTTCTAGACATGTTAACTAAATGTTAAAGAAAAGATTTATCCATTTTTTTTTATCTGTAAAAAACTGAAGGCAAACGGTGGTCCATTAGTGCACAGCACGACAAAATCACCACAACACAATCCATAGGACTTATTTTGTTGTGTTGTGGCTTGTTTCTGCTGTGCTACGACTTGTTTCCGTTGTGTTACATCTTGTTTCTGTTATGTTGTGCTGATTTCATTGTTTTGCGACGTTTCTGTTGTGTTGTGGTTTGTATCCACTTTGTTGTACTAATTTAGTTGTGTTTTGGCTTGTTTCTGTTGTGTTTTGGCTTGTTTCTGTTGTGTTGTGACTGGTTTCCTTTGAGCTGTGCTAATTTTGTTTGTGTTGTAGCTTGTTTCCATTGTGTTGTGCTCATTTTGCTGTGTTTTGGCTTGTTTCCATTGTGTTGTGACTGGTTTCCGTTGTGTTGCGACAGGTTTCTGTGGCGTTGCGACTGGTTTGCTTTGAGTTGTGATAATTTTGTTTGTGTTGTAGCTTGTTTCCATTGTGCTGTCCTACTTTGTTGTGTTTTGGCTTGTTTCAATTGTGTTGTGAGTGATTTCTGTTGTGTTGCGACTTGTTTCTGTTGTTTTGCCACGTGTTTTCTTTGTGTTGGGCTAATTTTGTTGTGTTGTGGCTTGTTTCAATTGTGTTGTGCTAATTTTGTTGTGTTTTGACTTGTTTCCATTGTGTTGTGACTGGTTTCCGTTGTGTTACGACTGGTTTCTGTTGTGTTGCGACTGGTTTCCTTTGAGTTGTGATAATTTTGTTTGTGTTGTAGCTTGTTTCCATTGTGTTGAGCTAATTTTGTTGTGTTTTGGCTTGTTTCCATTGTGTTGTGACTGGCTTCCGTTGTGTTGCGACTGGTTTCCGTTGTTTTGCCACGTGTTTCCTTTGTGTTTTGGTAATTTTGTTGTGTTTTGGCTTGTTTCCATTGTGTTGTGACTGGTTTCCATTGTTTTGCGACAGGTTTCTGTGGCGTTGCGACTGGTTTGCTTTGAGTTGTGATAATTTTGTTTGTGTTGTAGCTTGTTTCCATTGTGCTGTCCTACTTTGTTGTGTTTTGGCTTGTTTCAATTGTGTTGTGAGTGATTTCTGTTGTGTTGCGACTTGTTTCTGTTGTTTTGCCACGTGTTTTCTTTGTGTTGGGCTAATTTTGTTGTGTTGTGGCTTGTTTCAATTGTGTTGTGCTAATTTTGTTGTGTTTTGACTTGTTTCCATTGTGTTGTGACTGGTTTCCGTTGTGTTACGACTGGTTTCTGTTGTGTTGCGACTGGTTTCCTTTGAGTTGTGATAATTTTGTTTGTGTTGTAGCTTGTTTCCATTGTGTTGAGCTAATTTTGTTGTGTTTTGGCTTGTTTCCATTGTGTTGTGACTGGCTTCCGTTGTGTTGCGACTTGTTTCTGTTGTTTTGCCACGTGTTTCTTTTGTGTTGTGCTAACTTTGTTGTGTTGTGGCTTGTTTCCATTGTGTTTTGCTAATTTAGTTGTGTTATTGCTTACTTAAGTTGTACTGTGCTAATGTTGTTGTGTTTCAGCTTGTTTCCATTGTGTTGTGCTAATTTTGTTGTGTGCTAATTTTCATTGTGTTGTGGCTTGTTTCCATTATGTTGTGGAGATTCTGTTGTGATGTGCACTGCTGGGCCACCGCACAAATCAGTAGCCACAGTCCATCATATATATATATATATTAGTGCTGTCAATCGATTAAAAACTTTAACTAGATTAATCACACATTTTTTCTGTGATTAATCACAATTAATCGCAATAAAAAAAGAAATGTTTTTGTACGTTTTTAATATTTTTTTTTATGTAATAATTTCACAGTTAATCAAATTAATGTAGAAACAACAAAGACAGTATATTTTAAATACTTGTTTAAATGACATCTTTTTATGAATGAAGGCCAGTATTACTGATATTAATACAGCTACTGATTTTTTTTTTACATTTATTATTAGGCTTCAAAAATATAACAGTTTTTAATTTAAGTAAACTTAAAACAATGCTAACATAAACCCATAATAAATGTAATGTTTACTCCTGCCCTTCCTGTCTTAACAGTTAGGAAATATACAGATATTTAATAAAGTTATCAAAGTTATATGCAGTCTGCACTGCATAAACTATAAATTAAATAGTTAATCCTTATTAAAGCTACAAAAGTTATTTAGTCAAGAGCAGCGAGTCATTTTCTCTGTTCCCTTTGTTCTTTAACTTTACTGACAGAAAGCTTTATTGGCTGCTGTCCCTTTAAGAGCAGACAGACACGCGGATCTCACCGTTTATATACTGTCTATGGATCTCGCTTCATTCTCTCACAACTCTTTTTGTTCATTTTAGACTTTATATAAATCATTTAAGATTGCTCTTATGAGGATAATCGACAAAACTGGCACTTTGGGATGTTTATTGTTAGTTCAAGCGCTTAAGAGAACAGGATTCTGGCGCCCTGTCTATGCATTGTGTGTGTGTGTGTGTGTGTGTCACATAAGGGCATTCACAGACAGCGCATTCTCTTTTGTCTTGCCGTGCTTGAAATGTTTAAAAGCATTTAAATGAATAAGAGCGTGATCATATAATGTAAAGCTAGCCAACGGATGGCAGAAAATATGGATGCTGCGTTAATTGCGTTAAATATTTTGACACGTTAAACCAGACAAAAATTAATCGCATGCGTTAACGCGTTAACGTTGACAGCACTAATATATATATATATATATTTTTTTTTTTTTACATAAAAGGGAATACAACATTTAGTTGAATATTGAATGAAGGTTTTCAGAAAACTGTAGTTCAGTATTTTATATGCAATACAAAGAGCTCACCCTGGCAAGATTGCTCATTCTAGAGAGACTAGGATTCAATGCATTAGTGTCTGAAAGAAATGTTAGTATCCAGTAAAGCTGAAAGCTCTTTCAGTTATGTTATTTACCTTTGCTTTTTATTTACCTTTGTTGCACAAAAGTTCAAAATTTTTCATGAAAATATTCATATGCAGATTTCATGTACTATTATGAGCATAAACTGTGCTACTCTGTTTTTAACCCCCGAACATGATTTTCCAGCTGCAAGCTTCTATTCGCTCTTTCATTTGTGAAGTCACTTTTAGGACAGTAATGCTAGTCAAACACTCTTGTGTGTGTCCAGTCTTTTCCAGTGACATCTCTAGTGTCTCCAAACCCTTTAAAATACTAAATACAGTCATTTAAGGGGTAAATTTATTCCTCACTTTCAGAGCTACTTGCAGAGCTTTCAGACCTTGGACCACTATAATCTTTATAGACTTGAGAATATATAAATTAGTCTTGAACAATACAAATGCACTCCAAGAACCCCCCCTAACCACAAATGTGACCCTGGACCACAAAACCAGTCTTATATTCATTCTGATTTTTAGTTACATATGTTGCTACCGGTATGTCTTGAAGAATGAGTGAAT
The DNA here is from genome assembly GCF_963082965.1 of Carassius carassius. Lineage (NCBI taxonomy): Eukaryota > Metazoa > Chordata > Actinopteri > Cypriniformes > Cyprinidae > Carassius > Carassius carassius. The sequence continues at coordinate 18,141,898 of NC_081780.1, read as the reverse complement.
CATACATTGAACCAGTTAGTTCAAAAACAATGAATGACGTTACTTCCTTTATATGTGAGTCATTGAATTAGTCACTCAAACCATTTGTAAAAAAGAAATACAGGAATGAAACGTCACTATTGTGTGTTGCTCTGAGACATGCAAGCAATGATTCTGCTTTGTTTTTTAAGAGCAAACATAGAGAAGATAACTGCCAATAATGATTCTAAATGGCTAATTAATCTGCTGTTTAAAAGTGTAATCATGCAGTATGGAACTGTCATTCTTAATACATACTTAGTGATCAATTAGTCTCTGTTGACACCTGAAATTATCATTTGGTCCAGTCAATAAGAATTAAAAATTTTTTCCTCAAAAGCACTTAAAGTATAATTAATCAAAACTCACTTGACTTTCCTTCTTTTCATCTTTTAAACACAAAAGGGAAGGACCTTTAAAGGGTTAGTTCACCCAATAATCAAAATTATGTCATTAATAACTCACCCTCATATCGTTCCAAACCAGTGAGACCTCTGTTTATCTTCGGAACACAGTTTAAGATATTTTAGATTTAGTCTGAGAGCTCTCAGTCCCTCCATTGATACTGTGTGCACGATATACTGTCCAAGTCCAGAAAGGTAAGAAAAACATCACCAAAGTAGTCCATGTGACATCAGACGGTCAGTTAGAATTTTTTTATGCATCAAAAATACATTTTGGTCCAAAAATAGCAAAAACTACTACTTTATTCAGCATTGTCTTCTCTTCCGTCTGTTGTGAGAGAGTTCAAAACAAAGCAGCTTGTGATATCCGGTTCGCGAACGAATCATTCGATGTAACCGGATCTTCTTGAACCAGTTCACCAAATCGAACTGAATCGTTTAAAATGGTTCGCGCCTCCAATATGCATTAATCCACAAATGACTTTTAACTTTTTTAATGTGGCTGACACTCCTTCTGAGTTAAAACAAACCAATATCCCGGAGTAAATCATTTACTCAAACAGTACACTGACTGAACTGCTGTGAAGAGAGAACTGAAGATGAACACCGAACTGAGCCAGATAACGAACAAAACATTGACTCGTTCTCGAGCATCGCCAATGACGCCATTACGTTGAGCGCAAAAGAACCGGTGAACCGTTTTCTTCAAGTGGTTTATTGAATCGAACTGTCCGAAAGAACTACTGGTGATCCGAAAACCGATGCAACCGGTTCTTGACTCATGAACGAGTCAGTCTTTTGTTCGTTATCTGGCTCGGCTCAGTGTTTATCTAAAATATCTTAAACTGTGTTCCGAAGATGAACGGAGGTCTTACAGGTTTGGAACAACATTATGGTGAGTTATTAATGACATAATTTTGATTATTGGGTGAACTAACCCTTTAAGCTTTTTCACTATATAAAACAATTGTGACTCTCCAGACCACTTGATCCCTAAGGAATACTTTCTAATGGCATATTTGACAACTTCCTGCAACTTTACATTTTGATGAAATGGACTTTCAATGGATTTTCTCGGGAAAGCTGAGCATTAACATTAGCATTAACTAATGTTATGCATGAGGTTGGTCACACATTGTTCACAATGCTTCTGACTGAACGCGTTAACCTCAACCCACAGGCCTCATTACTGCGATTACAGTGACAAAGACATTTTCCATGGCCTCCTCTTTCCCAGGGAAAAGATCAGTAGCTTAAGTGGATTTGACCATTTACAGGTCCAACAGTTATTTAGTCATTAGCCAGAAGCACAAGGGTCCATTTTGTCTGCTATGGGATCATTTGACATCTAAAATGTCTCAGGTGAGCTCACAATGATTTTCGACAGTAAACTAAGCAGAACTGGCAACATAAAAACATAAAAAAATTCCAATAAAGCAGATGGAGACAGATGGGTAAGTGCTGATGCATTCTGCCCTGGAAAAACATGACCCTGCTATTATGAGTACATTTTATTTCCTAGTCTCATTAACAACTGATTTATTGATCGTTTGAGGTGAGAACATACGCTACCATAATTCGAAATGAGATCTCTGTAGTTCGTCATCATGAATTAGTGCTTAAACTTAAAATCAAAATCACAGTCTTGTTTAGTCTTGGATTGAAACAAAAATCGAGTGTCGAGTGAAAATCCAGTAAGATTAACTCACTATAGTTGGTCAGTTAAGCTTTTTAGTCCAAGGAAGTGTTTTCTGGGTTGCACTTTATTTTACAGTACGTGTACTTACATGTACTTATAGTGTACTTACAGTGTATTTATCTAAGAAAGTTCTGGTAATACGAGGTGGGGTAGGGTTAGGTTTAGGGGTAGGTTCAGGGTTAGTAACTAGTTATTACATAGTTATTGTAATTACTAAAATAAGTACATAGTATGTACATGGGAAACAGGACTGTAAAATAAAGTGCTACCATTTTCTGTTCAACAATGTAACAGCTTAACTACCAGTTAAATACATCATCGCAAGAGTAATTAACTAGCTAGTCATGACAGTTTCTTGAACCAGTAGTAACTTTGTTACACAATCATCATTCAAACTACATTCCCTAAAAATAAACTATATTTCCACCCAAAGTTCGAGAGTAGGGATGCACCGAATATTCGGCCACCGAAGATTTTCGGCCGAAAATGGCCCAAAAGAGCATTTTCGGTTTTTGGCCAAAAGACTTTTATCACCGAAACAACACGGCCGAAATGTTGTGATGATGACGCAAACAGAAACCGCGACCTGAACGTGCACCTGCATAGCGCAGACCACGAGCTCCCCGCGACATTCACTTCACACCAGTGAGAACATTCTCTCTCTTCTTATTCTTTATTCGCAGCACTAAAGCGTCTCCTAACAAAGAGATTGCGACGGACCACGAAGTGAGAACAAAGAAAGGTACAGTCTTATAGAGTCTGTTAGCACACGTCTCACTGAGATCTTTTCGGATCCTCTGCACTTCATCGCGAATGTGCTTGATCCGCGTTATAAAGATCATTACTTGGATGCGGAAATAAGGCAGCGCGCACGAGAAATGATACAGGCCGCGCTGGATGCGGAGAACCCGCGTGGAGACGGAGAAGTGCCAAGCGCAGGAGACAGATCAGAGCGCGGAAAAAAGACTCGTCTCTTGGCATTCACCCTCGTTGTCTGATATTTTCAGTGAAATTCTGCAAGAAAGTGCCTCAAATAATAATACATTGGCTATTGTTCTAGTTCTTAGGCTACTATATATGTGACATTTTATTTACAGTAGCCTATATATATATATATATATATACACACACACATATATATACATACATAATATCAGATTGTAGCCATATTTCTGCTAGATTTCTGCTTTAATTTGATAAAACAAATTATTTATGCCCTGCCCCTATTTAAATACACTCTCTCAAATATTTCTCAAATGTCAGGCAGATGACAAGCTCAACTGCTCAACAGCTAGATGGTTATCTGTCTGAAGTCCCCATCCCCAGAAGTGATAACAGTCTTGCCTACTGGAGAAGTAATGCACTTTCTAGTCCTACAGAGAACAATTTCAAATGCACTTGACCTAAATGCACTTTGTTTTTATGAGAGAACAGTTCATTTTAAAACCTTTCTGCAGGCCAGTAGGCCTGTACATTATTATTTAATATTCACATGAGTGGGATACATTTTTAGTTTGAATTTTATTTTATACTGTGCATTGTTGCAATGTGCTTAATAAATATTGCATAATTTGTAATTATGTATTTTTATGTTTTTTATAATTTATGTAATTGTAATTATCTTTGAAACTTTAATATTAATTTATGCAATTGCAATGTCTTAATTTTAGTAAAGTTAGTACATGGTCATAGCAATAAATGCAATGGAATAATTGGCATAATTTCTTTCGGTGTTTCGGTTTCGGTTTTCGGCCTTGGTTTTCTCTTTTTCGGTTTTCGGTTTCGGCCAAGAATTTTCATTTCGGTGCATCACTATTCGAGAGCTGTAGTTTCAACGACAGAAATATACAATGCTGTTTGCGAACGTTTGTTGGAACTATGGTCTCTGGGAACCACTGAACAAATCATAGAACTTCACAACGTTGGTAACAACGGAACTTGCAACAATATTTTACTAACAATGCTTTTAAGAAATGCACCCCAGAATTAATATAGCAAAGAAAGAATTAAATTTTTTTACGATTACCGCATAGGGCGCTATAACAGACATCACTGTGTGTTCATAATTACCAAACTAAATAATAACACCAGTTTAATGGCATAGACATTTGAAGGTATCTCCTTTGGGCTTGCAATGCATTGGCTAAGCATTTACAGTAAGTCTGCGTTTGCATATTTTGGATAGAGTATGAAATTGCACAGCAGCAGGCCAGACTTGCTGATAGTCAAAATTCTGGCTACGGGAGACCACACGATTAACTTTGTATATGTGTATGCATTGACTATTCAAACATTTCAGAAAAGAAACATGATCACCAAACCCTACACGGAACTGCTGGAAAAAAAACATCCTGTTCATGGAAATCGACGTTTTCTGTAAGTCTGGATAGTTCATATTCAATGGAAGGCCATCTAAGGTTGTGCAACCCAAGCAGGAACAGAATATTCCTGGATTAATGAGTGACCACGGCGAGTGCACTGGAGACAGACATGGGATGTGAGGATTTCCCCGCCTTCATTTTCCGTTTGCCATCCTTGAACAGTCAACAAAACGATCACTTTATCTGTGATGTATTGTCCTGATTAAAAGCCTGATTAAAGTGTTGGCTTTGCACAGATTAGTTTTGAATTTCAGGGTTTCTATACTGTTTTACTGAGGATTTCATTTAAATGACTTAATATTACAGGCAGAGTCAAGCTTGTTTTCCTTGTTTTCTATCATTAAGTTTTAATGTGCACTGTTGGAAAATAAAACCAAACAAATGAGTGTTTTATGTCCATAGGCTTTAGTGCTGACAAACGATTAATCACGATTAATTACATCCAAAATAAAAGTCTGTTTACATAATATATATATAAAATATATACACAAATATATATATATATATATATATATATATATATATATATATATATATATATATATATATACACACACACACACACATACATAATGTACACAGCACACAAACACATATATTATGTAAGCGAAAACATTTATTTTGGATGCAATTAATCGCGATTAATCGATTGACAACACTAATGGTCTTCTAATGTAAATGCTTTGCATAGTTTTTTACAAAATACTGAATGAATCCAAATTACTTTCGGTGGTAATCTTCTGCATGTAACAGATGTTGTACATAAAGCTTAAATTGTTTCAAACCCTGACACCTTTTTAACATCCTGTCAGGATGAGCGTGTCTCTTGTGTATTTTAAAAATGGGGGGAGTGTTTTTACAGCATCAGCTGCGCTCAATCACTCTGGAAAGTGCAAATTAAGTTAGCTTGACTTAAACATACAGGAAATGTCCATTCTGGCTGACGGGCTGCTCACAGGTCTCAGTGCACACATGTAAGGTTATGGACAGGAAGGCCACAGGTGACTGTGATGTTGGTCAACTGCCGCCCTAAGGGTCAAGCAGGAGCAATAAAGATGACAACTGATGAAAACAAGGACCCAAAACATCCACCCACATCTGCTCCCATGAGCTCATCGGCACAAAACATCAACAGTTATAGATGGAAAGAATCAGTTGCTTTTGGAACGGAGATATTTAAAGGTAAAGTGTGCTGTTTTTGAATGCTAAAATAGCCCAGCAACTAAGCCATTTATAGTTTAAGCCATGACATTTTCCTTAGAAAATGTGTCTGTTCAATTGTGTTTATAATTATATTGGTGGTAAAAAAAAACTAATAATAATAATAATAATAATGTATTTTTTTATAAACTGTGTCCATATATCTGCACATCTAACAAGCTATCTAACTCAAGATATCTCTATGAATTAGGGACTAGATAAACAGACTTTTCTATTTAAACTAGATAAATTATATGTGGGAAAGAAAGGGATGGAAAAGAGAGACCAGGTGACAGGACAAAGATATACTATACATATCTTTGGCTTTTCAAAATAGTTGTGGAAATTGTTGTGTTTCAAATTGTTGTGTCTCAATGTTCAACAAGGCATTTAACATGCGCACAGATGCCTCCCATGCTTAAATAAACATTAAAGCATCTAATGCCATCATCTTTGTATGCACAACCACCCAACCCAGTGTACACGTGAGTCTGTTAACTCATTCATTCACGTGACAGATGGTTTCTAGGGTTGGTTCTACTCAGCTGGCTCATACATAATCATGAGAAGGCCTAAAAAAATCCATTTGGGTTGCAACAGAAGGTGGAGCTCTGGATTTAATCTAGTCCACCCATTTTGTTCTGAAAATCTGGAAACATATTGCCAGTCAGGATACTTACAATGATGCAATGGTTAAAGACACAGTGCATACTGAAATAGCATTTTATGTATCTTTCATATACTAAGGGTTAAAGGTTTGGAATAATTAATAATTTTTACTATTGTTGAAAGAAATCAGTTAAGCTCATCAAGGCTGCATTTATTTGATCAAAATGGCATTGCAAAATATTATTACATTTGAAAATAACTGTTTTATATATTATAATTAGTGCTGTGAAACAGTTAAGCGCAATTAATTGCATCAAATTATATATATATATATATATATATCTATTATTCCAATAAAAGAAATGGTTCCCATAAATTCCACAATATTTCGTAACATGACTTTTTTTTACTGTATTTGTAAACAAATAAACACAGACTTGGTTAGCATAAGAGACTTCTTTCAAACACTAAAACAAATCTTAATTATTAATTTTATCTGAATGTAGTATTAATATTGTGAATATCATGAATTACCACACGACATCATAAGATACATTTTCAAATACTTAATATTTAAAGAAAACTGCTTTATTGCTTACTGACCCACTTATGACCTTGTGCAGAAGGCAGCCAAACTGGTTGCTTTGCATCTTGTGACTATGGTGAAATTTTAACCAAAGTGTGGAAATCTGAGGTTCATTTGATTCAGTTGCTCAATAACAGATTCTAATTTGCCACACTTCCTTTCAGCCTAAAAATAAAGAAAAGAGGTCAAATAAGTAACAAACTACATGCATAAGCAAACAGAGATACATTCATCTGCAACATAAACCTCAGACCAACTCAACAGACTCAGAGAGTAATTCCACAAAGCACCACGTTGTTAAGACCAGGGCTTCAAATATTAATGCTGTGACCGGTGGTATTGAATATACCAGTGGTGGAATCTTACACTGCTCAAACCTACACATGTAAAGCCCAGAAAACATGCTGTCAAATGCTTTCAGCTGTATCAGAGAAATATGACAAGTGTTTAGTGCCACAGTTAAAATGTTAATGCTTTGAGAATAATGTCATTATAGGTCATAATTGAGTATGAAGTCAGAGTAAAGTCATGAAGGTTTAAGAATAATCTTGTTCTATAATGAGATATAATCTTAAATCCTATTCCTACTGCTAATCATGCCTTTTCTCATAATATGTGGTTTAATTTCTAAGTACTTTTTGACAGTATAAAATTACTTCAGTCTCCAGCATTTTTTCTGGCTTTATTCATAGGCTGCAACTTCATTTACTAAAAAGTTGATTCTCATTTTTCAATGTGGCACTAAAGCACCATCATACAGGAGAAAGCTCATCTGTTCCACATATATTTATTAAACTGCCGACATATTCGCAAGCATAAATGGCCCTTGATAAGTTGCAGTTTGAATGTCTGTCAACTTAAAATGCAACATAAACCAGCCGTGACTTATTAAAGATGTTCGCAGCATCTGTGCATCAGAAATCTATTACATTTCGAATTAGGAGAACAATAGATGAATGAATCCAAGAGTCTCTGAACAGAAGCTAAATTAAGAGCTTTAGAAAGCAACAGTGTAACAGGTAGAGACTGGTACTATATCAACAACTAACCGCAGCCTGGATAAACTGAAAATTACTAAGGTTACCGAATCACGTGTTTCCAGCCAGTAAAAACACTCGGCTTTGGGCCTCATCAGACATGGTTTTACAAACAAGAGATACTGTCATTGATGTAATGATAATTAAACAGTTGCCATGACTTTGGACTCACAAACAAAGAAGAATGATGGGTTGTCTTCCATTAATGTTGAAGATTAAACGTTTAAATCTCAGGGCCTTTGACCGTTACTTTATTTTAAAATGACATAAAGACTGCTACTGTCTTTATGATGCTAAGCCAGCCACTAAAACACTGATTAGGGCTGGGACAACGCGTCGAGGTCATCGATGATGTCGACGCAAAATATGCGCATCGATTCGTTGACCTGTTTTTATTTCTCTAAAAACGTTTGCAAAACGTTTACCTTATGTGCGCTGAATATACGTGATGGCCAGATCAACATTCTGTCCAACGTTGTATAACCAAAAATCCAGGGGTTTTTCTCACAGTCTTCAAACAACACGAGCGCTTCTTGCTCTCTCTCTCCCTCGTGCATATTAATCAAAATCATTAAACACCATATAAAAAGGGCGAAACACCCAAGTTTCACGCGCGCTCGCGCACTCACAGTCTTCAAACTACACGAGCGCTGTCTTGCGCTCTCTCTCTCTCTCTCTCTCTCTCTCTCTCTCTCTCTCTCCCTCGTGCATATTAACCAAAATCATTAGACACGATAGAAAAAGGGCGGAACGCCAAAGTTTCACGTGCGCTCGCGCACTCACAGTCTTCAAACTACACGAGCGCTGTCTTGCGCTCTCTCTCTCTCTCTCTCTCTCTCTCTCTCCCTCGTGCATATTAACCAAAATCATTAGACACGATAGAAAAAGGGCGGAATGCCAAAGTTTCACTTGGAGCATTCGGAGATTTTTTTTTCTCCATGACAGGCTGCTGGCTCCCACTGTTAATTTTTTTTTTTTTGGGGAAAAACACTCTCTGTATTAGCTTAAAGCCCTCAAGTTTACATTGGTTACTGTATTCTTTCAATTGCTCTAAACAAGTATTTTGGGTGACCTTTTTTATTGAATGCTAGACATCAAGTTGTTGTAATTTTCATCTGAAAGAAGAACTTTTTTCAGTAAGCTAGGCCCTATGTGTTCAGTAAGCTTGTTTCAGTAAGCTGTGTTTTCAAGGCTTCAATGTTTTATTGAATGCTATCTCTATACAAGTGCAAAGTAATGCATTCTTAGTCAGTCTTTTATTTTGTAATTTTAAGAGCAATAAACATATATTGCAATGTTAAGTAATTCATGTTTTTTTCATTCAGATATGTAAATCAACATGTATAAATTGTTAGTAGTCAATTAATGTGGAGATAATCGAAATCAAATCGGTCTGAAAAAGTTAATCGTTAGATTAATCGATGCATCGATGAAATAATCGCTAGATTAATCGTTTAAAAATAATTGTTTATCCCAGCCCTAACACTGATGTCATTCCCCGTGGAGAGAAACGCCACTGATACAAAGTCTAAAGACATTCCACACAGCAATTCTGAAATATAAAGTACAAGGGAAGTCGTGGCCTGGTGGTTAGAGAATCGGACTCCCAATCGAAGGGTTGTGGGTTCGAGTCTCGGGCTGGCAGGAATTGTGGGTGGGGGGAGTGCATGTACAGTTCTCTCACCACCTTCAATACCACGACTTAGGTGCCCTTGAGCAAGGCACCGAACCCCCAACTGCTCCCCGGGCGCTGCAGCATAAATGGCTGCCCACTGCTCCGGGTGTGTGTTCACAGTGTGTGTGTGTGTGTGTGTGTGTTCACTGCTCTGTGTGTGTGCACTTCGGATGGGTTAAATGCAGAGCACAAATTCTGAGTATGGGTCACCATACTTGGCCGAATGTCACTTCACTCACTATAAGCTGGAACAAACACTGTGATATCTGCATGCTGAACCTTTAGGCTTTTTGCGGTGAGGGAGATATACTGTAAGAAACTGGAAACGTGGCTTATGTCAACACAAGCAACTTCTGAACATACTCTACACAGGCACGCTCCTAATTATGGCAGGTCAATTTCAACGACTGAAATGCGTCAAGTAATTCATAAGTTTTGCCACAAGTGGCGCCATAGTATATCGCATGTTGCATTAGCAAAACTGCCTATACTAAACTACTAAACATTAACTAAACTAAAGTATTTCCAGTTAAATAAATAAGCATTAGCTAAACTATTCTATTATCTGAAACATTTCCATTAGCTAAACTATAGCATTAACTATAGCTGCTTCTACCATATTAGCTAAATTACAGAAACTAAAGTTAAATTATGACGTTACTGAAACAGCTTCTACTAGATTATCTAAATGAAACTACTAAATATTAGCTAAACTATAGCATTACTGCTACTACAAAGCTAAATTAGGGCCAGATTTACTATCTGCTTGCACCAGCGCGAACCATCTTTTGGCGTTATACTGACAGGATTTACTAAAGACGCACAGTGAGGAATTAGCACTGAATAGACATGGACACAGTTGTTTTTGTGCCTGACCTTATTGCATTTGTAGTAGTTGCAATGAAGCACACAACTTGATTTACTATTATTAGCGCTCGTCAAATGACCCATCTTTGTGCCATTATTTAATGTGCAAAAAAGCAGGTGGTAAATTGTGCTGCTCTTGGTAGATTGTGCTGCTCATTGTGTGGAAATGATCAAGCTGCATCTGTGTTCTTTAACGTGTGCATTGCTAGTAAATCACTTGCAGAATTTTCCACTCCCATCTGCAATTTTATGGAATTCGCGCTAACGCAAAATTTGCACTGTTTAGTTAATCTGGTCCTAAAATAGGAAAATGTTAGTTAAAGATAGCAAAAATGTTGACATGTTTATATCAACAGTAGCTATTTGAATAACACTAAATTTAGTTTAATGGAGCAGACATCTAAAGAAAACGTCTCGGTTACGTTCGTAACTCTCGTTCCCTGATGGAGGGAATGAAGACGTTATGTCAAAAGACATATTGAGACCCCCATATGTTGTTCGACATAACTCGTAGTGACCGACAGATAAGGAACGTCTCAGTTATGTGCGCAACCCTCGTTCCCTGATGGAGGGAATGGAGACGTTATGTTGAACGACATATGGGGGTCTCCAACTCTCCATATGTCGTTCGACATAACTCATAGTGACCGACAGATAAGGAACTCTACAGCCCCAAACAACAAGTCTACATGCTTGTAATTCATCGGTCAAGATACGTGGCTATGGTAAATGTCCAGAATGTCGACGTTTGTAAGTGTGACCTGCTTACTTAAACTCAGTTTGACAGATTAACACACTCATGTGATCTCTACTGGATTGTTCAAATGCCTACCTAGCAAAAACATTCAAGATCAGACATGTGCCTATTTTAAAACACGGAACCATTCACATTTTCTGTAAACAATACATACACTCCCTTCCTCTGTCATCAATAAAACCAAGGAATCAATTCTCAGATTGTCCAGGAAGTAAGTAAACCATTTCCATGTGTTCACAATGGATCCTGCACCTGTTTTAGAACATGTAAAGTTCTCTCTCTGACAGGCTTTCATACGCAAACATACGATGCCTTCATCAAATCTAACAGAAGAATAAAGAGAGGTGGAGTGAATGACATTAGGCCTAAGTCCAAATGTTTTGCAAACTGAGCTGCAGGTCAAAGTCTGTCAGCTCCAGTAACCAGAGCTCCTGAGGCCTATCAGAACAATGTAACATGAGCATATAGACGGCCTTTGTTTTTCAACAGAGGCTTTTTACAACCACAGAAAAGAAGCATTCTGTGTGTCCTTTCAATTTGGTCACAAAAGGATGTGTTTAATGAAGAAGATTATGTCATTTTCAAGATATTATCCCACAAAGACTGTAACTGCACAACCTACTTAAAGGGATAGTTCACCCATTTCGTCATCATTCGCTCACCATGTTGTTCCACACCTGTATGACTTTCTTTCTTTGGTGGAACCAGTGTTGTTATTGGTCACTAAAACTATTCAAACGTTTCGTTTGAATTGAATGATACTAATAACACTGCTGGTGAAACACAAACAATATATTTTGAATAATGAGTCAACTATTTGTTTCCATACAATGGAAATCAATGGGGTCCAAATTACTGGGCATTAGACTTTAACTATACAAAAAAAAAACATTACCGAAAATATCTTCTTTTGTGTTTTAGAGAAGAAACAAATGTTATATATGGATGAGTACACGACAGATTTTGAGTGAACTATCCCTTTAACATACAATCAAAGGCTCAAGCAAATAAGTTCAACTGACAATAAAAATGTGACCTAAACCTTGATTACAGTACGACATTTTGAGATGTAGCCCCACTTCAGCTCAAGGGACCTCAGAAGAATAATATATTCAGATAAAATCTCAGATGTACATATCAATAAATCATACATGTTAATTATAATCATAACACGCGCCACAAACTTACTGTAATTTAAGTTATTGTAACCTAAGCCAATATTTGTTACTTTGATCAATAGAACGAAATGTATAGAAAAATGAAGGAAAAGCTATATGTGAGCATATAATTATATTTTTTTCATATCAAACATTGAGTCCATGTTTAGAAACACAACAAGGTCACAAAGCATACAAAAGAGAAATGACAACCTAAATCCTATAATAAAGATATAACGATCTAGGCCTGTTTAATAATCAGAAAAGTAAAGTGAAAAGACATTATATAGTCTTATATTTACATAAAATAGATTAGATTATATCTATTAACCGTTTCAAGTACAATATAAACACAAGCCTCACAGTCATACCATAACATGACACATACAGTAACAGTTTTGACCACTTCTTAATCAATAGAACTAAAAGAAAATCTATATCTAAAATCTATGTAATCGATAACCCATTTAATTTTATATGACTGTAAAACAGTAGCTAATTAACTAACACTTAAAGTATACATCAGATATTTTTATCAACACAATGAGGCCCTACAGCCTGATTTAGGATGAACAATAAGGTAAATAGGGTAAAAAAAAAAAAAATGCCACGTGCATGCATATAATCTTATATTTATGAAACACTTTGCGTTTATGTAAACACAATGAGCTCGTGCAGATCATAGAGCTCTGATGATGGTGTGACATTGTAGCAGGTACATAAGAGGCGGGCCCACACGGAGCATCAGTGAGACTTTATATGCTCTTCAATACACTACATGAAATATAAAAATGTATATACTTATACCTGACAGCCACGCGCACTGAGCTCTCATCCTGTCCCGAAGACATGTTCCCGATCAGGACACAAGAGATAAATAGAGCTGAATTTGCTTTTCTTTATCGGCTTAAGAAGCAGACACAAACAGAGTGTTCCCTCCCGGCGTCTATTCTGCCATAATAAAGCTCAAATGATCCAAAAGGGTGCTCGACTGACAGGAAAATAATGCAAATATGAAATAAAACATCTCGTGCTCGGCGCAGCGCGTTACATGTCTAGCTGTGCTCAATCATCTCTCTGCCCTGAAGAGCGACGCTCTCCTGAGAGTGACGTCACCAGGCCACGCCCTCATCGTGCGCGTCAGACCACGCCCTCCCCTCCACAATCCAAACCACACGACAGCGTACCTGTAGGTGGCTTGCTTGAGACATGTGAATATATATATATAAACATATACATATAGTTCCTTATTTCATTCATTCACTTTGTTTTAACTTAGTTTAAAGATTATAGCGCAAGCCTCTTTAATGCTTTCTAACTGCTGGTTGGCTACAGAGACAGAAAGTAACGTATACATCTTACAGCACCTCCTTTTGGACACACGCAATATTGCACGTGCACGTATAGATTAGATAGATAGATAGATAGATAGATAGATAGATAGATAGATAGATAGATAGATAGATAGATAGATAGATAGATAGATAGATAGATAGATAGATAGATAGATTTCACAAATCAGTTTTAATGTTTTTGATTGTTATTTTATTTACAGGCTGATTTTATTAGTTTGTTGATTGTTGACACTTGACATAGTCAAGTTTCATTCACATATATTTCAAGTATATATATTTAAAAAATCAGATTGGTTAAAAAACATAACCTAGCATACGGGCAAGGAGTTATACAAACGAGAAATGGTTAATGTTGTTCTCCAGGAGTGTCTTAAAATTCAGGGGGGTTTTTTTCTATCCAGATGCCTCTTTGTGTTTTTCCTTAACCTACTGAATTTATTGAAATCTTCTAACCAAGTAGAGTTTCAAACTAAATAATAACTAACAAAAATAAAAACACATGAAATTCAGCATTTGAATGAAAAAGTTCAAAAATGTACTAAAGATAAACACAGCACAGCTGTTAGACAAACTTCACAGTATATCAGTCTGAATGAAAGGACAGAGTATGTGCAACACATTTTGAACCTAATACAACCTAATAATAATATGACTTGACATGAAACAGTAGAGCTGAGAAACTAATCTAAAACATGATGACGAACATGATTCTCGCTTAGTCCGGTGACCCAGAATCACACATTCTCTGTCTGTTTGTCGACTCAGTGTGGACACAACAGAACCTCCTGCTGTGCCCTCACCGTGTGTATCCAGCATATTGTATTTGTTCAGAAAACCAGAAACCTGCTTTCTTAAACCCAGAGCTCTCCAGCTGACTCACACAATGACCTATAGATAGTCTCCTCTCATTTTCTCTTTCTATGTTCTTCAAAGTTTGATTGTGTAAAAGCTTGGTTTGTAAATGACCTACATGATTTTACATGAAAAAAAAAAAAATTGTTACCAAAGGATACCATGTTTTTGTTACCAGATATGGAGGACAGTTGTTTAGGTTAAAATATCAATAAGAAATGAGCAATACATCCTTTGAAGTACACTGCCTAAAAAATAACTAGCTGAAAGAGTTAATCCAGGAAAGGAAATTCAAGACATAATTTTTACAGCTAAATTTCTAGGCAATAGGTTCAATAAAGTTCTGAAAACTTATCAAAAATAAGTTTTTTTTTTTTAAATAAGTTTTTTGAAAATCAAACAAAACAAAAAAACAAAAGACATGACTAAAAGCAAAACAAAAGAACTAAAACAAACAAAATAGCAAAACAGTAGGAAACAGAAAAATATAACAAACAAAAAATTAAAACAAATTAACCAAAACAAAAAGCAAACAAAGAAAGCAAAACTAAACTATAAAAACAAAAAATAAAACAAAAGGGAAATGTTTCTACAATTCTTATTAAACTCCAATTTCAGTATTGAATTGTCATGTATACACAACGTATGTTAAAATCATTGCTAAAATTTTAAAAGTACCAAAGGTTTTCCTGAACATCAAGCATCTCCAGATTCTTTCAGTCCTCAAACTTGCTCTCCACTGTCTTTAGAACCGAATCTTCGCCCAAGATCTTACACAGTTCATTCAGTCTGAGCTGCATCTTAGGGATGCCTGCGAGTTGAGACTCCAAGCGTTGTTTTTCCTCCGTCAGTGAGAGCCGTGTGGCCGTATCCAGCTGCTCGAACCGCCAGCCGCCCTCCCCGTCAAACTGCAACAGGTGTGTGTGGTATTTCCTGCGGATGGGTGAGAAGAGTATGAAGTTACATCATTTGATGAAATCTAATATATAGTGTATGTGTGTTTAATGCATTCCATGCATTTTTTGCTGCAGTAACTGGTAAAATGTTCCTTTATGCAAAGTCAATCACTACAATTCCCAACTAGTTAATGTTCTTCAATAAAAATGTACATACTACTACTATACTTTCAGAGGGAGAGATGACAATTTAAGGCATTCATTTAGTGCAATAAGAAAATTAAATAAAACATATTTATATAAACATTTAATCGTGTTGTACTATATTTTACACTCTAGCACTTTCTATTCTAATTCTATTTTATTTATTTGTTATTGTTGTTATCTATCACTTGCACTCTCTATTTGTTTTCTAAATGCTAGTTTTTCTTAAAAAAAAAAAAAACTCTAACTAACTTTCTATATTCTTTTTTATTCGATCTACGTGTTTGTATGTGTGTTATGCTGTTATATATACTGTATATAAAACATTCTACGTGCACTGCGTTGTGATAACCGATTCTTGTCATAGCACTTGGATTTTTTGGATCTTTTGTTGGTTTTGATTGCTTCTGTTGTCCTCATTTCTAAGTCGCTTTGGGTAAAAGCATCTGCTAAATGACTAAATGTAAATTTTACGATTATTTCAAGGAATGTAAGGTTTTATGTTTCTTACCATAGAGAGGGTCTATGGGTGATGGACAGCAAGGAGATACCAGCATCCTTTGCAGCCTGAAATATTTTACCCTCTACGTCAATGCTGACCGCACTGGTGCACTCATCGAGCAAAGCATACTTAGGCCTGAAAAAAGGCATACATTATTGTTATTATTCCAAATTTATTAAAATACATAAAAATAATATATGCAATGACATCTTACTTGTGGTAAAACATGCGTGCCATGCCCATACGCTGTTTCTCGCCTCCAGAAAGAACATCTTTCCAGTCCAGCTCAACATCCCACCCTGTAAACAGACTCAGTAGTGAATTACCTCAAAAATGCGTTTTTTTGTTTTTGTTTTTTTTTTCAAAATAAATGACAAAATGGCATTTTTAATTGGTGGAAAGCTGGCTCAAAACAACTGTGATCCGGTTATACAGCACACAATAATTCTATCAAAGATCCAAAAGAGATTGAAATGTAATTAGTAATGCTCAATGGGAATTACGTGTACAAACCTCCTTCCCGGGTAACAATGTGGTTTAGATTGACAATGTCCAGAATAACTTCCAGGTCCCTGTCTCTGTAACCCTTGTCTTGCATGTCGTCTAGAGAGTCAGGGTAGATGACCTGGTCCCGTAACGTTCCGACTGACATGTATGGTCTGGAGAGAGGAAAAAAAATGTTTTACTGTTATTTACAGATATTATGTCAGTCTATCTATCTATCTATCTATCTATCTATCTATCTATCTATAAAAAATAAAGGATAGGTCATGGTAACATCAGTGGCTGACAAAATATTTTCTGTATTAAAATAAGTGTGTAAATCCTCATTTTTTAGCTTCATAAAGTAGTAAAAAAATAAAAAATAACAAAATATAACCAAGAAATGTTATTATTTTGGGTCAGTACAGTTGCCTTAGAGCGTCAAAATATGCGGGTCAAATTGACCCGCGAACATCACGAACGTAATAGTAATTTTGTTTGTATATGTCAAAAAACACCAGCATGTTGAAACTTTGCATGCATGTTCATGATGATAAATGAGGAAAAAGTCACAATATAAAGAAAAAAACATAGGTTAACCAGTATTTCCAACAACTAGAAAATCTAAATGGGTCAAATTGACCCGCAACATAACACAAGGGTTAAGCAACGCGGCAAAGGACGGGAAAATGAGTCGGGTGAGATCCCATGGGTAAGTGTTGTCTGTACCTCTGTGGGATGTAAAACATATGCTCAGGTGATGGTTTGTACAGAAGTCCCCCATACACGGGCCACAGGCCACTGAGGATCCGGAACAGAGAACTTTTCCCGCATCCATTTGGCCCTGTGATCAGCAAATGCATCCCTTCCTCTACCTGCAAACAACATCCAGTTACAGGAAACTGAGTACAGTTCGCATGGTCACGTGAAAAGTACAGCATATAACAACATCCTTTAATTTGATCTCAAGCACTACAATTTAAAAACTGTGGTGGTAAAATAACTGGAATGGAAATTGATGGATGCAAACCAAATTATATGATTAATATAGACAAATTCTATATTAATGCAAGAATTTGACATGTAGCTTGGCGACCATAAACAACTAAACTCTGCTTTGCACAATGCCAGACAACATTCCCTTCATAATCTTGTCTTGACTTGTTTAGCACAATTTGAGTCGCATGTGTAAATATAAAACTATGATCTTGACTGATAACACAATAAATATATCTACAGTATCATTGAATGTGTATAGCAAACAGTGCATTTTTTTTTACCAAATATGTAGTACTAAAAGTTAAATGTTTAATCTTGTTTAACTCACCTTGAAGTTTAAGGAGGACACAACCACATCTCCATTAGGCGTGATTATAGGCACATTTTCACAGACTATACCTTTATCCACATCAATCACTTTGCCTGTAGAAACAGTGGAAAAATGTATATAATCGGACAGAGTTTTAGAATACAATCAAACTGAGGAATAAACATCTCTCATTAGAAAGTTATGGCACATTCCATACATACAGTACACATTGGTATCCTATTACTGTTTTGTAAAGCATCAGAGGTACATTTTATTGTTTTATTTAATTGTGTGAGACATATTAGGGATGTATGACACATACAGTAACTATTATCTAATCATGAAGTTAGTCTTCTAGAGCACTGTGGGAAAACAAGCAATGACTCTTTTTCCTCATGTTTTTAAAGGCAATTGTAGTGTTGACATTTTTCATCAAGTTTAACCATTCAACCACTGTAATTTCAGTTACTGTATTAAAAAAGATCAAAATAAATTATTTAATTAATGTCAAATATATTTGTTAATAACTACAAACTACCATTTGATTCCAAACTTTTTGGTATATTTGATCTGAATACTTATTTGCCAAACTGCAAAATGTCTCAGGTTACCATGGTTCCCTGAGAATATGGAAAGAGATGCTGCATCCTCTAGAGGGCGCTAGGGGAACGCATCCAGCATGACCGGTGTCTGAAGCATGAATGAAAAAATGACAATGAACTTGACATTGGCAGGTGGCAGCCTATGATGTAAACAATAAAGCGACTGCAGGCATAAAAGGGCACCTGCAGAATATGTCATCCACTTCTTTGTCTGAAGGAGACACAGCGTGTCATTCCCTATTCTCAGGGAACTATAGTTACAACGGCACCATGCTGAGGGATGAGTTTCCCCAAGTCTAGTCTCAAGGAACAGCATCCCTGCTAGCGAAACGCTAGGCTTTACGGGCAGGCTCAAGCTCCAGTCATCATAGACTAACTTATCCACCAGAGTAAGGAACTCTAAGAATGGAGGTCTCAGCATAACGACTCCCTAAGCAAGAGGAGACCTAGCTACACTCAACGCCAGAAGCAGTTAGTGAGGCTCGAAAAAAGGGGCATTCAGACACATATTACTGCCAAAGACGTAGCTCTAAAGAGCGGAGGCTTCAGCAGGATAGCTCATAAGCAAAAGGAAGCCTAACAGCACTCAGCCATAGTAGAGAAACTCTTAAGAGTGGATGCATCAGCATGACGACTCTCTAGAATGATAGGAGACCTGACTAAACTCAGTGCTAAAGACAGTAAACGAGGCTCACAAAAAGGAACCTACAGTCGTGGCCAAAAGTTTTGAGAATTACATAAATATTAGTTTTCAAAACGTTTGCTGCTAAACTGTTTTTAGATCTTTGTTTCAGTTGTTTCTGTGATGTACTGAAATATAATTACAAGCACTTCATACGTTTCAAAGGCTTTTATCGACAATTACATGACATTTATGCAAAGAGTCAGTATTTGCAGTGTTGGCCCTTCTTTTTCAGGACCTCTGCAATTCGACTGGGCATGCTCTCAATCAACTTCTGGGCAAAATCCTGACTGATAGCAACCCATTCTTTCATAATCACTTCTTGGAGTTTGTCAGAATTAGTGGGTTTTTGTTTGTCCACCCGCCTCTTGAGGATTGACCACAAGTTCTCAATGGGATTAAGATCTGGGGAGTTTCCAGGCCATGGACCCAAAATTTCAACACTCTGGTCCCCGAGCCACTTAGTTATCACTTTTGCCTTATGGTACGGTGCTCCATCGTGCTGGAAAATGCATTGTTCTTTACCAAACTGTTGTTGGATTGTTGGAAGAAGTTGCTGTTGGAGGGTGTTTTGGTACCATTCTTTATTCATGGCTGTGTTTTTGGGCAGAATTGTGAGTGAGCCCACTCCCTTGGATGAGAAGCAACCCCACACATGAATGGTGTCAGGATGCTTTACTGTTGGCATGACACAGGACTGATGGTAGCGCTCACCTTTTCTTCTCCGGACAAGCCTTTTTCCAGATGCCCCAAACAATCGGAAAGGGGCTTCATCTGAGAATATGACTTTGCCCCAGTACTCAGCAGTCCATTCACTATACTTTCTGCAGAGGATCAATCTATCCCTGATGTTTTTTTTTTGGAGAGAAGTGGCTTCTTTGCTGCCCTTCTTTACACCATCTTCCAGAAGGCTTCGCCTCACTGTGCGTGCAGATGCGCTCACACCTGCCTGCTGCCATTCCTGAGCAAGCTCTGCACTGGTGGCACTCCGATCCCGCAGCTGAATCCTCTTTAGGAGACGATCCTGGCACTTGCTGGACTTTCTTGGACGCCCTGAAGCCTTCTTTACAAGAATTGAACCTCTTTCCTTGAAGTTCTCGATGATCCTATATATTGTTGATTTAGGTGCAATCTTAGTAGCCACAATATCCTTGCCTTGTGAAGCCATTTTTATGCAACGCAATGATGGCTGCACGCGTTTCTTTGCAGGTCACCATGGTTAACAATGGAAGAACAATCATTTCAAGCATCACCCTCCTTTTAACATGTCAAGTCTGCCATTCTAACCCAATCAGCCTGACATAATGATCTCCAGCCTTGTGCTCGTCAACATTAACAAGACGATTACTGAAATGATCTCAGCAGGTCCTTTAATGACAGCAATGAAATGCAGTGGAAAGTTTTTTGGGATTAAGTTAATTTTCATGGCAAAGAAGGACTATGCAATTCATCTGATCACTCTTCATGACATTCTGGAGTATATGCAAATTGCTATTATAAAAACTTAAGCAGCAACTTTTCCAATTTCCAATATTTATGTAATTCTCAAAACTTTTGGCCACGACTGTACATACCAATATTACTGTCTAAGCGGGAACTCTGGAGAGCAGAGGCTTCAGCAGAATGACTCTCTTAAACAAGAGGAAACCTACACACTCAATCCTAGTTTAGGAGCTCTTAAGAGTGGAGGTCTCAGCATAAAGACTCTCTAAACCAAGAGGAGACCTAGCCACACTCAGCGCCAAAGGCAGTTAGTGAGGCTCAAATAGAAAGAGACTACTGCTCATATTACTGTCTAAGCAGAGCTCTGGGGAGCGGAGGCTTCAGAAGGATGACTCTCTAAAATGAGAGGAGACCTTACAACACTCAACACTGGTAGGGGAGCTCTTAAGAGTGGAGGTCTCAGCATGACTACTCGCCAAAGTGAGAGGAGACCTAGCTACACTCAATACCAGAGACAGTTAGTGAGGCTCGGCAGAAAGAGCCTACAAACTTATAATACTGCCAGAGACGGAGCTCTGCAGAACTGAGGCTTCAGCAGGATGACTCTCTTAAATGAAAGGAAAACCTAACAACACTCTATCTTGGTTTAGGAGCTCTCAAGAGTGGAGGCCTCAGCATAACGACTCTCTTAACCGAGAGGAGACCTAGCCACACTCAGCGCCAAAGGCAGTTATTGAGGCTCAAATAGAAAGAGACTACTGCTCATATTATGGTGCTTTTCCACTACACAGTACCAGCTCGCCTCGGCTCGCCTCGACTCTGTTTGGTTTTCCACTGTGTAAAAGTTGTACCTGTACCGGCTTCCAGGTACTTTTTTTCGTACAAGATCCTTCAGAAATCATTTTAATATTCTGATTTGCTGATTTGTTGTACCTGTACCGGCTTCCAGGTACTTTTTTTCGTACCACCTCCGGCAAGGTTCCAAGCGAGCTGAGGCGATACTATAATGTGGCGTGAAAACACAGCAGACTGCTGATTGGTCAGAGAGAATCGTCACTATTCACTGCGTCATCATTACACGCGCCAGCAATAGTATCCAGATAGTTTTTTCAGCAGTGTTTCGTTTTGCTGCCCTCAGCCTCTCCTGAAACGTTTGTCTTCTTGCTGTGAGAAACAGCCACATCCCGAGGATCAAAAACAACATGCACTCGATTTCCTCCATTGTCCTGTGTGTGTGGGTAGCGGGTGTGTGTCACGTAGAATATTACGTCACGGCAGTTTCCTGCATCGTCGCTATGACAACCAGGTACTATTGTGGAGGTACTATCTGCAATGGAAAATGGAGCGAAAAACGAGCCGAGCCGAGTCGAGCTGGTACTGGTAATGGAAAAGCGCCATTACTGTCTAAGCAGAGCTCTGGGGAGCGGAGGCTTCAGAAGGAGGACTCTCTAAAATGAGAGGAGACCTAACAACGTTCAACCCTGGTAGGGGAGCTTTTAAGAGTGGAAGTCTAACAACACTCAGCCCTAGAGAAACTCTTAAGAATGGAGGCATCTGCATGACGACTCTCTAGAACGAGAGGAGACCTTACTACACTCAGCGCTAGAGACAGTTAGCGAGGCTCACAAAAAAAGGAGCCTATATTCTAAAGTACTGTCTAGGCTGAGCTATGGAGATTGGAGGCTTCACCAGGATGACTATCTAAAATGAGAGGAAGCCTAACAACACTCTGCCAATGTCAAGTTCATTGTAATTTTTTCATACAAGCTTCAGACACCGGTCATGCTGGAGGCGTTCCCCTAGCGCCCTCTAGAGAATGCAGTGTGGAGTTCCCCTTTGAAAGGAAACCTGAAAACTCAAAAGAAAGAAATAAACAATTTAAATTGAAAAACATTTTTTCAATATAAAATAAAAATTACTTTTCCAACTCTTAAATTATTATTTCTTCCTCTTTAAAGGTTTTGGGCCTTATTTTTAAGTATACACTACCAGTCAAAAGTTTATGAACAGTAAGATTTTTCTGAATTTACTTCTGCTCATCAAGCAGCATTTATATTTGATATAAATCCAGCAAAAGCAGTAATACTGTGAAATATATTTCACTATTTAAAATAATTGCTTTCTATTTGAATATATTTTAAAATGTAATTTATTCATGTGATTTCAAAGCTGAATTTTTAGCATTATTACTCTGGTCGCAAGATCCTTCAGAAATCATTTTAATATTCTGATTTGCTGCTCAAAAAACATTTATTATCATTATTAATTTTTTATAATACTTTTTAATACTGACTCCAAGCTTTTGAATGGTATAGAAAAAGCTCAAAAGCTTTGATCTTTGTATCTTTCTAATAATCAAAGAATCCTATAATAATAATAATAATGTTTGTTGAACAGCAAATCAGCATAATAGAATGATTTCTGAAGGATCATGTGACTCTGAAGACTGGAGTAATAATGACGAAAATGTAGTTTTGATCACAGGAATACATTACCTTTCAAAATATATTCAAATAGAAAGCATTTTAAACAGTAAAAATATTTCACATTGCTTTTGCTGGATATTGGATCAAATAAATTCAGCCTTGGTGAGCAGAACAGAATTCTAAAAAAAAAAAAAAAGAACATTAAAAATCTTACTGTTCAAAAACATTTGTCTAGTAGTGTATTTGTGGAAAGTGCCTCAAGTTTTCTGAATATTCTCTCTACACATCTTTTAATATTATCTATAAATACATTTCATTCCAATTAAAATAAATAAATAAATAAATAAATAAATAAATGCCACTCAATCATTAGGGGAATGACTGAGCAATTAAAGGAACAGTTCACCCAAAAAAGATAATTCTGTCATCACTTTTGCTCCTGTTGTTCCAAATCTGTACGACTTTCTTTCTTCTGTGGGTATTAATGTTCCACATAAGACAAATAGTCTTACAGGTTATGCATGAAGGTGAGGTCATTTATGCTTTTGGGTGAACACATGTTAATTAGACCTTTGATTTCCAGAGGGCCATTGATGTGCATCTCAGGTCGGTTATCATCCCCGCTTATCATCTCCCCTGCGGTCAAGACAGCAGATGAACGTTTGTATATTCCCCTCTGGACTTCGTCAAATACCAAGAACATGTTGTGCACACGTGCTGTGTAGCCAGCCAACTCGGTGACCTAAAGCACACAGAGCAAATGTATTTGATTGGAGTGATAGCGAGTTCTTTAGAGGCTGAGGTGACCTAACAACAGATAGCATTGCTCCACTGCTGTTTGTCGGATCCAAAGTAAGTGACCAGGTATTTGGGACACTTATGTAAACAAGTGACCTAACTAGCATCAAAAATGCTAATCAGCCTATGCTAAACCTACTGTGTGAAGTTTATGGCCAGAATGCTTAATCTGATCCAAAGCATGTGTTAGGAAGTGTTAAGCCAGTGTTTTTCTTTGTTTAGGCAGACACACAACATCCCAAAAGCCTCGGCAAGAAACATTGTGCTTTCCTTCAGGGACTCAGTGGAGTCAACAGGAAAAATTCATCTCTTGAGAGTAACTTGTTAATTGACCTTCTAAGGGATTTGAGAATCTAGAAATGTTTGTGTCTTTGCTACTATTGCTACTATTTAAACTACTATTGCTTATACTTAACTTATAGTCATAGAATTAGACATGCTATTTTCTTCAGTCTTCTACTCTTCAGTCTTCTACTTCCAATTGAGTAAAACTATCAAAAAGGACAACAAATGCTTGTTCAAATACCCACACTTATGGTCTTTGCACTTGAACACGTGTCTACTTACAGTACTTTACACATTTCCTGGACTTGGTCCAAGTGTTCAAGTGGGTGTGAAGACTTAAAGGCGTTTTATAAAACTTAAGGGTGTGAAGACCCAAGTGTTAAGAGAACAGGACCTTGGCGTTTTTAAGACTTGGGGCAGTCTTGCACACTTACTTCCTGTTGTGTGCACATGCTCTTATACGGCCAAGACCACAAGTGCGGGTATTTGGACAGGCCCAAAATATAGGGCAGAGAATTGGTTTTGCAGAGGCAGAGCTGAATGCAAGCTATTTGAGAACAAAATAAACAAGTTTGTCATTTCACCATAAGATTAAAATGCATTAGTGCTTTAATTTACGATACTTAATGGAACCTGTATTGTAAAGTGTTAGCCTAAAATAAAATAAAATAAAGCTTATACAAATATTAAAAGTAAATAAATAAACAAATAAAAATAACCTAATAAATAGACAAAAGCACAAAGCACACTGTCATTAATTACTCACACTCACAAATTAACACAATTCAACCGTCATTTTACGAAAGCTAAGAGAATACTTTTTATGTGCAAAGAAAACAATAATAACAACTTACTCAACAATTCTTATCCCCGAGTTACCATTTTCCGCCATTTTGGAGAGTACCCCAGAACGTAATCAACGTAATCAGTGTTGTTTTCCTTCAACATGCGCGTGCTACTGAACATAAACAATGCTGATTACTTTCTGGGGTACACTACAAAATGGAAGTCTCTGTGAGAAGGACTGTTGTATAAATAGTTATTACAGTTTTTTTTTTTTTTTTGCTAAAAAAAACTATTCTATAAGCTAAAATTACGATTGAACACCTGATGTTAAATGGACTATTTTACCGATGTCATTGCTACGTTTCTGTGTGTTGAATGTGGTAATATCCATGCTGTTTATGGGAGGTCTCAGCATTCATCAAAAATATCTGAATTGGTTTTTTCCGAAGATGAACAAAGGTCTTATTATTATCTCAATTTTAATTTTTAAACTATCCCTTTAAGTTTAGGTATTGGGTATTGGTTTTGCAGAATATGTGCTTTAGTACTAATAAATAGCCAATATGTTAATAATAGGCATGCTAATTAGAAACTAGTTTACAGTGAGAATTGCTCCCTACCAACTCACCACCACTCACATTTACTTCACTTCCTCACATTTCTTGAGAAAATGTCAAGATATTAATTATTAACAAATCACATGTTGGGCTAGTTGACAAGTATAATTTGAACACAATATGATATTTTAAAAGGTCTGAAATAAAGTGTTGTCGTGCTTTATAGTATCTAACACTGTAATGGACACACGCAGCATCTGTGAAGCGGCTCTGACTGATGCTTTCTATTCAACAGATGGTGGATTATTTTGCCCAGCAGGCTTAGTCAACGGAGTGGCAGTTGATACCAACACTGATCACAAGCCTACGTTAAGATTCCCAGCTTTCACTGCAGCATGACATCACATCCTTTGTGGTTTCAGTTCCTGTAGTGGTGATCTTGCCCTTGCTGTTGTACTGCTAAACAAGAAAAAATTATTTTTGTCATGACAGTGCGAGGGTTTTTTGTAGTTCCCATCATTTTGTGGTAGAATTAATGAATATACTAATAAAACAAATGTAACAAAGCAATATATTAGAGGTGGAACGGTACACAGATGTCATGGTAATGCAGTACATATTTACTGCAGTACATATATACATACAAGGATTAAATTCTTGAAATATATTTGATTTAGTTTATAGATAAACAAGGGAGAAAAAAAGTGCGACATGTAACAGCCTATGCACGCTGAGTTTCAGTTCATTTTTGTGGCAGGCTTAATTTGTTCACAGAAAGGAAACTCAAATGGCAGAAAGCGACATCCTATTAGTTTTCTTTATTTTACAAAAGCACAATGTTTTGTTTTCACTGTGAGTGTAGAAAAAAACACCTTTATACAGTGATGCATTATTAATAAGACAATAAGTGTATAAAGTTGATTCTGCTGGTATTAGGAAACAGTTGAAGTGATCGCGCCGGCGCACACACCCCCCCCCCCACACACAAAACACATAAGTTCCAGCATTGCTAACTTTACAGCACAGTTAGTACTTTATCAAAATAAAATACAGTGAACCAAATAAAAGCAGGCGGAGTCGTTCCCAGTGTGTCATTCCCGGATAATCGAGAATTGGCAAAGATGCAGGAGCTGGTAGCTGAAACCACGCCCACCTAGCTCGACGGCGGCAATCCACCTGTCATTTAAGTGGCCACGCCCATAATTATGCAGAAATTTAAGGCAATCAACTGTACAATCAAAACTGAAAGTGTAATTTAAGTTCTTTTCGGGGTTATCAGGAGAAAATGACTCATAACGCGTATACGCGTTAATCGACTCCAGATGGTTAATATAATTTAAACGGATGAGTTATAAAAAAAATCACCCTCCTCAAAGGCAAAATTTGCTATATAGACCAAAATCATCTTTCGTACCAGGCTGTAAACATGTTTTTTCTACTGTAAAGATGGGAATATTAACACGGGCAGTCTAAGGGATTAACTCCCTTTTGCAGCCAGCCTCTAGCAGCCAGTCAACTAATTTCAGTTTAAGACACTTCCATGTGGGCTTCACAAGAGAGAGCAGGATTTTCCCACTTGGTTGGAACTGAAGTACAAAACCTATAATTTACATAGTAAATAATAGTTTAGCATTCAGATACGTTACATCGCAAATATGGAAATTTAACGGAATATTTGGATTTGTGCTGAATGAGAGAGGTAGGATACATGAGCACAAAGCTCCATTTCGCAAACAGTTGAGTGCACAATCTTCATTACTAGCTACTAGTTACTGTTCCTATACAACTACTTTACTAATTACTAACTGATGGACATGAAACTGCTCTTTTAATTCTTTAAAATAATATATATATATATATATATACAATTTTGACATGAAATCCACTATTGTTTTATATAGAAATGTACTATAGTTTATACAGTGCTTAAAGGTACAATTTGTAAGATATTTGCAGTAAAATATCCAAAAACCAATAGGCTAGTGTTATATATTTTGTCCAGCTGATTCCTAACAATATCTCTAATGCAGGGGTGCCCAACCCTGCTCCTGGCGATCGACTGTCCTGCAAAGTTTGGCTCCAACCCTAATCAAACACACCTGCCTTTAATTTTTAAGTGAGCCTGAAGACCTTAATTAGTTGCTTCAGGTGTGTTTGATTAGGATCACCCCTGCTCTAATGTTTTCAACTACTTGTAAATCATGACAAAATTTCCATTCTAAACAGTGACACGAGGCAGTGCAGTCACCTGTCAATGACGTTAGTAACCCTTTGTTACCACCTTTACTGACTTAGAAACCACATGACAACAGTGTCGTGGACAAATGTGGATGTAGTGTCTAGCGTCCAGCAAACCACTAGCTTGCTTCAAGCATTTCCTTATTGACTTCTTCTTGCACGTTTTATGGTGGATTGTGTTACTTATTTATGTAACATAATTACTGTTTACCGTCTGCCGGTGGTTCTGTCGACAAGGACAGATCCCACGTATGCTATTATAACGTTCAACAAGATTAGTATTTTGGGGCATGCACGCCAAACGTCTGATCCATAGTCTGATCACGTCTTTGCATTGACTTTGTATGTAATCTACTCGCGCAAATCGAACTTGCGTTTGCTATGTATGCCCAATTATTGTGTTTGAATGTACACGAGTGTATATATTTGTTGAACAAGTGGTAATCGTTTTCATATTGTCTGATTGATGGCCGTCAGCGGTGTGGTAGAAGACAACAAATCCCATTATTCCACGCACCTTTTTACTGTATTTCTGACCAAATAAATGCAGCCTCAGGGAACATAAGAGTCTTCTTCCAAAAACATACAGTTTTAAATAGATCTTAAATAAGTATTTAAGATAACATAAAAACTTTTTACATAAAAGGAAATAATTGTGAAAAATGTCAAGAAAGAAGAATTTATATTTAATTTATATATGTTTAATATTTTACCTCTTTATAAGAAGACATGATCCTTTCAATGGCATCCGCCCCTGAGGCCAGCAGATTGCGAGCTGTTGTAAAGGCCTCTGTTCTTTCACTCACCAACACTTGTGTCTGACCGTCAGCCAGCTCTTTAAGAAACAAATGAATATGAAACATATTTAACCAAATAGTACTCTTATATGACCTATATTTCTGAAATAGAAGCACTGGAACATCATTCAAATAAAGCTTGAAAGAAATTGCAATCAGATTGTATATATGGTACAGTACAAACTAGACTTCTACATACCGTTGTCAGCAAAGCCAGTAGCAGTGATAATGGGCACTGCCACCATAACCAGGCCACATCCACTCCAGACATACTTCATGAGGAACTGTTCAATCATGATGTACCACAGACGTTTTGATAGAATGAGGTTCATCTGCTCCGCCAGGGTACTATAACACTTCTGCAGCTGCCTCATCTCCACCTGCCACATGAGAACAGATTTAATTTACCAACGACTGAGAGACTTACAAAGTAATGACTAGTTATGGAAACAACATAACAATTACAGGCTACCTCTTTTTATGAAGTATAATGTACAGGGTATTCACTCCATATTATCTAGGCTATGCGACAAAAAAAGGGCGAGTGTATATATGATTGTATACATTTACTATCTATTTCTGTCTATCGATCTATCTATCACAACAAGGCTTTCAAAAACGTTTTTTCAAACTAACATAAACTTGACAAACTTCTTTGTAGTTTAAAAATATATATTGTATATAAATATGGTTGTATGAGTTCTTTAAAAAGTGTCAATTTAATTATATTTCCTTACATCCATTTTAAAAAATCTAATTCAAATTGAGGAATGAGTCCCTATGCAGTTCTATATGGAAGCTCATTCCAGCAATTAAATGCTTATATGATCTAATAATTTAATTGAAATTTAAGAATGAATCCCTATTCAGTCATGTACGGAAGATCATTTCTGGCACTTATACAGTATATAAGTATAGGCCTATATAAGAATATATATATATATATATATATATATATATATATATATATATATATATATATATATATATATATATATATTTTTTTTTTTTTTTTTTTTTTTTTTTTCAATTAAAAATGAAATTATGTCATAAAAGTAAAATAACACATATGTGACCCTGGACCACAAAACCAGTCATAAATTGCACGGTTATAGTTTGAGCAATATTCAACAATATACAGTAGCCTACTTATAGATATTTATTTTATGGCAAAAATCATTAGGATATTAAGATCATGTTCCATTAAGATATTTTGTACATTTCCTAGCGTTAATATATCAAAACGTAAGTTTTGATTAGAAGAATGCATTGCCAAGGACTTAATTTGGACAACTTCAAAGGCGATTTGTCTTTGTGGTCCAGGGTCACACATGAATGATGTACTTCTTCACCATACTTCCCTATAATATGTGACTTCCTTTGCATTTTTGTAACATTTTTATATATGTAAGCCTATGCACATGTGCACACTGTGTCTGACACGATTAAAAGTCCTCTACAATCACATTTGCGCTATATGATTGATGCATTTCCTCGCCCCCCCAGAAAGCAATTACTAATGTTATACAGATTTTTCTACATGCACGTGTGCATCATGCGTTTCTTTACCGTATGTCCCCTATAGAAAGCGATCTCCTCTGCATTGGCTATGATTCTGGAGTGCACATAGCGCAAATAGCCCTTTCTGTGCGCTTCCTCCGCGACCAGCTTCCCGAACCTCGGCGAGCACGCGCGCAGAACCTTCGCCGTGGCGAACACCACCAGACCCGCTAAGAGAGTGGGTCCGCTTGCGTTCGCACCGCGAGATCTCGCAGTCTGTATTAAAGTATATGAAGTCAGTATCACGTCCAGGATGGGTTTGGTGAGGTTCGAGTACAGATGAGCAATCGACTGCGAGAACATCATCACATCCTCGGTTAGAGACTGGTCCGGGTTCGCCAGCCTCCCGTCCATATTGCTGACCTTATAATAGGTCTGATCGGTGAAATACGTTTGATATGCATGATCCACCAAACGCGTGCGGAACGCGAGCGCGAGCTTGCACTCCAGATAGCGGATCGCGCTGTTGACGAATGTGGCCGGGATGGCGATCAGAAGCCATTTCATCAGTTTGATCATGAAGCTCCGCGGCTGCTTCTCTACAATAGTTTTCACTATTTTACCATCCAGACCTGCCACATAAATCGACAGAAACGTCCGTGAAACCAGAGCTAGTGAATGTAAACATAGTAAACCCAGTTCTTTAGTTACAAACTTCGGGAAGACGATTTTAACCAGTTCAAGAATCTGCTTGAAGAATTCCGCATTGACGCCGGGCGATTTACTCAGGCTAGAGGCAGTCTCCGGTGTAGTTTTAGGGGCAGGTATCAATCCATTCTCATGTCCCGGTGCAGACGTGTTGCTCTTGGTTGTTTTCCGTTGATTTATTTGTTTGCAGATGATGGGGTAAAGCGTTTTCGCTCCGTATGCGGCGGCCGCCAGGAACACCGCTCTTTTCGCTGCAGTGCTCTGATTCCATCTCACTTTTGATGCTGCATGGAGGATGTTGCTCATTTTTTAATCCAGCTTTTGTAAAAAATAAATCGTTTGCAATCTTCAGTTGGTTCCAAATTACATCCATATGGTCACTCAATGACTTAAACAGAGAATATATACATATAATTCATGTTGCCGTGAGGTTGAAACTGCACCGCTAGCTAAGACGTTTCCGTCATTTGGGGTTTCTTGCTGGTTACGCCCCCACTCCACGCTGATTGGCTGCAGCACTTGACGTATTTAAATATAGCAGAATGGTCTGATTTCATTATTTAAAATTGAACTTAAGAATTTAAGCTTTATCCTCCTGAGACCCGAGAGATTGCCTGGTGTGCATTTTATAATTGTTCTTGCTATTTTGGATATGTAGGACCTAATAAGTATAATACCTAAAATGTGTTTTTGTACAGGAAGTAGTTTTTGCAGAAAAATATGTCCTCATACGAGTACAGTGGGTCTATCTTACTGTATGACACACATAGACTCCATTGGTACAAAAAGTTAATTTGACACATTTTCACAGTTTATTTGAAAATGTAAACATCCTTTGAACTGTGGCTTTTTTTCTAACTAGCTGCCTCTATCTTTCCAGCCTGTCTGGAATAGCCCCTATTGGCTGGTGTGAAATGCTGCAAAGCAGTTTCGTTCACTTTGCAAGCACAGATGCACATTGCATGTCATGCATTGCACACGGGATTTCCAAGTGCAGCCTTGTGCTCTGCATTCATGCATTTCATTCATAAGTTATGCTATGTCTTCGGTAGAGGACATCGGGACTCAATTTCTTAAAAAAAAAAAAAGAAAAGACATGAATGAAGATGCATATGCAAAATCAATCGATTTTTTTAAATCACCGATACATTTTTAGTTTTCAAGATTTTTTTTTTTTTTACCAAACTTTGTATAAAGATGATTCTCAAATATGTTATAACAGAATGATTCAATATACCATTTTTCTTTCTGCAAAATTTGTGTAAAATTACCATTAATGGGGTTTCTCATTATATACAATGTATCTATAAACTAAATCTAATTTGCATATTAATGTGTTTTTGGGGCAACATGTAATGAAAAAAGAAGTGTAATAATGGGAGTAATAATTGACAAGATTTTCATAATAATATATAATATTTCATAGAATATTGAAATATAATTTATTTCACTATTCATTTGTTATGTCTCCAAAAATGCGTAATAAATATGCTTTTAGTCCCGGTGTCCTCATGTGAGGACATGTATGAAATCAATGTCCTGTTTAGTAACAGAAAGTCATATTTTGATTTGAAACCCCATAACATTTTCCTGAGAAGTTGATTTATGACACATAATTTAAAAATTAGACAGATTTAAATGATAACTACAAAATATTATCATATTTCCATAAGAGTGTCACTAAATTAATTTTAGATATTTTGATGACCAAGGAGAGGGAGTGGTCATGTGAAACATCCAATCATTTGGTATCTCTGAAAAGCTCTGAATGTGCTCTGTACAGGACATCCAGACTTAAAACTGTGACATGAACAGTCTCAGAGAAATTCACAAAAATATAACGTCCTCATATGAGGCCGCAGGGTCTCAAGAGGTTAAAAGATCTAAGAAATAAAAAAAGCAAATAAGATGTATATATTTTTTTAAAAATCATTTTCTTATCGGAATTTCTTAGTATTTTTTTCTCCTTTCCTTTTTTTCTGTTTGTTCCTTAGATGCTGTTATGAATGTAATTGGTAATAGTTGAAAACACCGTGGTCCTCTATGTTGTATTAATCTTCTTGTTATGCAATAAAAAATGTCAATGTCAAAATTAATATTTGTTTAGTAATTCTGTTTTAAAAAATACCTTTCAAATTAAATATATTATTTTAATATATAACATATTGTATTAATCATACTTATAATAATATATAATTAAATATAAAAATGTATTATAAAATATATTTTATTACTATCATCATTATATGATTTTCTTGTAATTGTCAAACCTTACGATGTGCTTTGTCAATAATATTATTTATAATAAAATCTAAAATCTTTAACAACTTTAACAAAAAAGTTAACAACTTTGCTGCGTCGTTCCGTATTCCGTTGTTGAACTGAGATATTAAAATTAGAAAAAGAAAAAAAAAATCGCTGACGTGTGTTGAGACCAATGATCTATAAATATAACATAATATATTATAGATCAGTGGTTCAGTTGTCGTTACGGTTGAGACGTCACTCGCACAGTTATCGATTTATGCTATGTAACGTTACATTATATCTTGTCGGTTGCAGCTCTTAACTTTGACTTAATAGCATCATAGACTGAAAAGTAAAAAAAAAAAAAAAAAAAAAAAAAAAAAATATATATATATATATATATATATATATATATATATATATATATATATATATATATATATATATATATATATATATATATATATATATATATATATATATATATATACGCTGTCAGCATATCGTTATCTGTAACGAAAGAGAGTCGGTGGGTGAAAAAAAAAAAAAACCGCCTAAACTGAGGGCAACATGAACTGGGTCGGAGGATCTAGGTTTGTGCTAACTTGCTAACCTTGTTGAAACTCGCTAATAACTGACTTTATATAATTACTTGGCTGTAAAATGGACATTTCAAGGAAGTCGAAGCAGAGATGTCAAAATGACTTGATATAAATTCT
The DNA here is from genome assembly GCF_963082965.1 of Carassius carassius. Classification (NCBI taxonomy): domain Eukaryota; kingdom Metazoa; phylum Chordata; class Actinopteri; order Cypriniformes; family Cyprinidae; genus Carassius; species Carassius carassius. Next base: position 18,108,119 of record NC_081780.1, on the reverse strand, counting down.
TTAAGTTTATATGTATAATGGCGCCTTGTCTTGACTAAACAGGAGCAGGTATATGAAAAGCAAAGAAGACACAACAAAACAAAGAGTAAGTACTTTTCACTCTCACAAACTAACTGAGACTTAACACTCTTTTGAGTAACTACAAATTCTTCATACTACATTTGAACGATAACTTTATTGTATATACAAATATTTACTACAGGTAAATGAATTTAATTGGATTAGTTGATAGGGATTGGACTGGGGTCACAGGTGGTTAGCTTTAGTTTTTTAGTGTGTTGTTATATCTTAAACCAGTGCTCTTGTAATTACCTGTTTCATCTCAAGGCGTTTTTTCAAAAGCAAAGGATGAAAAGGAAGTCTCATATTGAGGAATCACCCAAAGGATACAACCCTGACAATATGGATCTGCTGACATTATTCATAGTCAACCAGATTTCATCAAAGAAAGAGCAAACAGGTAGAGAGATTGTGCACATATAAATGAACACAACTATTCTTTTATGGCCTTTTAATAAAGCTCATTTGTAGAATCATATGCTAATGTTTGTCTTCTAGACAAACCAAAAACAAACCTTTTGACTGGTGTGAAAAGAACCAAAAGAGCTTTGAAAGAGCCCTCAGAGTTACCAATGAGCCCTTGTTCTCCTTCAAATCTGAACCTAGTTACCAGTCAGCCACAGTACTGGTATGTTTCAAGACGCTTTGTTATTCCCCCTAGCCTATAATGCCAAATGATTTCATCCAAAGATATTGATTATTTGTTTCAGCAGCATTGATACGCCTGGTTATAAAGTCAGAAAACATCGTCTCTCTGAAGAATTCAAGTTCACGCCGGTAAAGATGACTACAGTGGTCACTACCACAAAATCATTCACCAGTGTTTTATTTAATAACCACTGACATAAATTTAGCATTAGTAACATTTGTAGAATTCATTCAAGTTTTTATCATACTGGATTTAATAATGGTTTCTGCATCCTTAGCTGTCTCCTTTGCTTGAATCGAACCTGTCTGATGCCAGTGGCTCAGAAAATCAGCCGCCCTCAACATCTTCTGGCTCTTCACATCCAATCCAGCCCAAACCTGCACCACACGGATCCTCTTCTCTGCCAACTCTGTCAAATCTTAGCAATCTGAAGAAAACGCCTCAGGTGTGATCATTTAAAACCCGCAGTTTTGCAACCCAACTAAGCAACCCAGATAGTTACAGTTTATGACTCTTTTCAGTTTGTGTCATTCGCTCAACCAACAAAGCTGACTAATCCATGGCCGGATGAAGCTCTCGTGCAAGATGCGGCACACAACAGCTCAGCAGCTGGAAATCAGTTTGAGAGCACATTACCAAAGTGAGTATGATGATATTACTATATCCTGACGCAATATGCCAATAAAAGACAATAGATATGAGAAAGTGCTTGCAACATGGCATTCTCAGAATTTGTTGCAGCCCAGAGAGGGGAGAGCATTCATATTCCCTCAACCCTTTAAAGAGCACCGAAGAACCGGAGGAGCCACTGTTCATAGATTTTAAGACCTTAGATTATAAAGGTAATAATATACTGTAGCTTCTAGCACATAAGGTAATGCACTGTATAAAAATACAGTAGAAATGAAAACCTGTAGAGTCGCAACTATCCAGGAACAATATTATGTGCAATGACTGATTGACTTACTCAAGTAATAATCTTTCCGAGGCTCCAAGAGCACTCAGTCCAGAGTACAATCAGTACATGAATACATTGCATATTACAAACGGTCTTGATAATTGTTATTTCTTTTAGTGATCGACTCGATGAATTCTTGTGACAGATCACAAAACATGGAGAGTAATGGCCACCTCTCAACACAGGTATACGCCCGCGCACTCGAGCCTAGAAACACACACACACACACACACACACGTTTGTTTTTGTGAAAAGTGGGGACATCCCATAGGCGTAATGGTTTTTATACTGTACAAACTCTATATTTTATGGCCCTACACCAACCCTACACCTAACCCTAACCCTCACAGGAAACTTTGTCCATTTTTACTTTCTCAAAAAAACTCATTGTGTATGGTTTATAAGTTTTTTTTTTTAAATGGGGACATGGGTTATGTCCTCATAAGTCACCCTCTCCTTGTAATACCTGTCATACCCATGTCATTATTCAGAGTTGTGTCCTGATATGTCACACACACACACACACACACACAGTTTTGTTGGTAAAATTGCTTTAGTACATTTATTGTTTACAAATACTACCCCCTTGTGGTTTAAAGCAACATAGACAAAAGCTTCAGTCATTTCTAATAAAATGTGTTTTGATTATCTCATATTTTTTTCTTCCTCAGGAATTTGTATGTACTGACAGCAACACATGTAAGTGTTCTTGTTATTGTTATTTATAAAGTATCATTTTAATGCCGCTTACTCCGAACAAGAAGTTGTATGATGTTTCAGCAGGTGCTGATGGTAGCAGTGTCTTTGTGCATGTTGGAAAATCTCCAAGAAGAGTTTATCGCAGCTCAGATGACGTAAGACATAAAAACGGTCCTGGAATTTGAATAATCCTAATCACCGTAATAATGACATTGGTTTCTCTCCTAGTATATTGTGCATGAAAAATTAACACGTCTAACATTATGAAAGTGTGGCTTAGTTCCTATAAGCTTTTTAGTGGATACACATTTCTCTTCATTCACTGAAAGAATATAACATCTTTCGCTTTAAAATATGAGATATATTATCATGTTAAAGACATGAAAATATTCTTTCTTAAAAAAAAAAAAAAACTATTTTATAGCTTTATGATCTCCTGAGTTGTTTAAATCAATCCAAAATAAATAAATAAAAGAATAGGTTATTTAAGTCTGAATATAGTGTCAAGGCAAAGCACTGTTGCTTATTAGTGGACAGTTTAACAGAAATGCACCCCTTAACAAGCTCCATCCTGCCAACAGGAGGCAAAATTATGGTTAAAGTGAGGTAAAATCCAGAGTCTGAAATAGTGACCTGTGGAAAGAAACATGAGGAAAATCTTTTTTGTTTTTCTCATCTGCAGACGGAAGCACAAAGGCGTGATGGGACTCCCCCAATAACCTTGGAAACAGGGACACAAACAGGAGCTTTATCCTACCGAGATGTCTCAGTTCAGTGCTCACTTATTCATCTCCCTTTCCCCTCTGCTAATAAGAAAACCAGCACCTTTACCACAAGGTGTCAGTATTCTCATTTTAATCAGTTGCTTAATCCAACAACACATACTTCTCCAAAAAATGGGCACAAAAGAACAGGAAGCATGCCCTCAGGGGCATCAGCAACAAAGCAGCAGGCACAGAGAAATCTAAAATCACAAATGGGCTTCTCCTTCCGCAAGCTTCATAGTCAGAAGAGCATGAAAAGAGATCTGACGTCAGCTTCGAAACATCCTTTCTGCAACGCCTCGGGTATAAATAACTAACCCATTGTGAAACCTTATAGAACACATTTTCCAAATGTTTCTGATCAACATGGATCTTCTTAAAAGAATAGTTCACCCAAAAATGAACATGGTCCTTTTTTCATTCCTTCATGTCTTTCCAAACTTGTATTTGCTGTTCTTTTTTCAATACAAATAGGACAAAAAAACTTGATAAAAATAGTACATACAACTGAAGTTATACAATATTCAAATAGAAGTTATTTTCAGCATGGCACATTGTGTTTGGTAACAATATGAGCAAGATTAGTGTTACTAACGTCAATCCATGATGCAGTGCATCTTGATGCAAAAAGGAGGGGTATATTTTATCAAGTAGATTGGGTCCAGTATCATTTTACTATTTTTGACATAAAATTGATGATTTTTTTCATTAACTGATCAAAAGTAACATTAAAAACATGTATAATGTTAGAAAAAAATGCTGTTCTTTTGAACTTTCTATTAATCAAAGCATCCTGAAAAACGTATTACTGTTTCCAAAAAGTATAAAGTGGCACTACTTAACATTAATAATAATAATACATGCTTCTTGAGCACCAAATCAGAATGATTTCTGAAGTATCATGTGACACTGACACAATGGCTTTGCCATTACAGAAATAAAATACATTGTAAAGTATATAAAAATAGAAAAGTTATGTAAAATAGCAATAATATTTCAGTGTTACTGTGTTGCATTAGTCTTTATATTTTTGATATAATGAATGCGGCCTTGGCGAGCATTAGTCATTTCTTTCAAAAACATGAACAATCCTAATTTTCTTAGAATATTTGCTTCATTTATGGGTGAACTGTTCCCATTTCATTTAAGGAAACTAGTTTGAAATCTGAAATATTATGTTTATGTCCTCTGTTTACTCCAGAACAGAAAAAAGAGGAAAGCAGGAAGAAAATAGTCCAGTGTGACTACCCTCAGTTTGGAAATGTGACGCGAAACCCTGTAAAGGACGTCAGGCATGCAGGAGCGATTGTGAAAGAGATGAAGAGGTGAAGAACTTCACAGCAGAGAAAGGTGTGAACTGGGTTTCTACAGAAATGACAAAATCTTCCAAGATGTTGCTGACGTAGAAAGGATTAGACAGCAAGCAGAATTACATTGATTGTTACCTCATTTCCGATTTGACGAAAAACAATACTGTATGTTATATATCTTTATTATAATCTCCGAGTACATATTTAAGTTTTCAAAGTTCATATATTTAGTTTCATGGAATATAAATCTAGCAAAACATTTACAGCAACAGTAATCAAATACTATACAACACATTTGTCCTCACTAGTTTCCATCAACAGTATAAATGCTGCATTTTGTTTCACATACAAAAACAAAAAATACATCCATACACTTAAAACAGATGCGTTAGAACACAAATGGCTGTCCATGTTGAAGCACCTCCCAAGTACAATCTAAAATTCAAAAACATCTGGTGCAAATGAAACTTCAATAAACCTTTAAATGACATCATACATGTAGACTGAAACTCATTGACTTTTCTAATGCCTCTATTCACTGTAGTTGAAGCAATATGTTTTATGTTAGAGATTCAGTTGCTTGTTTTATAGAAATAGTTCATCCAAAAATTTCAAAAATCTGGGATTCTGTTGTCCTTTTTGGAGATTGGCTTTCCCCTGGTTACTGTATGCTTTCATTATATGTAAAAGGGCAGCTTGAACATTCTTCAGAACCTCTCCTTTTATGTTCCACAGAGTAAAAAAAGTCATACATGTTAGGAACAACTTAATTTTTTAGTGAATGATGACCATTTGTGGGTGACCTGTTCCTTTTAAAGTCTAAACTGATAAAATACCAAACACTATGCCAATTTAATTTGTGCTTCTCTCAACCAAATTAAGTTTTATCCAGTGGAAAATGTCAAATTACACATTATCATATTTCTAAACAAAACACACAATACACAAGGCCTGATGTGCACAAGTACTTATCACTGAACAGAGTGAAACCTTTAAACAGGAACATGTGTCGACATTATTGGTTTCGATAAAGCTACAACCACAACATAGAGATTTTCAGGTCGGTTTGGCTCAGCTTGATGTGTATTTGTCTATTTGTATACTTACAAAGCAGCACAACAGAATATTGGATATTAAAATCGACTTGTCAAAACGGTTATCCTACACTGTTCCATGGACAAGACCAATGCGATGACTTTTGTACACTAGGCTATAAGGAAGACAAATTAAACTGGTAATAAAAATAACATTTAAAAGCAAATCATTCAAGGCAAATCATGTAGTATTGGGAGCTATTCTCACTATTAACTAGTTGCTTATTAGCGTGCCTATTATTAACATATTGTCTGTTTATTAGTACTTATAAAGCACATATTCTACATGACGATATTCTACATCCCTAATACCTTAAGTTAACAACTACTTTACAAACTTAATAAGCATCAAATTAGGAATTTATTGTGGCAAAAGTTGAAGTTAATGGTTTGTTCATAGTCAAAATTGGACCTTAAAATAAAGTGTGATCGAAATTTTAAAAGAAATGAGTCTTAACCACACAATAATGATATAAACTGTCAGAACTTAAGTAAAAATTGTGAAATATTTTATAAGGCCCACACTACACTATCACAGGGAACTGCAGAAAGCTACATTTTGTGTCAATAATCTTTAATTCATCTACAAACATGAAGGTTCAAATTACAAAATAAACTACTGTACTTCAAAAACTAGACAGTAATTGCATATTACAAACAAGCAATGCGATTTGCTACACATTTTCAAAGCATCAAAGATTTTAATGAGTAGGCCAGAGGGACATGACAATGACGTTTATTCACTTGTGTTTGATTTTTGTTCATATTTAGGGACTTCAAATTACTTAAAGCAGTTGGTTTGGATTATTTGTAAACTACTATTAAACATTTAGACACACTTGAATGGCAAAAGACTGCAAAGCTGAAAGCTGATTTGAAATATTTAGAAAATGTGAATTGTTAAATATTTTTGAAATCTACATAATTGCATTAATGATTTTATATTTTAATGACTTCACTGTGAAAAATACAATTAAATGATGAGTAGGTGTGTCCAAACTTTTGACTGGTAGTGTAGCTTATATTTTTCTTAGTGTGTATAAGTGTTATTTCCAAATATAAAATTTGCATTGAGTTCGCACTTAGACATGACATTAAGAACAAAAATAATATCCTTCTGCATATATATTATTGAATTTACAGTTAACATCTCATTTTACATAAATGAGCAGAGGATATTCATCTGACAGTGGGGAAACGAGCCAGTAGATCTGCATGTACTGTGACGCAAAAATATACTGACGATATTATAAAAGCTGACTTGGCACTGCGTGTTTTTTATTTTTTTTTTGTGTGTGTGCTCTACAACCCTGTTCTTGCCGTCGCAGTGAAGAGAGGCTCAACCTGACCGATACAGTGGGCGGACCTGACGTCAGGGTTGAATGAGGCTCAATAGATACCTTCTCATTCCTGTTTCCCAACCTAGAGGTTTCACATGAGTTATTCGACATCTGATGCATCGTTATCCGATAGGTGGTAGTTTGAGCCTTTCACCCGGATGTATTCCACCTGCCGATCCTCATCAGAATCCGAGATCCCGCATGAGCAAAGCCGGTTTTCAAACAAGGACTCAATCTCTTCTAGACGCCGTCCCTTAGTCTCGGGCAGGCACCCATAAATGAAAAAGAAACCGGTTAGAGCCAAACTGGAATACAGGAAAAATACACCTGGGAAATGACAAAGAGGTGTTGGTTAATAAATGGGTATAATTGTTATAATAGCAAAAAATAACAAAACTATACAGAATTGTAGTAGCTCTGCCAACATTATCAATGGCCTCAACATAAAACTAAACATTGTCCAATGGCGTGAATGGCCTAGATGATGTCAGCAGGAAAATAAATTTGGTTTCAGTGCAAAGCAAGTTATTGTTTTTCAGTAATGTGCAGTGATGAGCTGTGAACAGCTAATTCAGGAAAGTGTATTAAGAATATCAGTCATAGACATAATTAGTTCTACAATGCCTTTATGCGCAGTATACTCTTGATGTTGAGAGATCAAATACCATATTGATGCTGTCAAAAAGGTCATGTTCATGACTGCTGTCGCTCCACTAATTAGAGCATTACCGTAGTAAGTCAGGTACTGGGCCATGTGAAGGAAAGTTACAGACACCAGCACATTGAAGGTCCAGTTCACTCCGGCCGAACAAGCATTGCCTGTGCTTCTGGCCCAAAGAGGGTAGATTTCAGAATTAACTGTCCATGGCATCGGTCCCATTCCTGTCATGAGGTGAAGGTGTTTTAAATTACCGCAATGCAATGTCACCATGAATATATTACAGGTATAATTCCCTCAGAGCAACCTCTTATATACGTCTTATGATACCTCTTATGATATTTCTATATTAATTACAAACAGTTATGAAAGTGACGTGACACTCAGCCAAGTATGGTGACCCATACTCAGAATTTGTGCTCTGCATTTAACCCATCCAAATGCACACACACACAGAGCAGTGAACACACACACACTGTGAACACACACCCAGAGCAGTAGGCAGCCATTTATGCTGCTGCGTCCAGGGAGCAGTTGGGGGTTCAGTGCCTTGCTCAAGGGCACCTAAGTTGTGGTATTGCCGGCCCGAGATTCGAACCCACAACCCTAGGGTTAGGAGTCAAACTCTCTAACCACTAGGCCACGACTTCCCTTTAATTACAAACAGTTATGATCGTCTTACCTGGGGCAAAAGATGCGAGATAGAGCACTAGTCCCACGAGCACAACCCATGAATAAGTTGTTGGGCAAAAATTATAAGCCCATAAACCACTATCTGGCATATGTGTGGAGTTGGAGCACCTGTTAGAGTTGAAACAAAAATACAATGAATTTTATAAAGGTGAATGAATAAATATCACAATGTTTACCATATTTCAAGTTTTCAAAAAAAAAAAAATCCAATTAAATTAAAAAGCACCAAAGGATCAATCTCATCTAATACTGAGATTATGGGAATTGGATAACTTTGTAATGTACTGTAGAATGAATACAAACACATAATATAACTAAATATATACAGAACAGCTCAGGTGCTTGCGCATACAGAGTCTCTGTTTCAGTGGTGACTCACTTGCCCCACGCTGCTCTCTCAGTGGAGGCCGGATTGACGGGCACACAGGAGGAGGCAAACACAGCAGTACTGTTTTCCTGATAACAGTAACCACAGCCAGGGTCCAACATACAGGGCTCACACCACCTGAAACACAAAGTAATGTAAGAGCAAGACAAATTACTTAAAAACTACAATCCAACATAAATCAAAATGGACGAATTCCTTATATGGATGCATCATTACACATTGTTCTAAACAAACAACAAAAAAGTTAATTGCATTCATAATCTTTCATCAAAACATAATTATTTGCCCCACACTCTGGAACAGCTTTCATTTTTGTCAAACCTCCTGTCATATAATTCAATCAACTGATGGATAGCATTGCAGTAAGTCCCACTGTGCAGTTTTTATAATTAAAAATCATGTTTCACTCAGAAATACATTAAGGAACTTGAACTGAAATAAAGTCTAATGAAATTTGTTCTCTTTGATCTATTGAAATCTACAGATATTATACTTTTTGAAATACTTTTCTTATTTTTCCCATGGATGCATGCATTTGATCAAAAATACATTTTAAATGCTGTGATATACACTGCTCAAAAAACACTTAAATCACACATTGGATCTTGATAAACAAAATATTAAAGTTAAAGGGTTAGTTCACCCAAAAATGAAAATTAGGCTGCCTTTTACTCACCCCCAAGGCTTCCAAGGTGTTTATGACTTTCTACTTTCAGACGAATCCAGTTGGAGTTATATTAAAAATTGTCTTTGATCTTTTAAGCTCTATCGTTGAAGTCAGTGGGTGTTGCAGTACTTCAGTCCAAAAGCCATTAAATAAAAAGTGCCCATCCATAAAAAAACAAAAAGTGTCTCACACGGCTCCGGGGGGTGAACAATGGCCTTCTATAGCAAATTGATGCATGGATGACGTATAAGTTCGGCTTTGCACATGCGCCGCTCAGAAGTGACGCTCATAGAAACTAATCGGAGAGATCAACACAAAACAATGGTCACTTATTAGAAGTACACAATAAGGATTTTTAAAGAAGAATGTCGGAGGATTTATATAAGCCAAGAGGAGACTGGTTTTCCTTTGCTAAAGTAAGAAAACTTTGCTTCCTTTGATCCTGTAAACAAACGTTAGTTTTCACGAGACTCATCGGCGTATGCGCAGCACTGACCTCATACGTCATCCGCCTGGAGCTGCTTCTGTGTACAACTGTTGGCTAGATTAGAGTGATTATTACATTTTGAATATGGATAGTTTTCTTTAAAAAAAAAATGCATTGATACGCTACAGGAGGCCTTTGTTCACCCCTAGGAGCCATGTGAGACACTTTTTTTTATGGAAGGGTGCATTTGATTTCTTTTCTTTTGAACTGAAGCAATACAACACCCTCTGACTGCAATGATAGAGCTTAAAAGATCAAAGATTATATATTCTTTAATATAACTCTGACTAGATTTGTCTAAAAGATGAAAGGCATATACAACCATGAATCCTTGGGTGTGAGTAAAACGCAGCCTAATTTGGAGACCAAGTCATGAATGACTTGCTCAGAATATGCATGATTATAAAATCACAACCCTGATCCCATTAACATATACATCAACATGTATTCAGTATTCATCTTTAGAAGTCTTGGTCAATGGGTCTTGCACGGCAGTTACAGTGAGTCCATTAAACACTGTATTCCATTATGTATGAATGTTGAAAGGGCTTTTGAGACAGTCTTTGCACAAATTGGTTTGCTGCTGTGATGACAGTGCAGTCATTACGCATCCATTAGCAGGAAAATAAACATGGTTTGTTTTGGCTGTGTGTATATGGTGAACTAGATGACTGGTAAGAGTAAATTAGGATGAGGAAGAGGCGATGCTCTGTCAGAGTGGGAGGGGGTGTCATTGTTATGAGGTTACTCTTTTCAGACACTCTATTATTGTGACATTAAAGGGCAACTAAACCCCTGGTCAGAGCCTGACTCCACCCACTGGCAATATTTGAAAAATGCTGAAAAGTGGGCAGAGCACAGCGGAGATAGAGGGGATGAACCGAGGGCGGGGCGTGAACATGAGACCCGCAGTGACGGATTGATTGACAGCTGCTGTCAGAGTCGCTAAAATGGAGAGTGACTATAGTGTCGCAAGTAGCTTTGCAACAGAGCGTTCATTTGAAGTAGAGGACTTTTCTCCCCCACCTTCACTTGAAGTGAATGATGTCGAGGTGTCTGTGGCCTGAGCCATATCAATTCGAGCCGCTGGCTCAAACTGCGGTCTTAAGTCCCTTTTTTAGTGCGAGCTGTGTGGAGAAGCCCATTTTCACCTCCATTGCGTTGGAAAAGCAATCCCGCGTAAAATGCAGTTTGCACACTCTAGGCGGGAACTCGCGGTCTTCCAGGCCAAGTGCATGCAACCGCGCCTAATTTTAAAGTCTGCTGGAAAACTATGCAGTCCAGCAGTGCTGTCGCAACCAGCAACAGTACACCTGCATACCATCCTGACCACTGTACTAAATACAGATAAATCTTGGCCAACTTGAAGCTATCCTAATATATGCTCCTAACTATGCTTCTAACAATACTAACGTTACACTAACAACTATGCTAATTAACTACATAGGCTACACAAAATAATCTAAATAACTATATAAATGCTATGCTAAATAGATGCTATAATAGTCTATCCTGGTAATTTTCAATACTCGCAATTCCAACTCCTGACTCACTACAGTCAGTGATTTTGACAGAACAAGATGGTTTTACCCTGCCAAGGGCATGGTAACTCGTACAGAGGGGCGTGGTGAGCTGGAAACCGCTTACGTCACCTGCCACCTCAACATCCAATAGGAAAAATCAACTGTAGTAGCCACCGTCCAACCTGAAGAGAGCAGCACTCAGACGTTTTTACACCATATATTGTATAATTAAAACACTTTATACTCAAATGTCAAAAAAGTTACTCGAATCAATGAACAGCACTAATAAAGCCCCATTCTTACAGATCATTAACTAAAAAAAGTTGGTTTAGGGTTTAGTTACTCTTTAAGGAACAGCAAGCAGCTTGGACCCCTTAACACACAGTTATTGCTCCAATGTACACACCAACAGAGCCAAACATAAAATTGATTTTCACTCAGGTTGGAGACCAATAAGTTGTATGTTGACTAAAGCAAGAGGAACCCATTAGAAAGCATCCAATTTCACAGTTAAAGTCCCGATATAGACACTAGCAATCGTTCTCCATTGGACTCAACTTTAACTAGACAAAGATTAAACGGCATTTTATAACCATTTTACTTCCAGAATGTGATATATTTCAGGGTGAAACGACTAAAATTACAAAAATGCAGGGTGTGACTTGCATTTATCCTTCCCTTCTATGATGATTCTATTACAATTATTTTATGTATTTTTAAGGTGGGATGGGGGATATAAAGTAAAAATGTCAGGGTGGTACAATGTGATGAAGAAAAATGATATGATATTATATGATATGCCCCTTGATATATGATAAAATTCCTGAAAAGACAATGTTATTAAGTAGTTTTGTTCTTGTAATCTTTTAGTATTATTTCTTTATGATTTTAATAAAAGTTCCTTTAAAAAAACACATTTATCTTTTAACTATATTCATAATCTATTTAAAAAATGGTATTTAAAAATCTTTCATCCACCAAATTGAAGTCATGTAGGGTGACCAAAAATGATGCACCAAACGCACAGAAAACAAACAATTAAAGCTGCAAGCTGCAAGTCTGATCACCATCACAGGTGCAATTCATGAGGATTGTGTATATAAGCTGGACTATCACAACAGTTCAACTCGAAGTCTTGATTTGCTGTGTCTGTCATTTCTGAGCGTTACTACTCGTGTTTGTTTTCCTGTTGCCGATCCTGTTTGATATCCTTTACGTACCTTTGCTGCCTACCTACCGACCCTTGCTTGTTACTGGATTTTGATTCTCTGTTCTCCCTACGTTGCTGATATTGCTGGTACTGACCATTGCCTGTACGACTACGAGTTTCTGCAATAAAGCCTGCATATGGATCCCATGTCGAGTTCTGGGTCATTACAATTATAAACAGTTGTATCATTATTAAACACTCGTTAGGCACTTTACTTCCACTTTTAGAACATTTTGTTCATTTTTATTGAAAATAAATTCTAATGTGACGTGATGGGAAAAGTAAGAAGAACGAACTCGGCAAATGCCGGACTCTAACCCAATCAATCGTGTTACAAGCTAGTTTTCCGTGCCCAAAACATTACTGCCTACACCATTGAAGACGTTATTCACGTGTGTCGTATTTAACCTTGTGTGTCGATGGAGGGTGGAGCTACAGTAGATTTGCACTTAGTAATAGATACAGTCAGCATCTAGTCATAGCTGGGAGTGTGGCAAGGGCGGAGTCGGCGTGGGGGAAAACACTGCGAACAACGTGTGTATCTGAATGACAAAAATGCACATATTGAGCACTCATTCCCAGAGACATGTAGAACAATTGTAGTCTCTTTTAACTTTAATATTCATATACACTAATCCATATCGATATTTGATTCATTTTACAGCCCTAATGTAGATGTATTCATTCAAAAATAGCCAAAATCCTTGACGTTCTGCTTTATACAGCAAGTTCTATTTTTGACTGGATTCAGCGATTCAATCGTTTCACAAACACAGACGGGGTGAATTTATGAATGAAAGTGTAAAAGTTCTGACACAAAACTAAGTTGTTATGTGTCCACACGCTTTTTTAAGTGGGTTTATTTTCGACACTAGGCTAACGTTACATAGTTTAGCTTCAAGTAGAATGATAAGGCTAATTATATATGCATGCCACTTTCTGAAACAACCTTACACAGTTTTGATAACGTTAATAATGAACACGATGTTAATATAGCCTGCCTGTGATGAAATGCCGACTGCACACATACACATGCTTAGTCTTGGGATTCCACAACTTCCCTTGATCATCCTCACAACTTATTGCTTGTAGCCATTTTGTCATCCTTTCTGGCTCTGTATGTTTATTAGGAAGGATGTAGAACTTCAATTCATAATTTGTTAGTTTATTGGAGGTACAGAAAACGACACAGCAACTCTTCGGCGTGATTGTCCCGTGTATTTCAATTGGCGCCAAGGCAATGTTTTCCCCCACGAGCTAAATTCACATCACGTGACGGGGCGTTCCCGGGGGCGTTCCCAGACCAACCGTCTGTATCTATAGAGACTCAGAATAATTTTGTTTTCCATTTGCATTAAGATTAAGTTTATTACCACACTGGCAAAATGTGTACCACACTAAGTAAAATGCACTTAATTTAGACCCCCCCCCCCCCCCAGGAAACAAGACTGAGTATCTTATTTAATTTTCTTAAATAGAAAATCAATCTTTGAATGAACACGCAGAATAACATTTTAGAGTGAAATATGGATTTGAAATACATTTTCTCACTGGCCTTCCTATCAGTTTATTACTGTAAGGCAGATAAACAGAATAAGGATTTGGTGAAGGAGTCTTTTTGAATGATTAATTAAAAGAACAGCTCCGTAAGAGCAGTTTGTCTGTAATTTGGACTACATTGGTCACGTAGTGTGTTTATTTTTGCATGTAGCCCTTGGTGAGCTTTTGTGGTGTGTAACATGAGAAAAATTTATAATTAAAGGTATGCCTAACCAGGGCTGGCTTTGCCGACAGGCGGCCGCCTGGGGCGCCATCTGCTGGATGGGGCGCAAAATTGCAGAATTAAAAAAAAAAAAGTTAATTAACTGTATGTATCGTATTATGAAAGCTGCGCACGCGCTGTACACTTTTACTGTGCACTGTCCACACACTGCTTGTATTTGTCCATTTCTTTTGCTAGATTTACAATCCTAAAAAACGACTGAGTCACTCTGACAGGCAGCTTCTCTCGCCTTGGGCACCAAATAACCTAGAGCCGGCCCTGTGCCTACCAACAAAATTGAGAACTCTCCATATTTCATGTTTGGACACGAACAACACCATTCTGTCCACAGCCAATTTATTTTTATTCTACGGTTAGAAAAGTGCTGCAAATACTCTTAGTAATCCACTCTACCAAGAGCTGTCACTCGTCATACAGTATAGAATGTCATGGTGATAACAAAAGTCACTTTTGATATGTGCTAAATGGCAAGACACCAAATAACAAGACAGCTGTCACTATGAGTGTACTATATCTTATATAGTGTACTCATGAATTATTTATATTGCCATTGGCAAGAAGCTCTAGAAGATAAACCTGCCCATTAAATCATACTCACAGATGTGTTGTGCAGCTGGAGTTGGGTGTCGTGGGGTCCGTGAGATGTAGTGTAACAGGAGGAGAATGCTGGGCTGACAGGAGGAAACCAACTGATAGGATACACAGACTCAATACAGTACCTGTACAGAAAGAATTAAAATTCATTTTGACATATCTCAAAAGGTTTAGAATAGCATTTCAAATAACGAGAAAGTAGTGGAAACTTGAGCAAGTTGTCAGACAGGGAAGTTGCAAAAAGGACTATATTTGTCTAACCGGTTTTTGAGTCCAAGGTACAATGTAAGTATATCTTTCGCATAGTGGTAATATGTTTTTGCCAGAGGTGTCAAGTAACGAAGTACAAATACTTTGTTACTGTACTTAAGTAGAAATTTGGGGTATCTATACTTTACTTGAGTAATTATTTTTCAGCCGACTTTTTACTTCTACTCCTTACATTTTAAAAATAGCTTTGTTACTGCTATTTCATTTCGGCTTGTTTTCATTCCGGCTTGTCATCATTCAAAAAAAAAAAAAAAAAAAACTATCCAGATAAATCGCGCCATCCGGATGGAGTGAATTTGATTGTGGTTGGATGAGAAGTATAAACATATACCATTCCGTCACCCTATTGGTTTGTACGCGATCCATTGCACCTGCACATGACACAAATCACATCACACTCCAGCCAGGACATAGCCAGTTTTGTGTTCGTTTATCAAAAAATATATTTCTTAAAAGTAGGGTTGGGTATGGAACAGGTATCCGATCGCCTCAGAGTCAGTCCGCTTAAATTTCATATGAAACCGGCGTCAGACCGGTCTCCTCCCCATCTTTCAGCGCGCTCTTCAACCCGCAGACCCTGAGCGGAGCAGCGCATGCACACTTAAACACAATCAGAGGACACAAGGTATGGGTTTATCAATAGATTGCTATAATATCCGTATCTGTGCAGTTCTTTGTCATAAATACAGTTTACAAAAGGTCACGAAGAAGCAGTCGCTTTCTCATCTACTGTATAGTTTTCGCTTGTCACACCACAGCCGTTTCCTCCAACAAAAATCTAGCCCTTAACACATATGAACGAACACATACTTTAGTTACACTTATTTAAATATACTTAATTTAATCATACGTACTTTATACATACACTAGCTACTGTGCAAAAGTCTTAGGCACGTTAGTATTTTTCAGGGAACTACACTGCGACCAAAATGGTCGCATATGCGACCTTTTGAAGTGCCATTGCGACCCAAATTTTTATGGGGTCGCAAATGTATCACTGATTATTTTTGTACCTACTTATGTGTTATGCTAAGATTTAATATGAGCATTTATTAAAACAGAAATGTGTATTTTAAGAATACGTTTTATAACGTGCTCCGAGCATTCAACACATCAAGTTGGCTTCAGCCCCGCTATGCGGGAAAGCTGAACTGAGCATCTGGATACTCGCGCGCTGTGTTCGGTGCGCACGAGAGAGAGCCGTGTCTCGTGGACAGCAACTCTGAACTGAGCTCTCCTTCAGGATGTTCGCGTCCTCCTGCACCTGAACGAACAAAAACAAATCGCAGTTTAAATAAACAGAAAAAAAAGCGAAAGAGCTCAATTCAGCACCGCGGTGTTCTGGTGTTCAGGACACACGCAGAGACGCGTCTCAAAGTCTTCTTGCTTTTGTACCATCTGTGGTTATGTCTTAATTGAAAGTAAAGAGCTGAGAAGGAAATCGGATGTGTATCATTATAATGGATGCACTGTCTCTTAAAGTGACCGCGCCTAATTTACTAGCTCTGCTGTCAGTGTCTTTAATGTATGAAAATGAAAGTAAATCACTCACTGCTCTTGACTGAATTACTTTGTAGTTTTAACAAGAATTTATCCAAAGTCAATCCAAAAATCAGATAGAATTGATTATATTGTTTTACTAGTGGGTGCAGGACACTAATTCATTTATGTAAGTGAGTATGGCAAAATACAGTGATCTGTGAAATATTATACCCAAAAAAATCTTCATACTGTAGACTACCAGTGAAATTGATTTAAATAAAATTTATTAGGGAACTGACCATGTTTTGCTTGTGTTTCTTTCTTTAATTGCTAATGCAACCTTTTCACACAACAGGCTGAACCAAATTAAGCATTGCTTGCTTGGTAACTGTTCAACAAAGTATTGATAGTTGTGTTAATATTGTCATACTGACAGTTGTCTGAAGTTTTGGTTGATTCCATTACATATCTTTCTATCAAAGTAATCCGACATTATCAAGATGAATTTGTTCTGAGTTATTGTCATATTTTATTACCAATTTCTAAACTACAGCAAATAAACTGATAATGTGAGAAATGTTGAAGGTGTCTGAATACATTTTGGTTTGATTGTGTATTTTATTTTACAGTGAAGACTATGCAGTGCTATTTTAAATTAACAAAAACAAACTTAAAAAAATGTAAACATTGTGTAAATAGCACAAATAAATAAATAGAATGAACATACAGTACAAATTAAACAATTTTAAGCAGGGCCCACTACAACCTTCCCCTCTAACCCCAGCACTGTGTGTACTGTAAGAAATAGAACAAGGCATGTGGTTTAAAAGATGGCAAGTAAAATAAAAAACACATCTGTATGCAATACAGTTTCATTATTGTTCATTATTATCCAGTAATTAATGTACTATAAATAATTTGTGCGACCAAATCATGTTTTGCGCCAGTAACTGAAAAAGTTAGCTGTAGTGTGCGAGGAGAAAATATCAGTTTACATTTCCAAACATTCATTTTGCCATTGTCAAACTGCTTGTGCATTCAAAATAACACTAGATTATTATTAAAATGAATGGTAAACTGATATTTCCTATGGCCACACTACAGCAAAAGATATAAATAACTGGCTTAAAACCCTTTTTTGGGGTGAAAATACTATTTTTTCTTTTCCATAAGACTTTTGCACAGTACTGTATTTTAAAAAAGACATTGTTGCTACTTTATAAAGAATGACCAAACAGTTATTAACAGAACTAATTAAAGACAGTGACAGACAGCACTCATCTTAACTAAATATCAGAGTGAGTGACAGAGATACAGTAGAAACATTATGTGTGCTTTTGTATTAAATAATGACCCAGATTGTGAAATACATTTATTAGCCTTAGATTAAGGGAAGCACAACTTGGCAAATGAGAGCATCCAAGGTAAAAGTTATGGATTTATTTTAAATATTTGTAATGTTCTTTAAAGTTATCCATAGTTTTTTTGAGGTTCTTTTTTTTAAGTATCGGTTCAGGCACTGTTTAGGTGCCGGTACCGTTTTAAAAGTATCGAAAAGGCACTGGACCCTACTTAAAAGTTATTATTTCTCACTGGCTCATTTACCAAATGGGTGCTTTCTCTTCCTCCTCCACAAATTAAGCTACTGTAGGTAGTTCGTTAGCGAGACGTTTTAATAAATTATCGTTTGCGATTGATGACGCGATTGACAATGTTGTGATAACTAGGCTTTACCAACTTTGTAACTCGTTACCCCCCGAACACTGGACATAGCAGACGTATGTACCGAATACAAGAAGCTATCAATCAAGAAGGTATCAGGATTATGAGTTATTTTTCATTTTTAGTTTTTGATTAATCACTTGGATTAATCATTAATTTTTACAGCACTATAATGTTTGTTGTAAATAGACAACCATACAAGGTTAATTGTTACTAAGCCTGCACCAATGTTCTTGTCTATTGCCCTCGCAGATTACTGCATCTAAGCTTGGATGTACATTTACATTCCATTAAAGGTTATTAATGATGATATGCTTCTGAAGTTTGACTTTTTGCACCATAACAATACTTATTGGCAGCTAGTCATCATATCTCTAGCTCTTTAATGTATATGCATTGTACTACAATGCGTTCATTTTCAATGGGCATATATGCGGCTGAAACAGGTAGCCTAGTGCATCCCAAATTTTTCAACATGAACATTTTAATATAACATTATAGTCATTATGGCCTTTAGAAAAATGTTTTTTTGAGGAGGTGGGGTAGTGCCCAATAGGCCCCTGTGGCACGGCCCAAGCTTTTGTTCTTAATGGCATTTTTTCCCTTACATTACTTTTACTTTTATACTTTAAGTAGTTTTTTAAAACAGTACTTTTACACTTTTACTTGAGTAAAAAGCTTGAGTTGATACTTCAACTTCTACAAAAGTTTTTTTAAACCCTAGTATCTATACTTCTACTTGAGTAATGAATGCCAATACTTTTGACACCACTGGTTTTTGCTTTCATTTTAAACAATTTCATTACAGTATCTGTTGGCCAAAACAATTGTTTCATGTTTGTATATTACAAACATATGAACTCGCCCCCATCCCCCTTAACTAGTGAGTTAAAAAGGCACCCAAATGTTAACAAGCATACATTTTGAACGTGCTGGAATATTTTCTGCTTTTTCAAGGATGTAAGAATCTTACCAAAGATGCTTCCCAACGTAAGTCTGCGTCTGCCCACCCTTTCAACCAACCAAACGCCCAGCAAAGTAAACAGAAAATTTGTGAACGCTGTTACAGTCACTAGCCAGATGGCCAATTTGTCATCACGTACTCCAGACATCTGCAGAATGGTGGCGCTGTAGTACCTATAAACACAGTGCAAAGGAAACACATATATAAGTTCCCTGGTGTTTTTCCAACCCTTTTTTGTAGGTTACATATCAGGTTACTTTTTATGGATAGATTCCGTTCTGACTGAAAAGCAAGAATGCAGTCACACTGCATTCTCTGTATTATCCCTTACAAATAATAAGAACATGTTAGCATGTATTTTTGGACATACAGTACACTTTAGTTACTGCTTCTCTGACTGAGCGAGCCAAACAGTGCTACTTCGCCCACATATGATCCAATGAGATTATGGCCTTGCAACTCTTTCTCTTTCTGGCTGATGTCATCTTCTTTACTATTAAAAACATGCAATATACTGTCATTCTATACAGTAATGAAGAATGTACTCAGAAACACAGACTCACTCTCATCTGTGGCATCAGCACTTGAACACCGCATAATGGATGCAAGGTTAAGCGAGAGAGCGACACTCGAGCAAAAGTGTTTTTCTCCAGACAAAGGATTGAAGCAGGAAAATATTCATTAACCCAAAGTAAAATGCCATCTTCCTGCTCTCTCTCTCACACATTCATAAGGGATTTGCATTATTATATGCTGCCATAGTCTTTCATGCCGGCTTATACAGAATTACCTCATCCAAGGATTAAAATTCTTTCACTTACTCACCTTCATGTCATTCCAAACTTACATGATTTTATTTCAGAATTTTCACCCTGCTCTTTTCCATATAATACAAAGAAAATGTTGACCAATGAGTGGCTCAAGCTCCCAAAAATAGTCAGTGATTGCAATAGTCTTGAGATTTGGTCTCAATCATTCATGAGATGTCAAATTGTGCATATTTAAAATCACAATAATTAGATTTGACAGCAACAGTGGATGGCAAAATTGTGATGGCAAAAAGTGAATATCAAATGCACACATTTACAAGGGGAAGATTTGGACAACAATGATGTGTTTAAAGACTGAAAGATACTCTGTGCAAGTATGCATCAGCTGGGCTTCATAAATCACTAGCTGCATCCAAAATCTGATACTCTAATATTATATAGTAGGTGAAAATAAGTTTGTGAAAAGAGTATCAGACACAGTGCTCATAAAACAGTTGGAGAAAAGTACCTGGATGACTTACAACTTCCAGCTTCTGATGGGCGCATTTGATGGACATTTTACCATCCCATTGGAGAGTAGGTTTTATCCAAATAGAGATACAAATAATTCTGCCAATGTTACAGATAATAGAGTGCGACAATCAAGTTCCAGAAGTAAAAACTGATTTGTAAAGATAAATTACAAACATTAGAGACAAATCTGTTGTGAGTTCTAGATTGTTAATTGATGGTATATGCTTTTGTTAAGCCATTTTTTTTTGTTTTTGTTTTTTTACATTATTTCAACTTATATTAAAAATAATATGTTTAACAGATGGATATGGTGAAAAAGTACATAACCCATGATGCTGTTCAGAAAATTCAACCTAAAATCAACAACTTTAAATAAATAGTTTTATATTTCTCCATTTTTAATTTGTCATTACCAGTGTTTCATGGGTTTGTAGTTCTTACCCTCACAGTCTAGTACTGACTGGATTGAAGCAAACATTGTTTAACTTCAAATAAAAATAATGTTGCAATTCACTTTGTAACTGTTTCATGGCTTATAATGCAAACAAAGACTTTTTAAAATCTCTATTGGGGAGAAAAAAAAATGAATGGAAAAATACTTGAAACCAGCTAACTTAATACAGTATATCGTGCCTGGGTTTTTATTTCAGACATCTAGACAACTTATTGTTACCTGATCCAATTAATGCAAGAATGCATGCTAAGTACACAACAAAAACAAATACACTGGAAAGAGCTGATGAATTCCACAGAAATTGTGTGGTTTTTCAGTACAAGTAATCTCAGTAGAAAGTCTGTATGTCCACTTCTGCTATTACTAAAGAGAATTTAACAAGAGATACAGAGATTTTGTGTTAAAAAAGAACAGAAACAATGCTTTCAATCTACCCGCTGAGACACTCTCTCAGTGTGTAGAAAGTACACATTCTGCTCAGAGAGTGTTGATAAGAAGAACTGCTGTGAAATCACACATTTTGGGGTCTCTATTGTTTGGTCTACTGTGTCAGTTTTAAACTAGAAACAATGTTTAATTAGGCAGAGATCCAGGACAGATGGTGTCTGTGTTCGAATTCAACAAAGAGACTTAAAAACGTCTGGTTACTATGGTTATGGTTACTAAACGTTTATTTTGTGACATCTGAAATCTGGCATGTGAAGTGTAAAAAAGTGAATGAGTGTTTTCTATGTTTGGTTGCAATAACAAATATAACCATATCTGCAATAACCAACAAGCACTAAAGTAAAACAATATAAAAAAAATTGCATCCACACTGTAAGTGGTTCTAAGTAGGGCTGTTCGATTCCACAATTTTTGGAATCGATTCCGATTCCAATTCCTGGTCCTGGTCCTGGAATCGAATGGAATCGACTCCAAGAATCGATTCCTCACTGTTGTTTTCGATTCTTTTCCAATTCTTTTTTTTTTTTTTTAGATTAAAAGGAACCTAATCTCACCATGATGACTGCAGACCCTCAGTGACGTCATGATCTATTCATTCATGCAGCACTCAAAATTGTGCCAGTTCCACCGTAAAATAACCTCTGAATCATTTATATATATATATATATATATATATATATATATATATATATATATATATATATATATATATATATATATATATATATATATATATATTGAAAATAATCTTTTATCTCACAACTGCTGTAATTATGGCTTAGGTGAATTGTGCTTCTGAACCGAAAGGCTACATCCTAAAATTCAAATGATCAGTGCCGGCTCGTTTTCTTTCTGTTTATTTTCGTGAATTTAAATGTGTGCAGCCTTTGACGGATGTAGCCTTCCGTTAGAGAGACACCCATAGATAAGCTTTGTTGAACTGAAAAATACTCTGAATGAGGAGTCGATTCCCCTTGATGAGACTCTCGATTCCCAACGCCTCGGAATCGAGGAATCGATTCTTTTTGGAATCGATTCCCAGCTCTAGTTCTAAGTAGCATTTGGCATATTTATTTGCATGACTCCTGAAAAAGGTTGGGGAGGTCTTGTTTAAACTGGTCTTACGTTTGGTCAACCACTCAACCACTACAGGTCTTACGTTTAGTCAAGCCGACAGTTACTTGAACCTCTTCAAAACCAGCAATACAGACCAGCCTTCAAGTTTTTCTTGCCTCGCTTGTGTTATCACCTGTGCTGGGTACTAACTGTGTGATTACATATAATCTGGATAACATAATCAGACTCCAAAAATTAAGTACTTAGAGTATTATATTTTAAAATGCTCATGATCAGATTACAGTTACTTTTTTATGGGTTAAATAATTACAAATTGTTCACACAATGGCAGTATATTATTCATTATTTATTTTTTACATTTTCCTCTCTAAAAATCTTGTTGTGTCATTGCATTTAGCTTTGACTGCAGGTTATCAAATAAAATATTTAACGCATTCTCATCCCAAGGCGTCATATACTGACCCTCTTGACATTTCGTCAACATCCTACGCATATGGCACCCTCTAGCGTCAATATGAGACACAGATTATGGGTTAGGGTGAGGGTTAGGGTTAGACCGCTAAGAGGCGCCTTCTGGCCCATTTTTATCTGCTTTTAATATTGACGCTAGAGGGTGCCATGTGCGTAGGATGTTGAC
Source organism: Carassius carassius (assembly GCF_963082965.1). NCBI lineage: Eukaryota > Metazoa > Chordata > Actinopteri > Cypriniformes > Cyprinidae > Carassius > Carassius carassius. The sequence continues at coordinate 18,084,906 of NC_081780.1, read as the reverse complement.
GAAATGTCAAAAGGGTCAGTACATGACGCCTTGGGATGAGAACGGTCTGAAATATTTATATTTTTAGTATTCAAGTAACTTTTATTATTTTAATATTATTATTTTATTTATTATTAGCTTCTCATAAACTCACAAACCCACTACAGGTCTTACGTTAAATCAATTTGGGAAACCCCAGTGTGATCAATAAATAAATGTAATACATTTTCTCTCTTTGTCTTTTTATATAAATATGATGTTTAAATGTAAATTTAAAACAAGTTACATAAAAAGTAATCTTAAAGTAATCTAAAAAGTAGTCTGAATACATTACCTAAAATTATTAACCTAGATTACATTACTAACTACAATTTTAATCATGTCATTTATAATCAGTACAATCTGTAAGTAATCTACCCAGCTCTGGTTATCACATTTCTAAACCATTTACCATACGAATCTTGTGAAAGCCAGTCACCTTTCACATTAAAGAAAAAAACAAACAAACACCCACACTGACAAATACATTGCTGTCAATTGTTCATAATGCTTTTTCACTCTTTCACTCTCATGCATTATTGACACCAATATGTCAAAATTATTATTATTTTTTTTTTTACTGTAAATCATATTATATATATATATATATATATATATATATATATATATATATATTTTTTTTTTTTTTTTTTTTTTTTTTTTTGACCCCCAGCCAGCATCTATCAGATTGCGTTACATCACTCAATTAAAACGCTCCAATTATTTAGCCATTCAACACATGACGCCAAAGGGTCTCAGCTGTGAGACATTGAGCATTTAACCAACTTATGAAAAAAGATAGTTTTGGCAGCTAATGCTAATTTAAACTGAATTAATTCCCACTTTCATGAAGACTGGACTACCATTAAGCTTTACGAAGACTGTCACACATCGATTGTGTGTACCTGCTGACCCAGGCCTCTCTGAGGAGAGTACCACGTTTGTCTAGTTCTCTGTTCACAGTATTCCCTTGTGTGTACGTGTTTAAAAGTGATCTGTCTTGATCCTTAAAAGCATCCTGGCTCCATTCCATTGAGTTGATGAAAACTGGAAGCCTTTGGTTGCCCTCATCCAAAGGTTTTCTTTCTTCTTGAAAAAAATACTCATTCCCTAATTGTCTCTTCTATTGGCCACAAGCATGCTGAATAAAAACCCTGATAAAAGAAGAAACGGGAAACAGTACCGTAGTTCAGTGATAGAGAGATGAGGAATTGTTTGTGGTAAAAGTGGTGTCAGGAAATGATAAGAATGAAGTCTAAGCCACTGATGAGTGTTCACTACAAGTGTAGAAAATAGATGTGTCTTATTCCTTGCACACCATGTCAATTGCTCTCTTTACCTGTTTCATAATACAGTGGTTCTGGCAGTGGGTCAGTGACCCCTGTGGATTTCATCAGATAATCTCAGCTGCAGATCTGCAGGTCTTCAAGTGGCTGACACCACCTTCTGCCATTTAATAGTATTAGTATTAATAAATGCAAGATAAGGACACCAAATATCATATGCATTTGTAGCCTGTCTTTAAACCACAAATGAGCAAAGTGAGCCAAAAAAAAAAAAAACACTTTAGCTCCGCCCATTCCCTTAAAGCACCATGAACGACATAATAAAGTTGGTTTACCTACAGTAAAAACATTGATCACGAATCATGATCATTTTAACAAGGTCAGTCCATCACGACCAGCAAAATTACCAGCTGTTTAGTTATTAACCAAAACAGAAACTCGTTTCTTGACTTTTATAGCTTACATAAGCTGGATTGTTGATGCTGATAGTTAAAAGATTCTCAGTGATGCAGAAGAACAGAAAAACAAAACAGATTGACCTTTAGAATTATGCTTGCGCTAACGCAGTCACGACTTTGTGCTGTTAACCTTCATACAAATGTCTCGGCACACAAATGAAAGATTTCTTTAAATGCGAAATGGCAAAATCCGTGGACTAATGCCAAGGTGTGAGATGGATTCTCTGAAAACAGTTCAACTGTTTGAAGAACACTCAGACATAACCGTGCATGGCAAATTCCCCCCAGACTTCTCGATATGAGTCAAGGAATCAACAGAGATGTCAGATTACGAGCAAGGGCTGGGGGAGGGCTCTGATGGTGATAGAAGAGGTAATTGGTGAGTGTTTGGATGAGATAAAGGACTGGTGTGGTTGATGTCTAGACTGGATCTCATTTGAAATGGCCACGTCAAGAGTATTAACCATTTTTTGATCTTTTGAGAAAAATCTTGACTCTATAGGAAAACCTACAGTCATCTTTAAAACTCAAGGCTTCTCATTGCAGATCTGAAACTAAGCTGGAACATGGACATCTGATGTCAAAAAGATGAATACATTTCAACACAGAGGTAGATGAAACATACTAAAATACTCTTTCAGTTTTTTTTTCTTTTTGAATCAACATACAGAGCAATCCTGATTAAAGACTCTTATGAGCCACTTCTTTTCACTTTTACATGTATTGATTTAGCAGATGTTTTCACCCAAAGTGACTTACAAATTTCTAGTGAATCACAAACACTTAAAAATATAAGTGTTTGTGCTGTAAATAACTTATAGCAGATTCTGAATTAATCGGACTGGTTTACTGAACTGAATCATTCATTTCGCCATGTATGACTCAGTAAGTCAAAAACTTATTTGTCAGGGGTGCGGTTTATAATGAGCGCACGAAGAAGAGGATTAACATAAACAGTCTTTAATTAATCCACACAGAAGGTATCCACAGAAGGCAGGAAGGTAAACACACACAGTTCAACTTTTACTTTAACACTGGACGAGGGAACACAGGAACAGACTAGAACTAAATACATTGGCAAATGAGAATAATTAACGAAACACACTTGAACCACGGGCCACGGTGGAGAGGATGGAGCTAGGAGCCATGGTGGAGGTGCTGGGTCAAAGGGCCGAGGTGGAGTCCGGGACTCAGAGGCTGGAGAGGAGACCAGGGATCCTCCAGCCACGATGCCGATGGAGAATGTCAGACCTGCATCGATCCCACCGCACAGATTGTGGGCTGAGGGTGAGCAGAGGGACTGCCAGGAGACAGCGGTGGTGATAGTAAGGAATGATATAGATGGGGAGGGAGAGGGTTGCTGAGCGGGAGTTCAAGATGTTCAGGGGGCTTAGGAATGGTGTGTGCTGCCACACACACACCACAAGGCCACTCCCAGCACCGGGAGCACCAACGATAGGGGAACGACCTCCGTGGTCGTTTCTGGACAGGGAGACAGAGAGTTCAGACGAAGGTGGGAGAAAAGGAGGAATGTCTGCATATATATTCAAATAATAGTCCACTGAGAACACCCTCAGCCATGTTGCAGTATTTACCCCCGTGGCGAGCACTGTAGCCGGCTCTTGCACCTGGTCTGACGTCACGGGCTCTGGCTCCGAGGCGATCCTACTTACAAACTTTCAAAATAACAAGTGAAGTTCACCCTCTCAATCCAAGCCCTCAGGTTGCTTTGAAAAGCATCATGCTGGATCAAGTATGTATTTGGACCTTAGTTTTAGTAGTCATGTCAAAGCAGTTACTAAATCAGCATAATATCATCTAAAAATCAAGGCAAGAATTAGATTGTTTTGTTTCCAGTCAAGACTTGGAGAATCTTGTTCATGCCTTTATCAACAGCAGGGTGAACTATTGTAATGGGCTCCTCAGCCGCCTTCCCAAAAAGACCATTAGACAGCTGCAGCTCATCCAGAACGCTGTGGCTGTGGCTTACCCTCCTTGACAACTCCTTGACAATGGTCAAGTCAGTAGTCTTTCCCATAATTGTGGTTGCATGTTCTAAACTAGCCCAGGAAGTACCCAGTATTTATACTCAAAATTAATCAAACTAATCAAGCTCAAAATGGAATATTCAAATTTTTTGAGATACTGAATTTTTCATTTAACCATCAAAATAATGAAAAATACTCTTGAAATATTTCAGTTTGTGTGCAATGAATCTAGAATATAAGAAAGTTTACTTTTTTTTATTAAATTACAAAAAATGATTACATTTTCCATGATATTCAAATTTTTTGAGATGTAAATCATTTTCAAAGTTTTTACATTTTTTGTTTTATTGTTGTGATTTTTCTTCTTCTCTTTTATGTAAAGCACTTTGAATTACCATTGTGTATGAAATGTGCTATATAAATAAGCCTGTCTTGCCTTGCCTTGCCTTTCTCACACACACTATACGGCATCAGAGGCAGCATTATAATGACTGAAAGCTCAACAAAACACTGACACTGGATCGTGACATCACAGAATGTCAAGATGACTAGCATTTGTATGTGTGTGATTAATTACGCAGTGGGTATAATCACTCATCACCAGAAGGTTGGTGTCAGTCTTGTTTTAGACCAACAACTATACCATATACTGTACACTATATATGTACTACATACAACTATAACCCAACTGACTTTATAAATATTCAGAGATCATGAAGTGAAGTGAAGTGAAGTGACGTGACATTCAGCCAAGTATGGTGACCCATACTCAGAATCCGTGCTCTGCATTTAACCCATCCGAAGTGCACACACACAGAGCAGTGAACACACACACACACACACTGTGAACACACACCCAGAGCAATGGGCAGCCATTTATGCTGCGGCGCCCAGGGAGCAGTTGGGGGTTCAGTGCCTTGCTCAAGGGCCCCTAAGTCATGGTTTTGAAAGTGGAGAGAGAACTGTACATGCACTCCCCCCACCCACAATTCCTGCCGACCTGAGACTCCAACTCACAACCCTTCGATTGCGAGTCCGACTCTAACCATTAGGCCATGACTTCCCCTAGCTAGCTATAGTCCTGTGTCCTGTATCCTGTATAGTCCTATAGTCATGATCATAGTTATAGTCCTGTGGGAAATGATATGACAGTTTGTCAAAGGTTTTAGATCAGGGGTTCTCAACTCTGAGCAGTCCACTTTCCTGCTTTAGCCTTATCCTTGATCAAACTTGCCTGCCAAGAACTTTCTTATAATCCTGAAGATTTTGATTAGCTTGTTCAGGTGTGTTTGATTAGGTTTGGAGCTGTACTCTGCAGGTAAGTGGACCACGAGGGCCAGAGTTGAGAACCCCTGTGTTAGATCCAAGCTTAGCTCAGCTGTTGGCAATAAATAGTTTCCAAAAAAATGTCTTGTGATTTGTGATAAAACTAGCTGGAGTTTTGGATGTGACTTCCTTTGACTTTTTCCTTTTTGCCGTTTCCTGGAGGCCTCATTTAATATGTATTAACTAAAATACAAAACAAAATAAAAAAAATAAATGTATAGTTTTTTGATTGTATACATATAGTTGGTGATGGATTTCTATACAAGAAAACACACAAAAACCTCTAGGTGGTTCTATGCAGTCCATCAACAATCTATTATATTAGTGTTTATGACTGAGCTATTTTTAATTTCACTGCAAAACATATTTTCTTAGTATGATAGTCTTGTTTTCTTTTACAAATATCAAGATAAATTTACTTGAGATTGCAAAATAACTTAAGATATTAAATCTTTCAGATTTTTTATTTTTTTTAAATTATATTTTGTGTCATGGTACTCTTGTGAAAATGCGTCAAAGACTGACATGGAAGAGAGGAAATTGTTGAATAAAGTCGTTATTTTTGTTTTCTTTGTGCACAAAAAGTATTCTAATAGCTTAATAAAATTAAGGCTAAACCGCTGATGTCACAGAATATTTTAATGATGTAACTTTCTGGGCCTTGAACATGGTAGTTCCCTGGCTGTCTATGCAGGGTCAGAAAGCTCTCAGATTTCATCAAAAATATCTTATTTTTATCTCAATTTTGAAGATGAAGGTTTTACCAGTTTGGAACGATATGAGGGTGAGTAATTAAAGAGATAGTTCACCCAAAAATGAAAATTCTGTCATGAATTACTCACCCTCAAGTCGTTCCAAACTCGTAAGACCTTTGTATATCTTCAGAACACATATTAAGATATTTTTGTGTACATTCCCAGAGCTCTTTGACAGCAAGGGTACTACCATGATCAAGGTCTTACGTCAACACGGACATGCGTCAGCACGAGCATGCATTGTTTACATGAAGAGGAAGTGCACACATGCTTCGTGATACTCCCCAAAATGAAGGCAAGCTACAACAGACTGGATGAGGAGGAGAATAATTGTTGAACAAAGTTGTTATTTTTGTTTTCTTTGTGGACAAAAGTATTCTTGCAGCTTTGTAAAATTACGGTTGAACTACTGATGTCCCTTACTACGTTTCTGGACCTTGATCGTGGAAGTACCCTTGCTGTCTATGGGAGGGTCAAAGAACGCATCAAAATATATTAATTTGTGTTCCATAGATGAATGATGGTATTACGGGTTTTGAATGACTTGAGGGTGAGTAATTCATGACAGAATTTTTATTTTTGGGTGAACTATCCCTTTAACTAGGCACACAGTATATCATGACACGAAACAAATAGGTTATATTTTTTAACCTTAAGAATGTTATATTTTTATTTTTTAGATTCCTTTATCTTAAAATAATGACTGAAGATCTCAGGCTTTTGGAGTTTTTTTTGTTTTGTTTTTTTGCATATGGACTGACTCATAGAGCAACAGATTGCTTGTGTTTGGTTGAATCTTAGACACAATCCATCTTCTTGATCAACGTGATGTAACAGGAGTAAAGGGACGTAATGGAGAACAGGCTGAGAGCACTGGGGGGGACTGTGGACTCACACTCAGCACTGAAGCCAGTGAGAAATGTGTGTGTGAGAGAGAAAAACAGAGGGAGACACTAAGAGAGAGACAGACAACGAGGTAGAGAGAGAAGCACTCCCATGGGGACTAACCTATTTCACTAATGAAAGGAATGAACATTGTTTCGTGCTCAGATGGTATACAGCATTATATACACACACTGATCTGCACCCAACAACACACAAAAGACAGACACAACCAAATATGAAAGCCATTCATCTGACCAAAGTATTAAGGCTGTTGATGTAGACAGCAGCACAAATGTTGCATAATGGCAATAAAAATTGCTTGCAAAGCCTATAACTTATATTAGATATCAGTAAAGTCTGGTCCACATTGCACGTAATGTTGCCTTTATATCATGTTGGGATGATTTTATGTATGAATTTTATGTACACAAGATAAGTGCACATGAATGTCACAATAAGTGTTTGCAAATGTTTGCTGAAACTATGGATTTGGGAACTGAAGAACTGTTGAACTATGTTGGTAATTACTGAACTGTTATTGAACTTGCGATCATAGTTGGGTAACAATGCTATGGGAAAACGCACCCTAGAACTTGCCGTTTCCAAAAAGCTTTCGCCATTTTTGTTTGCAGTATGAATCAGATGGTCAGTGAACAGACAGTGGGAGGTCCATGGCTGGTAAGCATGAATCATGCACAGCTCCATACGGATCAAAAATCACAGAACGCCAAAGACCAGTGTTGCCAGTACTGTCACAAAGCCAATGAACAAGTCACAGTGTGCCAGAAAGAACAAAAACAGACCAACCATGTATCGCTCGAACCAATTAGTATCGCAGATGACCGCTAGTGCCTCTAATTAGCATCCATCTTTATTAAAACATAGAGATTCCGGCAACAGAGATTAATCTAATACATTTTTTTCCAGGCACAGATTAGGCTCATTTGCTATGCACGCATACACACACACACACACACACACACACACACACAAACACACACACACACACAGGATGCCATCTAAAAAAAAACACGACCACCCAACATTAGTATTTCTGTGTTAGTGTGTAACGACGAAGTAAATGATACATTAATTCATGATTAAGGCATGTGAATAATGGCTTTGGAGTGGGGTGAGGGGAGGGAAAGCTGGTTGCAGGAAAGCAGTCATGTTCAATGTCTGATTGGAAGGAAGCATTAGCACAAGCTAATTACACCACTGCTTCAGTCTACACAGGGGTCTCGCCCCACAGGAGGGGCTGCTGATCACTGATAAAACAAATCTATTGTCTTTGTGTCCAGATATATTAAGGGGTGAAGACACTGACCTTTTCATTAAATTAGCAGTTCATTTGTGGTGTTATAATATATTGCTGTGTATATATACAGTTGTAGTCAAAATTTTACATACACTTTGCAGTATCAGTGAAATGTTAATTATTTTACCAAAATGCATGTTATTTATTTATTTAGTATTTAACCTAAATAGTTTTTTATTTAGTATTTACTGACCTGAATAAGATAATTCACATAAAAGATGTTTACATATAGTCCACTAAAGAAAATTATAAATGGATTTATAAAAATGACCCCGTTCAAAGTTTAAATATGCTTAATTCTTAATACTGTGCTGTTATCTGGATGAGCCACAGCTTTTTTATTAATTTATTAATTAATTCAATCATTCATTCATGAGTTCCTTGATGGTCCTGAACAGTTAAACTGCCTGTTGTTCTTTAGAAAAAATTCCTTCAGGTCCCACATCTTTGGTTTTCCAGCATCTTTTGTATATTTGAATCCTTTCCAACAATGATTTTGAGATCCATCTTTTCACACTGAGGATAACTAAGCTACTCATACATAACTATTACAAAAAGTTCAAACACTCAGTAATGCTCCAGAAGAAAACAATTTATTAAGTGCCTTTAGGTGAAAACTATCAGTAATTTTAAAAATGTTTTAAAAAACTATTTAGCTCATCTAGGATGCATTTATTTAATCAGAAATACAGTAAAACAGTGTGGTGGTACGGCTGCAAAATTATTAATTGTGATAAATTGGATTCAGAATAAAAGTTTGTTTACATACTATATGTGTTTATACATGCATATATTAAGGACAATTTTGTTATAGTTATATATAATATACAAACCCGACTCCAAAAAAGTTGGGACACTATACAAATTGTGAATAAAAACAGTATGCAATGATGTGAAAGTTTCAAATTTCTATATTTTATTCAGAATAAAACATTGATGACATACCAAATGTTTAAACTGAGAAAATGTATAATTGTAAGTGAAAAATAAGTTGATTTTAAATTTCATGGCATCAACACATCTCAAAAGAGTTGGGACAAGGCCATGTTTACCACTGTGTGGCATCCCCTCTTCTTTTTATAACAGTCTGCAAACGTCTGGGGACTGAGGAGACAAGTTGCTCAAGTTTAGGAATAGGAATGTTGTCCCATTCTTGTCTAATACAGGCTTCTAGTTGCTCAACTCTCTTAGGTCTTCTTTGTCGCATTTTCCTCTTTATGATGCGCCAAATGTTTTCTATGGGTAAAAGATCTGGACTGCAGGCTGGCCATTTCAGTATCCTTCTTCTATGCAGCCATGATGTTGTAATTGATGTTGCAGTATGTGGTCTGGCATTGCCATGTTTGAAAATGCAAGATCTTCCCTGAAAGAGACGACGCCTGGATGGGAGCATATGTTGTTCTAGAACTTGGATATACCTTTCAGCATTGATGGTGCCTTTCCAGATGTGTAAGCTGCCCATGCCACACGCACTCATGCAACCCCATACCATCAGAGATGCAGGCTTCTGAACTGAGCGCTGATAACAACTTGGGTTGTCCTTATCCTCTTTAGTCCGGATGACATGGCGTCCCAGTTTTCCAAAAAGAACTTCAAATTTTGATTCGTCTGACCACAGAACAGTTTTCCACTTTGTCACAGTCCATTTTAAATGAACCTTGGCCCAGAGAAAATGACTGTGCTTCTGGATCATTTTTAGATATGGCTTCTTTTTTGACCTATAGAGTATTAGCCGGCAACGGCTGTCACGATCATTAGATGGAGTCCCCATGAGCTTTAGTAGAGGGCACTCCAGTCAGGACCATTCCACCCATTCACCACCAGTTGTCACTTGGACACTAGCACCTCTCAAACTGTTGCACCACACCCGAACTACATTACCCATGAGTCACTGCATCACAATCACCCTGCCACACCTGCACCTCATTCATCAGCCAATTTCCTTGCCACACCTGCACCTCATTTACACACACACATTAAAGCAGCACACTCACTCTCACTCACTGCGAAGTCTTGTTTAGCCAGTCTGACATTTCCGAGCGTTTGTCAGACTTACGATTCTGGTTATCCCTGACACACCTGACGCCATTTTTGATCTCTGCCTGTATGACCATTCTGTTTAATAAATGCTGCATATGGATCCGAACGCCTCCAACTCATTGTTACAGAAGACTTCGCCAAACCAGGATCCAGCAGCTTTAAGGAGTAAATCCAGGTCAGCCATGAATCCAGTAAGCCAACTTATGCGTTTATGTCAGGGATAACCAGAATCGTAATCAGAAACAAGCAGGGATCGGGACAGGCAGCAGAGAATCAGAGTCGAAATAAACAGTCCAAAGGTCAAAACACAGGAATAATAAACACAGGGAAAACGTTTGGAAATGTCAGACTGGCTAAACAAGACTTCGCAGTGAGTGAGAGTGAGTGTGCTGCTTTTATGTGTGTGTGTAAATGAGGTGCAGGTGTGGCAAGGAAATTGGCTGATGAATGAGGTGCAGGTGTGGCAGGGTGATTGTGATGCAGTGACTCATGGGTAATGTAGTTCGGGTGTGGTGCAACAGTTTGAGAGGTGCTAGTGTCCAAGTGACAACTGGTGGTAAATGGGTGGAATGGTCCTGACTGGAGTGCCATCTACTGAAGCTCATGGGCACTCCATCTAATGATCGTGACAACGGCAAATGGCACGTTGGATTGTGTTCACCGACAATGATTTCTGGAAGTATTTCTGAGCCCATGTTGTGATTTCCATTACAGTAGCATTCCTGTATGTTATGCAGTGCCGTTTAAGGGTCCGAAGAACATGGGCATCCAGTATGGTTTTCCGGCCTTGACCCTTACGCACAGAGATTGAGATAATATTATGCACTGTAGATGATGATAACTTCAAACTCTTTGCAATTTTTCTCAGAGAAACTCCTTTCTGATATTGCTCCACTATTTTTGGCCGCAGTTGGTGATCCTCTGCTCATCTTGAGTTCTGAGAGGCTCTTTTTATACCTATCATGTTGCCAATTGACCTACTAAGTTGCAAATTGGTCCTCCAGCTGTTCCTTATATCTACATTTAACTTTTCCGGCCTCTTATTGCTACCTGTCCCAACTTTTTGGGAATGTGTAGCTCTCATGAAATCCAAAATGAGACAATATTTGGCATGACATTTCAAAATGTATCACTTTCAACATTTGATATGTCATCTATATTCTATTGTGAATAAAATATAAGTTTATGAGATTTGTAAATTATTCCATTCTTTTTTTTACTCACAATTTGTACAGTGTCCCGACTTTTTTGGAATCGGGTTTGTATAATATTATATTTATATAATAAATGGTAAGGCAAATTTTTCACCAGCCATTACAACAATCGTCAGTGTCCCATGATCCTTCAGAAATCATTTTAATATGCTGATTCAACATCAGTGTTGGAGAAAAAATGCTGTTATTTTTGTTCATATATATAATAGTAATAAGCCATCTGAAATTGTCAAGAGGCTACTTTTAGTTGCATACACTAAAAATCAAAAAGACATTGCGCTTTTGTAAAATAAAGAAAACAAACAGGACGCGCTTTCTGCAGTCTCTGTCTGTGCGCTCTTAAGTGCTGCACAAAACTTAAGCACAGCAAGACTCAAAGTATAGTCTATCTGCCTCACAGATCTCTCTAACAGTGCTTTCACTGTATTGAAGATGACACACTGACTGAGAAAACAGTAGTTTATTAATAAATAAATAAAATATCTCTTTGATATACTGTATAGTAATTACTTTTGCCAGTGCTTTGAATAGGCTATATAAGTAAAGGTTCACATTATGTCACTACAGTGTTACAAAGAATAGTCCTACATGCTTGTCTGAACCAAATCAATATTTCTGACCAACATAAAATCGGCACATGTCCCCCTATACAATGCTTCTTGCTGAGGTTAAGCCTGACAGACATTACATCCCGAAACAAGACTTCCTTTGTACAAAGGACTGACATCTGACAGTGCAGAAATGATTGAGGAGTAGTGGATTGTGGGTAAATATGAAATAGCACATCAGGTTAAACCTCACAAATAAGTCATATATCTGTGTATGATTGTACCTGTAAATCTTTGCTGCTCTACTGTCTGTCTAAACCTGATATGAACAGATTGATTGACAGCAACAGAAGGATAAGAATTAAGGTGTTTGATTGATTGAGAATGTCATTTTATGACCCATTACCCGTCATCTTCCAAAATGACACCTGAGGAAAAGTAAACGCACAGTCACACACACTTTTTTCTCCTCTCCCTCCCATAAACACTTCGCATTTTGCCATGAAGGGTTGCCTAGCAACAGCACACATTCCGAGATTGTTTACAATGCTTGAAAAATAGTTCAGTGCATAAGGAGCGAAAAAGACAAGAGATCACTAAGAGGAAATCACACTTTAGTAAGGTACCCATTAAAGTTCAGCTAAAATGAGAATTATAGGCACAGTCACATCTGTGAATGTGAATAAGCAACTTATGATTTTTGTATCAGTTGTGAATCATCCAGTCTGGCCTCCCACATAAAGGAAATTCCATTTGTCACATTTTTTTCATCATATTAGGATTGTTCCATTATTGGTCCCCAAAGGAGAAATTTCACTAGGCACAACATCACAATAAAAAGAGAATAAAAACAAAACACATTCCAATAAACACCTAAACATCAAAGACTTTACAAAAAGTTTCCATTGAGTTTCCATTAAAAAATTTTAGGATAGTTTGAGAAATATGCTTTTATATCAATTAAAAGTAAAACTATTCTCATTAAACAAAGTATTCATTTTCTGAAAAAAAAACAACAACAACAAAACAACAACTACTATTTTACCCAATATTTGTAAGTGCTATTTGTTTTTATGTTTATTAAAGTATAACAATGTTAGCTTAGCAACATGGTAATATCAAACTCTTTAAGGGTATATTGTCTCTTTTGTGCAATTTCTGAGGAGTACAATTTGTGCTGTGTTTGGATTTGCTGTCTATGTAGAGTCTTCTAAATCAGTCACTAGTGGTTCCATTTAAATAACAATGCTTCCTTAAATGTAGTTACCCTTCTAGGGAACTCAATGTTGAATCCTGATGGACACTTTGGGAAATTCAGCCAGCATGACTGGTGCCTGAAGCATGTGTAAAACAACTCCAATCTTATTGGTCCATGTGGCCTGTGATGTCATAGGTGGGTATTTAACCCTTGTGGATTGTTCAAATTCACTACCCTTTCGAGTTGTTCCGGATGAAAACATCCACTTAATTAAACTGCTGTAAAAATGTATCAGATGCATATTTTTTTTTCAATTTTCTTTTTGCATAAATCTTTTAATCAACCTCAGTTCTGATCAAAACTACCAAATGTTTTTTTTTTTTTTAAATCCAAGATTTTAACTCTTTAATTGCCAAGTTCATAAATGATGTCACTGATATGGGGGAAAAAACACACAAAATGACTAATTTTCAATATAAAAGTAATTGTGGCTGGATTTTTTTTTTACTTTTTATAACAGTCTTGGGCATGTCAAAGATTAGTAGCAACATTGGCTTTGATGCATTTTTAGTTTTTGTGCAACATTAGATAAAAATTTCTTCTCCCTAATTTGTTGTTGGTGGCTGTTTTTGCCCCATTGACTTCCATTATAACGAAATTTTTTGATTGCAAAGCCATGACACCATGTAATCATGCATTCTTGATTGTTTGTGGTTTTCCCTTTTGGGAAGAGGTAAAATTTGTTAATTTTACAGTTGATCACTAGGTGGGACCATTAACCCTTTAGATAGGCCTGTGCAAAAAAAGGCTTAGTTTCTGGCTTGTATATGGAGTTATATGGAGTATAACAGCAAATTAAAGTGTTTGTGTGTATGTGAGATTCTTGATTGTTGGTGGTTTTCCCTGTTGGGAAGAGGTAACATTTGTTATTTTTACAGTTGATCACTAGGTGGGACCATTAACCATTTAGATAGGCCTGTGCAAAAAAAGCTTAGTTTCTGACTTGTATATGAAGCTATATGGAGTATGACAGCATATTATATTGAGTGTGTATGTGTGTGTGTGTGTGTGAGAAAGAGAGAGAGAGTGTGTGTGAGAGAGACCTTTGCGCACTTACCTTAATGTATTTCAGAAAATCACAATGTACACCTCAGCTCTTAGAACTACATGGAGTAAACAAAAGTGTATTTATGCACCTGCTGCCTTTTAATGGTGGTGAAAGTATTCGGTTGTTAAGTGATGACGTAAGAAGCGCTGTTTCCGGGTCCAGGCCTCAACTCGCTTCACTTGAGAATATGACCTCAGCAGCCGTTTATGAGCACTGTTTATTCATATTGATAATTTAAGTTGAACGCTTTCAAACATACAATATACACTACAGTCTCCGTGCTCACAGCGTCCCAAAGACAAATAATTTTTATATATTTTTTTAATATTTATATTTTCATTGTCTGGCTATCTGGCACTTCGGTATGGAGTTAAAGGTTAATATTATAACTTTTTCGCTAGTATTCTATCATATGTGAGTTTATATTAGCACCTTTTGTTGTTTTCTCGTGGTAACTGATAGAGCGTTTGGACGCGGAAGCGCTGCTACGTGACGCCAGACTTAACAAGCGAATAGACTAAACAAAAGCAAAGTACGTGGATTTAAACACTTGCATGCCATCGTGCTGGATATTTAATGGTGAGAAGAGCAGCAAGCAACACGAGAAAGGGCTTGACTTGTACCAAAGTTTTAGAAATGATTATGTAGCGTGACCCCTCCAGCATTTGAAGTTGGTATTGCATTTTGGTTCATAATACATTATGTTCATAAATTTGATGCAAAGTAAATTTTTTTACAGGATTTTAAGGTTTTAAACTGGCTTTACCATCAAGAAAAGAGGAGCATTTCACATAAAGGCCATCTGTACTTTTCACCATCAAAAGGAAGCAGGTGTGTAAACACACTTCTTTTTTTATTGTTTACTCCATGTAGTTCTGAGAGCATGAGGTGCATATTTTGATTTTTTCAGATACTGTACGTCAAGGTAAGTGCACAAAGGTCTCTCTCACACCCTCCCTTTCTCTCTCTCTTTCTATCACACACACACACACTATAATTTGCTATTATACTCCATATAACTCCATACAAGCCAGAAACCAAGCCTTTTTTTTGCACAGGCCTATTTAAAGGGTTAATGGTCCCACCTAGTGATCAACTGTTAAAATAATTTTTTTTACCTTTTACCAAAAATGAAAACCACAAACAATCAAGAATGCATGATTATATGGTGTCATGGCTTTGCATTCAAAAAATGTCGTTATAATGGAAGTCAATGGGGCAAAAACAGCCACCAACAACAAATTAGGGAGAAAAATTTTAAATCTAATGCTGCACAAAAACTAACAATGCATCAAAGCCAATCTTGTTACTAATCTTTGACATGCCCAAGACTGTGATAAAAGGTAAAAAAAATCCAGTCCACAATCACTTTTTATATTGAAAATATGTAATTTTGTGTGTTTTTTCCCAAATCAGTGACATCATTTATGAACTTGGTAATTAAAAAGTTAAAATCTTGGAATTTTTGTTAAAAATTTGGTAGTTTTGATCAGGACTGAGGTTGATTAATAGATTTATGCAAAAAAAAATTAAAAAAATATTTATCTGATACATTTTTACAGCAGTTTAATTTAGTGGATGTTTTCATCCACAAACATCACGAAAGGGTAGTGAATTTGCCCACAGTGTACCGTTGAGTTTTTGAAAAATTTCAAAGCATTTTCCCAAAATATGGGTCAAAATAAGATTTGTCACCAAAAATCATTCCATTAGCTCAAACACAGAGAAAGTTGTGGCCAAAATAAGACTCAACTTTACCCCCTAGTGGACGAAAACGTCCCCGACAACGCACAAGGGTTAAAAGTATAAACGGGCACCTGCTTTTGTTGTCCTCGGAACCGTCTGTTTGTCAATGTGTGTGAAACATGACCCGAGCAGCGCTTTGAGGAATGTGTGCCTCCATGTTTGGATTCTAACACTTGTGGCCATATTCTAACCTTTATGTTTTTGTCTCCGCAACAACGTGCTCTTTGTGTTGAGTCACACTGATAGCTCTGCTTGCGCTTGTTCCTATTCCCGTGGGATATGGGGCAAAGCGTTTGTCTCGGGTTGTTGCCGCGGCTCAGTTTTTATCAGCTCACAGCGATTGCTTTGATCTGCAGCGTTCACAAACCCTTTACAATCGGGTTGCCAGATGCCGCTGTTACTGCTAATGTTGCTATAACGATTAAGAGTGAGCATCGAGTCATTTTTGCTCAGGGCATGCTAGATTGTGGGCGGAGCTATATTCAGCTCAGACATGCCTCTCTAATATGCATGCTATTGTGTGTAGAGAGCCTCACTGGGCATGGATACATACTAAATGATCTGTGGAAAGACGCTGCGAGCTTTCTCTCTCAGGGTGTTTCAGTAATCTAGAGTGGTTACGGGGAATGTTCCGTCCTGTGTTTAGCTGGATGATAAGTTTGTGAGTGTAGCTGTCTGCGGATGATTATTCTCCAGCTCAGGTTTGCTTTGCATGGAATATAGCAGTCTGATGGCAGCTTTGTTCTAGCCTGCTTCATGGTCTGGGCAGACTTTAACCCTATCTGAGGGAAATGCTATTTAAGGATAGTTGTGTCCAGCCACCTAGTGTTATGGCTGTTGCTTGCATCAGGCTTTGATCTGGACTAATGGGTTTTTATGTGTTCGCTCTTTAGCAAATCATTTACTTGATGGTCTTGATCTCCTATTGTGAGCCTCTGGTCAATATATCAGTGCTCACTAGCATACTATGGGACTGAAACTGAATGGAGACTTCCTTAGTATAGCTATCTAAAGGTGGTTATATTTTGGCTATTGTTATGGCAGGATGGGCTTACTTAAATACAGCCCCCTGAAGCTAGCTGTGTTAACTTGCCCTTTCCTGGAATTGTAGCTATCAGAGGATAGCTATTTGCTAGCTCTGTGATTGCTCAAATGCTTAGGGGTTTCAAGTAACAGTCTCCTTGAGCCCTGCCTAGTCTGTGCTGTCTCCCCTTATATGGTTTATAATTAGACAGCCCACTGCTGGTGGTCTGCGTAGTCTCAGTCGGTCCCCTTCTGGTATCCTTCCTAGGTACAAGACTTTCTGAGAATATCTATATGCTAGGTTATGGACTGCTCCCCTTCTTAGGGTTTTAACATATGCCTAGACAGTGCTATCTCCCCTGCTAGAATCGTAAGTAGATAGCCCACTCTCTGTGGTCTGGTCAGCTACAGGAAGGTTTACTTGGATTTTAGTTTTGGTCCCATCGGGGGCCCCTTCCTAGGTATTTGAGGAAAGCTATGTGACTGCTCGCTTTCTTAGGGTTTTTAAGTAGTGGTCTCCATGAGCCCCTTGGTCTGGGGAGCCCTCAAGGAAGGTCCTTTGTCATAAGACCCTTTGGATACAGCTATCTGTGGATAGCTGTGTCCTAGCTCAGATTGTTGGTAGCAATCTTTGAGACTAGGCTTCCAGGCTCTTAGTGGTCTTAGCATAGCTATCTGAGGATGGTTGGGTTCCTAGCTTGGTCAGAATGTTCTCCCTTATCTGGAATCAGGCTCCCTGTTTCTACCAATTTATTTGAGTGGCCCGAGGCATCAATGGCTTGGCCCCTTTCTGAAGAAAGGTTTGGTGTATGTCTGTCATCTCCTTGGTGCACTCTCACCAGGTGGAGAGACATGTGCCTCGGCATGGCGTGATAGGATATCGTTCCCCAAAGTGTCCACCAGGATGCAGCATTGAGTTCCCTAGAAGGGGAACAACTGGGGTTACCCATGTAAACATTGTTCCACGAGAGGGAACGAGATGGTGCGTTCCCTTGCTATGCCTTCGGATTGCCTGTTTACATCTCCTCAGAAAACTGAGCTGGTGACGTATTCAGCAGGTGCCCTTTTGTACTTTAGGGTACCTGCCTATGACATCACAGGCCACGTGGACCAATAGGATTGGAGTTGTTTCACACATGCTTCAGGCACCGGTCATGCTGGCTGCATTCCGCAAAGTGTTCTCTCTCAGGGAACCAAGATTATAGATTTTTATTCATCACATACACGATTATATAGAGCATATATAACCAGCAGTAAAATGTGAGTAACTTGGGTTACATGGGTAACCCAAGATCAGGCCCATCGCGGCAAGGCAAGCAAACCAAGCAATTGCTTGTGGCCCCAAGCTGGCCTGGGGCCCCAAGACAATGACTGGTTAAGAATAAAATACAACGACACTGTGTGAGCACCCCTTTGATCGTCAATGCAATAAAGTGCAATGACACTGTTATCGGGATCCCCCTCAAGGGGGCCCCTCTCAGTAGTTGCTGACAGCAGCCAACCGACCACGTGATCTCTGCTGCCGGCAAAGATGATGTTCCATATGTAGACCTCAAGGCAGCTAAGTAGGTTTCTAAAACAGAGTTTATGAGTTTTGTTCTAAGAAACCATAATAAGTTATTTAGTAAAATGCTTTTTATAAAACTTTACAACATGGCCACCTAAGAAATTAACAGAATTAATAATAGTATTTTATTTGGCTTAAGTTTAAGTTTAAAGAGTTAAGTTTAAAGAGATTTGAAGATGACTTGAAAATTGAGCTAAAGATTTGAGTAAATGAGACTTACATGACCGTATTGATGCCAGAAAGCTGCTGGAACATCTGGAGTCCACAACCCACAATGAGAGCACGGCGTGCCGGAGGGTAGGTCAACATGCGCCAGATCACCGGGCCCTCTGAAAGCACAAATATAAATACATATTTACGTCAACATGTAGACCTGCATCAACAACCAGAATGACTCACATACTATTATAAGAACTACCTCTGTTAAAGCCTCATTTACACTGACAGCAATTAAATGGATTAAATGAGATTTGAAAGCCTTGGTGAAGTCACGGATGAAGATTTAGGAATGAATGGTATTCAGTTTATGGATTGAAGCAAAGCTCTTTTCAGGCTCCTAAAACAACCAAAAATATCAACTGACCCGTGAAGAAGCAACACTAAGAAATGGTGGTTTTCCAAACTTTATATTGACTGACACACACACACACACACATACATACATATATATTAGGCCTGCACGATATTGGGAAAAAATGACATTGCAATATTTTATTTTTCTGCGATATATATTGCGATATGAAATCGAATCAAATTTTTTCTTACAAACAAAAATGGGGTGAGCACACTTACATTCTCATTTTAAATGATTTAAACATCGACACCATCGTGTCAATTGATTAATATGTGCGAGGGAGAGAGAGCAAGACAGCGCTCGTGTTGTTTGAAGATGGTGAGTGTGCGGCCAAGGCTCGCTTACTCTCTCTCTCTCTCTCTCTCGCACGCTCTCTCTCTCTACCCTGTTACTGACAGGACTTAAAAACACATGCAAATGATAAACTTTAACTCTTTGATGGATAAGTTGTGCAATTAATCCGTGAATCACATTCGTCAAGGGCCGGGGAGCAGCTGGCACGTACAGTTAATGAACAACAGATCAACTACGACAGCCTACATCGCACATCCTGCGATGTGACTATCGTGGATTCGTACATTGCGATATCGATGCTTAAACGACACATCGTGCAGTATATATATATATATATATACACTGTATATATTGTGACGAGTGTCCCGATTCCACATCAGCGTCGCCCTGGTAATTCACGAGGAGCACCGGCTTGAGGCTCATCACGGGCTGATCACCCACACCTGCCTCTCATCACGGGCCTCATATAAACAGCGTGCACTCAGGAAAAGGGTGAGAAGCCTCTCCACGAGCTAGCACACTGACTCTCCTCTCTTCCTTCCAGAAAGCAGCCTGTGACCGGAAGACATTGCCACGAGCACTCCACCGACTCACCTGCACCTGGACCCGAGTGAGAGCACCTTTGCACGCTGAATCACCGCCATCACCCCCGCAACCCTTCACTTTATAATAGAATCCACCCTCTGGGGCTTTACATTTGAGTTTGCTCCTGCGTATTCCTTCCACCCCGCCACAATATATATATATATATATATATGTCACGGAACGCTCAACAACACCTCCTCCTGGTTTCACCAGATCCCTCTCTCCTGCGTATTTGGACTTTTCCCATTATCCACCTCTGCTCATTATCTCCTGATTAATCTCCTTATCATTGCATTATTATCACCTGTGTACCCTCAGCTTCCCTTTATCTGGACTGCTCTGGTCATTGTTCATTTGTGAAGTCTTGATTTACCCAAACTCTGTCTCTAGCTTATTTCTCGTGTTTGTTCTTGTGATTTTGACTTGGACTATGATCTCGTTTTTGAACCTAAGCTGCCAGCCCTATACCCATGCCTGTTTGAGTTACGATTCTTGGATTGCCCTTACCTGTGTGCTGTTTTGAGTTATTTATACTGGCCTTGCCTAGTGTTCTTGAGTTCTATGACTGTCTCTTGAGTTCTATCTCTGCTGGCTTACCTGTGTTAATAAAATACTTCAGATGGATCCGACCACCTCAGCCTCTTCGTCACAGAAGACTTTGCCAAAACAGGATCCAGAAGATTTCCATCGACTGGCCTCCGAGGTATCCTCTCAAGCTAATGTGCTGGCCGCCCATCAGCAACAACTGGTAAAATTAATAGCTTTCACTGAGGAGCTCGTGAGATCTGTCCGAGCCATATCCCTGCCGAGCGAGGATGAGAACCAAGCTCCGAGTCCAGCTGCAACTGCTCCTGTTCCACCTGCCATGAGTAACAATTCAAACCAACCGTGTCTGGAGAGAGTTGTGTTCCAAACTCAATATCAATGTCAGTTTAACTTCTGATTACTATCCCCAGGCCAATGGGCAGGTTGAGCATCTAAACCAGGATTTGATTCGATTTCTAAGAACTTACTGCCACCAGAATCAGCAGGACTGGAGTCACTTTCTGGCCTGGGCGGAGTATGCCCAGAATTCCCTGTTAAAGCCTGCCACTGGTCTAATGCCTTTTCAATGTGTTTTAGGTTTCCAGCCTCCCCTCTTCCCGTGGGCCGGGGAGCCATCCGACCTCCCAGCAGTAGACGCATGGCTCCGGCGCAGCGAGGCCACCTGGGATGCTGCTCACGTTCACTTGCAGCGCACCATTCACCGTTACCAGCATCAGGCAGATCGGAGGAGGCGTGGGGGTCCCAGGTACCGACCCGGCCAGTGGGTGTGGCTCTCTGCACGAGATCTCCATCTCAAGCTACCGAGCAGGAAACAATCTCCTCGTTTCATCGGGCCAGTTAAGATTCTTCATCAGATAACACCCGTTTCTTTTCATTTGGCACTCCCTGCTCATTACAAGATCTCACCCACATTTCATGTGTCCCTTTTCAGACCCACTGTCGGCCCCAGGAGAGAGAGGAGCCGGGAGGAGGTCACTCCTGTGCAGTCTCCCCCCATTGAGGTGGACGGCGCGGAGGCTTTCCGGGTGCTAGAGGTCCTGGACTCCAGACGTCACGGTGGGGTGCTGCAATACCTTATCAACTGGGAGGGGTACGGTCCCGGGGAGCGCTCCTGGGTCAGGTCTCAGGATATCCTGGATCCCACATTAACTGCTGCTTTTCACCGAGACCACCCAGATTGACCTGCTCCAAGACCCCGTGGTAGACCCCGCCATCGGCCAGGTCCTCGCTTGATTTACATAAACTCTGTCTCTAGCTTATTTATCTTATTTCAAAAGACCAATGATATGCAAGTGCTATAACAAGTCACAGTTAGCTTAATGCAGTACACGTAGCACGATTTTTTAAATCATATAATAAATAAAAGGAAAACGAAAAAATAAAATAAAAAGATAGAATAGGAAAAGGATAGAGCAAGAGGACCTTTTTTTACTCTTGTTAATTGTATAATAAATACAATTACATAATAAAAAAATAATATACAAATATTAGAGAAGCTAGTGTTAGTTTCTTATATATATATATATATATATATAGTGCAAGTTTTTTTAAGAATAGAAATAGAATAGAGAGTGCTAGAGTTAGAGGGTCAAACAAAGATGGAAGAGATGTGCTTTAAGCTGACTCCTGAATAATTCTTTCGTGTGACCTTTTGTCATTTCTCCCTTTGCACTGTGGCTAATCCATGGTATTGAAATAAATTACATACATTTGTTAATACATTCAAACATTCAATAAGATCAGCAAAGAGACTACAACAGAAAAATCATTAGTATTGAGAAATAAAAAAATAACAGAATAAGGCTTTGCCATGACACGCGGAGGAGAAAATTATGACAGAACTTTAATTTTTGGTTGTATTATTTTTTAACTCTATGCACTCACACATAAAACCCTATTGGGAGAGAAATTGTCCTGTGTTAGCCTGATATTGTCATTGGAAGCTTGCAGGTTTTCATGCCGAGCGATGACTGGATATTCTCCAGAGACAGCAACTAGAGACGCTCATTTGATTACTGCTCCAAACTCAAATTCATGAACCGCTCAGATCAGGCCTGTACATAGGAGCAGTGCTTTTAATGAGATGTTAACTTCATTCACACAGACATGCAATTTTACTTCTAAACAAAATTGGCAAAACATCTGTGTGCCCTTTTAATCTAATTACAGCACAGACTTGGAAACTAAGGAAGCACCTGAAGTCATCACCGAATACGATATATCTGGATCCAGTCTAAAATGAAGGACCATTTGTTTTCATTATTTTTTATATTTTTAAAGTATCATCCTGATTCTCAGTTTGTGCTTTTTATGTAATAATAATAATAATAAAAACAAAACAAGAAATTTATTAAGTGTACAAGTGAGTACGGTTCATGCTTTTTTCATTTAAAGTATATTTTAAAGTATACACACACACTATATATATATATATATATATATATATACCAGCAAAAAAAAGTGTTGTAAAGTGTATACTGTACAGTATGCAGTATTTGAATATGAATAATGCTGAATAGAGAAGATATTTGAAGAAGTGCTGCGAGAAAGCCCTTGAGTTTTTCTCTTAACACACTTTACACCCTTAAATTTGCTGTCACCCTGACGAAGATCTCCTCTCTATCTCCATGGAAACCACTCAGCCAGTTAGCATTACTCTTTCCTAATATTAAAGGTACAATCGTGAACTGAAGCAGTGAAAGGTTAGCAGTACAGCAGCTGGGGAAGGGCCTGGGTTGCGTGTGGCATGTGGGTTGAACTACTTTTTTAAAAGAGAAGGTAATTATTTTCGTTTTTATCCTCACTATCATGGAATCCCCAATTATGCTCAATTGCAAATGACACTAGCTAGAAAAACACCTTTTTACTTGAACACCTCTGTAAGCAATTAGAGTGTGCACTCTTGACTCTTGTGGCAAAAACTTATTTATGTGGAAATCATTTTACACATAAATTACTGTTACATGATCTCCTTACAGTAAAGAGACACACAAAATGATTTTAACATTTCACAACACTTGAGTTTGGTTCCACTGAGTTTTGCTGCAGTACATCATTATGAAAGGGCAACATTACATTTTAGTCACACGTAACAATGCAATCTCCCATAAACTTTGTGATAATGCCTATCTGGAAGGTTTTAATTAGAGTTCCATCCTATATTGAAAGAAAAACTTTTTTCTCATTTAATGTAATATTATCAGATGTTCAAAGAGATAATTGGAACAGCAACATATTTTGGTCATAAGGTTTATGGAAATATTGCAAGGGCAGTGATAACAACATCAAAACAATGTTTATGCAACATATTTATAGTAATACATTTATTATGAGTGCTGGGTAGATTACTTACAAATTGTAGTCCATTACTGATTACAGATTACATGTTTGAAAATAGTTAGTAAAGTAATCAAGGTTATTAATTTTAGGTAATGCAATCTAACAAGGTTACTTTTGGATTACTTTTTAACAAACTAGTTTCAAACATACCATTAACATACCACGCCTATATATATATATATATATATATATATATATATATATATATATATATATATATATACACACACATATATATATAATATATATATAAATATACATACACGTGTATGCATATATATATATATATATATATATATGCATACACGTGTATGTATATTTATTTATTTATTTATTTTCAACATTATAAAATGCATTACAATTTACATTACACCAGGGTTCCCCAAACTGTGCTTCATGTAAGATCTGCTAAACCATAAAAATAATTGAAACACTTGAACACTAAAAATATAAATATTATATTGGTTAACCTGCATGTCAACATCACCATTAACCAATAGCAGAGAACTATAAACATGCAAATGTGCTGTTCAATTATTTTAAATATTAACTTCCTGAGAGATATATTTTAAAAACATATTTTATTTTAAGGGGGTTGGCTGACACAATCAATTGTGAATTACTGCATTATATCAACAAACCTTTACAAACATGCCAGATTAGATTTATTTTCCCCCAGACTTACAGAATCAAAAATGACTGAAAATCACTTTTGACTGAAAGTCACCATAACTTGCATAATTACAGTATTTGTTTCATACATGATCTAATTGGTTGAGTGGTGCTTTTTCCCCCCACAAATTCAGAAGTATGATCTGCAAATTGATTTAAACAACATTTGTGAATATATTCAAGGCTAAATGGTATGACACAGTAGGATTTTTAGAAAGGAAAATGTAAAAGGGAAGGGGAAAAAAGATTCATTCACTGCTATTGTATGAATAACATGTAATCATGTAATCCATAAAATAACTGTAATCTGATTATGAGCATTTTAAAATGTAATATACAAATATTAAATTTTTGCAATCTACATAACCTACTATAGCTTACATTTAATCAGTGACTACCTGATCTAGCCTTAAAAATTTGCTTTTTATAATGCTATTTGAGCAAAAGAAACAACAATTATGACACCGTTGTTGTCAGATTTCACTGGAGATTTTAAATATAAAATGTAATCGTAAGCTTAGTGAACAGTTTTGAAGATATTTGATATTATTCCATTCAAAGTGATAGGAGCTGAACTTGCATGCCCAAAAGGTGTTTCAAAGATGGCCACCGAGTGACATGACTTGCCAGAGACTTTGCTACCCAGCACTATGAAAAAACATCTTTCATCTAAGCAGGCCCGGCTCCAGAATCAAATCGCTGAGGATGCTTCTTATATTAGTAAATGGTTTTAGTGCCGTCTACTGCTGTGGGGCAAAGAGCGCTCGTTTATAATCACTAAAAAGCTGTCAATCATCTTAGTTCATTGCGATTTCACAAAGTTATAATCAATGACGTTTTCTACACGGCACAATGAATTTACTATTTACAAATTTTGTCTACACCCTGTTAAAATGAGATGATTCGTGCTGAACACAACACCTAAACAAAAACTCAGACAATCTGAGCAGTGAGTGGATTCTAATTAAAATGCCTCTGATTGTCTGTTGTGTTCAAGAAATCAACAGATATGTCAGTGATTGGCTACATTGCCCAACTCTGCAAAAACACGTTGAAATACAACCTGAATTCCGGAAAAGTTGGGACGTTTTTTAAATTTTAATAAGATGAAAACTAAAGGAATTTCAAATCACATGAGCCAATATTTTATTCACAATAGAACATAGATAACATAGCAAATGTTTAAACTGAGAAATTTTACACTTTTATCCACTTAATTAGGTCATTTAAAATTTAATGCCTGCTACAGGTCTCAAAAAAGTTGGCACGGGGGCAACAAATGGCTAAAAAAGCAAGCAGTTTTGAAAAGATTCAGCATGGAGAACATCTAGTGATTAATTAAGTTAATTGATATCAGGTCTGTAACATGATTAGCTATAAAAGCTTTGTCTTAGAGAAGCAGAAGTAAAGATGGGCAGAGGCTCTCCAATCTGTGAAAGACTGTAAAAATTGTGGCATACTTTAAAAACAATGTTCCTCAACGTCAAATTGCAAAGGCTTTGCAAATCTCATAATCTACAGTGCATAACATCATCAAAAGATTCAGAGAAACTGGAGAAATCTCTGTGCGTAAGGGACAAGGCCGGAGACCTTTATTGGATGCCCGTGGTCTTCGGGCTCTCAGACGACACTGCATCACTCATCGGCATGATTGTGTCAATGACATTACTAAATGGGCCCAGGAATACTTTCAGAAACCACTGTCGGTAAACACAATCCGCCGTACCATCAGCAGATGCCAACTAAAGCTCTATCATGCAAAAAGGAAGCCATATGTGAACATGGTCCAGAAGCACCGTCGTGTCCTGTGGGCCAAGGCTCATTTAAAATGGACTATTTCAAAGTGGAATAGTGTTTTATGGTCAGACGAGTCCAAATTTGACATTCTTGTTGGAAATCACGGACGCCGTGTCCTCCGTGCTAAAGAGGAGGGAGACCTTCCAGCATGTTATCAGCGTTCAGTTCAAAAGCCAGCATCTCTGATGGTATGGGGGTGCATAAGTGCATACGGTATGGGCAGCTTGCATGTTTTGGAAGGCTCTGTGAATGCTGAAAGGTATATAAAGGTTTTATAGCAACATATGCTTCCCTCCAAACAACGTCTATTTCAGGAAATCTATATAAGGCAAGAATGGGACCAAATTCCAACAGCAAAACTCCAGCAACTCATAGCCTCAATGCCCAGACGTCTTCAAACTGTTTTGAAAAGAAAAGGAGATGCTACACCATGGTAAACATGCCCCGTCCCAACTATTTTGAGACCTGTAGCAGAAATCAAAATTGAAATGAGCTCATTTTGTGCATAAAATTGTAAACTTTCTCAGTTTAAACATTTGCTATGTTATCTATGTTCTATTGTGAATAAAATATTGGCTCATGTGATTTGAAAGTCTTTTAGTTTTCATTTTATTAAAATTTAAAAAACGTCCCAACTTTTCCGGAATTCGGGTTGTAGAAACCGATCTCCAGAGCACAAACCATAATTCTCTGGATAGTTCACCAAATTTCCAATGAAATGCCATTATTATAGCTTTAACTGAGGGTGCCATTGATTTAATTTGAGGGTGCTTAGCACCCTCTAGCATCCCCGTAGAACTGGACCTGCATCTAAGCATTCTAAGTCATCATCACAGCCACCAGAAAGACACCAGCTAACCAAGCAATCCAAAAAGAAACCCATGATCGATAGTGTTGCCTGAGAACAAGTGACCTTCATTGACAACAAAAATTCCTGTCAGTGATATCTGGATCTATTCAAAGATGGCAGGCTGATCGATGTGTCATATACTTTGGAACCATAGAAAGGCAGTCAACTGCATTTATCAGTGTCTAATCAAGCATATGCGCATGCTAATTGCGCTACAAGTCACTGTCTGCGCAACTGACCACTTGTGTGTCATTATAAGGGAGTTCAATGGAGGGCAAGCAAAGAACGAATGCCAGCTCCTTTCTTTCATAAACACCATGGGAACAAAGAAACAATAAGATGAATGTGCTATTAGACAGTCTGATATTTCTTTTGACATGCTTTTGACCAAGCATCATGTAGACCGGTTGCCAGGTATTCCCATTTTCAGTCACCATGTCAGCTTCTCTATCTCTAGACTTGGTTGCGTTCAAGCCGCCCTGCTACACAGATGCACCTTGGCAGCTGGGTAGTTATCTGAGTCTGCCCCGGGTGATTGGTTGCTAGGTTTCCAGACGTGCCCAGGAGATGGAAGCGAGGTCTCGCTTTTCCTTTCTCACTCTTTTCTTGTGTTTTTTTTCTCTAGTTCTGTCACCTAGAAGCTTTGCTCATTTAGGCTCTGAAAAAAATGTTACAAAGAAAGCTTTGATTGCCACATGCAAAAATGATATGCAGAAAAAACAACGCAACACAGTGCAGATACTATAAAAAGGGTAATTGCAACTTTTTATCTCACAGTTCTGACTTTTTTATCATAATTGTGAGATATAAACTTGCATTTGTGAGTTATTAAGTCAGAATTGTGGGATATGAAGTATCTTTTTTCTCACAATTCTGACTTCATAATTTGCAAATGCAAGTTTATATCTGAATATAAAAATTTATAATTACCTTCATTTTTAATCAGTGGTGAAAACGGGTTTCCATAAGATATAGATAAAAATTATATTAGTACATTTTACTTAATAAGCTTAATTAAGGTTTCTAAGCATGTGATCACATTTTAAACAAGCAGATGCCGTAGACATTAAATTTAGCAAAAAATAAAAATTTTCCAATTTTATAAAAAATTAAAATTAGTCATAGTTTTATGTAATCAGAGAGGCTCTAGGCTTGTGACCAAAAGTGCAAATCGTACTGGTTGGCCAGTTTTCTTTACAATGCAATGAAAAAGAGATACGACGACATGCGAATGTTCGAGTTGGTCTTAACAGGCACATTATTAGTTATTTATTCAAATGAAAAAAATATTAATATTATGAAAATTTTGGCATCAAACCTTTGTTTTGATGGGAACAGGCTTATATGTTTTAAGAATAAAATACTACTAAACTACTCTAATAAATAGTATAAGGCAGTGGTTCCCAACCTTTTTCAACTCGCGGCCCACACAACCAAACACGTATGTTTGCGCGGCCCACTTCAAAAAATTAACTGACCCCGCTATTGTTGGGTTAATAACTTAGTACTCAGAAGCTAGATTGTTAACTGTATTTATTGAATGAACTAGGGCTGTGCGATTTGGACAAAAAAAAAAAAAAACTATCGCGATTTCTTTGATCAATTTTGCGATTGTGACACACACCGATATGCTTTTACAGTCATAAATGCATTCTGGATTAATTTGAAACATATTTCCAAAAGAAAACAAATTAGAGCTTTATCAAAACGTTGTAAAGTCTCTAGAACAGACATAAGTCAAAATTATCACTATAGTAAAGATTTAACAAAATGTATAGACTTATGGCAAAAAAAAAAAAATCCCATGTACAGGGACTTTTTTTTCTTTTTTGCCATGCATTGTTCATAGAGCTCATTAATTGTATCGGTGCCTCAGGTGTTTGCAGTGTGTATACAGTATGTGTATGCAGCAAAAAGCGCATAAAAATAACGTGAAAGCACATTAAAATAATGCACGAGTGCGAATCTCTCTGTTCGCACGCAGATTTCCTTTGCTCTGTCAAAAAACCAGACGTGCTTGCTCAGATACACGCTGCTCTGCGCGGAGAGAGTGTGCACTTAAAACGTGTCTCCTCTCACTTAAACTGCGTCCTGTGCACTCACAATTCTCTCTTTGCTCATGTGTTAGATATTAATTATTTTTGCACGTTTTTATTTCTAGCCTTTTACCGCGTGCAGTGTGAACGCTCTGATCCGTTTACATGGGCTCGGAAAAAAGGCGCATCACAGACAGTGTGTGAACCTGGAAATAGGCATATGCCCAGTCTGTTCTCGCGCTAGGCGCAATGCATTCTGATTGGATCGGATAGCATACTACGGGAGGTTAGGGCCATGGAAAATCGTGCTATAAAGCGATTTAGAAATCGCGCACGCTAAAATCGTGATTTTATGACGATTTCTTTTAATCGCACAGCCCTAGAATGGACTGGAAATTAACAGAAAATAATTGGCGAGTGATGACCCAGCTGCTGTACTGCTAACCTTTCACTGCTTCAGTTCACGATTGTACCTTTAATATTAGGAAAGAGTAATGCTAACTGGCTGAGTGGTTTCCATGGAGATAGAGAGGAGATCTTCGTCAGGAGTGGTTATAATATTTCATCTTCAGGGTGGATGAACTCTCAGATAGATCATTAGATATAAAAATAACAATTAGGCTAGCTAAATAAACATTACCTTACTGTGTTTGTGAAAATGGCTTAAAATCTACTTAAACTGACAGGACTCTATCACATATGAGAATGTGATAAACTTTCTTGAGGAAACAACACTGGCCTGACGGTTCAGATATTTGCTTATAGTTTTAGGGGGTTGATACGACAGACAGGGGAGCTGAAGCTCATGTAAAAAGGGTCTAGAACATAGACTGTATAAAAATATGGACGTAGTGTCCGTGACGTCACCCGTAAACTACTGAAGAGAGTTTTTGAAGCCTAAAGTGTGTAGAGCGGGCCGTCGCCATCTTGGCAGCGCGTCACCGCGCGACTCTCCCGGACAATCAAAAATGGGCAAAAAGGCGGGAGCTAGTTGCTGTAGCCACGCCCACCTAGCGCGACGGCAGTGTCAGCAGCGGCAATCTCCCTGTCACTCAAGTGGCCACGCCCTTAATTATGCAGAACTTTAAGTCTTAATATAATTTAAACGGATGAGTTATAAAAAAAATTCACCCCCCTCACAGTTGTCATGAAGGGCAAAATTAGCTATTTAGACCAAAATCATTTTTTGAACCAGGCTGTAAACATGTTTTTTCCTGCTGTAAAGTTGGGCATTTTAACATGGGGAGTCTATGGAACTGACTCCCTTTTGCAGCCAGCCTCAAGCGGCCAGTCGATGAATTGCAGTTTTAGTCACTTCCTTATTGGCCTCACGAGTGAGAGCGGGAGGTTGGCGCTCGGTCTAGAACCAACCTGCTTAACCCCATCCCAATTTCTATCATATTTGTAAACGATTAATACGTGACAAAAGTCCAAAACTACAATTAAAATAAAAGTATGCAGTACTGTGCAGTATATACTAAACAGAACTCTAGAATCACATTTAAAGTACTGAATTATGTTCCCTAAACAGTATATTAGGTAACACTTTAGAACACATATTCACAATTATATATGACTTTGCCCTCAATAAATACCTAATTTGCTGCTTATTAATAGTTAGTAAGTAGTTGTTATGTTTAGGTATTGCGTAAAATTCTAGAATAAGGTAATGTAGAATAAGACATTAATATGTGCTTAATTACTACTTATAAATGGCTAATATTCTAGTAATATGCATGCTAAAAAGCAACTAGTTAAGAAACCCTAAAATAAAGTGTTACCGTATATTACATCAGTATTGGCAAAATGCCAACATTTCCCACCATGCAGACATAATGGTCTTTATCCTGACAGGTTTTCACAGGTTTTGTCATATAAGGGTTTGCTTTTGTGGCCTTTTGCAAGGTGAGGACCATATGTTCCCAGATGGGCAGTGACATTTCACTAGCACAAAGCTCAGAAAAGCATATTGTTTGGTGATGGCACCCTATGGCCAGTGGAGTAAAAAAAAAGATTTAGAAAGTCATGGCAAACAGAGGAGGGATATAAAAAACGAGGGCAAGAACGATTTACTGAAATTGTCCAGTAATGTAACCATGCGCAAACCACATGTTTATATAAAACCAGATGTAAATAAATTGTTCCTTTAAACTAGCTATTTTAATGATTCTGTTTAGACCAATTCACAAAATAGATGTTTGTGAATATTTTAAAATCCAATTTTCACTATTAACAAACCATTTACTATGACTTTTGCCTCAATAAACTCCTAATTTGCTGCTTATTAATAGTTAGTAACTTTAGGTATTGGATAGGATTAGGGAGGTAGAATATGGTCATATGTGGAATATGTTAATAACAGGCATGTTAATGAGCAACTAGATACTGTAATTGGAATTGGTTATTATTATAAAGTGTTACCTTTTTGATTATAACAGTACTAAAGAATCTCTATAACAGTACTAAAATATCTCTGTGATATCCATTTGTTGGGGAATTTCTACTGAAATTGTAAATGCTACAGTTATACAGTACTTTCAAAACATGCCAGACTGATAAGCTTCACTGCCAATCAGTATAATTAAAAACACAAAATTTGTTTGCTAGGACACCTCTTTTACTCCAAAAACGAAATGCATTATTTTGTATGAAGAAATGTTTGAGCGATGAATGAATAGGACTTTCTAGTGCTATTTAAATAAGCTTCCATATAGAGTATGCTCAGTCAAACAGCCTCAAAGTCAAACATGTATTATCTTCTATGGTACAGACTCTTCTTATTTTCCATATTCTAACTAATTACAGCTGGGAATTACCTATTTATGCATATCTCCCCAAAAGCCTCAAGTGTGGGTAGAATCCATGCAACCCTGAGAATACTTTTTCCTAATTATGTAGAAGCAAGGCTCTTTATTTATAAAAGCCAGAAAAGGTTTGCTGACAACTGCAGCAGACTAGAATTTGATCGAGCTTCTGTTCTACTGTGACTTTCATTTAAGGGTCTTCTCACTCTCTCTTTTGTTCTTTTACACCTTTTCTATCTCCCTTTTAATTACAGATATGCTGTGAAATTTGAGACTAAATCCCTTAATACTAAAACGGTTCTTATTGTGAGAGCAGAACACTGGCATAACTGATAATCGCCACAATATCATATATTTAGGTGATTCACCAATTAGGGACACTTTTGGCTAATTGTAATCTTAAAAAAATTATATTTGGTTTTGGAAAACTCTGTTTCAGAGTAAATATATGTTAATTATTGTATACTAAATGGTTTGATAACAACACTTTATAGACCCACTCTTAAATACTGGCGAAGGATTTATATACATACAATCCTAAAGAAACGAGATAAAGTCATTAAGGATCAAGAGTGATGACAAAGCAGATGGTAAAGAAAAGAGATTTATTTCTAAAAAAGGCTAAAAGGACATTTAATTTCCTCAATGTCAGGCATTTAAGGACAAGAGTAGAACAAAATGCCACTTTTTTGATTGGTTTGGTATTGACTGTAAGGCAATAACAGGTCAACAGCGCATTACAGCCTGCCAATATCCCGTAGTATGATGGAAAATGATGTTTTCACAGATGACAGAAGAACATAAGGGACAAATATGCTTTACACAGCTGTCTGTCTCTCCCATTTATTCGAGACAGATAACAGGGCCACTAAATACCACCTGATCTCAGTGCTGTTGTCATTGGAAACACGACTTACCCAAAAGCTCATCATAAATGTTTACATTTTAGAGTGAGACACCAGCTGCTAATTAAACAGATTATTTCACTGAGATCACTTAAAAACATTTAGAAAAACAAAAAATAAAAATAAAAATCACAGTAAATGATGGATAGTAAAATAGACGGTTATTCAGCTGTCAAAATGTACTGAATTTCAACAATTATTGCATTTGTATGATTACTGTACTGCTAATCATCTTACCTTATATTCCCAAGCTAAAGACCCCATCAAATTTAGACGTTTTGATGTTTTGTTAATGTCTAGTTTTGAGGTCATCTACTGTATCTAGCAATATAAAATATATTTTTAAAAGATGTGCAAGTGATTTGTAAGCCAGAAGGAACAAGAATTATTAAAATGCAAGGCTACTTTGAATAGCCATCAAAAACATATACATCAATGTAAGGATAAGAAAAAAAAAGTGCATTTGCACAAATTATTTTAAATATGGTATCTTGGGAATATTTTCCTTATCTAAACAATATCGCCCATGTTCTCTCAAACTCTTATCAGCAAGTATTCAGCAACATTTCACCTCCTAGATCTCTTTTCAGACCAAAAGTGCAAATCCACAGCGCTTTCTAATAAAATCAAGAGCTATTATGTGTGAACTGTATGAAAATGCATGAAAATGCATGCCTCTTTTCTATTGAACATGCTTGAAAAAGCTCTAATTATTCTGGATTTCTTGGACATTGTTCTAACCGACTGTTCTTTTCATCTTCCCACAATCCTTATAAATGTCACCAAAATGGCAGAATATTCATTGAGAAGCTCACCTCATATTATAAGACATAAGTGTGACAATATTTGCCTTCTAAAGGTGAGTGTGTATGTGTGTGTATCTATTTAGATGTGGCAGATAAAAGATTTCAGGACATTCCATCAAACCTGTAGCCCCCGTTTCTACTCATTTCAGAAACATCGACCAAAAGGTCTCAGAGAAGCATACAAGCAGCAAAAAGATTTGCGGTATATTTTAACTGAGAGCATTATATTATAAAAGCTACCGAAAGAATGTTGAATGAAAATGACATGGCAAAAATCACAGAACTCCTGAATGGATTATTATGCTCTAATGCTCTCTGGTCTTGTTAATATACTGCACTAAAAGCCTGAGATCCAATCTTCTCACATTATGCTTTCATCAAAAGATAATATACAGTAGGTTATTTGCAATGTCTCACTCTATGATACAATCACCATGATGGTAACAGAACAAACACACCTATATACCCATATACAAAATAGATAACAAATTTGTTCAGCATTTACAGACAATATGCCCGGAAGGCTTTTCTCATACTTAAAAAGTGCTATTTTTGAGAATGGGCCTGAAAATGGTTTTGCTCTTATTTTTTCATTCCTATTTTTTACCCATTTTTTTCAAATCTAATTACTGAACAAAAAGACGATGCCTTCAGCATTTTAATATGCAACTTGTCATGGTATAAATAAGACTTGCAAATCTTGCCACTTAAAGTATAATGAAGTCTGGAGATGAAAGCAGACATTTAGATGCAAGGTGTTAAAAAGGTGTAACTGTGCAGAATGGCAAACAGTACAAGATGTACAGTTGCAAAAAAATCAATATAAAACCCATCTACACACATAAAAGCAAATTCTCACTCAATTCACTAAAATTTAACAGGTCCTGAACATGTAAATTTCCACTAGGAAAATTTACATTTCTACTTTCTTCTCTTTACAAACTTCAGAAAAAAATAAAATTACTGCAATGCAATTCTGAAACGGAGATCGGTCAAAATAAAACTAAAAACCGGTTCTGATTCATAGCCAGTTGACTGGGGCATCTCTAGAACCTGAAACTTTCGCACAACAAGCAGGCAGTTCCTCAAGCTCTTGCGCGCCATCTGAACTCGCTGTTCTTGTTTTGGGTTGGTGTGTAGATCGTCTCTTCTTCTGTTCTTGTTATGATGGTTAACATTGCATTATTGCATGTGCTCCCTTCTGGATTGATCACCTATTACTGACTGTATTCATCATCTGACTGCATGAACCGAGCCGTGACGTTTATAATGTGATGGTTTGGGATGAATAATAAATACCTTTACACCCCTAATTTCCACATATCGTATATTAACCAGATTTACTTGAGGTATGAGCTGCAAAAGAGTTTATGGGAGTTGTTTATGCTGCCTATTTCTTACTCAAATACGTGTAAAAGCAAGATGAAATGGCATAGTTTCTTCAGCAAAAGAAGCCCCTCTATGCTTCATCCTGCATCTCTGGTCCAAGCATTATCAGGAACACTTTGGAGACCAGCATATGGTGCAGGAAACAGCCTTAGCAAACATCCCTCAGCAAGCCATTAAACTGGAGCTAGATGACCCACCAGCAGAGGAAGAAGCCAAGAAAGCCATCTTTCAAAGGCAATGATAGACTACCAGGAGATTCAGGTTCATGGTATGCAGAGACGCTGACGCTGAATTATAATCAACACTGTTTGTACTTTATGGGAGAAGGGATCATTCTGCAAGGCTTCTGTGATGCAATGATAGTCTCTCTGTGCAAGAACAAAAAGGAGAAACCTGACAGTTCCATATACTGAAAAGTCCAGTACCAGAAGTCCCACATGGAAGCTACCGCCCAGCTAAGGTCAACATCAATAGCCATCCTTTGAACACATTGGGCCAGTTCACATATGTGGGCAGTGTCAATTCAAACAGTGCAACAATATAAGAACATGGACACCGACTTGCCAAAACCTGCAGCTCTTTTGGTCACCTGCAGAAATTAGTCTAGTAGAGCTGCTTGCTGCTCCTGTTAACAAAGATCCAAGTCTACAAGGCTTCCACCTATGGTGCCTCTATTCCATCATGGGAATACAAGGGCAGGACTATAAGACAAATACAGAGGTCCTGAAAGAAGCAGGTTTGCCAACCATCAAGGCCAAGTTCTTTCAGTTTAATTAGACAGGTCACATATCACAGTGACACCAAACGTCTTGATCTACAGGGAACTTTGCCAGGCAAACTGAAACCGAGGAACCCCACACAAGCAATACAAGGGTCAACTGAACCAGCAGCTGCTTCAGGCCAACATCAACCCTAAAAAACTGGGAGATCTTTCCCTGCTTAAATCATGCAAGTTTAAAAATCTGCATTTGCAGCCACCTGAGTGTTTGCAACCGAAGACAAACCTCTTCTCATTGATCTTTGGATAATGAAGAACTCTGCAAAAATAAAACGCATAAACCTTATAGCGACACTTATCAGACATTTGATATCTGAATTGCCGGAATTTGTACAACTTATGTAATGAAATATTGTTAGGGACAATTTTGGTCTGTTTCATGGTCATGCTAATATTCAGTACAGCTACATGAGTGTGAGAGTCAAGGCCATTTCATATGGGGTGCAATGCGGTAAAAGCAAGGCGAATCACAGACAAATGGTGCTTCACACCAAGCGAGAAATGATCGATCACATTCTGCTAATTCACACTTGCATGCTCAGTGGTGCTGACTAACAATGCATTTTTCCTCAGATATGCATCTCGTATATGGATTTAACAATGTCCACTGCTCAGTATATAGCATTATATTAAAATAAGTAAAGTTTGGTTCTACACTAGAAAAACAAAGTATCTATAATGCTTACAAGAATACATCTTAAAATAGTAGTAGTAGTAGCAGTAGCCCTTTATTGTCACTAGTCACAAGTACCAGCGAAATTAGCCATCAACCTGTCCATACATACACGACAAAAACATACAATGGGGTAGACAGAACAGGAAGACAGGGAATTTAGTAAGAAATACAGCATTACATTAGGGAAGTGAGGAGAAAAAACAACAACACCCAGACTATGTTCATTTTGGGAGTACAGTATGGGAACCGAAAAACACCTCAGCAACAAAAGCACATACACCATAAACACAAGACTTTGCAACTGGGGATGGAAATTGGGGGGGTTGAGGTAATCCAGTGCAGGCAGCACCTGTCCTACCCTGCAGCTATTAAGATACAGATACAGATACAGATAGCTTTATTAATCCCCAAAGGGCAATTCAGTTTCTACAGTACACCATCTAGACATACAACCATTCACACAGCAATAGTATGTATATAACAAGGGTAACATGATTAAAGCGCTGGTCACAGATCCGCTTGATAGACTGGCGGTACAAAGCGGCAAAGCGAGGGATGGGGGGAGGTTGGGAGTGAATGCATATCTGTATCTGTGTGTGTGTTAGAGTTCATGTATTTGTAGGCCTGGAGAGTTGCGATTCAATCTAGGTGCCTCAGTCCTAGGGCTGGACGATTAATCGAAAAGTAATCGAAACCGAAATTCAGAACCTCTAACCGATGTAATTTTCCATGTCGATTATTTCGGGTTTTTTAATCCTGTTAATACTTCCCCCTTAAAAGCATACTACCGCGTGTGTAGCCACATGACTCTGCCCCGTCCAGTCAGTGGCATAAAAGCAAAACACGGAGGTGAACGCCGGTTCAACACATAGTGATGGTCTTGCGTCTTCACAAAACTTTGTCAGTTGTATTTGTTTTATGGATTGGACATTCAAGCGGTTAGATGATCGGATGTGTATTATTATATCGAGCTACCATGGTCGGGCTAGGGCTGTCAAAAAAATAAATAAATTAAGAATATTTCTAGAATAAAAAAAAATAAATCCACATTCGAATGCAAAAATGTTGCATTCGAATTGTAGGTGTACGTTAAGGAGGCAGCTTTAAGGCCCGCCTCTGGTATACTTCACATTCCGTGTTCTGTTCCTTCTTAAACAGTCTCATCCGCAGAGCTTTCAGAAGGCGGACGAGCTCGACGAGCAGTACCACTTTTGTCATCATTCACATCGTGCATGCGCTGTTGACAGCCGCGCACCCCGTCCGCGTGCAGGCACTTTTTGAGACCGTGTGGACGGATGCGTGGCTGTCCGCGAGCCCTCTTAATGACGAAAATTACATAAAGCGGAGGATGCGCGGATGCGGATGGTCAAATTATACTTTGGCCTTTATCAGTGCCGCATGAGATGCGATGACAATATAAAAGTGTCATTGCATTATAATTTTTTTAACACATAGTTGAAGCAACTAAATGCAGTGCTTCTGCGATGTTCATTCAAAATATTGAGGAAAAAGAGAATGTGGAGAAGATCTTGTTCACGTCAAAACTGAAACCAAGCCATTCACACAGAACGCATATTTCACGCATTTTCTAGAGAGGGACGTCATCTTTTACCCTTGCACTCGCGTCTCACACAAGAGAGCCGCATGTTTAGAAAGCTGTGTAAAAGTAAGGTGGGTTCAGATTTTTTCAAAAACATTTCTTGAGACTTTATGGTGGGTTTTCCCCACTGCATCTCATGTTTAAATGAAAAATGTACTCTGTGTTATTGGCTTTCACCCCTTTGAATTAAACTATGCATGCACACATGGTGCTTTTTTGTTTATAGTTCTTTAAGCTACTTAATTATAATTGGTTTATAAAAATTATTTTAAATATTATGCACTTTTTTCTTAGTCATTTTCTTATGCTTTGAATAAACGTGCATTAGTAATATTTGACTAATTCACACACGCAATCACTCGTACCGGTGCTGTGCTAATTTATCTTTATGCGATCTTTTTTTATCTCTTACACCGAGCAATAATCTGTAAGAAATGTTACAAACATAGATAAAATAACTGCTGATAGTGAGCTATGATGTCAGATCGCTCTAAAATGTCTCACCTTTAATAGTCAATCATATTTACAGTACAAACCTTGTCAGTGAACTATGAGGGCAAAAAAAACAAAAAAAAAACAGAAACAAAATAATCGTTCATTAATCGTAATCGAGGTAAAATGTTCAATTAATCGAGGTTTTGATTTTAGGCCATAATCGTCCAGCCCTACTCAGTCCGCTGTTTGTGATAGTGTCAGAGCAAGTTGCCATGGAGACAGCCTTGTTCAGGTCCCAGACAGAGTCAACATCAGCAGGTGGAAGACGGGGGGAGGGGGGGTTAGGGGGATGAACGCGTGAGCGTCTCACTGCAGAGCTCTTCCAGAGTTGTTGTTGTTCCAACAGCGACCTTGGCCGAAACCAGTGCTGGTAGAGGGAAGTCAAAAGAAGATAAGATTGCAATTTTTGGTTTTGGGGTGAGTAGCCGCATTCCAATTCCACGGCTACTCTCTTTGTCCATTTCTGGTCTCTGATCGATCCAATTGCTTTTTCCAAAGCCGTGAGCTTCTCCATGATTTTATCCATGTTGCGATTCATCTCCATGTTGTTATCCATATTGCGGTTAATAGTCTCAGTCTCAATGCTGACCGCTCTGCCCACTGCTTCTATCATGACGGGCAGCCTTGTAAGCCTTTGACAGCTGTCACCGTTTTCTGAATTCCTCGATAAACCAGGGCAATGCCTAATCCAATCAGCAGAATACCTGTTATCATGGTTCCGAATAGGTAGATATAATGTCCTCCACGGAAAGAGCCACCAGACACACGACCCGCCACCTCTCCCATGCGTCCATTGTGTAGCTAGCTGCGAACGTTCCGGCAGGGCAATCCGGTTCCCCCGAACCCAAAAGATGGTGTCAATTGCTTTGTTAGACCAGTTATCAAATCCATGATGTTTAGTTGGAGAGCAGAGCAGAGAGAGTCTCTCAGAGTATACGAGACAAGAGGAGCAAAGCAGGGAAGCTAAGAGAGAGGAGAGGGAGAGAAAATGCGACCACCTTCGTTGAGAGCCAGAGAGAATATAAATAGAGGTACAATTAGCTTCAAACTACATTTAAAAATGTATGTGTTTATTAATGTTTTTGCTTAAAACACACTTTAAACAATCATCTAGTGCTTGTAATAACTTCCGATTGTGATCTTAAGTAGAATTTGATTTTATTGTAATTTGATACTGGTTCTCTTCCGAGGGAACCATCAAACTGCGTCCTTTAGCAGTTGCTATGGGGAATGCCTTTGGCATGACCAGTGTCTAAAGCATGCATCAAAACATGATAATAACATTGGCTGACGGCAGCCTATGATATCATTACTGGCACGAAGACAGCAGAAAAGGGCTCCAGGAGAATGCCTCATTCTCCTCTTCATCTTCAAGGGGCTGTTTTGTTTTAAGCGTGCATTCTGGTAAGAACGATTCATCTTTTTTTTTGCCATGCCGAGCGCTAGTAAGGCGTTTAAGAAGTGTGCGGATCCGTGTCTTCGTTATTTTTCACCTGATGACACACAATCTTTGCATCTTCTGTTTGGGTGAAGAGCATGTGCATGATGTCCTGGGGTGGTGATGGCGCAGTGGATAAGGCAAATGCACTCGGTGTGAGAAACCCGGGTTCTACCCGGGTTCGAATCCACTGTGAGACACCAATGTGTCCCTGAGCAAGACACTTAACCCCTAGTTGCTCCAGAGGCGTGCGACCTCTGACATATATAGCAATTGTAAGTCGCTTTGGATAAAAGTGTCAGCTAAATGAATAAATGTAAATGTAATGTAAATGTCCTCGAGGGGGCAATCTCTGTGCATTGTGAGCGTTTCCTCTGAAAAAGCTCCACTCTCATTTGTTTCTCTTTTCAATGAAAGAGGGACAGCCATTCGCTCCCTGCGGTTCAAGACCCGCTGCTGCTGAGGCACAGAGGAAAATGAGCTTGTGGGGTTCACAGGTGGACCTAGCTGATGAGTTGAAGAAGGGACTTTCCCTTTCACACTCATCGGTCACAGACGAGAGTAAGCTGCTGGACGACAATGCTATTTTTCTCACATTGTCTGATCCAGCGGCTAGTGCTCTGCTGTCTCCAAGCCAGGAAGAGCAGGAGATGCTAGATTAGGATGAAGAAGTTGAGACTTCTTCTCTTAAGGCTCCCTCCTTGCCATCCAAACCCCTTCAAGTTACATCTATTTTGAATGGCAGGGCGTACGCAGCAGTATGTCATTCAGAGCCAGAACAGCAAAGGGGTTCTGGCCGGTCTCAATCTGAGGATCAAAGACAAGCACAGAAGACTAGTGTCTCGACTTGGGCCCCTCCACCAGGTTGGACTCAAAAGAAGCGTGAATCAAATGTTAGCAGCCAAGACTTGAGTGAGGTGATCCAGACGAGGCATTCTCAATGCCTTCTTCCGGACCAGAGTAAAACCTGAAATATTTACTTAACTCCCTCTGAGGGTATTAACATCTGCTCTCATCTTCCTCCCCCCTGAAGCCACCATCCCCTCCACCTGACCGAAGTTAAGCAGGAGCCTCTTGAACTTGCATTGCAGTCTCTCATGCTGGACCTATGATGTTTTGGTTAGTTGCTATGTCTCATAGAATTACCTACTGATTCCATCAGAATATATCCATTAACTTGATTTATGCGTGGGAGCTGTGGTGGGTTAGTACAATCTCAATTTCATCTCTCTATCGCTAGTTTTACGTGAAATCACTAACTAGCTTTTCTCTGCAGCATTACTTGGACATATCTCTTTGTACCTCTGACTTTGTTACTTGGTTAGGACCTGTAAGAACCTGTAGATGTGTTTCTGTGGATACCCTGGCTCTGGCTCTGGCTCAGTGCTTTAGCTCTGAGGTGCAGTAGCTCATGCATAAATGGGTTATTGGGTTCCATGGTTTCTATAGATTATTTTGAGTCTGGCTAAATGGGACCCACACACTCTATCAAGATATACAGCATGGGACTATGTTCAGCTGTAACAGTTGATGGTCTCTAATCGGGCCCTGCTAGACTGCCCCTTCTAGTCTAGTGCTGCCTTCTGGTCGAGCTTGGAAGTGATCCCCTCACTGCGAGGGCTAGCTATGAGCCTATCACTCCTAGTTGGAGCTATGAGGGCCCACCTCAGCCTGAGAGCTGAAAGCACCAC
The DNA here is from genome assembly GCF_963082965.1 of Carassius carassius. NCBI lineage: Eukaryota > Metazoa > Chordata > Actinopteri > Cypriniformes > Cyprinidae > Carassius > Carassius carassius. Next base: position 18,043,153 of record NC_081780.1, on the reverse strand, counting down.
TCCCAAGATCTTCATATGCAACCATATGAAGTTGTTAGGTCTCTCCCTGTCTCCTCCTTGGTCAGTTGCCTGTATGGTGGGACCCTGTTGCTCCCTGTTGGGATGTTTGAGCTCACCGGTACTAGGCAGATCATGTGAGTCCTAACTTATTAACGTTAAACATTTAACAAACACTTAAAGTTCAAGCACGTACTTTGGCAGAATTAAATTCAAATAGTCATCAGCAGCCATTAGTTCGGTAAAATTGAACATTAGAATGAACAAATTTGCTATTAAGGGAAAAAAAGGAAATGTGTCAAATGCCAGCAAAGGAACACATACAAAGAAGTATAGTCTCAGTATTGAAAAGTTTTGGTTTGTCCCACCACTCACTTGAAGATGTTCAGGCAAAAAGAAAAACCCATATGACGTAGCAAGCATACGTAATTGTAGTAATGTGACAGAACATCTCTGAAGAGAACCTCAGATAATTACATTTGAAAGTGCTTTCCATATTTGGATCAACAAAGGCTACATTTGTGAATGCACATTTACTACATTGTTGCACTTCAAGTCACACTTCCATGAGCGTCTTACAGACAACTTACAATTGCAACTTCATTGTGCTGTTACTCCTTTCAAGCTGAATTTCCCAAAATTGTTCTGCTCAGGCGCTTTATTAATGGTGAGTAGAATTATTTATTTATTTTAATGAATGTAATCAGTTAGATATCATAATATTTAGGATAAAATATTATAAATCTGGTTGGTTTGTATTGGTGATGTAAAATGTAAATTATATGCATGCGGCCCATAAGACTGGCAGTTAGACATCAGTGCAGCCCATTGGAAAAAAAGGTTGAGAACCACTGCTCTAGAGAATCGGTTAGCAGTCATGATATGTTGTAGGGCCACCTTCTGCCTCCCCGATATGCTGCTCTTATGATTAGGCCTGTCTAAGAAACAGTCTCTGTGACCCCTTAGCAACAGTGCTAGAATTTAAGTTATGTTAAGTGCACATACTGCACTTCTGTGCACTTTCTAAAAGCCACTTTCTAAAAAATTGTGGTAAGAGTGCATGCTAAGCATCCCGCTCAGTTTCCTAAAATCCTGTATGGTATGAGTTAAACACTGCCAGCCTTGTACCCTTTCTCTGAGATGGCTCAGGCCATGTTTTTCACCTTATGTATCATTGGTGACACCTTTCCTGTTTGCCACCAAGGACATGTACCCGACATGTACCCGTACTTTGAGCAAGCTCATGCAGAGCTGGCAGTAGCCTCCTGGGTGACAGGCCAGGGTCTAGTAACCCATTCTAGATGCTTGGCCTTATCCCCTTAACCTGTTAGCCAGCACCTCCCATTATGGGACTCACAGCTGAAAGTGCTCTACCTAACTTAAAACTATAACAGTTCCTTACTTCAGTGCTACAGTTCCTTACATCATTTTGGTGTCTTTGGAAAGAAAACCTTTTGGGCTTTACTTTTTATCAACCAGATTTGATAATGCTCAAAAATATTAAAAGTTATAGACACTGAAGTGCCTTGGACATCTTGTCACCACACTGAATTTTTTTATTATTTGATATAAAATACATGAAATCAGTCCTGGAGCAATCTAGAAAAGTAATGGGAAGAAAAGTCACATGTCTCATGAGTTTCTATTTCAAATCTGAAGAAGATTTCATGAAAAAATTAGATTCCTACAAAAAAATTTTTTAAACTATGTCTAGTCCCCCCCACCCCCCCAAATATAACAAATATTTACCAACTTTATTGAAGGCTTCTACAAACTATTTAGTCATTAAACATAACACTGCATTTTTTTCAATTATAAAACACTAGACAGAAACTTAGACATCATATAAGTGATTTATATGAGCACTAGAAAAATACAATAAGAATAATTTGAGTAAGAACATTTTTTAACTTTGTATTTAATTTACGTACTTTGATTTAACTTTGTGTGCCAATTACAAACCATCCTGAGATAGCTAGAAATGCAGCATTTACAATGAAATACAATGAAAATACATGCTGATGGCCAGGTATAGAGATGGTAATAATACAAATGCGCCATAAAGTCAATAAACCACTCTCTATTCATATAATCGCATTCACTTTTATAGTCGTGATTACATAGTAATAGCGAGCTGATTTGCACTCAAACAGAGGAAAATCATGCAGATACATTCACATTCAAGATAAAACACACTCACACATATATGAAAACTGTTGAAAAATAAAACAAATAAAGAAAAAGGTGATCGCAAAGTTCCGCCTCCGTCAGATGACAGGTGCGTCAGAGCGCACGTCACGAGCCGTCACTAGAGAGCGCCAGAATTAAAATAAACTATCTTTTGCTTTTCTTTCACTTTTTTGTGTGGATTGTCTCATTCTGTTTGTGACACTGTACGCTGCAAAACCATTTCGTTTTTCTACAACCAAGACGCAGTTTCTGAGCTTGAGTTATTCCATGATGGACACAAACTGTTCTGTCACTGAAGAACTGAAACGTAAACAAAGGAATTATCATCCATATTGCAACATTATTGCTTCGTTGGACTAAATGTGCTTCATGACATGTCGTTCAGTGGACCCTTGCCTTTCTAACTAAACCGGGATTTTCAACTGTGAATGTGTTTATGACTCGTTATTATTAGGAATCTGGTATGTACTGCATTTTCATTCTTCATGTATTGATGTGTACTGCTTACACAAGTGTAGCAAATACAGTCTTTAGAAGCTTTTCATTGAAAAACAGCAATCCGTCATCGATGCTTGTGTCAAGATTAAATTTGTCTCATTTCATTTAATCTATTCATAAACATTGACACGTGCGAGTTGAGGCGAGTTGAGGACGCCCGCATCTATGGTAGGGGAGTCGTGGCCTAATGGTTAGAGAGTCGGACTCCCAATCGAAAGGTTGTGAGTTCGAGTCCCGGGCTGGCAGGAATTGTAGGTGTGTGGAGTGCATGTACAGTTCTCTCTCCACCCTCAATACCACGACTTAGGTGCCCTTGAGCAAGGCATCGAACCCCCAACTGCTCCCCGGGCGCTGCAGCATAAATGGCTGCCCACTGCTCCGGGTGTGTGCTCACAGTGTGTGTGTGTGTGTGTTCACTGCTCTGTGTGTGTGCATTTCGGATGGGTTAAATGCAGAGCACAAATTCTGAGTATGGGTCACCATACTTGGCTGAATGTCACTTCACTTTCACTTTCATCTGGGTGCAGGTTAACAGGTTTTTGATTCCAAGCCTTCCAGCTCTGCCCTCAGTTTAGGCCCAAAACCCAGCCCTTAACAGGTTAATTATTAGGGTATGCAGGGTATTGGAGTATGAGAGACCTTGTCCTTTAGAAGTCTCGCCATGCTTTGAATATGAGCTTCAGATGAAGAAGTGGCTGAGACATACCCCGATACTCTTTTATATTGTAATCACGCCAGTAATGACGTCATGGGCTTTCGTTTGCCAATGTTTTTGTCATGTTTTGATTAAATCGGTGCATCTCAATAAATTTTTAATGTTTTGGAAAAGTTCATTTAATTCAGTAACTCATCTCAAATTGTGAAACTTGTGTATTAAATAAATTCAATGCACACAGACTGAAATAGTTTAAGTCTTTGGTTATTTTAATTGTGATGATTTCGGCTCACATTTAACAAAAACCTACCAATTCACTAGCAAATTACAAATTTGAATATGGTGAAATGCCAATCAGCTTATCAACTCAAAACACCTGCAAAGTTTTCCTGAGCCTTCAAAATGGTTTCTCAGTTTGGTTAACTAGGCTACACAATCAAGGGGAAGACTGCTGATCTGACAGTTGTCCAGAAGACAATCATTGACACCCTTCACAAGAAGGGTAAGCCACAAACATTCATTGCCAAAGAAGCTGGCTGTTCACAGAGTGCTGTATCCAAGCATGTTAACAGAAAGTTGAGTGGAAGGAAAAAGTGTGGAAGAAAAAGATGCACAACCAACCGAGAGAACTGCAGCCTTATGAACATTGTCAAGAAAAAAATCGATTCAAGAATTTGAGTAAACTTCACAAGAAATGGACTGAGGCTGGGCTCAAAGCATACAGACGTGTCAAGAAATTTGGCTACAGTTGTTATATTCCTCTTGTTAAGCCATTCCTGAACCACACACAACATCAGAGGCGTCTTACCTGGTCTAAGGAGAAGAAGAACTGGACTGTTGCCCAGTGGTCCAAAGTCCTCTTTTCAGATGAGAGCAAGTTTTGCATTTCATTTGGAAATCAAGGTACTAGAGTCTGGAGGAAGGGCAGAGAAGCTTATAGCCCAAGTTGCTTGAAGTCCAGTGTTAAGTTTCCACAGTCTGTGATGATTTGGGGTGCAATGTCATCTGCTGGTGTTGGTCCACTGTGTTCTTTGAAAACCAAAGTCACTGCACCCATTAACCAAGAAATTTTGTAGCACTCCATGCTTCCTTCTGCTGACCAGCTTTTTGAAGATGCTGATTTCATTTTCCAGCAGGATTTGGCACCTACCCACACGGCCAAAAGCACCAAAAGTTGGTTAAATTACCATGGTGTTGGTGTGCTTGACTGGCCAGCAAACTCACCAAGTATTGTCAAGAGGAAAATGAGAAACAAGAGACCAAAAAATGCAGATAAGCTAAAGGCCACTGTCAAAGAAACCTGGGCTTCCATAGCACCTCAGCAGTGCCAGAAAGTGATCACCTCCATAACACGCCAAATTGAGGCAGTAGTTAAAGCAAAGGGAGCCCCTACCAAGTATTGAGTACATGTACAGTAAATGAACATACATTTCAGAAGGCCAACAATTCACAATTTTTTTTATTCATCTTATTATGTATTCTAATTTGTTGAGATAGTGAGATGTTGTTTCTTTTTTTGTCAAATGTGAGCCAGAATCATCACAATTAAAATAACTAAAGACTTAAACTACTTCAGTCTGTGTGCATTATATTTATTTAATACATGAGCTTCACAATTTGAGTTGAATTTGTGAAATACACTTTTCTACGACATTCTAATTTACTGAGATACACCTGTATGATTCAGACACCAGTCACGCCAAAGGCATTCCCTCACAGTAGCCTCTAGAGGATGCAGTGTCTCAGGGAACCATGGTTACATATGTAACCTGAGACGTTTTCACTGTTTACACTGGTTTTCGGAACATCGCCACCACTCAGCTCCTTTTGTGCAACAGCAGCTGTCCTGAGCATGTAATCTAAGCTCAGATCTAATTGGATTGCACATTTCATCTGAGATTGATGTGGGGGAAAATCAACACACAGGGCGGAAAAAAAATCTTTTCTTTTTTGCACCACAAACGATCGTGCCTGGTGTGAATAGCCCAGTAGGGATCTATTGTTTTGATTCAAAAGCTTCATCACGCCAAACATTCGCAGCAAATTTTCATGTTCAGTGTAAAAAAGCCTTAATATTGCCTAATTTTAACCAAAACATCCTTACAGCTCAATATGGTTTTATTAAAAAAGCTAAAGAAGCCATTAAAAGGGTCTTTAATTCACTGCTTCACTTACATTGCTTTCTGTCTTTTTGTGTGATGCTTCAGTTTAGCTGTTTCTGTCAGTGTGATCACAGATGGTAGGTTTAACAGTGTCACCTCATTTTCACAGACGATTTCTCATTATATTCCCTTGATCCTCTCCACATCTATCATTTGCTTTTCTATTAGTGCCAAGGTGTTTCACATCAGGAACAATCATAACAAACAAGATGACAAACAATACAAAACAACATGCAATCTGCACAGTAGGACACTGTACATGATTGCAACACAAATATAATTATATTATCTCAAAATGATTTGTCACCACTGATATTTTGTAGTGCATGTGATCCATTACCACTGTTTTCTCTCTTTAAATAGATTAGATGGTCTTGCATGCCCAAAAGTTATCTGGTGGAGCAACCAATATGGCCGCCAAGTAAACTGTCTTTTCTTGAAAAGGACTTTGGTTAAAGTCTGCTAAACATTACCAAAGGTCACATGTCATTTTGTTTTGCTGAATATTGCCAATTCTCACTGAAAATGAATAACTTTTATTTGCTGCAAACTTCTGTCTATTTGAACGCCCCTTAGGAACAATCACTTCTCTCCAGCTCCTGTTACTACTGCCTGCTGGTTTCACAGTGACTTCGTTGGAGCCAGAAGCCATTAGTCTGAATAAACAATCTCATTTGTGATGAAGATCTCATAGCAAAATGTCAATCATGTTCAGATGATGTTCTAAGGGGGCTAAAAGGTCTGATCGTTTATGACTGCCATGTGATTTGTTGGTAAATGAGGATGTATAAGGTCTGGTTAGGAGGTGGGTGACTTCCCATGGTTAGTAATTGTCTCCACCTACGGCCGAATTAGATTTGCTTGAATGAAACATCCTGTTCAAGTACACATGCTATTTAGTAGTTTAAACTGCCCTGCTGTGCCATTGAATTGAGGGTAATGTTGCCTTCCATTGCTCTTGACTATTATTGGTTGACTCAAATGAGTTTCGGCCATGAACACCTGTGGCCTTTTCATGTTTTTATTGCTGTTGTGCCATGCATGTACTGGTTGGCATTAAGAAAAGATTTGTTCCCCTTTTATTTCCATTAATCTCACTAAAACATTAATCTCCACCAAGTTACCTTCTGGACTATGACGGATAAAAATGTGCAACTTGGTCATTTGTGTGTTCTATAATAAGGCTTATGCTCTGGATAGAGCTTTAAAACTCTAAGGGACTCCTTCACCTTCAGCTTTGCAGAGGCAAGTGGGATGTAAAGGCCTCTTCAGTCTGTAGTTATGGACATCTGAATCAGAGGTAATTAAAGAAAAAAGCAATCCACTTTCCAAGATCCTCTTGCCTCTTGACATTGCATCTGCACTTCCCAAACATTTTAGATTCTGTATGAGACTAGCTACCACATTTTTAATTACTTTCATTTGTTTTTCTTGCATTCATTAAGATTGAAAGAATAGTGCGCTGATACAGAGGTTGCCAAATTGTTGTACTGTTGCTTTGCTAGTAGATGTTCCTACTCAATTGCTGCATCCAGATTTTGGACTGGATCACATGAGCTTCACTAACTGTAGACGTTAAACGTCCATTACTCTTTAAATTGCACAAATTTAAATTGAACTTTGAAAATATGCCCAATGGAAACATGTCAAGGTTGTATTAAGGTTGTATAAGGTTGTATTTCAGGCAATTAAAAAATTACCTGTTTTATGTAAATGTAAAATTTACAGGTCACCTGGACTACATAAAAGTCACATGATCATTCTTTAATGTACTATAACCACCAAGAAACACCTCAAACGTAGCAGTTCTCAGATATAGATATCCTTGCCATTAATGCTTTAATAACGTCTTATTTACACAGCACAAATCTGTGGCGCCGAGAGCTGATCACAGCCTCTCTAGTCAATGATTTATACCAGCTGCGTTGCGACACGTTTTAGACTCTTCACTAAAGATGCATGCCTTTGTCTCCTTCAATTAAAATAATGGTTAGTGTGGTGCATGTGATGTATGTAAACCTACCAAAATCCATCACCATGACTAGTCACAAGAGGAAAACAAATATGTTTTATTATGACTTTTATAAAATGTCACAAAGGTCTTGTGCAAATCTGTAATGGAAACACATCTACTGTCTGCAATTTGTAGTTTCTATAGTTGGAACCTGGGACTACTGGAACCTAAACGATTGAACTGCTTTTGAATCGGCATTCTGTCACCAATGCACGTGGAGTATTGTACCAAATTATTCTGTACCACAATTCATTATTGACCATCCCTTTAGGTTGCATTGTTGCATCGGAAGCAGGTTCTGATGCCCATTTTACCCTAATTCACCAATTCCTATTGAAAACAAATGACTTCTGGGCACTTTGATGCTGCAAATGTTACTGCTTCTTAGGTTTACCAATATCCATACAGTGTTCTCTTGTGTACTTGAGTACTTTCCATAGTTTAATGAAAACACTGAACCATGCCTGTAATTGTGTTTCTTTTAGTTATTTGCATATGTGAGTGCGTGAAAGACTATTTTCTCACCTCCTCCACAGTCTTTTTCCTCCTCTTCAATGCTGCTTTTGATAGTATCACACTCCTCGTCAATGTTCTGGTTGCCACGGATTTGGCTGAGTACACGTCGGGCCTTCTGGGTAAGACCTTTCTGGATGAGCCAGCGAGGACTCTCGGGTAGGAAAAGGAACCCTAGGAACTGCAGCAATGCAGGGACCACTGACAGACCTAACATATATCTAAACAGATGAAAAAGAAACAATATTGGAAGAGAAATTAGAGAAATTGGAGGAATTTTTTTTTTCTTAATAAGAATACATATACATCCTCAGCTGGTGCCTACGCTTTGTTGCTAATTAATGAGTCTTCAACTGATTTGAACAAAACATGATGTTAATGTTAAAATGGTATAGACTGGAAATTGGTATGGATTAAATAAAAGTTTTTATAATGATCCCAGTTCTGAATCTTTTGCAGAAATAAACAGAATTTGATTACGTTACAGATAATTCAATTATCTGTATTCTGTTTTTTTTTTTATTATTCCTTTAACAAGATTACAGTGCAAATCTTCTATTTCCACTGAAACAATTTGTCTGCTTGTTTTCCACACTCTCATCTTGTATGGATTACAAGATGGGGCTGCATGAATCAAACTAAATTTAGTACGAATTACAATTAAAAATTTCAATGTAAATACATTTGTTTACTACATTTTTTTTACAAACTTTACTTTGATTCTCAAGTAAATGTATGGTGTTTTAATGGAGTTTACATATACATATCAGATCAGATTTACCAGAAGTAGTTGCCAGTAAAACCAATCCATCATAACGAGTCAGCATTAAAAGTCGTAATAACTTGTTGCCCCCTTGGACAATAACAACGACAGCTTTTCTTTTCTGGTAGATTTATTTGCCCTGGTTGTTTTTCTCTTTTGTTTTCTGTGACAGATTCTGGGGCTGAAAGTTTTGACATGAACAAAACGTGTTAACTCTGCTTCTTCTTTTTCCTTTTTTACCCACTACTCTTTTCTTCTCACAGCGCCCCCAACAGTATACATCATTTCTTGGACTTTCAATATTTATCCTCTACATTATATTAGTAACAAATATCTACAATAAACACAGACATGAAACAAATAATTATTTGAGGTCCTTACACCCTCCCCCACTAAAAAAAATGAAATGTTACAAAACATTTTTTAATTTACTATCTCTGGGTATATACTGAAAATGTAAGTTCCAATTACAGTGTAATGTACATGCTTTCTCACAGCTTAACAATATAGTTTACTTCCATACAACTGTGACATAATAACAATGATCTAAACTTTTAGATTTGTTGCATGTTAAGAGATGTCTTGTCTTTAGGCTCGCTGGTGCCCCCCCCCCAGAACATCCTGCAATGACAAGTGGACACAACCACCTACACCTCCACAATGTATTAACACATTTCAAATGTCACCTAAGTAATGCATTAATCTCTTAGTGTTTCGTCCAGCCTATCAAATATACCTTTAGCTGACCAAACTATAACTCTGCTTTAGAGCATTATTACGATTGTAAACTTACAAAACCCTTAACTGTTTATAACTCACTTAACAAAATTATTACTTTGAACATTAATTTTTTCAACTCTAACTAGTGTTACTTAGTATGAAGGATACAGATTCAGGTGATCGATGCTCAGCTGGGGTTGTACACAGCAGGTTCTCACGTCAGTATTTCCACCACAAGCACTCCAGTTCACTGGTCGAAGCGTGGGCTCACCCAGGGTGTCATACGTGTACAGATTCCTAGGTTGCCTGGTTCTGGCAGAAGTTCTCTTGATAGGTTCCGATGCCAAATCACTATCTTCATGCTCGGCTTCTCCAACGAATCTTTCCTCCAGCTCCTGCTCCCCTTGAAGATCTCCCAGCACTTCTTCATCTGACTTATCCGAGTCAGGTATGTTTACAGATTCGTCAACGATTTCTTCAATGTCAGTTTCCTTTTGAGGTTTCCTGTTTCTCTCCTCTCTTCCAGGGTGAAATTCTGCTGCACATGGATCCAGATATGTTCCTTTTCTCTGCATTGGAACCCACAAGTCAACCTCCTCATCGTTGGAACTGTCAGTGCTTTCATGGTGAGTATTTCGTCGTGGTTGTGCTCCCTATTTTGACCTGTTCCTCTGACATCCTTTTCTTTCCAGACTAACATCAGGTGTCCTCTGCTCATCAACCAGATAAAGACAAGGCAATAGAAGGTTCCGGTGCAGCACTCTTTCCCTTCCAGTCACATCCAACGGTCCAACTACATACACTGGGCCATCTCCTCTCCTGTCTTTCACCACATACGTTTGTTTTTCCCAGAACGCTCGCAGTTTTCCTGGGCCACCTCTTTCTGACAGGTTCCTCACCAACACATGATCCCCTGGCTCCAGGACAGAACTCCATGCCTTCCGATTGTAATTTCTTTGCCCCCTTGCAGCAGCCTTCTTCATGTTCTTTTTCGCAATCTCGTATGCTTCTTGCATAGACCTTTTCCACTTTTCAGCATGGTCGGTGTGAGACTGAGTGTTCTTTACTTGCTTTGTGGGGAGCACCAGATCAATTGGAAGAACTGGCTCTCGACCAAAAAGGAGAAAGAATGGAGAAAATCCGGTTGACTCGTGCACAGTAGAATTATAAGCTTGGACAACTTTGTTCAGGTGTTCTGCCCAATTCGACTTCTCTGTTTCCTCTAGGGTCCTTAACATCCCCAACAATGTCCTATTAAACCTCTCTGCCGGGTTAGCTTGGGGGTGGTAGGGAGTTGTACGTGAATGCCTAATCCCACAGTAACTCTGTAGCTTTTGGAACAGGCTGTTCTCAAACTCCCTCCCCTGGTCATGGTGGATCTTTCCAGGATAACCAAAGCGCATGATGAAATCTTCAAGGATTTTCCGGGCTGCTGTCTTTCCAGACTTGTTTCTGGTGGCGTAAGCCTGAGCAAACTTTGAAAAATGGTCAATGACCATGAGGATATACTCTGCACCCCCTCTGCTTCTCTCCAGGTGCAGGTAATCAATCGAAATCATCTCAAATGGAGCTGTTGTCTCAATGCTCTGGATTAGAGTTCTGGTGATCTGGTTTGGTTTCTTTTGTCTTAGGCATCAACACACACTCGTGACATAATGCTCCATATCTCTTCTCTCATTTTCGGCCAGAAGAATCGTGCACGAGCTGCTGCCACCATGCGATCGGCACCTAGGTAGGCCATGTCTTCATGTAAGTACTTGTATATCATACTTTTCAAGTTTTCTGGGATAACTAACTGAGTTCTGGTCATTTTTTATCTTTGCAGGATACCTTCCTCATTAATCTGCAGGTGATGCCATTCTCGTAAGAGCCGTCTCACAGCTTCCCGTTCCCTCAATTTGTCTTTGTGTTTGAGATTGATTTGTTTCTGTTTCAGATCAAGTACTCGGCTAATGACTGGATCACTCAGCTGGGCACTCCTGATATCCTGCGGTGTTAGCCGTTGACAGATCTCTGATCCACCCTTCAGCTCCTCTGGTAAGACATCTATGTTGCAAGTGATTGCAGATATCCAGTCCACTTCCGCACGTCGTTGTGCTTTTAGGACTTCCCCAATTGATCCCAGCACTTCTGGCTCACATTCCTGAGTACACTCTCTGACTGTGACTTCAATGGGCACTGATCTCCGTGATAAGAAATCTGCATCTCGATTTGCCGTTCCTGGTCTATATTTCAAAGTGAAACGGTAGTCTGCCAGCTCAGAAACCCACCGTTGCCCCGCTGCATTGAGCTTTGCCGTTTTCATGACATATGTCAATGGGTTATTATCACTGTAGACGGTGAAATGTGGCGCATGAAACAGGAAATCCCGGAAAAGCTCTGTGATCGCCCATTTGAGTCCGAGGAACTCCAACTTCCCAGAATGCAGCTTGTAGTTCCTTTCGGCAGGGGTCAGAGTCCGAGACCCATAACCAACTACTCGGAGTTTGCCTCCCTGTCGTTGGTACAGTACGGCTCCTAGCCCTTCTTCTGACAGACTTCTCATCAACATGAAGGACAAATGGCTTTTCAAAGTCTGGGAATGCCATTATGGGTGGGTTTGACAACTCCGCGATTAGCTTCTCCAGTGCTTCCTGATGTCGCCCTGTCCACTCTACTGGCTGTGATGGAGGTGCTTGTGAGGATGAGTTCCCTCTTTTTCCTGAGCCTTTCGTTTTGCACATGCTGGGCTTTGTCAACAGTTCATATAAAGGCTTGGCTATTCTGGCAAAGTCAGCAATGTATGATCTGTAGTAACCAAGGAAACCCATGAGCTTCCTCACCCCACGAACAGTGCTAGGTGTTTCCCACTTTAGTGCTTGCACAGCCTCTTTTTCTTTGGGGTTCATGCTGTACCCCTGTTCAGAGATGATGCGGCCCACATAGCAGACTTCCCGCTTAAAAAAGTCATATTTCCTTGGCCTTAGCTTGATACCACACTGCTCCTGTCGCTGTAGCACTTTCTTCAAGTCCTCTAGGTGCTGTTCGAAGTCCTTGCTGAAGACTAACACGTCGTCAAGATAGGGAACACAGATATCATCCCTTAACTCTCCTAGACACTCTTCCATGTACCTCTGAAAAGTGGCAGGTGCATTTGTGAGTCCAAAAGGTATCCGTACCCACTCGTAGAGCCCCCAGGGTTTTATGAATGCCGTGTATGCCCTACTGTCTTTACCCATGAAGCCCTGATGATAGGCTTTACCCTGGTCCAGTACAGTGAACCAGGAGTTCCCCCCTAGATTTTCTAGGATCTCTTGGATTTGTGGGAGAGGAAGCCTGTCAGGGTATGTCTTCTCGTTGAGCAGCCGGTAGTCAACACATAGACGCAAGCTCCCATCCTTCTTTCTCACACACACAACCGGCGAGGAATAGGAGGATGTTGACTTTGGATCCACCCCTGACTCAGCAAGTTCTGTATGTGGGTCTTCACCTCTTGATACAGGGGTCGTGGTATTGCATTGTACGTCTTTTGGACAGGGATGTTGTCTTTCAAACGAATGTCCATTGTAAGATCCTGAATACATCCAGTATCCCAGTCATCCTTAGCAAACACTCCACTATTCTCTCTCAACAGCTGTCTCACACACTCCTGTTGTTCCCCAGGTAAGTGACTGAGGTCCACTGGAGGGTCCCATCTTGGTCGGAGTCTCTGGAGTTGAGTCATTGTCACATTGTGATACCTAAAATTGGGATTCAGACGGAGGCGGTGGTTTCACTTCCAACTGATGGATGGCATCCACTGTATGCAGCAACCCCAGGACAGTCCATGCTGTAAGTGTCACCTCTTCTTCCGTGGTATTTTCCACCATCACTGTAATGTTGTCATTATCATTTTGAGGCATCTGAATAAGCTGTTTGTTTACCTTTATACCTGCCGGCCAGGGTACTTCTGAATTTGGCTCCACCATCAAGTGTGTTCCAAGGGGGTAACCGTCCTATTCAGTTTGCCACAGCTGACGTTCACTCTCACGCACCTTGGAAGAATGATGGATTTTCGTCCCAGTCTTGCAATATGACAGCTGCTGCTGTTTTTGCGTTTCTTCAGCAGTGACAGAATGACTTTTGCTTTCCTAGGGCTAACTTCCGGAGATGAAGTGTGTTCACAAGAAAACTCAAAGGAATCTGCTGGGCTGCGTTAGTTTGGACCAATTCCTCAATCACATTAAAGCTGATTATGGGTTTCTCCAATTCACTGGATGCAATGAGAATTGGTGCCAGCAGGTGTGTGCCCCCTCCTTCAGTCTCAGTGTGTCCAGACAGAAAAAACTCCACTTCCATCCAGCCTTCATATGGTATGCGCGTCCCATTCGCCGCTGTCAGGTTGAGTTCTCCCTCCTCAAGTAGCTCTCTCACTGGTCTCACCTCTGTGTCAGGGGAATGTCTCTTCTTCCACTCTGAGCCCACGATTGAAACCTGTGACCCCATGTCCCAAAGCACTGATGTATTAACACCTCCAAGAGAACATTTCACCAAGCATTTGCGTCCCACCAAACTGGCTGTTTTCTCCTGTTTGTTCGACCATGGTGCTTCAGATGAGCAAGCTCTTGGCAAGCTTTCAATGATGTCTGATGTAATCTCAATCTTGCTTGACGTCACATTGGTTACAGTTCGTTATCTGACAACCCGCTGCCCAGTGCTCACTGCTGCCACACTTGTAGCAGTGTTCACATCTTGCCTCTGGGTTGGACTGCTCACATTGGGTACAGCGCCTGGTGCTTGCTCGAACAGGTGGAAATCGATTTTGAGTGAATCTCTGGTTACTGTTTCTGAATGTCTGAGGCCGTGATGTTTGAGCAAGGCTCACTACTTGAGACGTAAGGCTCTGGATTGCTTCACAAATCACTTTGTCTCGTGCATCAAGCTTTTCCATTAGGTTGTTAGGCTTTGGAGCTTTCTCTTTTTTTATAATGACACCTTTATCTTGATCAGCATGTGCCTGTTCCTCCTCCATCACTGTGGCCACCTTGGCTATTTTTGGTCGAGTGGTTGAGAACTTTGATTTTCGTTCAAGCTCCAGACTATATGGCATGTTCATTTTCTCCAGAAGCACTTCATCTTCTACGCATGGGTTTTCCAAGTAGGGTTTTAGATCTGTGCGCATGCTGTCATCATGAAGGCCAGTCATAACTGTCTACAGAAACTGATTCTGGATTAGTTCATAATTATATCTTAATCCTGTCTTTACATTTTCAAATGCTGACAAAACCCTCTGTCTGAGATCCATGGCTGGAACTAAGAACTGGATAGGCATTTCCTTGGGTTCTTGAACTGCACGTGTGAGTGAGTGATACAATTCAGTTGGATCCTTTTCTATAAAATGTGCTCTGAGAATTTGTTTAAGGACAGGCAATGTTAAGTCTGTTCTACTCTCCAGATAACTTCTCAAATTGACACCTGGGATGATGGCTTGAATGACTGCCTCAACAATTTCTCCCTCATCATATCCCCTTTTGCAATCCCTGTGAATCTGTCTGTCCAGGCTGGTAAAGTTTAATTTGTCTCTCTGGCCAGGTTCACCAATTTGTCCAATTATTTTGAGTTCTTTTTTGTACATTGGATGCACTAGTGTGACATTTTCTCCTGAAACTGATGAATTTGGCATTTTTCGGTCTGTTCTGGCACGTACTGATTCTGTTGCAGTGATTATCACAGGCTTTTCTGATGCAATTGCACTAACGCCCACAGAGTGGTGTTCCAGGTCAACTTTTCGCTGCCCCTCATTGGTTTCCTCATCTTCTGCACTGGATGATCTCTCGGTTTTCTCTTCGTCAACATTTATCAAACTGTCAATTTTTCCCTTTGTATCTAATAACATAGATAGTACTTCATCTTCAAGTGAAACAACATCATCTCCCTCTAAATACTGCAGAATACGTCTTCTAATCGCGCGAGGCGTGTGTGTCTCATCCTCCCTCACATTTAGCATTAACATTTCACACAAATCTCTCAGTTGCGAAGCAGATAACTCGAGCAATTTACCCTCTATTTCATCCAGCGTAGCTTCCCACACAGGCAACATTATGGCCACTCAATGACCAGATTAACTCACGTTTGCAGTTGTTTTTCTGCTGTTTCAAAGCCCACTCTCCCCGTGATTCGCGGCTCATTCTCAGCTCGCACTGCACTCGCGGCTCGTTTCATCACTCGATGGCCGCTCTGCACTTGCTGCTCTCTTCCTCCCGAAATCCGTCACAAACCGGGTGGAAACACCAATTTTATGTTGCCCCCTTGGACAATAACAACGACAGCTTTTCTTTTCTGGTAGATTAATTTGCCCCGGTTGTTTTTCTCTTTTGTTTTCTGTGACAGATTCTGGGGCTGAAAGTTTTAACATGAACAAAACGTGTTAACTCTGCTTCTTCTTTTTCCTTTTTTACCCACTACTCTTTTCTTCTCACAGCGCCCCCAACAGTATACATCATTTCTGAGACTTTCAATATTTATCCTCTACATTATATTAGTAACAAATATCTACAATAAACACAGACATGAAACAAATTAAATAATTATTTGAGGTCCTTAGTCCTTACAAACTCATACAGGTAATAAAATCATAAAAACGTAGTTGGCTCATACTAAACAATCTAAAAATGTACCTAATAAGTTTAATAAAATATATAAACATGGATTACTGAGTTGTGGTCATGACAGTTTGTTGGTTAAGCAGTTAACTTTCATTTACATAGAATGATTTGTGGTTTTGCTGCTTGGGTAGATAAAAGTAAATAGATTCTCTCATCACATTTAATTCAGACTGCAAGCTTTATACCATGGTGCCATAGACTATGAGCATCATGAAAATCATTCCGTTTTGCTAATTCTCAAAAAAAAAAAAAAATTATATATATACAGTATATATATATATATATATATATATATATATATATATATATATATATACATACAGTATATTTATATATATATTTGATCCACAGCAAATAAATAAGAACAATTCTAGATTCAGTGCAAATTCTGCAACTGGGCCACTCATAAAAATATTGCTTTTTGATGGTCATACCTCCAGCCTTCATGCTGCATGTAGCTGAAGGCCCCATCAATAACACTGGCTATGAATTGGCCTGCTGTGATGAATAGAGTGTTGATAGTGACCAGGCGTCCTCTCAGGTGGGGCGGTGAGGTTTCAGCAATGTACACAGGAACAGTCATGGATGCAATACCTGAAAGCGTAGATATATAGCAATCAAAACTATACTCTGGTTAGAAAGTGTAATTTCAAAAGGCTCACATGTACCTTAAAGGAACAAGTCACTCAAAAATGAAAATTCTACCCTTTACTTAACCTCTTGTTCCAAACCCGTAGAATGTTTTTTCTTCAGTGGAACACAAAATTGGAAAAACATATGAATCTGCTCTTCTCAATAATGTAAATGAATGGAGACTAGGACTCCAAAATGACATACACGCACCATAAACATTTAATAAAAGAATCATGAAGTATCTCATATGATTTTACACCATAATTTGGTATTTATTGTGTTTGTTTTTTGTTTTTTTGCAATTTTGGAGGTTGACAGTTCAAGCTCCATTCACTTTCATTATATTCAGTTTTTCTAATTTTGTTTCACACAATACTACTACTACTTATAATACATATCTGAAACAACATATAGGTCATTATGACAATTATGAACTTCTTGATTTTAATGAAAGAAAGTTTATTATTATATGTAAATGAGCAAATATGCATGCTTGAGTCTAAATTTAATACTGTATTCATGCACCACACAATAAATTCCCGAACCCTGAAAGCTTTATTACACTGACATTGTCTCAGATCTACAAAAGACCTCATCTTGTGGGCTTTGTCAGAGGGTTACACACAAGAATATGTGACATGCATAGCGAACATGCTTTGTGTACCAGAGTTCCCTACCAATCACATGGCTCTCAAGAGAACAATGATGATCTAGCCAAGCCATATCCTTCTCATTTCCACCAATTACATCACAGATGTGTCATATTATGCAAATTTTCAACAAGCAAGTGATTTCTTGAATCACAAGGACACCATGAAATGTGAATTTGCTTCCAACAGACTGGGATAGGGAGGAAAATTTTAATGTGGTGCGACAGGACAAATATCACATGACATGATATTTACACAGGAGAGCAAACAAAAAGACCATGCCCACATTTATCTTACAAGGTCTACAACATAACTGCTCGCTATAAAGTCTATTAATAGCCCTGCTTCACTGTCGCTCTCGTTGCCCGGCAGACAACGTACCTGTTGCCATGGGAACGCCTCACTGCTTGCCTCACAAGGAGGTTAATCAATACTGTGAGACGACAGCTGTTATTGGCATTTCCTTTACGTTTTGAAAGACGGATTGTGATTTCACATGAGCAAAGGATGTATTCTCCCCAGTGATGCAGGTTATCCAACAATGCCATTCACAGACAATTCTTTCTTTCTTTTTTGTGTGGGAAGACCACTATTACGTCACACGAAAGGATCATTCAAAATGACAAAGATGTCTGTGTGGAGAATGATATGATATTTGTCTGGACATGTTCAAAACATGCCACCTCATTTTTCACATGTGGACAAAACATCAAAATGTTCACCTATCCAATGAAACCAAAACTCTCCCAGTTTCTTCCTACTGTCTATGGATGCATCCTAACCAACCAAAAATGTGCCTTTATTTACATGTTTTTTCCAAAAAGTACCTATACATACAGTACATTTCACTTCAGTTTCCAGCTGAGCTTAACACTAGTGGTAATAAAATACCAACTACTTTTATTCTTATTCACACAAATTATGATTACAGAATCATATTATAAATTGGCATCAAATAATCAGCCATATACAGTAATTTGCCCAACACCAGGACATATTTTATGGACCTCACCAAATACATTAGTAGGTGTCTATTTTAGACAAAATCTTATTCAAAATCACATGCACAATTTGAGGCCATAGCCTTCTACACTGCACGGTTTTAACAATACTAGAAGATCATTGCAGATCACACTGTGTGACATGCATTTAATAAACTTAGGTACGGTATGCATGCAAAATGTACGATGATGACATATTGACTCATACGCTACAGACACGCATTACTAAAGAAGAATAAAACGTCATCAGTATTGCTAGTGGTAAACAAAAAAGCATGATGAATCACACTTTGGCCGTTGTAGTTTTTATGTGTGCTAAAAAAAAGTGGAAGCAGCAAAGAGTTTTATGTTTTAGCGCCATGTCATGTTGATTTCATGTATTATTTTTATTAGGTGGTCAGCAGAGGGGGAAAGTAACAAATTACATTTACTCGCGTTACTGTAATAGAGTAGCATTTTTGTGTACTTTTTTTTAAATCTCTAATTTTACTTTTACTTAATAAATAAATGAATCGCTCCTTGGAAACTACTGCAGGAAATAATGGGCAGGAAACTAAACTGGCGTTAAAATCACAAGAAAGATGCAGATGGACAAGACAGGTGGTCCAGACCCAGCGGAAAACGTAACCCCATCGTATTCTGCTGTTGAACTCAAAGAAATGAAGTGAAGCCCTGGCCATATTTATGTTCTATTGTGCAGTGTAAACTGTGTTTACCTATGGAGACCAAACTAGCAACTTATAAAATCTCGATATCAACCCTTTCCGAGAATGTACGAATGTGCATCGTTGCATGTGTGGTTAAAATTAAGCTTTGACAGTTTAGCAAAAGGCTTTGCACAAATTAGTCAAAAAGACAGTGGTGCAGGGTGTTGCGATATATATTGTCTGCGATAATATCGTAATTGTTGTTTTAATCTCAATGTGTGATTTTACATTATCAGTATTTTGCCAAAAACCAAACAAAACACTCCTACAGATCCATGAATTGTAGTAGATTAGACTAGTGCACGTGTGCATTTAAAGGTGCATCCACTCATTGCAGTTTTTTCTCCAAAAATAAGCTTGATCATATATAGATTTTATATAGATTTTCTCAGTTCAATAAACAATAAGAGACTTGCATTTTAGACACCATATTGCCTGTTTTCGACAACAAAAAACTACAAACACAGCCAAGATAGCACAGTTTTGCATCTGTGAGCAATGACGGTGTTACGTTCCTGAATGAATCAACCATTTGAATGATTTGGTTCAATTGCAATGACTCACTTATTAACAGTGACTTGCTGCCACCTACTTGCAGTTTTAATTTCTAATTTAAAGTATCTTTAGAATTGTTTTATCATTTCAAATGAGTATTCATCACTATGTTTATATATCCAAACATTATTTCTGCATTTGTAACTGCAGGTTAAATGCATTCATGTTCTGCATTAAACAGTGTGTAAATACAACTAAATTCCACTTCAGATGAAGCTTCTGTGTTTCCTCTGCATTGCAAAGATGAATTTTGTTGATACAGATTTAATGTGCCTGGTAACATCCCAGGGGTGTCATTCTCAGTTCCTGGAGGGCCGCAGCCCTGCAGAGTTTAGTTCCAACCCTGCTCCTGCTCCAACCCCTAACCCTGGGTTGTGGGTTCGAATCTCGGGCCGGCAATAACACGACTTGAGCAAGGCAACGAACCCCCAACTGCTCCCCGGGCGCTGCAGCGTTAATGGCTGCCCACTGCTCCATGTGTGTGTGTGTGTGTGTTCACTGCTCTGTGTGTGTGCACTTTGGATGGGTTAAATGCAGAGCACGAATTCTGAGTATGGGTCACCATACTTGGCTGAATGTCACTTCACTAAGTGTGGTCCTCCAGGAACTGAGATTGACACTCTTGGCCTATCCCATTTTTGCCTCCCTCCCAATAAAATGCAACTAAGTAATTTTTACTGACTAAATTTTAAACGTGCTACTTTTTTCTTTTACTTGAGTAGATTTTTAGACTGTTACATTTACTTTTACTTAATGTAATAGTACTTATACTTCTTATCCACCTCTGCTGGTCAGTAAACATGGGCTATAGCAGTAAACGCACTGCACAATGATCATGCTCTAATTCTGAAACTCTCAGAAAACTATGGTAGGCTATCTTTGGTTGCAAGACCCTGACAACAGTCATCTTTTAACCTCTTTCACTGTATGTCACAGGGGCACCGATTAGGAGCCATGATTCTTTCACGATGCCAATCTTCCGTCTGGGACATCCGAAAATCGTGCAGTGTGTCTTGGGCTTAAAACAATCTCCAAAAGGTTTCTTCTAAGATGGCTGACAGCTTTTAAACAGATTAGATCAATGCTAAACACTACTGCTAAAAATTGTTCTCATTAAAATGAAACATTTTCATAAAATATGTGTATCTGTTAGCTAACTCTATAATCAACTATGAACCTGGGGAGAGTTATTACTGTGCTGCTGGTAACAAGGTTTCTATGCTGAAGCAGAACAGTAACATATGAAGGTAGATACGTATACAGACAGTTCACTAGGCTTTGAAGTGTCAATATGTATGTACCAAAAACACAAACAAATGAATCACAGTTTACAAGGATATTGATGTTGCATGAGAGATACTGTGTGTTGAGTGTTATATTTCAACATTAATGGCCATCAGTAAATCTGCTTTAGAACGCTAGGGAATACTTAGCAAGTATCAATTCACTGATATCAGTATACAAAATAAGATTTCGCAAGTAGAGTACATCACAAAATCAATACTGCAGCTCGGCCCTAAAGATGTAACAGTCAGTCGGAGGAAGTGGCAGTTGTCTAAGTTGTGGTGTTTTGTGTATGTCTGCTAAATAAACTGTAGTTGCTTTGGCTTAGGTTTACCGTTCTTTAGCTGTAAAACTAGAGAGCGGACTCATTAGCTGTAGCAGTACTCTATTATTTGAGACAGTGATCTAAAGGAAAAACACATCCACTTCATTCAGCAGACTACCCCAGACACTCAACGTGAGAGGCCATCGCTTTAATGGCCTTTCGCTTCACAGGGATAGTGGAGTCATGGAGACAGCAGACATTTGCTAGAAGAGTTTAGCTTCTTCTCTGATCACGCCAGACCAACTGAACTGTTACTTTACACCATCTGTGATTAGCACAAGGCTCTGTGCCCGGTTTGAAGGAACATTAAGGTGAGGAATTGCCCAAATCCTTTGAGATGGGGTTTCCAAACACTGCATTAATGGCTTGACACACATAACGAAAGAACATGCACCTACAGTGTCCTGTATTTTGCTGTCTAAACTATGCTAAATAAAGATAATGGCTGAGGAAAAGGTCATTATTTTGATGGTTTAACTGATCCTGGTTTTGCCCTATGCTGGTTTTGTGTTTTTGCAAAGGTCAGTGTGGAAGTAATTGGGCTCAGTCGCTTAAACCAGAAGTCAGTGGTCAATTATCAGATCAGTGACCTTTCAAAAAAGTTACAAGACAATTTATTCTTAAAAATAATTTGAAAATAGACTTGAAATGGAAAAAATATGTTCCAATTTCTTAAAGAAAGTATGCATGGTTATTGACTACTATACACAGATAAACAATGATTGGCTTTAAAAGTAATAGTGCAAAATATCTTTGCAAATATGGATTATGGTCCACAGAGTGTAATGGGTCAAATAGTGACTCTCTGGATTTAACCGATCAAGAAGGCATTAGTCAGCCAGACAATATAAGGATTGAGAAAACACCAATCTTCCCTAATGACAGTTTGTAATCCTAGACAATAAGCATCAGGCAAAATTGCTCTTTCCAAAAGCTCACAGGATATTTAGCTGATTCTTGGAAGCTCTGTACATACATTAATGAGAAATACCACTTGAGCTACTGGAGCTCTGTCAGTCTTACCACCCAATCAAATCATGTGAATCCTTCTGCCTCTGTGCTAATTGCCGGTTATAAAAATAGGTCTGAATTTTCAATGAAATGCTGCATGAAATTTGATCAAAGCCTGTGCTCTTACACTATGACTCACTTGGGTTCCTTTTAAGCAAAGCAATTAAAATGAATGTTTACAATCCTTTAGGAAAATCAACCACATTTAACATACATTAAATAGCCTAACTGTTTGCATTTATTGAAACATTACATAAAAGACCAAAAAAAGTGTAATTTCCCAGAGTTCCCAACTCCAAAACAGCTGAGCCAGCTAATCAAGGACTGCTTTAGAAAGCCGAAAGATTAGGCTGCTGACTTCTTGCCTCGCTGCCTTATCAGGCAATGACATTGCAGGCAGCATTTGCACACAAATGAACCTCAAGAGACTTCTCAGGCACAGTAACAATTTAATAATCTACAACAATTAGAGTGAGCAAATATTTTAGTACTATAATAGTAATGGAAAAAGTTGGCAAAAAACACAAACTGAGCACCAGTTGCAACTTTCAGCAGCTTCTTTATTTTTTTGCTTAACTGTTAAAGAATAGAACTCTTAGGACTGATTTCCATTCAGATAGCTCTTATGTCATACAGTGAGAGAGGTTCAAAGATGGCCATTGTCCTGGTCTTGCAACCAAAGAGAGCCTACGATACGGCATGATCACACATGATCGTACAGTGTTTGCTGCTTTGATTCACGTTTAATAACCAATCAATAAAAATGTGACAAGAAATCAACGCAACATCGTGCTAAAACATAAAGCTGCTTACCTCAAGCACGTATCCCTTTTGTCTTTCACTGCTTCAACTTTTTTCCAGCGCACATAAAAATTACAACTGCTAAAATGTGATTTATCATACTCTTTTTGTTTACTACTAGCGCATGCTGATGACATTTTATTCTTCTATAGGAACGTGTGTCGCAGCGTACAAATCAACAAGTGTCATTCCCTGCATTCCATTCGGAAGGGCTCATCTATGCCCTAATCCATTCAAAGGGTTTACCCTCCGGAGTGAGAGCTTCGAAGGGTTGAAGGGTGTAGGGGACCAAACATCAGTTGTACCATCAGTTGTACACTTTGAAATCCTTCATTCCAAAGGGCCCTTTGAAGTGGCCAGTTTTGAGCACTTTGGTTTGGAACTTCCCTTCAATATAGCAGCCATGATTGTTTTCACTCTGCACCAATCATTGTACAGTCTACATAAACGTCGAAGCCAAGTTTATTAGATGCATGTCACACAATGTGACAAGCAGTAATCTTATAGGATTGCTAACATCCTGCAGTGTGTTTTGGGCTTAAGTTCTCTCTGTGTGTGTGTGTGTGTGTGTGTGTGTGTGTGTGTGTGTGTGTGTGTGTGTGTGTGTGTGTGTGTGTGTGTGTGATTGGTAAATGGAGAACAGGTGTGAGTGCAAACGAGATTCAGTGGTCCAAGAAATTGGAGCAGAGGGTTTCTGGAGAAAGAGAATCCGAAGCCAATGAGTGCTTGACAAACAAAAATCTAAACAGAGTGAAGTAAATATAAGCAATTTGTAAGAATATTATTTTATAAATGTTTTAAAAATTAAAACTATTCCCCAGTTTATGCATAATTTCAACACAAAAAATAATTTTGCTATTACTAAAGGTTTTTATTTTTATTTTTTTAGTTAGTTATTGAACTTACTAAGCAGACAAAAGTCTTGGGCAAGAACATCCTTGATAAAATATGTAAGATTTAAGATTATATGTAAGCCTAAGATTTTGATGCTGTTTGAAAGTGATAAATATAAGTATGCATTTTTTAAATAAAATTATCCAAATTAATAAACCAATTAACCCCCCCCCCCACACAACAACAACAAAAAATGTTGAAACTGGTCTGTATTGGAAAGATACCATTTGAAATGAAGGAAAGGGAAAACTATACCAAAGCTGTGCTCATTTTCAAAGTAATGGTGCAGATATTCATATAATAATAAGGAGAGCAGCATCTGTTGCATGTAGTTTATTTAAAAAAGGTAACTTTATAAAGTGTTTCATATGGTTTTATTGAAGTCTAAAATGTTATATTCTAATACTAAATTAACCTTATCACATATATTTAAATAAACTGTACATGTGTGTGTAATCTTAAATGATTCCTATGGTAACATCTACAGTAAGTTAATTTTTTTTTTTACCATAACTGAATTAATCTAAATAGCCTATGTTAGGTTAAGCCAACAATATTTAAGGATAAATCAGGTACAGATAACTCTTTAGGATAACACATTTGACAGTAAAGTGATATTTTACCATAACATTATTTATAAATCTACTTGATGTATAATCATTTGTAGACTATATGTTATGCATTTCAATTGCTTAAATCGATTAAAACTCAAAGACAATAGGGCAAGACTCCAAACAACCTCAAATTTACTATAGTAACTTTTCTGATGCCAGCACTTGATGAATTAGCATCGGTCAGGTGTGTCTCACTCACCTAACCCAAGTCCCACTATGAGCCGTCCAACCAGCAGAGCCTCCTTATTAGGTGCAGATCCCAACACTATCGCCCCGATGGCGAAGGTGAAGCTGGCCATGAGGATGCACACCCGCCGCCCAAACAGTCCGTTGAGATACCCGCCGAGCAGCGCGGACACCGCCGCCGCGGCAACAGTCCCGGACACCAGCAGCTCTTGCCACAGGGCACTTACATTCATGTCCCTCTTGAGCAAAAGCATCGCTCCGGACACCACCCCGGTGTCATAGCCGAACAGAAAGCCGCCGATAGCGGAGAACACGGCCAAGACGTAGACGAATCCCGGCGTGACATCCTGCTGGAACTGTTTGCGCGCCGCACGCTCCAGGTCCGCCGGCGCGGGGGACGTTGCTGAGGGACCGGCGCTGCTGAGGCTGGCGCTGGACGGAGCTTTGATGAGACTCCGCTCTCCATCATCCGATGCTCGCTTCTTCCTCTCGCCCATCAGGTTGCTCATACTACGCAGATTATAGTCATCGCTGGATTTGCGTGACATAAGTGAAAAGCAAGAATAAATGTGCAGAGTGAGTCAAAGAGGGTAAACTGGAGAAGAGGGCTGATGTGAGTCTAGCTTGGTGTGCTGTTGTGTTGTTGATGTGGTTTTATGAATGGTCTGTCCAGTCTGACTCCTCACAAGTTGTGTCACGCCTCTGTGCTTGAAGTCTGGAGGACCAGAGATGAGCGTGAAGCCGAAGGTAGAGCTCAGCGTCATCGTGACGTGGGCATGGCGTCAAAGAACTACACATCAACACACATGTGCATATAAATACATCTATTTGCCAAATAGCTTCTTCTTCTTCTTAATCTCACAACACCGTAAAAAAATATTTATGTATTTATATTTATGTGGAATTATTTTTAAATGAAATTTATTTGTAAATATCTAGGCTACTCTTTTATAGTGAATGTTAAAATTCCATTCAATTACAATTATTTATTAATTTATTTAAGCCCTCCATGATAGACAACAAGCCAGATAGCCAGTGGTGCCCCCAGAAAATTTTAATAGGGGTGACCAGATGAGGCCACAGTAAATCCTGGGGTGGCACATTAAATAAATAAATAAATAAGTGTTTGCAACATTGACAAAAAAATTATCGATAACGATAATTAGACAATATTTTGCTGAGTGTATTATTGTGCTTCTTATGTATATGTATGTATGTATGTATATGTATGTATGTGTATATATATTTTTTTTATAGAAGAAAAAGTCTCCATTTGATCAATTACTTTATCTCTTTTTAGGAGAAACAGTTAGATATTAAATAGATTTTTCTTTTTTATCCACCAACATGTTTTGCAACAACACTTATCAGGTATAAATGTAACCATGGCTCCCTGAGTAGGAAACGAGACACTGCGTCCTCTAGGGGTCGCTATAGGGAATACCTCGTCGTGACACGTGTCTGAAGCATACATTGAAAAAACACCAACGAGTTGGCCGGCGATTGCCTCTGACATCACTACTGGCGCAACTATAAACAGGCACCGGGAGAACACATCATTCACTTCTTCGTCTGAAGCTAATGAACGCAGTTTCTCGTTCCCTACTCAGGGAACCATGGCTACATTCGTAATTATAGTTTGGAAAAAGACTAACTAGTAGAAAATGTGTACACGTTATTTGAAAACTAATACAAGGTTTAATAAAAGATTTACTCATGTTTATGATCGCTGCTGGATCAAGCTGCTTCATTCTTTTTTCCGAGGTAATCCAGAACTTTAATCCTGAGGTAATCCTAAACGCGTCTTCTTCGGGTGAATTATGTCTTATTCCTCTCAGCGCGAAGCAAACAGTAAAATGAAAAGAAAAAAAAAACACGAAGAACAGTCTCGCTGCTTTATTTGCTGTCATGTCGGCGTTTACATGCCGCAAGCTTTACGTTGTGTATTGTAATATCAATGGCGCACTCAGCGGATAGGCGTGGTGGCATTAGATATAATGAAGGGAGACATGAAAGAGTGGACATTGTGTTGTTTTCATATGGATGTAATGTCTGTTTTGGGGTTTTGTTTCATGTTCTTGTTTTCATGTCTTTTATTTTGTAGTCTTTGTTTATGCTGTTTGTGTCATGCTTCCCTTGCCCTCTTGTTGTCTTGCTATTGGTTCCTCTTGTTTCTTGTGTCACGTTCCGATTGGTTGTCTTAGTCATGTGTCTTGTTTCCCATTGGTTTGTTCTTGTCATGTGACCCTCATTGTTTGTATGAGTAGTCATGTTTTTGCCATTGTGCTTTGTTGTGTATTAACCTCAAGTCAAGTCAAGTCAAGTCAAGTTTTTGGATTTTGGTTTTCACTTCTGTAAATAAACTGCACCTGGGTTCTCACTACGCTCGCCTTCAGTGGACTAATCGTTACAATGGATTACTTATTCCTAGAATATTTTCAGTAAAACTTGCTTAGTTTAAAAGTAGGCATGTTAAGCTGTCTATAGACAGATCTCTCATGTCTCTTTGAGTGTTTGCGGAGTTAGTTAATTTTGATGACACATTTCTAAATGAAAATCACACAGATCAAGGCGTAGAGAATGCACCCTGTTTGTTTTCTTTATTTTGTAAATCCACAACGTTTTGTTCTTATGTGTGTATACAAATAAAAGTTGGCCCTTTACAGATTGATGTATTGCTCTTATCTGTCCGATCAAATCTGAAAGTGTAATTTAAGTTATTTTCGGTGTTATCAGGAGAAGATGCCACAAAATGCGTATTTGCGTTGATCGACTTCAGAGGGTTAAACCTTCATGTGACCATAGTTCAGTTCATGGTGTTCATCATCAAGCCTGGTCAACTACAAATGGAACCTCAAAATGTTCAAGCAGTAGTGGATTGGCCCTCCACCTCATTGGTAATAAAGTTACAGCATTTAATTGGCTTCGCTAATTTTTTTTTTTTTCCAAGTTCATCCTGAACGTCAGTACTGTAGCAGCTCCTTTATCTGCCCTCACCAAGGGGAAAACAACCAGCTTTTATTGGGGACCTGAAGCAGAATTGGCTTTCAGCAAACTAAAAGCCATTTCACCTCTTCACTTATTCTCATTCTCCCAAACCCATATAAACCCTTCAATGTGGAGGTGAATGCTTCAGGTTTGTAGGGGTTGAAGCTGTGCTATCCCAAAGTGGGGAGGACAACAAGCTGCATCCATGTCCATTCCTTTCCCACCACCTTACACCGACTGAGAGGAACTATCATGTAGTGGATCGAGAGTTACTGGCAGTTAAGCTAGCACTTGAAGAGTGGAGGCATTGGCTTGCGGGGGCCAAACACCTATTCCAAGTACTCACAGACCACAAAAATCTGGAATATATTCAGCAGGCAAACCGAATCAATCAACCCCTGCCATGCACGTTGGTCTTTATTCTTCAATTGATTCCAGTTCATCTTACCCTACCTCCCCGGCTCTAAGAACCTAAAACCTAAAGCTCTATCCTGAGTATATGTTGACACTCCTCAGGAAGATTCCATAACATCAATTAACAGGTGGAATCTGAAAAATATGGTGAAACAAGCCCAAGCCTGAAAACATGACCCAGGAGGGGGACCAACCTACTGTCTGTTTGTTCCAAAAGCTGTCCGCTTCCAGATCCTCCAGTGGGGACACTCCTCTTGTCTCACTTGTCTTCCTGGTACTTCTCACACTCTTGAGTTCATCCAAAGTTGATTTTACTGGCCAACTATCAAGGAGAATGTGACAACATTTGTAAATGCATGTCCCAAATGCAACCAAAGTAAAGTCTCTCACTGTTCTCCTCAGGGGCTATAGCCCCCTCTCTCCATAGCTCATATACCTTGAGGTCTAGATCTTTCCATGGATTTTATTACTGGACTTTCACTATCACGAGAAAACACCACTACCATGGTCATAATTGATAGATTCTCCAAGGCCGCCCAATTTATTCCTCTGCCCAAACTACCCACCGCTGAAGAAACCACTGAATTGGTTATAAACCATGTCTTTTGAGTCTTTGGCATACTACAAGACATTGTCTCTTATCCTTGTCTCTTATATACATCATCGAGTATCCCATATTTCCTCCTGATTCTGGTGGGCTTTTTGTCAATCTCTGGGGGCTACAGTGAGTCTATCTTCTGGGTTCCACCTGGAGTCCAATGGACAAACAGAGAGACTTAACCAAGATCTTGAGACTGCACTGTAGTGTTTAGCAGCTAACAACCCAACCTCCTGGTCTTGTTCATCACTAAGGCAAAATGCACGCACATTACCCTTTGCTCCTCTGCTACAGGAATGTCCCCTTTCAAGTGCCAGTTTGGGTACACCCCTCCACTATTCCCTGAGCAAGAAGTGGAGGCTGCAGTTTCCTCTGCTCAACAATTCATTAAACGCTGCCGCCAGACATGGAAAAAGGCCCAACTCAAGCTCCTTAAGGCATCTCAGCAGTACCAGCACCAGGTTAATCTCAGACGCAGAACTGCCCCTCCTCTGCGCCCTGGAAGATTCTGGATCTCCACTAAGAACATTCCCTTGCGGGTGGAGTGCCATAAACATTCCCAGAGGTTCATCAGCCCCTTCAAGATTGCCAGGAAAGTTAACACAGTTACTTATTGTTTCTACTTGCCTAAGTTTTTGAAAATAAATCAAATTTTTCATGACTCCTTGTTAAAACCTGTTTTGTCTTTTCCTTTTCATGTGACAGGTAAACCTACTAGTTTTGGGGTCCAAGAATTTCATGCTCGCAAGCCCAGTTGTCCTGGAGGGAATGTCAGGAGCTATTCCTAGAGGGAGGGGTCCTGTCAGAGTTTTCGCTTTGTAATGTTTTATTTTGGCCACTACAGGTCCCTATGGTACTCTCATGTCAATCTTTTGCCTCTTGTAATCAGTGCTATTGTTTTCACATGTGCCTTGTTCTGGGCTGTGAATTTAAGCTGATCACTTCCTATTGTTGTTGTTTTGCTCTAGTTTTAAGAACTATACTTTGAAAGCATTTTTGGATTGGTTTCCTCTGTTTATTTTTGCTTTCCTTTTCCAGAGTTTTCATTTTGGAGATTATTTTGGGCTGAAGATTTTTCTGTTTGGTGGCTTTATTTAAGAAAAGGATGGCTCAGTTGAGGAAATTAACCCTCTCAGGCTCAAATTAAGTTTTAGTAACTTAGTAACTTTAGTAACCTTTAGTAAAGTTTTTAGTACTCCAGATACATAAAATATGTATCTGGAGTAATAAGGTTTTTAGTTTTTAACTGTTGCAAATCAGCAACGCCTGCCTTGAGAGGGTTAAGACTCTCGCGCCAGAGACCCAAGTTTGAGCTCCGACTCTGACACCATGTTTGTCAGTAATACATAAATTAAAGATGTACATTTTCTGTAATAGCATTAATAAATTGAATGTGTTTTACTCGACAAGATACGGCCCTGAATAAAACGGCCGATTTTGTCAAATAGGGTGTCAAATTGCATGCGACCTCCCCTGCACCAGATAGCAGAGATGTAATACTTCATCTCTGACTCAAAAAAACTTCATGCTTCTATACAAAATTGAGCTTCGTTCAATAAAATGCGCTTCGTTCGTCATCTGGCTCGGCTCGGTGTTCATCTTCAGTTCTCTCTTCACAGCAGTTCAGTCAGTGTACTGTTTGAGTAAATGATTTACTCCGGGATATTGGTTTGTTTTAACTTAGAGGGAGTGTCAGCCACATTAAAAAAGTTAACAGCTTAAGTCATTTGTGGATTAATGCTTATTGGAGACGCGAATCGTTTCAAACGATTCAGTTCAATTGGGTTAACTGGTTCAAGAAGATCCGGTTACATCGAGTGATTCGTTTGCGAACCGGATATCACTAAACTGCAGTGAACGTGCTCACAACAGACCGGAAGAGAAAACAATGCTGAATAAAGTCGTAGTTTTTGCTATTTTTGGACCAAAATGTATTTTCAATGCTTCAAAAAATTCTAATGGACCCTCTGATGTCACATGGACTACTTTGAAGATGTTTTTATTACCTTTCAATGGAGGGACTGAGAGCTCTCGGACTAAATCTAAAATTTCTTAAACTGTGTTCTGAAGATGAACTTAAGAACTTATGAACAACGTGCTTGATAAGATAACATATGATTTATGATACCCCTAGCAAAGACAATATCTAATTGGTCAAGACAACATTTGAGGTGTGGCCAAAAGGCCAGTTTAAATACTCAGGACACCATCAAATTCTGCTTTTAGCTTTTAGCATTTGCTTTTCAGCTGCTGCTTTTAGTCATGACTTTTAGCGTTCTTTGAGCACGGTTGCAGCGTGCATCGGCCAGCACGCCTGCTGCTACTTAGCCACGATAAGAAGAAATACCACCTAGTCTCGTCAGACTTTACTTTTGTTCTTTTACTTTAGTTTCTTTTCTTTTCCGTTGAAAGTTTCGTGTTCTGAGTTAAGTTTTGTAATGCTGTGTGTCCGAGTATGACCTCGAGTGCCCGTTCAACTTCAACCACTCCACACAACTCCGCATCATCAGCCAACGCCCAACCACGGGCTTCCCAAGACGTCACTTCATCGACTACTGAACTTCCAGCCAATCAGCGACATCGGGAAACCCCCTTTCAACAACAACAAAGGGAACCCCTTTACAAAGGGCAAAACAAGTATCTTCCAGACTCTGATTTGTACTGGTGTATCTAATATAATTTTAACCCCATTGAGGAACTCAATGCAAGGGTTAATTAAGTGATTGATGGCTGTTCATGTCTATGCTGTAAACTTGGGATTCCACATTTTCATTCTCTTAAACTCATTCTTCCCAATCTTCCTGCAACTTGTGTGAATGTGTGAGTGCGTGTGCTTATGTGTTAGAAGAGTTTTAGATTTATCTAATAAAGCCTTATTCCTATTGAAAAGAGACGTATCTTGTGTTTTCTGCTTACAGGTTAATGTCTTAAACTGCCGATCTTGTTACTGTGCTAATTAATAGTGTTTTCACTATACTTTGGATATTAATATCCAGTGCAGATTTGATGTTAAACGGTTCGTTCAGTGAATCGCAGGGCGTCTCAGTGATCAGCCGTGAAACAGTGATTCTGTTCAAATTCCCTTTAAAATCTTAAATGATTCCCTTTGAGCTAAATTTACCTGTTTCCCTTACAAGAGTTAATTGTATTTGAATATTGCTTGTTACACAGTTAGCCATAACCATGTTAATACTTTTTTAACTGATTTTTTTCTTCTCACAATATACTGATTTATACTGATTTTAAGCAATTT
Organism: Carassius carassius; assembly: GCF_963082965.1. Lineage (NCBI taxonomy): Eukaryota > Metazoa > Chordata > Actinopteri > Cypriniformes > Cyprinidae > Carassius > Carassius carassius. The sequence goes on along the minus strand of NC_081780.1, from coordinate 18,011,104 downwards.
AAATAAATGCATTCTGAAAATATTATTATTTAAAATACATTTAAATGCATTGTTATGTAGTGTCTGCAATTGTGCTTTTGCCTTTCTTTTGTGTTCAGACTTTTATGCTGTTGAGTTTCCTATTTCCTGATGTTGTTTTGTAGTCCATTCCATTGTAGTCCTCTTGTTCGTTGGTTCCATCTTGATTGTCTCCCAAGGTGTTCCTTTTATTTTGTCAGTTAACCTTAGTATGTTAATAAAGGTGCTTTTATGTCTTTTCCAAATTACCATTATTAGGAGATTCCAACTTGTAAAAAGCATTATGTCCTCATAAAACAACTTGGAATTCCCTGAGCCACAGATTTATTTAGGCACTATGTTTAGGTGGTGACAGTGTTGCCATAGAAGCACATAATTCCCAATAGAGCAGTGGTTCCCAAACTTTTCCATTCCACGACCCACCTAGACAAGTGTAATCTATTTCATGACCCACCACAATATTTGAGGAAAAAAAAGGTTGATATTACTTTAAGCCTAATCTTACTTAAAAGTTTGATGACAGAAATGAAGTATTTAAGAAAAAAAAACTTTTTATTTTAGAGTAGGCCTACACCTGAAAAAAATCACTATTAATATTTAAGTTTTAATTTTTGTTTACAGACTTTAGAATATGTAGTGTCCATAAAAACGTTAAACAGGCTCACTCCAGTGAACTGTAATCTGCGCTGCTGTGTTTTGTTGCAGAAAATGCATTCACGATCCTTCCGTGTGTGTCGGTGAGAACGGAGCACAATCCAACACTTTTTTTAGAAAAAGCATAAGAAGCAAAGCAGAACTATCTAAAACTGTTTGGAGATTAAAATAATTGTGAAATAGGTAAAAAATAATAATAAACATGTGTCTCGTTTTAAATAAACAAAAAAAAAAAAAACTGGATGACATTAAGTTCAGGCAGAAATTTATTTTAGCAATGGTTAAATTAATGTTCAGCAATATCTTCAAAAGATTTCTGAACTTTGGCAAATTTTTCTCTAAAAAGAGATGATACGTCAAGGAGTATTGCATTATTTTTTTGTGCATTTTGTTATGTGGAAATGTTTAAATCTTGTAGTGTTACAATTAACCCTGCGTTTGTGCACTGCTCACCCTGTACATGTGAAATGCTTTTTACAAACCGTTTCCCGAACGAAAAAAGTGCACAGAGCTCAAACGGACGATAGAAATGAATGAACATGGCCTACCTGAAACCGTTTTCGTAACATTTGTTTTCTGGTGTATGCAATCTCATGCGGAATATAGTGTATTGAAGTGAGCAAGTTTTTCTCTTTTAATAATGCGGACCGATTGAACCTTTTAATGACATTGCTCTGAGACCTTCACTGTTATTACAACTCGTGCGCGCCCGCGCTTCAAAACACGCAAAGCACGCGGACTTAATTGCAATTCGAAAATCACACTAAGGATATTGCAGTCCTTATTAATGTTGGTGGGCTATATCATTGTGACGAGTGGGTTCCCGGTTCCCGCCTCCTCCTTCCCGTGATTGAGAAGTTTTTAATGTGTTAGACTGGTGCCGAAGCCTGGGAGGAAGGAGGGACGCGCTGCCGAAGATCCCTCGGCACTGAGGTGAATCCGCAGTGCCATCGAGTAGGGCGAAGGAGGATGCTCGAGGCGGTGGGCTGGAGTGAGTTGCCGGGGAGACGGACGCTCCTCTTTTGTATCCTTCCGATCTCCTCCGTGGTTCTCGAGACTGGTGAGTCGAGCAGGTGTCGCTCAATTCCAATCACTCCACCGGCCTCGCACCGTTCCCACTCGTCACTTTCGTGCAGCCCTAGACTGAACTGTGTGTGTGTGTGTCATTGAAACGCAAATTTAGCTGCAGCCAAGTGACTTTGTGCGACCCACCTTGTTCCATTCTGTGACCCACAAGTGGGTCGCGACCCACAGTTTGAAAACCCCTGCAATAGAGGACATGAACATCTAGAATGAAGTAGAATGTCACATGTTGTCATCATAATTACAACATGTCATGAGTTCAGCATAAGCCCTAATGTTTCCATTGTTCATAGGTCAGTCGTTTGTGAGCTTGGTTCTGTTTTTATGTCCACTGAGTTCCTTGTGTTTTGCTGGTTTATTTAAAAAAAATTTCACTTTGTCATGGCTAACAAGACTGTCTCTGACCGTTTTCAACTCAAATTTTACAACTTTTAATGTTTGGCCATTAATTTACACAAAATTAGCACTGTGGTGATCTAAAAAAAATGCGCTTTTGAAAACGAGTTTCAAAATGCACGTTTGAAAACAATACTGTTTTTATCTCCATGTAATCTACGAAAACCAAATTTTTGTAGACACACTGACATCATATACATGCACAATATGTGTATTATAGTCAACAGGAATGCTTAGATGTGCACAGATGTGTAGTTTTTCTTTACATCACCAACTACTTTTACTCTTTTCAAATTTACTCAGAGTAAAAATTACCAACGGTGTCAATCTCAGTTCCTGGAGGATCACAGCCCTGCACAGTTTAGATATAACCCTAATTAAATACATCTGATCTAGCCAATCTGATCATTTAGTCTAATTTGAAAATTACACGGTGTGTATGTTTGAGCAGAGTTGGAACTAAACTCTGCAGGGCTGCGGCCCTCCTGGAACTGAGTTTGACACCCCTGGGATAGGCCTATAAATCTCAAACCAGTTGTTTTTAATTAAAGCAATCAGTTATTTAGATTAATAAGACATTTGGGCTGTTACCAGGCATATTAAATCAAGAAAATCCACATTTGCAGTGCAGAGGAAACACAGAAGCTGAATCTGAAATTTAGTTGTATTTACACACTGTTTAATGCTGAACATGAATGCATTTAACCTGCAGTTACAAGTGCAGAAATAATGTTTTGATATGTAAACATAAGATGTTGAATACTCATTTGAAATTATAAAAAATAAAAAAATAAAAAAGATACTTTAAATGTGAAATTAAAACCGACAGTAGGTGGCAGCAAGTCACTGTTGATAAGTGAGTCATTGCAATTAAACCAAATCATTCAAATGCACCATCATTGCTCAGAGATGCAAAACTGTGCTAAGGTGGCTGTGTTTGGAATTATTTTTGTTGTCAAAATCAAAAAGAGGAAATATGGTGTCTAAAACGCTAATCTCTTAATTTATTGTTTATTGAACTGATGTAAAAAATCTATGTATAATCATGCTGATTTTTGGAAAAAAATAATGTCACTCTACGTATGATAATGCTTTACTATGGTAAATTATGTAAATATATACATTTTCTGCCCCTATATCTTACATTTTTTTGTGATCATTTCAAATACCTTTTAGTAGACTGAAAGAACACACTAATCCCACTCTTGGAATTGAACTGCTGGATTCATCTGGTCAGAGGAGAAGGCCCCCCAACTGAGCCTGGTTTCTCCCAAGGTTTTTTCTCTATTCTGTCAACGATGGAGTTTTGGTTCCTTGCCGCTGTCGCTTCTGGCTTGCTTAGTTGGGGTCACTTCATTTACAGCGATATCGTTGACTTGATTTTCATTTTGCATTATTGACATTGCATTGCATTGTTTTCCTAATTACTGTTATTCAGTTGCTTTGACGCAATCCTTTTTGTTTAAAGCGCTATATAAATAAAGGTGACTTGACTTGACTCTAAATGTGCGCATGCACTAGTCTAGTCTACTAGACTTCAGGCACTCTTTTGGAGTGTTTTATTTGTTTTTGTAAAAAAAAAATTATAATGTCAAATCGCACATCGTTAAAACAACAATTACAATACTATCGCAGACTATATATCGCATACCCTGAACCACTGTCTTTTTTTACTAATTTGTGCAAAACCTTTTGCTAAACTGTCAAAGCTTAATTTTAACCACCAATGCAATGATGCAAGTATTTACCATATCTCTTTGTAAATTCTTGCAAAGGGCTGATGTCGAGAATTTATAAGCTGCTAGTTTGGTCTCCATAGGTAAACACAGTTTACACTGCATAATAGAGCATAAATATGGCTAGGGCTACCCTTCATTTCCTTTGAGTTCATCTTGAGCAGAATATGACGGGGTTTCGTTTTCAGCTGGGTCTGCACCACCTGTCTTTTCCATCTGCATCTTTCTTGTGGTTTTCACACCAGTTTGCTTTCCTGCAGATTATTTACTGCAGTAGTTTCAGGGAGCGATTTTTTTTCCTTAATTATTGTTTTAAAATGTAACGAAGTACAATACTTCAAACTAAACATACTTAAGTAAAAGTAAAATTACAGATTCTAAAAAATACTTAAAAAAGTGTAAGTACACAAAAAAGCTACTCAATAACATTAACCCGAGTAAATGTTATTAGTTACTTTCCACCTCTCCATGCCACCCCTTCCTGTTCGATCACAGCCACCGAGGCCATTCATGAACTATAATCCCTTCTTACTCTGTTTACTCAGTTTACTCTGTCTTGGCCACAGAAGCCTTCCTTGAATTCTCTGTGTTCCCTGTCTGCTCCGTCACAAACAAAGAATCCATCTCTGAACTCTCTGTAATGCCCATGAACTCAGAAAAGGGAAAGCATGATCCAAATGCTAAAGACAACAACAAGAACAACAAAAAAGGAAGGCAAAGGAAAGAGAAACAGGACCAAGCTCACAAAGTGACATGAAAAGGACAAAAACTGACCAGAAAAACATAAATGCTAGAGATTAGATAAACATTAAAGGTTAACTGACTAACAAGACATCAAGGAACCAGTTTTGCCAGACGTACAATAATTATCGCATTTTTACAATAATTTTGATCTCTGTATGACATACAGTCAATAACGAAAAAAAATCCCATAATGTACAATAATTTCAAAAATTTGTGATATTTGTTGATGTAATAATAAGGCTTTTTTTACTCATTGATCATGCCCAACTCACAATGTGTTAAGAATGCGGGAGGGTGCATTGCTTTTAAGCAAACAAGCACTATGTTGTGGTCCGTAATGTCATTAAACCTGTAGTACTGTAAAAGACCACCTCAACATCTGTCAACACACAGGATTTCGATGACAGTGACTTGGAGGTGGAGTTTGAACCTTCCCACTAAGGTACACCTAGTTATTTATCTATTGTTGTAATTTGCAGGTCATGTCATAAAGTTGTTGGTAGATAAATAGCTTTATTCTGTACGTTTGACTCATCATGTAATGTACAATAATGTAATTTTTAGGGGTGTGCACGGATAGTCGAACATTCGTATATTCGTTCTGCTCTAATTATTAGATAAATAAAAATGATATTCGAATTTCGCAAAAAGAAAAAGAAAAAAAAAAGTTCACAATAAAACCTAACTTGGTCCCTTTCTGTGATTCTCCACGGCATATTTGAAGATGTATGCAAGCAAGAAATAATTAATGAATGAATAAGGGGCCGTTAACACATCGCACCTTAAAACGCATGGAAAATGCTAGGCGCGCCGCTTTCTCCTTTCCAAAGCACTGGGGCAGAAGCGCTCCTGAGCCGTCTGCCGTTGCTAAGCAACAATGACGCGCTCTCTCCATGAAGACGCGGAAATTTCAGCAATTCAGCAATTTCAGAAATGTAATTTAAGAAAAAAATCGCTTTCAGTAGCCCTGCTCCTAAATTTATTTCAAAATGGCAAACCATAAACAGCTATGATCAGCTGTTCCTTCATCTTGGCTGAGCATTGTAAATAACAAACTTGAGCGTGCAAAAGACGTGATATGTGAACAGCCCCTAAGAACTGCGTTCTTCTACAGTACTTCAAATATGCCGTGGAGAATCACAGAAAGTGACCGAATTCAAGAACATTGCTGCGGCATCTCTCCAGCAACGGATAAACACGTCTAACTTGGAGAATGCAGTGAAAACTCCTCTTCTCGCGTCTGCCCTAGACCCTCGGAAAAAACATCTCAGGTTTCTCGATGAAAACATGAGAGAAGTAAGAAAAAAAAACTTTTTTGAACATTATCAGAACATTTTCCTTGATGCGAGAGGTGCGGATGCAGCCGCCGTCACCAACGATGAAGAGGATGCAATGCCCACTCATTGGAAAAGGCTGAGCCAGTTCTTCAGCGATGATTACAGACCAGTCCAGCTGAGAGGAGTGGGAACAGTTCTTGCTGGAGCCATGTATTCCACCAGATGAGGATCCCATTCAGTGGTGAAATGAAAACACAAAGCGCTTCACAAAACTTATTTGCTTAGCAAAGCGTTATTTGTGAGTCCCGACAACGTCTGTGCCTTCAGAGCGCGTTTTCTCCCCGGCCGGCCTTATTGTTAACAGACTAAGGAGCCGACTTTCCCCCGATCATGTTTACATGCCTGTGTTTCTAAACAAGAACATGTACAACAATAGAAAAAAAGCAAAAAAGATTTGCTGACAGTTTCAAAGTAAAGTGTAGGCTACGTTCTACAATAGCCTAATTGCTGCAGGCTGCTTTACGTTTTTTCTTTGTTGACTTTTTTTTCACTTTTTTTTTTGCTTTTAATCTGTACTTTTGTTTGCACGCATTGTTAAAGGTTTTCAGCTACAAAACATGATGCGTAATGTTCAAGCTTATTGTGTGTAAGCTTGTTCAAAATGATGGAAACAATAAATGGTGCTGAAAAATAACATCCGTCTCATTTAACTTAATTTAAATAAACGAATATTCAAATATTCGTTTTTTGTGAGCTCAAATATTGGAATGTGATATTTGCGGAAAACGCCCATCCCTAGTAATTTTCTTTCAAATACGATTCATTTTGAGCTTCTTGTATGATACATGTACATTTCCAGTCTGGCTACACTGCAAGGAACACCTGGGGAGACCAGGAGATCAATGGTGCATTCCAGATGGGCTATATCTCCCTCCGAAAAGCACTTCAGAGTAAAAACAATTATGGCCATCACATTGAAGGGTAGTTCCAAACCGAAGTGCTCAAAACTGGCCACTTCAAAAGGCCATCTGGAATGAAAGATTTCAAAGGGTACAACTGATGGAGACTTCGGCCCCCATGATTCTTTGCGCTGATGACAACGCCTCCATGTGGGCACGGGATGATGACGCAGAAAAGCTCTTCAATAAACAGTTGTTCGTTCTCCTACATCCTTCAAGACTTTGAAGCTCTCTTTCCAGAAATTAAACCATTTGAAGGGATTAGAGCATAGGTGTGAATCCTTTCAAATAGAATGCAGGGTAGGATGGACCCAATGAACAAGAAGATAAAGGATTATAAAACAAGAACAATGAACAGGAAAGGAAGCAACATAAAAGTTTGAGCCAAAGAGCCAGGGTGATGAGGAGGATCCGGAGGTCCTAGGCGGAGCCGATGGCACCAGCGACTGACGCGGAGATATGGATCTGGAAGGCCACAGTGGAGCCAGAGCGACAGAAGACTGAGGTGGAGCAGAGGGGATGAAGGACCCTGACGGAGCCAGAGAGACGAGGCAAAGCCAGAGGAGTGGAGTCTCGAGGCACAGGATGGTATACGCCAGACCAAGGTGGAGCCGGAGGGATGAGGAAGCCAGGCAGAGCTTGTGGACTGCCGGGCCACGGTGGAGAGGAGTGAGCTAGGAGCCATGGTCCATGGAGCCGAAAGGTCAACGGGATGAGGCGGTGTCCAGGCCTCGGAGACTGGAGGGGGAGGTGAGGGAGACTCTGACCACGGCAACGCTTGAGGATGGCAGTCCCGTGGAGCTCGCACCGCAATCATGGTGGGTTGAGGGCGAGTAGAGGGGCTGCCAGACGACAGCGGTAAAGGAGGCAGGAGCAGATGGGAGGGCGGGCATTTTGGAGGAGCAGGCACTGGAGGGCACATTCTAGGAGCAGGCACTGGAGAACTGGAAGCCCCCTCAGGGCTGGACGAGGAAAGTTCAACTTTCAGTTCCGATTCCCAGTCTATAAGTTCCACCTTGTCATTTTGGCCCTTTTGTCGCACCATATCCAGCTCACCCTCAGCCGCGGTGCAGGGGGCGGAGCTCCTCTCTGCGCTCACCTTGTCCATGTCTTCTCCCTCTTGGCAGGCAATGTTGCCGGCTCACACACCTGGTCTGACTTCACGCCGTCTGGCTCTATGGCGATCCTCAGCTCTGTCACTCTATGCAGCGATGGCTAGTCAGTCGCGGCAAGCTCTGGCTCTCCTTCAGCAGTGGGCTCAGGCATGTCCTCTGCACATCAGAGAGATTGAGGGCTGGGCTCTGAGTCTGGAGTGAACCTGGCGATATCCTCCATGGGGCAGATGGTAAGTGGTGACCCGTTCCTCACAAGAGTCCACTCCACGAAGGTGAAGAATTTCTCCCGGGGACACTCTTCGGACAACAATGCTTTGCACTCGGTGTTCAGGCTAGCATCATAGAAAGTGTAGAGCGCATCATTCGGGTAACTGGTGATGTTAGTTGGCAACAGGAACTGCCTCGTGTGGTCCTTGAGCGAACGTCCTTCCTGCTGCAGGAGGAGGAATTTTTCTGGGTGACGGAAGGAATCCATGAATACACTACAGAAATTAAAAAAACAAAACAAATGGAGGGTAGACAAAGGGAATAAACTGTTGTTGGTTGGGTCTTCTGTCAGGCTACACTGCCAGAAGGAACACAGAGTCAAGAATAATTGAGAGAGTCTTTATTAATCCAACACAGCGGTAAATCCAACACGGAACACAGGAGGAAGACACGTACTGACTTGTATACCTGACAAACACAGATTGACAAAGACATGGGTTTTAAAGACAAGCTAACGAGGGACTAAGTAGACACACCTGGGAACTAATCAGACACACCTGGGAACTAATCTGTCAAGGAAGGACAGAAACTGGGTCACACAGAACATGGGGAATGGAACACATGCAGGGAAAACACAACATTATGAGTCCGGGGTGTGACACCATGCAGTAATTATCCAATGGGAGGCTTTTAACTATTTGCTTAGTTAAATCCAGTTGGCAACTTTTTTTTTGGACAGGAAGTGTATTTTGGTGACTTGTTGGTTATGAATTTGTCAGTATTATTGGTACATTTCTGGACAATCTATTCTCCACAGAGGGTAAGGTCTAGATTCACATCATCATTTTCACTTGAAAATGGAAGTGAAGCTTTTAAGTGCAGGTTGAACGTCTGAGCGGGGTTAGTCTCACTAAAAGCATGGAGCAGGAAATTAAATATCATGAGTAGAGCTGTTGATCAAAACTGTTAGATCAACTGACGTTCTAATTAATGGTCTTTATTTTTATAGATTTAAGTACAGTGGGGAATCACTGATGTTGGATTCTACAATCTCCAAAAGATATTGTTTGGTCCACGGATGTTCTCTTGAAAATCAATATGACTTGAGTGGTTTCATATTTCTCTTAATGACTTCATACACAGAGTTGTTGCTAATGACATATGAATATTTGTGTCGGGTCTCGGGGCTAATCACCTGCCTTTTTGGTGTGTGTGTGGGTGTGTGTGTGTGTGTTGGGATGGTTTGACAGCTCACCGCGTCTGCCTGTTTGTGTTTTCCCCGCCTCCCTTGTTTCTCCGTTGTTAAAACCTGTTAACCTGCACCCCGACGCCCTCGTCCTCAAAGCCTCTCCCAAACGCACATGCCAGTGATTATGAATAGATTAAATGAAACAGGACAAATTTAATCTTGACAAACTATGTATCATTATAAAGATCTAAGCCTCAAGCATCGACGACAGATCGCTGTTTTTCAATGGAAAGCTTATAAAGACTGTATTTGCTACATTTGTGTAAGCAGTTCACATAAAAAAAATAAACATTGAAAACGCTGTACATACCAGATCCGTCGTAATAACGAGTCATAAACACATCCACAGCTGTAAATCCCGGTTTAGTTAGAAAGGTAAGGGTCCACTGAACGACATCTCATGAAGCACGTTTAGTCCAACGAAGCAATAACGTTGTAATATGGATCATAATTCCTTTGTTTACATTTCATTTCTTCAGCGAGAGAATTGTTTGCGTCCGTTATGGAATAACTCACGGTCGAAAACAGCGTCTTGGTAGTAAAAACACGGCACGGTTTTGCAGCGTACAGTGTCACAAACAGAATGAGGCGATCCACCGGAAAAAAGAATGAATGAAAAATAGGCGGAAAATAGTTTATTTGAATTTGGCGCTCTCTCCTCAGAGCTGGTGACGAGCTCTGACGCACGTGTCAGCTGATGGAGGCGGAACTTACAGCGATCACAAATTCCTGTCTTTCTTTTTTTATTTTAGAGAGTTTTTATGTATGTGAGAGTGTGTTTTATGTTGAATGTGAATGTATGTGCATGATTACCATCTGTTTGAGTGCAAATCAGCTCGCTATTACTGAATGGTCACGGCTATCAAAGTGAACGCGTCTATATGAATAGAGAGAGTGGATTATTTACTTCGGCACATTTGTGTTATTACCATCTGTATAAGTGGCCATCAGCACATCAGCACTTATTTGCATCGTAATTCATTGTAAAATATGCATCTCTAGCAATCTCAGGATGTTCTATATTGGCAAACAATGTTAAATCTTTTTTTATTTTTCTTATTATTCTTATTTTTCTTACTCAAATTATTCTTATTGTATTTTTCTACTGCTCAAATAAATCATTTATATGATGTCTAAGTTTATGTCTAGTGTTTTATAATTGAAAAAAACTATGCAGTGGTATGTTTACTGAACTAAATAGTTTGTAGAAGCCTTCAATACTATTGGGAAATATATTTTCTTATATTTGGGGGGGTGGGGGGTGTAGACATAGTCTCAGAAAAATATTTGCAGGAGTCTCATTTTTCATGATATTTTATTCAGATTTGAAATAGAAACTCATGAGACATGTGGCTTTCAATCCATTACTTTTCTAGATTGCTCCAGGATTTATTTCATGTATTTTTATATCAAATAAAAAAATATTTAAGAGTGGTAAAAAAAATTCAAGGCACTTTAGTGTCTATAACTTTTAATATTTTTGAGCATTATCAAATCTGGTTGATAAAAAGTGAAGCCCAGGGGGTTTCAGTATCTTGTGGACTGGGAGGGGTATGGTCCAGAGGAGAGGTGTTGGGTGCCGTCCCGGGACATTCTGGACCGCTCGTTGATTGAGGACTTCCGGCGGCATCAAGGTAGGCCCCTTCCTAGAGCGCCAGGTGACGCTCCTGGGAGGGGGGGTACTGTCGGGTCTCGGGGCTAATCACCTGCCTTTTTGGTATGTGTGTGGGTGTGTGTGTGTGTGTTGGGATGGTTTGACAGCTCACCGCGTCTGCCTGTTTGTGTTTTCCCCGCCTCCCTTGTTTCTCCGTTGTTAACCTTAATTGCTCGCCACCTGTTCTCTATGTCCTTCTAATTTTTTCCCCTTTATTATTCCCTGTGTTTCTCTGTCTATTGTCAGACTGTTGTTACTCGTACCAATAGCTCCGATCATCTAGCAGCTCTTTGTACTCACCTTGCCGTGTCTTGTCCTCAGGCTCCAGTGTGTTTAGCTGATTTCTCTGCCCTTGTTCTTACAAGCCCAGGGCTCCTAGTAGCTTCCAGCTGTCATCCCTCCGGTTCGGCGGTTATACGTACTTCAGTGGAACATTACTCATCTGCTTTGACTCATCTGCTGCTCATCCTGTCACTGCGAGTGAAACCTGTGAAACGTGACTCATCTGCTACTCATCCTCTCACTACGAGTGAAACCTCTGAACCATGACTCTTCTTCTCTGTCTCCTCTGTTTGAATAAAGCCTTGAGTTTACCCGCATCTGAATCCAGCCTGCTTTCTCCTGACAGAACAGTCTGACCAGATATGGATTCAGCTGGATCTGATCCGCTTCGCTCGGCTCTCGTTCAACAGGGAGTTTTGTTAGGGCAGCATGCCATCCAGCTCAACACCACCGCACAGGATGTGGACGTTCTTAGTGCCCGAGTATCCGAACTCCTCACACGGGTGGACGACCTTCAGCGAGAGGTAACGAGCCGGGGGTCCGTTCTTCACACCGGTATGTCCCACGAGCCCAACCCCCATGCCAACAACCCGCCGATCTACGATGGCGATCCTAACGCCTGTCAAGCGTTTCTCTCCCAATGCTCGCTGGTGTTTTCTCTGCAGCCCCGGCGTTACGCTAATGAGGAGACCAAAGTGGCTTACGTCCTTACACTTCTCTCGGGCCGTGCCCGCGAATGGGGAATTGCCGTATGGAGATTGCGGGCTTCCTGTTGTGCCACCTTCGCGGATTTCAGTCAAGAGATGGCCAAATTGTTTGATCGCTCTGCTCAGGGTGACGAGGCGGCGGCCCAGTTATCACGACTGTCACAGGGGAGGAGCTCCGTCACTGATTATGCCATCCAGTTCCAGACTTTAGCTGCAGCATGCCGCTGGAATGAGAGCGCGCTGCGCGCTCGTTTTCCTGAGGGGTTGGATTTCGCCATTTCTGACGAACTCGCGGCCAAAGAGCTCCCGCGGGAATTGGATCAACTCATTAATCGCGCGCTCCGTATTGAGGGTCGTCTCAGCCGCAAACACCCGCCCCGTGGCGCCACCTAGAGTCCTCTTCAGCCAGTTCAGCCAGCCGACAGCCCTCGGAGGAGGAGCCCATGCAGTTGGGTCGTCTACGGTTTACACCACGGCAGAAGCAGGAGCATCTGTCGTCGGGGGCGTGTCTATACTGCGGCAAGGGAGGCCACTTCGCCCTTCAGTGCCCGTTAAAAGGCCAGGGTCCACCAGTGAGGCGGAGAGTCCTGGTGGGCACGGTTCTCAGCTCAAGCTCTCCTGCAGCACGCACTCAGCTGCCGTTCCAATTCTCCTTCCAGAGTCGTTCACACACTGGACTCGCCCTTGTGGACTCAGGGGCTGAGGGGAACTTCCTTGATGCTGCCTCTGCTCAACGTTGGAGAATTCCGCTTCTTCCTTTGGTTAGTCCCGTATCAGCATGGTCATTAGCTGGCCGTCCCCTTACCACAATCACCCACGTCACCCCCAAGATCGATCTTCATATTGCTGGCAGCCATCATGAGCGGATTAAACTGTTTATTATTGATTCCCCTAAGGCTCCTTTAATTCTGGGACACCCATGGTTGCACAAGCACAATCCCCACATTGATTGGGTCGGTAATTCTGTTTTAGCCTGGAGTCAGTCTTGTCACGTGTCATGTTTGGGTGCTGTTTTTCGTCCTGTCTCTGTGTCTTGTGTTCCTCAGGAGGATCCCTCTGACCTGACTGGTGTTCCGGCGGAGTACCATGATCTTCGGGCGGTCTTCAGTAGGGCCCGGGCCACCTCGCTACCTCCGCATCGCCCCTACGACTGTGCCATTGATCTCCTCCCGGGCTCTTCTCCGCCTAAGGGTCGTTTATATTCCCTTTCAGGTCCTGAGAGAGAGGCCATGGACAAGTACATACGTGAGTCACTTCAGGCTGGGCTCATCCGCCATTCCTCCTCTCCTGCTGGTGCAGGTTTTTTCTTTGTTCAGAAGAAGGACGGCTCCCTGCGCCCCTATATTGATTACAGAGGTTTGAATGACATTACTATCAAGAACAGGTACCCCCTACCTTTAATGTCTTCTGCTTTTGAATTATTGCAGGGAGCTCGGGTCTTCACCAAGTTAGACCTGCGCAACGCCTACCACTTGGTGCGCATTCGGGAGGGGGATGAGTGGAAGACGGCATTTAACACCCCTTCGGGACACTACGAGTACTTGGTTCTTCCGTTTGGTCTTACTAATGCTCCAGCCGTTTTCCAGGGACTCGTCAACAGCGTGTTGGGTGACATGATTAATCAATTTGTCTTTGTGTATTTGGATGATATTTTGATTTTCTCCTCTTCTCTCCCATTACACACCCAGCATGTCAGACGGGTTCTCCAGCGGTTACTAGAGAACCAGTTGTTTGTCAAGGCGGAGAAGTGCGAATTCCATGCTGAGTCAGTTACGTTCCTTGGCCACATTATTTCTACGGAGGGGATCAAGCCTGATCCCGCTAAGATTGAAGCTGTCGCCCAGTGGCCGGTTCCTGACTCCCGGAAGGCTCTGCAGCGTTTCCTGGGTTTTGCCAACTTCTACCGGCGATACATCCGGAATTTTGGTCAGATCGCTGCACCGCTGACAGCCTTAACCTCCACTAAGGTGTCCTTCAGGTGGAACCGGGAGGCGCAGGTAGCCTTTGACATTTTAAAGTCCCGTTTTGTCTCTGCACCTGTTCTGATGGTTCCAGATCCGGAGGCCCAGTTCATTGTCGAGGTTGATGCTTCGGACGTTGGGGTTGGCGCAGTTCTATCTCAGCGTTCCCTCCATGATGGGAAGGTTCATCCTTGTGCATTCTTCTCTCGTCATCTCAGCCCTGCAGAACGTAACTATGCCTCGGCAATAGAGAACTGCTGGCGGTACGATTGGCCTTGGGTGAGTGGCGTCATTGGTTGGAGGGGTCAGCGCAGCCCTTCTTGGTCTGGACGGATCACAGGAACCTGGAATACATCCGTTCGGCCAAGAGGCTGAGCTTGGTCAGGCCCGCTGGGCGCTCTTCTTTGCCAGATTCAACTTCACCCTCTCGTACCGGCCGGGATCTAAGAACACCAAGCCCGATGCCCTCTCTCGCCTGTTCGGTGCTCCAGGGGGTGAGTTTGCGGCCGAGGCCATCCTTCCTGAGGGGGTGGTGGTCGGGGCTCTTTCGTGGGGTATCGAGCAGTGGGTTGAGGAGGCCGGTCGAGGGGTGCAGGTGCCGGCTGTGCTGCGCTCTGAGGTCCTTGAGTAGGGTCACTCGTCCAGGTTAGTCTGCCATCCAGGTATTCGGAGAACGTTGTCTGCCATCCGACAGCGTTTCTGGTGGCCTACTATGGCCGCTGATGTTAGACAGTTTGTGTTGGCCTGCCCCACATGTGCCCAAAGTAAGCCTGTCAATCGCCCTCCTGATGGTCTACTGCATCCTCTCCCTATCCCTTCCCGTCCTTGGTCACACATTGCCCTTGATTTCGTCTCTGGGCTTCCTCCGTCGAAGGGAAACACTGTAGTTCTCACGGTGGTGGATCGCTTTTCCAAAGCGGTTCATTTTATTCCCCTGCCCAAGCTGCCTTCCGCCCGGGAGACCGCCCAACTGGTGGTGGATCACGTCTTCCGTCTCCACGGGTTACCGGTGGATGTGGTTTCAGATAGGGGTCCCCAGTTCGTCTCCCGGTTCTGGAGGGAATTTTGCAGACAGATTGGGGCCTCTGCTAGTCTGTCTTCTGGTTTTCATCCCCAGACCAATGGGCAGTGTGAGCGGGCCAACCAGGATCTAGAAAGAATGCTCCGCTGTCTAGCATCCAACAATCCGGGTTCCTGGTGCCAGCAGCTCTCCTGGGCAGAATTTTGAGTGTCCCCTTTTGAGTGTGCTGTTGGTTATAATCCACCTCTGTTCCCATCACAGGAACCCGACGCAGCGGTTCCATCCGCCCTGGCTTTCGTCCAGCGCTGCCGTCGCACCTGGGAGAAAGTCAGGAGGATTTTGGTCCAAACCTCTGGCAGAACCAAGGCTGCAGCTGATCGTCGCCGGTCCTCTCCTCCTGCCTATGTGTGTGGTCAACGGGTTTGGCTTTCTACCAAGGATCTGCCTCTCCAGGCACCTTCTCGTAAGCTGGCACCCAGATTCATTGGGCCATTCCGCATCACCAAGGTGGTTAGTCCGGTGGCGATCAGGCTCAAGCTCCCTCCTACTCTTGGTCGGGTTCACCCGGTGTTTCATGTTTCCAGGGTCAAGCCTGTGTTTTCTTCCCCCCTTAATCCTGCTTGCAGTCGCCCCACCCCCTCGTCTTGTGGATGGATCTCCTACCTATATGGTTAAGAGATTACTCGATGAGCGGCGCCGCGGCAGGGGGTTTCAGTATCTTGTGGACTGGGAGGGGTATGGTCCAGAGGAGAGGAATTGGGTGCCGTCCCGGGACATTCTGGACCGCTCGTTGATTGAGGACTTCCGGCGGCATCAAGGTAGGCCCCTTCCTAGAGCGCCAGGTGACGCTCCTGGGAGGGGGGGTACTGTCGGGTCTCGGGGCTAATCACCTGCCTTTTTGGTGTGTGTGTGGGTGTGTGTGTGTGTGTTGGGATGGTTTGACAGCTCACTGCGTCTGCTTGTTTGTGTTTTCCCCGCCTCCCTTGTTTCTCCGTTGTTAACCTTAATTGCTCGCCACCTGTTCTCTATGTCCTTCTAATTTTTTCCCCTTTATTATTCCCCTTTAATTATTTATTCCTTTATTATTTACTATTGTCAGACTGTTGTTACTCGTACCAATAGCTCCGATCATCTAGCAGCTCTTTGTACTCACCTTGTCGTGTCTTGTCCTCAGGCTCCAGTGTGTTTAGCTGATTTCTCTGCCCTTGTTCTTACAAGCCCAGGGCTCCTAGTAGCTTCCAGATGTCATCCCTCCGGTTCGGCGGTTATACGTACTTCAGTGGAACATTACTCATCTGCTTTGACTCATCTGCTGCTCATCCTGTCACTGCGAGTGAAACCTGTGAAACGTGACTCATCTGCTACTCATCCTCTCACTACGAGTGAAACCTCTGAACCGTGACTCTTCTTCTCTGTCTCCTCTGTTTGAATAAAGCCTTGAGTTTCCCGCATCTGAATCCAGCCTGCTTTCTCCTGACAATTTGCTGATCGTTTCCTATCTGGTTATTCCAGCATTCATAGCTACAGCTGGGAAAACACACACGCATTCTTGATCTTGTATTTTTGTAGTCTACATATTGGGTAATATGTTTCTTTACAAAAGAGCTGATTTTGAGGTTGAGGGTCTTGATTGATCTGCCTTTCATCTTGTCTTCCGTCTTATGGTTGTATTAGCGGCTTTCAGCGGACACAAGACTAACTTGTGTAATTAACTGTGCAATCAGTTAATTCAACAATTTTTTTTTCTTTTGATGTAGGTGCATTGGTCCATTAGACAGCTGGTCTCACTATATGAAGTACTAGATGCAAAGCTATTTATGGTAAACACAGCATTAAGGGGAAATATATTCACTACACTTTAATTTATACAGTATTTGCAAGTGTGCAAACCCATGCTGGACATGTTTTCTGGGTCCAAGAATGTAACCATTTGTTCAACACTATTGGGGACCAAAGGTAAAATGTTAAGACACAATCATTGAAAATAATATATTGTAATGTGAATATTGAAGGGGATGTGTCACTTTCAATGTCAGTATTGGCCTTGGCTGTTTTAAAGGTCCCATTTTTCGCGCTCTTTTGAAGCTTTTGAAGTTTTGATTGGGGCAGCGGTTCCTGTGTTGTGATTCGACACCAGCTGAGCGCAGGCTGCCCTCCTGGAAACGCGCGATTGGACTAGTTTTGAGAAGCAAGTGGGCAGGAGCATGTGCTGGAGATGTACTTATAATCACAGGAGCGTTTTTACTGACGAGATGCGCATGAAAATCGCATTCGTTTTTTTTGCACAGCCCTAACATCTAGTTAACAAAGCTAAACAGCGTTGCCCTTTGTGTAATAAGTTACAGAAACTGTTAAAGGCACCAACTTAAATAATAAAATACACTTACTGGTTGTGGTCCATAAACAATGCCTTCTCCAGACAAAGAGGGAACTGCTCCGTCTTTCAAAAATAATCTTTGTGCGAATCCAGCATTAAACTGATTGAGATTGAGGAAGTTGTCCTCAGCAAGCTGTCCTCAGCAAAATGTGCTGCACATAGTTTTACATGTGGATTATAATTTTCGGAAACCGAGTTAAACATAAATTGTAACCATTAGTCTCCAAGTACAGCGTCCCTGGGAAGGCCAAACAAAGATGATTGCACTCTGAGATGAAAATAACAGCGTTTCAACGACATGGCGACAAACACAAACGCAGCTCTTCCTCCTTCTCCGTCGGAGCGCAACAAGACCACGCCCCCTTTTTTGTGAATTCATGTGGGCGGAGGTTAGTCAAAAAACTGTTTTACTGACGTCATTAATGCAGGAACTAGAGGGATGTAGTCCAAACGGGTGGTTTTTTGTAGGTGAATTCTGTTAAATAAAATATCTTGCTTGGCATTGAACTTTGAGCTTTAGAATTTTACAGATACTATTTATACTCTAACAAGAACATTACACACTAACTAAAGTTTAAAACATGGAATCACAAAAACACTCTGATTAAGTACAGATACTTTTTTAATTTATTTGAGTAAAGTAAAAATACTTCACTACTGTCCACCTCTGCATAAGAGTATACAAATTATGTAGGTCCACATTGTGCTGCCAAAACAACTCTGATGTGACTAGGCATGGAATCCATGAGACCGTTGAAAGTGTCCTGTGGTATCTGGCACCAAGACATAGCAGATCCTTTGCTGTCTCCATGGATCAGATTTGTTGGTCGAGGACATCCCATACAGTACTGTAGATGCTAAATCGGATTGAGATCTGAGATCTTCAAACATTTTTCGCAGTATAGCAGGGTCCATTTTCAGCAGGGGTGTATGTGGTCTGCAATAATTTTTAGGTATGTGGTACATGTCAAAATAACTTCCACATGAATGCCAGGACCCAAGGTTTCCCAGCAGAACTGACTGTTGACTTGTCTAATATATCCCATCTCACCTCTTGAAAGGTGCCATTGCTATGATCTAACCAATGTTATTCACTTCACGTTTAAATATTTTATGTTAATGGTTCAGTAGTATTCCACCAGAAACCTGTACTGAGCGTTTAGTATTCTAGCCTTTTTCAAAGAGCCTTCTAGGTTACCCACTTCCCACTTTGAAAATAAGATAAGATTATAATAACTGATTGTAAATCAACACCATTTAACTGAGGACACGGATGTGCTTGGAGACAGCTTGTGCTCATGAAGTGATTGTTGATGATTAGCTTACATTCAGAAAAAGAAAAACTGCTTTTTGCATTTGGAAACAGCTTTGTAGAATGACTTTTTTAAGATATTCTCAACGTGTATATCTCTGTTTACTATAACAGTATAGAATAATTGTGATAGATTGGATTTATTACTGTTGATGAGACAACGCCACCTTAAACCAGACAAACAGATATATTGCCACCTGCTGGACAGAACAGACCTTGTAAATGGCACCTATATTCCTTACAAGCCTCTTCACACTTGTTCCATTTAATTTTTAATGGGAAAACATTTTTAGTCACAAGTTTAGCAGCTGCTTTGGTGTTCAAGGGCATCTAAGATACAGGTACACACACACACACACACACACACACACACACACACACACACACACACACACACACACACACACACACACTTTAGGTTTCTTTGTGGGGACTTTCCATAGACTTCTATTACTTTTATACTGACCAAACAATATTTTTTATCCCCTAACACACCCCTAATCCTAAACCTACCTGTTACAGAAAAGCTGTTTGCATTACTACACTTTCAGATAAAGAGGACGGTCCCCACAGTCAAAAAATTAGTTTTACTATCCCTGTGGGGACATTTGGTCCCCATGATGTAGCATAAACAAGCACACAGATGTTTTGTATAATTTCACAACTTAAAAATTAAAAAAGTACACAGATTTTTTTAAATTTATGTATTTATTTTGGAACTGTTTTAACCTAGAAATTGCTATTCGGTTTCTCAATTAATTGCAAATTAACACAAATAACACACTGAATTGAATATGAATTTATAAAGTAGAAAGACTGAAAAAGCCTTTAAAAACTAAAAAAAAACATACTCCTTTGCTTTATTTACAACATAATTAAATAACATAAAAATTAAATACCTCCATAAAAATGTCTAGCTTTTGATATTTTATTATTATTATAATTATTATTTAACTTTTATTTCTGAATGCTGTTCTGAGCACTTCTGAAGGATGTTCTTAACCAGCTTTATCTGTTTAGGTAATATTTATCTAATATTAACCCTCTAACACAATTTAATAGTCATGTTGCTATAATGATTTTTTTTCTGGTTCTTGGCATGTACATGCATAATTGTTTTTTATCCTGGAGTAAAAGGATGTAATCATTCACCTATTTGGGGAAAGAATTTATTTTTTTATAAAAGAGTAAACTATATAGAAGACCTTCCAGCTAAAAGGTTGTAAATTATGTGTATATTCTATTTGTTATTGCACAAGACTACAATGCAACCTGTGTTTTCTTCTCTCTTTCTTTCTTTCTTTCTCTAAAAATATTTTCTTAAAGCAGTTTTGATGATGTTAGTATGGAAATATACATCAACGAATATACAGTTTTGAGATTAGAGTTACATATGTCCTTTTAAAAGGTGATTTGCTTTTTCCATGACTTGAGTGTTGAGATCGTATTCTCATCAGGGGCTAACAGTATTCCTGTTCCTGAAATCAAATCCACCTCTTCACAGAACAGAACAATGAACAATGTCAAACAGAATATGACCTAAACACCATTACAGGTAAACAACAAAGCATTGCCTAATTAAGGGATTACCAACATTAATCTTTGTATATTCTTCACAGTTGTCTAAAGTGAGCACATTAAAAAAAACCTTTGTTAGCTTTTGTGTTCCATACCCCCTTATTAGTTATAGAATTTAGTCAATGTTTAATAGTGGCTGTTTCCTCATGTTATTCAAATTAGTGAAGTAGATCTCATGATAAAAGGGCTGCGAGAAGAAGTTTTGTACTCCTGATGCAGTTGTGCAGCAGTGAGCAGATGATTCATTGGACAGAATGGCTCTACGAGAGGCAACACTTTTAGGAATAATTATTGTATTCTCAGGTTAGCTGATTTGATATTACTTTAATAAATTATTTATATTATTTAATTTAATGATGTATAATTAATTTTAAACTTGAATGTAAATCATTTATTACATTGACTATTATTTATTGAATATTATTTATCATCCATATTTTATAAATTTTTGAATCGTTTGAATTCCTACTGTTATGTAGTATTTATGGCAAGATTTAAATGGTACAATTATTTTTTTCTTTTTTCTTTTTTTTAAGTAAAGAAATGTAATTGGATCTTGTTTAACTTTTTCGGCTTTTATCTGCAGGCCACATTCATTCTGCGTTTACAGCTCAAAGTAAGAAAGTATTGCATTTTATCTCCTTGAATACATAATTGATCAAGTCCAGTTATATAAATAGCATGTCCAATGTCCAATATTACTGGAAAATTAGATTTTTTATTTTGTTTTATTTTTTTTTATTTTTTTTTGAGACATACATGTTAAAGAAAGCAAGCAAGCAAGAAATAAAGAAAGCTGTTATCCACTTTGATCTTATTTATTTGGGTCTTTTTCAGATGTATGTAAGACATATGGCAGCGGCATCTTTTATACATTCAACAAAACTGCATTTCATCTGAAGACCACATGTCCTGTAATGCTTACACGCTTCAGTCATGCTGGAGTGGACTGTCATATCATCGTCCAGCGTGGACCGAATGGCCTGATGGACAGAGTGGAGATCATTGTGAATAAAGTCTCTACTCTCATTCACAATAACACCGTGTCAGTGGAAGGCAGCAGGTATGGGATTTATAAATCACAAATTTGTGACCAATATTTAGATTTTTGTTGTATAAAAGTTCTGAAAAGGGTTGGTCATGTTCTCAAAAGAGCTTATAATGTTGTAATTATTATGTTATAGTAGTGTAATAACATTTCATTATAACAGCAGCTTTGTGTGCTATTAAATACCAGCACTCCCGTTATATTTCCTTCTTTACATAATATGTTTAATTTATCAAATCATTTATTTTGCCTAGAATTAAAATCACAGATTTACTGAATGGGGATTTTGCTAGAATAAAGATGCTATTAATAAAGCAAATACATTTTGTTTATTTTATATTTATACCACTTTATTCGATATACCATGTTGTAGCATGCAAATAGATATACTGACTAGTATTTATTGATAGAAAAAAGTTCCTTGTTCCATATATATCCACACAGTATTTGTCACTGTTTTCACAGAATTTCCCTTCCATACGACCAGACATATCAGCACGTGTTTCATTATGGAATCTATACCAGGCTCCAAAGCAAAGTTTTGCCATTGTCTGTCACATGGTACAGTGTAGATAATGGCGCCAGTTCACTTTGGGTGAGTTCCCATTAAAGAATATGGTCTGCAAGATTACACAATTTTAATGTAGCATTGTTTATTTGACCAAAAGAATAAAAATATGTGATGACTGTATTATAGCGACCCTGACCGAACTTTATGTAATCTTTAAGCACATCTCTTACAGATTCAGCTAAACCAGGATTTAGTGGAGGGTATGAGTGGACTTTGTGGTTACAAGAACAGCTCAGGTTAGTGTGATTTAAATTAAAATTAAATTAAATTTATGCATTTAGCAGACGCTTTTATCCAAAGCGACTTACAGTGCATTCAGGCTATCAATTTTTACCTATGATGTGTTCCCGGGGAATCGAACCCCCAAACTTGCACTTGATAGCGCAATGCTCTACCAATTGAGCTACAGGAACACTTTTAAACAATACGTTTTATGATATAATAATTTTAATACTTTCTAGTGGTGTTTTAACATTACTATTTTGTTCATAGAAACTATGCAGCAGCTGATATCCACCAACGTCTTCTCCGATGGCCAATGCCTGACACAAGACTCTGTTGTGAAGGCAGACACAGTGAGTTTCTGCACAATGAAAAAAAATATATATTGTGATGTTTGTGATGTATGCAATGGATTACAAGATTTAAAAATACTTTAAGTAATAAATCTATACCAGGCTCAAATAAAACATTTTCAAATCCATTGAATGCCTACTAACCATATCTGTTTCTTTAGGTGTGTCAAAGTATTTTGTCCCATGCTTACGAATGTCTGGCTGCTAAATATCAAACCTACCTGAATCTGTGCTATAAAAATATGAATGGATTATGGCATAAGGAATCAAACTGCTCCTTTTTTAAAGAGCTCTCGCTTATTTGTGGGAGCTCCAGTCCAGTGTGGTCAGTGTGGAGATCAAAAAGCAGCTGCTGTAAGATCCACAGTTTACAACAAGTCAATCAGAAAATTTCTCATATTAATTTTTACACATATACACACATTACAGTTTTACTAGTAATACTAATAATTCATCTTGTTTGCAGCCCAACCTCAATGTCCTGGAGACCTGCATTATGTAGAGATGGGTCCCGCTTTCCCACCAACCTGCAGCAACCCACAGAATCACACCACGGAACTTACCGGCACCTGCCTGCCTGCTAAAGGTTGGTCCTTGATTGGCAGTAAAAAGGGAAATTTTATTCTATTTTACTGAATAACCTCTCATCTTAAATATTTAACTTCATCAATGATACGTCAAATAAGAAAATATTGTTTTATTTCATTAATATCTATACTATTTATAACATTTTCACTGTCTCATAATCTTAGGAAAGGTCTTGAATGATCGGATTGATGGTTACCATTCCATCTATGTGGAGGAATGTCCATGTGTGCATGCAAAGATGATGTATGCACCAAGGCAGGAACGCAAAACAAAGTGCCAGACCTGGTAAGAAATTTTGGTAACACTTTAGTATATGGACCCAATTCTCACTATTAACTAGTAGCATGACCATGTTCTACATTCCATATCTTACCCAATACCTAAACTTAACAATACCTTACTAACTACATTTACATTTACATTTAATAATTTAGCAGACGTTTTTATCCAAATCGACTTACAAATGAGAACAATAGAAGCAATCAGATCAAAAAGAGAACAACAACAGTATATAAGTGCCATGGCAAGTCTCAGTTAGTCTAGTACAGAACGAATAGCCAGCTTTTTTTTTTAAGAATATGAAAGACAAGAAAAGAAAAGGTACGTCCTAGTATTAGTTGGTTAAGTGCTGGAGAAAAAGATGAGTCTTAAGATGCTTTTTGAAAATGAGTAAAGACTCAGCTTTTCGTACTGAGATTGGGAGGTCATTCCACCAGCTGGGCAAAGTCCAGGAAAAGGTTCGTGAGAGTGATTTTGAACTTCTTTGGGATGGCACCACAAGGCGTCGTTCACTTGCAGAGTGCAAATTTCTGGAAGGCACATAAGATTGAACTAGTGAGTTTAGGTATTTTGGTGCCGTGCCAATGGTCATTTTGTAGGCAAGCATCAGTACCTTGAATTTGATGCGAGTGGCTACTTGTAGCCAGTATAACCTGATGAGGACAGGAGTAACGCTTTTTTTTGGCTCATTGAAGACAACCCTGCTGCATTCTGTATCAGTTGCAGAGGCTTGATAGTACATGCAGGAAGGCTCGCCAGGAGAGCATTACAATAGTCCAGTCTGGAGAGAACAAAAGCTTGGACAAGAAGTTGGGTGGCTTGCTCTGACAGGAAGGGTCTAATCTTCCTAATGTGGTATAAGGTAAATCTGCAGCACCGGGTCGTTGTAGCAATATGGTGTGAAGCTTAACTGATAACCCATCACAGCTCCTAGGTTTCTGGCTGTCCTGGAAGGAGTTATGGTTATCGAACCCAGCTGTATAGAGAAGTTGTGATGAAACGATGGGTTAGCTGGAACCACCAGCAGTTCTGTCTTAGTAAGGTTGAGCTGAAGGTGATGGTCATTCATCTAGCTCGAAATGTCACTCAGACAGGCTGAAATGCGAGCAACTGTAGTCGGGTCATCTGGTTGGAATGATAAGTAGAGTTAGTCATAAGAAAAGCCATGCTTCTAAATGACAGATCCTAATGACGTCATGTAGATGGAGAAGAAGAGTGGTCCAAGTACTGAGCCCTGAGGAACCCCAGTAGCAAGTTGTTGTGACTTAGAAACATCACCCCTCCAAGACACCCTGAAGGATCTATCAGAGAGATAGGACTTAAACCACAGGAGTGCGGTTCCAAAGATGCCCATCTTTCTGAGGGTGGACAGGAGAATCTGGTGATTCGCTGTGTCAAAAGCCGCAGACAGGTCCAGCAAGATGAGTACTGAGGATCTGAAAGCTGCTCTTGCCAGTCGCAGGGCTTCAGTAACTGAGAGCAGTGCAGTCTCAGTTGAGTGGACACTTTTGAAGCCAGATTGGTTGCTGTCCAGGAGGTTGTTCTGTACAAGGAACACAGAGAGCTGCTTGAACACAGCTCACTCAAGTGTCTTTGCAATGAATGGAAGAAGGGATACCCGTCTGTAGTTTTCTAGAAGTGCTGGATTTAGAGATGGTTTCTTAAGCAGTGGGATTACCCGAGCCTCCTTAAATGCTGAGGGAAATGTTCCAGAGTGAAGAGAGGAGTTGATAATGTGAGTAAGTGAAGGTATGAGTGAAGAAGAGATCGCTTGAAGGAGGTGAGTTGGGATTGGATCAAGTGTACAAGTAGTTGGATGATTGGACAGGATACATTTGGAAAACTATTAATAAAGTCAGCAAATTAGGAGTTTAAGGCAAAAGGCACAATTAATGGTTTGATAATGGCAATAATTAGATATTAAGATGAAGTGTGACCAGTTATTTTTATTAAAGTGTTACTGTTTTGGTTACAAGACCATATAATCATACAAGCTTGTAAGTAAATATTGTGGGATTTGAAAATAATCGGTAAAAAAGGAAATTTTGAAACCCGCCTTCAATATTTTTGTTGTTTTTATCCCCACAGTACCTGCATCAGAGGAAACTGGGCATGTTCTGCAAACACATGTCCAGCTAAGTGTATTATTGAGGGCCAGTTCATCACTACATTTGATGGCAAACAGTATTCTGTGCTAGACAAATGCACCTTTGTGGCTGCAATGGTAACTGAAATGGGATATAGCATTTATGTTTATTTTTTTCTTGCAAAGTGATATTTGATGATTTTCTGACATTAAAATGTTTGGTATGTCACCCAGGGGCTTAACTGGACATTGAACATTCAATATTCCGGACGAGGTGTTGTCATAGAAAAGGCATATCTTAATATCAACCAGGTTTGTCTAAGGCTTTTTGTATGCATTTTGCTGACTCTATGTAACTTGCATTTTCCACTGCACATACATAGTATGATTTCAAACATTTGATAATACATTTTGATACCACATTCGGACATGACTTATGACCCCTGTTAACTGACTGTGAGTAAATTTAATTTCAGGAAAGATATACCTTCTCTGCAAACAGCATACAATTGAACAACATAGAAATCAGCGACTTATCACAGACTGGTAGGCTCTTTTGGAATTTGTCGCAAAAATATGTTTGAAATATTTATATTAGCTTGACAAAATTGGAAACATTCACAGTAGCTTTACAAAACTGCTTTGTTTTTTGGCCTTTTTTTCAGAGTCTACCACAGTCTTTTGGCAATCTTCAATGTTCGTTCAAGTTCAAACTTCATTTGGCCTGAAAATGCAAGTTCAAGTCTCTCCAGAAATTCAAATATATTTGAATTTACCACCAACTGTAAACACTAAAGGTTTGAGTAATCTATATTCATACAATCCAACCTTCACATACAACATTTTAACAAAATGAAATTATACATAGAATTAAATCAAATTTGAAAATTTTTATTAAAGCAAGTGTTTTTATTATAGGTCTTTGTGGAACTTTTAATAATGACTCAGGCGATGACTTCACTACTTTTAGTGGCATCATAGAAAGTTCAGTTCAGCTTTTTACCCAGTCCTGGTCAATGGGCACTTGTACCCCAATTACTGGATGCATCAACACTGACAATGGTAAGTGTCATTAAGTCCAACTGCTTAACCATGTTAAAGTTCTGTCATGACAGCTCTTGTAGAGTTTAGCATGGATATATATGAGACAGTGTAAATGTATTTGGTCTTGGCGGAATAGATCTTCTATGCTGCTTCCACCGCAGCAGAGCAAGTATTGATACATGTTACTACCAATACATCCACAGACATGCTGCTTTGATATTAAATAACCCCTAAATATAATATATAGCAGATCTATACAGGTGGAGCTGGGGAAGGAGAAGGATTTATGAAGCATGCTGCAACTGCTATAGCAAACACTACCAGAGTATTTGAAAGTTGAGCAACAAGCTCATTGGCTGCTGATGCAAAAATAACCAATCAGCTGTGCCATGTGACTGTCATTATATAATATTGAGTTGGAACTTATTGGACTGCACCATCTAGAATTTCATAATGGAAAACTGAAATTATTTCCCAAGACAACCACTTATATTCATTCCATTTGTAGAGATATTTGCTGAGGAGAACTGTGACCAATTGAAAGATCCAGAAGGGGTGTTTGCTGTGTGTCATGATTACGTACCCGTTTCACCCTTTGTCGAGGCAAGGATATATTCTTGTCTAATAACACATTTGATCATTTTGTAATTCATAATTATTTTCTTGTGATTAATCTGTTTCTGATTCTTTTTAGGCTTGTATAAAAAGAACCTGTCAGTGCTCGGCTGCATTACAGGACTGTTTATGTGTCTCCTTTGGCAACTACGCAAAAGCCTGTGCAACACAGGGAATCATTGTCGGGGCCTGGAGATCAGAAACAAACTGCAGTGAGTGACAAGCTTTTATTCAATGTGAAAATTATGCAGTGGATTTCAGGGATGTTAAATTGTATTTCTGGAGGTGTCCATGCTGCAGTCTCAGATAACTATTACAACCAACAACAAAAAGCTTTCATTACAGTAGCAACTTAATTTTTCTCCCCAAAATTGTTGAAATTGCAACCTTAGCACAATTAACCAAATTAAACTTGAATGATATATTTGCATTTTATTTGTCATTATTTGTGTAATTGCACTGTAACAACATTATTTTTGTACATCTGTGTATGACTCATTCCACAAATGATCATTCTGGCTTTCAGTTCCTTCGTGCATGGGCAATCTGAGGTTTGCTTATGCCACATTGGCATGTAACCATACCTGCCGTTCCCTCTCGGGCCCTGATCCGACCTGTGAGGTGGTGGATGACCCTGTGGAGGGGTGTGGATGCACATCAGATTCTCACCTGAGCAACCAAGTGACCTGCAGTCCTCGCATGCTGTGCAGCTGCCACCACCCAGGAGGCGACACACCTCCAGGTCCTGTGGTTATTGGGGGACGCCAATGGTAAAGATGAAAACAACCCCGTTCGAAGAAATGTTTACGTTATGTTGATTACATTATTTTTTTTATTGCATTTGCTGTGTATAAAATGTTCATTTTGTATTACAGCTTGTGTGAAAATGGACAACTTCATTGTCCTAAAGTTTGCAGTGAGTGAAATCAACTTCTTACATTTTAGAAAAACAATAACAAAAACACAAACGGAAGCAGAATACTGAATCAGTGCATACCACAACTTTTAAAAGCATTCTGTGGAATTCTATGACAGTTCTGAACACAGATAATTTATTTCTAATACAAAATTAGACAAGAAATCCTCTGTACTTTCAATGCACTGTGATTTTAAATTTTTTTTAGCACAAAGACTTTAATAGTTTCAGAATACACCTTATCCACAAAAATCTATGCTGCTTGCCTGCATTTATTGATGTGATAATGCTTTATGTATAATTCATCAAACTAGGTTTAAATACTCAAGTATTCTGTAGTTGAGCAGTATGTAGTTACCAGTGATGCGCGGGTCAATGTGTTAATAACCTGCACCCGACCAACGTTTTCAACTAACCCGCCCACAACTCGAACCACAAAAAAGGAAAAGAAAATTGTAATAAATTAAACTACATAATCATCGAGAAGAAGGAGGCGGGAAGAAGGAGGCGGGAACCGGCGGACAATCAAAATGAAACTTTAATAATCAAAATAAACACAAAACAGCGCATCAGCCCCTCACGGACGACTGATGCGCACAAATAAAAAGCAAAACATAAAATAAAGCCCAGGCCTGGTCCTCTCTCGTCCTTCACTGTCGTCGCTCCTGTTTTACGCTCGTTCCCACGTCCCTCGGCCCCGCCCCACTTCGTACTCCCGAAACAACCCCGCTCACGGGGACCTGGGGGTAGGACAGACGAGGCGAGAGAAAAGGAGATGGATCGAGGAGCGAAAGAGACGAGAGAGGGGAGAGAAAAAAAAAATTCCGATCCCAGACGCACTGCTGCTCGGCCCTCCACTAGCTGGGTGATCTCCTCCGCGGTGCCTGGCGGTGGCACTGGTCGGCCCTCGGCGGACGGCACGACACTCCTCCGCCGCCCGGTGGACGGCGATGGCTCCTCCGGTTTTGGGCAGCCGGCAGGAGTCCCCCGTTCCCTGCTCCTCCCCGTTTAGGTGGACGGCAGCAGGCTACGGTTCTCTGGCGAACGGCGCCGACTCCTCCGCTCCCTCACGGACGGCAGCCGCCCCTCCACATCACGGGCGGCCGGCAGCGAGCTCGCCCGTCCCCGGCAACTCACGCCAGCCCACCGCCTCGAGCGTCCATGGCGGCACACTTCCTCGCCTGCTCGATGGCACCGCGGATTCACCACAGTGGCGAGGGATCTTCAGCAGCGCGTCCCTCCTTCTCCTGGGTTTTGGCACCACTGTAATAATCAAAACTACATAATCATCGGGAAGAAGGAGGCGGGAACCAGCGGACAATCAAAATGAAACTTTAATAATCAAAATAAACACAAAACAACGCATCAGCCCCTCGCGGACGACTGATGCGCACAAATAAAAACCAAAACATAAAATAAAGCCCAGGCCTGGTCCTCTCTCGTCCTTCACTGTCGTAGCTCCTGTTTTATATCCTTCCATCTCCTGCGTGGGACTCGAGACCGGTGGGTCGAACAGGTGTCGTTCATCTCCAATCACTCCACCGGCCTCGCTCGTTCCCACGTCCCTCGGCCCCACCCCACTCGTCACAAAATATTGTACCCAACCGGCTTCCTGACCCGCATTTTTTAAAAGTAGTAAATGCTCATCGTAGCGTCATTGGGCCATAGACGTAGGAACTAGGCAAAAAAACAACAAACAAACAAATAAAAAAATCCTTAATATATTCTAATTTTGTCAAGAATTATAAAAAAAAAATCGTCAATAAGCTCATAATTTTTTCTAAAATAGTCTAGTCTGGCTATGTCTATTTTGATGTTTCTGTTCAGCAGACATTGAGGTTCGGGTTTGTTCCGATCAGAGCTCGTGAGTGAAGAGCGCATTTCTGAATAGTCTGCTCCGCTCACTCATTCTGTGGGGTCACTCCCTAAACCCAGAATGGCCTGCTGGTTTAAAAATATGCAAGGCACATTTAATTGTGTAGTAATAAACTGGGGTTTTCTATGTCGCTGCAAAGATGAAGTTGACGATGCGGACTCGCCACGCCAGAGAGAAATGCACATTTCATATGGATCACATAATCAGAGAGTAGCCTATTTATTTTAGTTATTTTATTATTTTTAAAAGTAGACATTTCAAGCTTGCTGTAATATATAGCCTATATTTCTAAAAATCTGTGAGGCACAAGCTGAGTTTCGGCGCCCTACATTTCACATGCAATGCGTGATCGTGCCGGTACCTTATTACATTGTCAGCTATATACTTGCTTCTTATTTATACGGGCAATAAAACATTGATCAAAATTAAAAAACAATTTATACAAAACGAAAATCTTTTTAAAAGAGTTTTTTATAAAACAAAACTTAATGAAGTCGTCAAAATCATGTTTTACCAAAAACAGCGTCTTCACCTTTTCTCTTGTCGCCTCTATCTCTTCCTGCAGACTGAGCTCTTGCGTCATCTTCGCGCCAGTTATTCAGCCAATAAAGTGTAGGCCTATGTATTTAAAAATTGTGTCTAATACTATATTAATTACAAAAGTTTAATTGCCATCTTTATTTCAAACGACCCGACCGACCGCGACCCGAAATATCATTAAAAATATTTTTGGATGACTCGTAACAGCGGGTAACCGCGGGTGACCGCAGGCACCTGCTCATTTTGGATCAACCCGCGCATCACTGGTAGTTACTCACTTTTATTGAACTCCACCATTTAATTTTCAAGTAATGTAACATCTATTAATCTTTTGAACCGTTAAAATTTGGAATTTTCATGATTCATTGCCAAAGATTTCTATTAAGTTCTATTCCTATTTTCTAGATTGCACAGTGGGAAAGATTTGTGTGGATTGCGCACAAATAGCAGTGGACACTGCCCATAGGACATGTGAAAGCTTGACCAAACCTGTAGTAAGTACAGTATTTGTCAAAAATTTGACAACTGTTATCAAATTGATGAGTGTTATAGAGTTAACTTGAATCTAAGTGAAATTCCTGATCTTTATTCACAGAGTGATGATAACAGCTGTATCAGTGGCTGTTATTGTCCAAATGGCCTTTTCGAAGATCATAACGGTGGTTGTGTGGCCCATGAAAACTGCACCTGTGAATTCAGCGGGAAGGTGTTTGAAACTGGCCAGAGCGTGGAGACCAACTGTAAAATATGGTAAAAAACCCTGTCTTCTTGCCTTGAACTAGGTTCACATATTTCAAAAAGAATATTTTACCCACCTTCATGCCATTCCAAAGCCATAGGGTTTTCCTTTTGTGAAATAATAAAGAAGATATTTTGTAGAATACTTAATATGCTTTATTCCTGACTGTGGATGTAAGTGGATATTCAGGTCTTCTAAATTTGAGTTGATATTTATTAAAAATCTTCCTATCCACTGTAGTGCTCAAATCTTACTTGTTTCTATATATGTTCAAACTTGGCACCTGAAGATTGTAAGCGATCACAAGTGTGTATGACATTTGAGAACTTTAAGATTGTATGCTTTGAGATATCCTGCCCTGCATAATTACAATAAAGTAAAAAAACCACTGGATTTTGAATTACATAATTTTGTGTGTCGCAGCACATGTAGAGGTGGTGAATGGTCTTGTATAGATGAGGCATGTTCAGGAGTATGTGAGGTGTTCGGAAATGGGCAGTATCACACCTTTGACTCCAAATGGTACAAATTCGATGGCCACTGTCAGTACACCCTAGTGAAGGTTAGTGGTGGCAATGTGACAAATAATCTTTTCCAAAAGATTCTGACTTAGTTTATGTACAGTATACTTGTAAAATTCACAAGTGCTGAAAAAAGAAGCACTCAACAATTGGCAAACATATTTAACTTCTAATACTTCTTGTATAAGGATGCTGGTTCAACAGGGAAGTTTGCAGTTAAAACTGAGAGTGTTCCTTGTTGTGACGAGTCTTTGACATGTTCCCGTGCCATCTCAGTGGAGCTCTTGGTAAATGACCATCTGTGTATATATTAATTGTTGTTGGATGTTTTCAATATTTTAACTTTCTATTAAGTAAAAAATTTAATGCACTCAGTTATGAAATTGTAAATATTTGCTTAATGTTTGACAGGGTGCAGTGACTCTGATGTTGAGTGACATGAAGGTAACTGAGACTCCTCAGACAGGGGTTGCATTGCTGGCAGATCCCCTGTACTCCATCCAAACTGTGGGCCTCTACATCATTATCTCAGTTCCCAGCCTGGGGATCACTGTAATCTGGGACAAACATACTAGGGTCTCCATCCAACTAGAGCCTCGGTGGAGAGTAAGAAGTCACATTTAATTGATTTTATTGTCTAAGATTGATATTCAGTATTTACATTGTGAACTAATCAGATGTCATGCAAAAAGTTGCAAGCTGTAAAGATGATTTCCTGTACAGTCTCTCGCTTAATGACGGCGGATTGCTTTGCTTCAGCAAATTGCTTGAAGTGGGAGCAAACATTTTGTTTTTAAACTGCCTGGTTAGGACTATTGTTGTGATAGACCTAGTACAAAGTATTGAAATTAAACTTTTTCTCTTAAATGCAAAGATGACATTTTGGAGAGAGGTCACTATGAATGTCAGATGTTATAAAAATGGCCAACAGTGGTTAAATCATTAGTAAAAGTTGTGAAATTAACATCCTTGTTGGCCTTGGACCAAACTTGTTTTCAACAATCTTTAAATTTAACTTAGCCCCAAGGTATGGACTTGAACAACATTCTTAAGAACATACAGTATCTTTCTGACCTCTT
The DNA here is from genome assembly GCF_963082965.1 of Carassius carassius. NCBI lineage: Eukaryota > Metazoa > Chordata > Actinopteri > Cypriniformes > Cyprinidae > Carassius > Carassius carassius. The sequence continues at coordinate 17,978,297 of NC_081780.1, read as the reverse complement.
TGGGGTCGAGGTTAGGCAAGGAGTGGATTTGTAATGTCAGGACTATGATAGGTTGATAGGAATGATAGTTTAGGAACCACAAGGAATATAGATCTTGAAACATTTGCTACTGAATGGTGAAGACATGCAATATTTTCTTTCAACTGTGGAACATCAGGGCAGAGTGTTGGGGCTTTGTGGGAACTTTGATGGAAAGGTAACAAACGACCTTCTGACAAGCAGCTCCTCGGAAGTTTTCAGTGTTCTGGACTTTGGGAATAGTTGGAAGACAGCAACTCCGCCATGCTCAGATGTAACCCATGAAACATTTCCTTGTGAACGACACTCCTACTGTGCAGCCTGGGCCCAGCGGCGATGTATGATCCTGAGATCGGACACCTTTATAGATTGCCATTTGAAGGTACTTTGCAGTGCCAAAAGTTATAAAATAATATTGTTTCTGATGTTTAATCTTGGTTAATTGACTTTAACTAAACAAAGCACTATTTCTACATCAGACATTTATGAACTTTGTTCAAGTTCATCAAACTGTTTCTGAGTTTGAAAGTTGGCTCAGGTACACAGTGTAATCACAATTAATATTTTGTCATGAGGAAAGGTGGAACCTTTATCAAACCAGGCAGTAAATGTTGCATTCTTTTGACTACTAGGTAGATCCAGAGCCTTATTACCAAGCCTGTGTTTTGGAGTCCTGTTCTTGTGAGTTTGAGGGAAAGTTTCTTGGCTTTTGTACAGCTGTCTCAGCTTACGCAGAGGCATGCAGTGCAAAGGACGTCTGCATTAACTGGAGAACCCCAGATTTGTGTCGTACGTATTGTATTCTATTGTTATTTTTGGATTGAACTTTGAAAACATATAAGAATTTTCCCAGCATGAGAATTTCCTGGTAAAGGCATACCTGAGTTATTAATTATTTAGTCAAGTGATTACAGTGTTTGTTCATCTCCACAGCGGTGTATTGTGACTATTACAATGAAGTGGGCCAGTGCACCTGGCATTACAATCCCTGTGGCCAGGTTAAGACCTGTGGCACTGATAACCACTTTACAGGAAAACTTGAAGGTATTTTTTTTACTCTTTCTGTTCCTGTTTCTTGATCTCACTGTTGTACTGCGGTATTCTGTACTGCTAGAATTTGGAAACATGGAAACTATTTAAACATTCATCAAGCAATGCATGACATTTCAGGTTGCTACCCAAGATGCCCTGAGGAGACCCCATATTATGACAAAAACCTAGGAAAATGCACCGCTTTGGACAATTGCACTTGTACCTTCATGAATAGAGTGTTGTCACCTCCTCATGAAATGTGTACTTCTTATAAATGCTGGTAAGCCATTTTGTAGACTCTTGTTTCAGTGCTGGAAGGATATTTAAGATAAAAAAATAGTTAACTATATACTTACCATTAATTAAAATTTGTATTCTTTTTGCTTAGTAAATGCCTTGATGGACAATTGGTCTGCAGTTCTACAACTACGACTACATCTACAACTACGACTACAGTTAATTACACATCAACAGCTCAGCCATCTACAACAATAATAACCCACACAGCCACAACACAACCACCAACAACTCGGAGCACAACACAATACATAAAACCAACAACACAATACACAACGAAAACAACAACTGAGAAGGCAACAGAATCTTCAACAACTCCAATTAAAGACACAACTACAACACAGCCACCACCAACTGAGAGCACAGCAGAACACAAAACTACAACACGTCCATCAACAGCTGAAAGTACAACAACAACATACACAACTACGATAGAAGAAACAACCACAACACAACCACCACCAACTGAGAGCACAACAGAACACAAAACCACAATACGTCCATCAACAACTGAAAGCACAACAGAAATGTATACGACTCCAGTGGAAGAAACAACCACAACACAACCACCAACATCTGAGCGCACAACAGAACACAAAACAACAACAGGTCCATCAACAACTGAAAGTACAACAGAAACATACACAACTCCAGAGGAAGAAACAAGTACAACACAACCACCAACTGAGAGCACAACAGAACACAAAACCACAACACTTCCATCAACAACTGAAAGTACAACAGGAACATACACAACTCTGATGGAAGAAACAACCACAACACAACCACCAACAACTGAGAGCACAACAGAACACAAAACAACAACAGGTCCATCAACAACTGAAAGTACATCAGAAACATACACAACTCCAGAGGAAGAAACAAGTACAACACAACCACCAACTGAGAGCACAACAGAACTCAAAACCACAACACTTACATCAACAACTGAAAGTACAACAGAAACATACACAACTCCGGAGGAAGAAACAAGTACAACACAACCATCACCAACTGAGAGCACAACAGAACACAAAACAACAACATATCCATCAACAACTGAAAGTACAACAGAAACATACACAACTCCGATGGAAGAAACAACCACAACACAACCACCAACAACTGAGAGCACAACAGAACACAAAACAACAACAGGTCCATCAACAACTGAAAGTACATCAGAAACATACACAACTCCAGAGGAAGAAACAAGTACAACACAACCACCAACTGAGAGCACAACAGAACTCAAAACCACAACACTTACATCAACAACTGAAAGTACAACAGAAACATACACAACTCCGGAGGAAGAAACAAGTACAACACAAGCATCAACAACTGAGAGCACAACAGAACACAAAACAACAACATATCCATCAACAACTGAAAGTACAACAGAAACATACACAACTCTGATGGAAGAAACAACCACAACACAACCACAAACAACTGAGAGCACTACAGAACACAAAACCACAACACGTCCATCACCAACTGAGAGCACAACAGAACACAAAACCACAACACTTACATCAACAACTGAAAGTACAACAGAAACATACACAACTCCAGAGGAAGAAACAAGTACAACACAACTACCACCGACTGAGAGCACAACAGAACACAGAACTACAACACATCCATCAACAACTGAAAGTACAACAGAAACATACACAACTCTGATGGAAGAAACAACCACAACACAACCACCAACAACTGAGAGCACAACAGAACACAAAACAACAACACGTCCATCAACAACTGAAAGTACAACAGAAACATACACAACTCCGGTGGAAGAAACAACCACAACACAACCACCAACAACCGAGAGCACAACAGAACACAAAACCACAACACGTCCATCAACAACTGAAAGTACAACAGAAGCATACACAACTCCAGAGGAAGAAACAAGTACAACACAACCACCAACTGAGAGCACAACAGAACACAAAACCACAACACTTCCATCAATAACTGAAAGTACAACAGAAACATATACAACTCCAGTGGAAGCAACAACCACAACAGCACAATCACCCACCTCAGAAAGTACAACAGAATACACAGCACATCCACCAACAAGTGAGAGCACAACTCAACCCTCCATACCAACAAAACAATACACAACTGCAACTCAGCCAACTATTAATGCTACAACTTCAGTCAAATATAGCACTTCAGTGTCAACAGTGTCTACAACAGGTGTGGAAGCCACTACAAATATAAAACTGTGCAACACCAGTAATGTCATAACAAACACAAAGTGACAAAACACTTTGAATGTGCTAAAAAAAACTACCACACAAATGTATTTTGTACTTACTCTTTTTTTTCTGTCTCATTCCCACTAGATATAGTAATAATCACTGGCTTTCCTATCACCAGTCAAACTCCAAAGTCACCTCAAGTAAAGCATACAACAACTAATCCTACAACTACAACCCATTCTCTGACATCTGTACTCAGTACTACAATACCTACCACTGAACACACAACTCCAGGTAATAATACTACACTCATTCAATTAACCCCAGGGCCAGTGACATATGGAAAAAATTCCAAGCTTTAAATTCATTGTTAATTACAATGTGTTCAATGTTTTAAACTCAGTTATATGCAATGCATATTTTGATTGATTGGGATCCTATGTTTGTCTTTTTTTTTTAACTAGTGTGTGAGTGCAAAGATGTGATGCGAAATCAAAGCTGGTTATGTGAAGAAACTTGGAGAGAGGATTGTGCTGATAAAACCTGTAATGCTGGAGTGATTGAGGTCAAATCCATTACCTGTCCAACATCCACAATCAGGACTGACTGCCCTAGAGACAAGAAGTCTTTGGTCAGAGATGAAAAGACTTGCTGTGAGAGCTGGCAGTGTGACTGTAAGTAAACTGACTTGTAATATACACATCGAGACCAGTGGGACTAGTTAGTGGTGTGGCTATCTATTTGTCCAGCCAATGGAAAATAAGAAGTGATGGGGATAACTCTTTTACAAAAGTTTGTATCATTTTACTTGAACATCAACTTCAGTCTATTTTTCCTGGTTTCTTTTTAGGCCAGTGTCAGGTTTATGGAGACCCTCACTACATCTCCTTCCAGGGGATCGCTTTTGACTTCATGGATAACTGCACCTACACTCTAGTGGAGGAGCAAGCACTGCACCACAATTTAAGCATTACTGTAGACAACTACTACTGCGTGCAGGAAATTGATAATTCCTGTTCTAGGGGAATCACATTAAAGTACAGGAATAATATTGCCACACTTATGGTAACAGAGGAGTTTACAGTAGAGGTATGTTTATAATGATAATAAAATCTCAAATGTGCTATTCTACTAATTTACAAATCTTTTAGTCTCCTAGAACCATAGATTTGTATGGAAATAAAGTGTGGGTACATATTTATCTTTATTATAGCCAAAAGACAGGAACAATCTGATAGACATATAAGAAACATTTGACTTTTTTACTTTTTCTGTCAGCTTTTTTTTAATCAATATAAAAAAAATGAGCTCAACCCAAGGAACACAAATATGCAAATATCTAACAATAAAACAGTTTTGCTCCACATTCACAGTTCTCTGCTGGTCTATTGCTATGAATCACTGGGATAATAGTTCCCTTGATAAGCAGATTGTTTCTTTCTTTTTCCAGTGTACTTTGAACCATGATATTATAAAACCACCTTATGAAGATCAGGTCTTCAAGTTTGAAAACAGTGATAGCCAGGTCTACATCTACATCAAGCCTATCCGTTCCTATGTTTCTCTTTCACCTTTCAACACTCTGTTAATCAACCTAGCAATGGAGTACTTCCAAAACAACACCCAAGGACAGTGTGGTATGTCATTAAATTCAATTAACTTCTGATGGAAAGTTACTTGCACATTAGGCAATATGTGTTTGTGGTACATATGATATCACAGATCATAAATAGATTGTGATAAACTTACACTCTTGATTTTGCAGGTGTCTGTGGTGGGCAGTCGTGTATACGAAGAAACGGTGTTACTGAAGATGACAACTGCTGTGATAAGACTGCATATGACTGGGTTGTAGAAGACCCTCTGAAACCCTACTGCAAATCTGTGCTCACCAATGTTCCTTGTGTCCCTCCCCATTCACCTTCACCTTCACCGCCACTTCCACCTCCGCCAACCTGCCATCCTACAATATGTGACCTACTTCACCATAAGTAAGTCACAGTTGTTGTTGTTTTTTTTTTAACCATTGAGGTCAATAAGCATAACTTCCATTGGGTTTTGGAAGTTTTTTTTTCATATAAAATGACAAAAAATGTCATAGTTTTGCTTGGCTTGTTGCATTGTGACTATAACAATAAGTATTAAAATCATTTTATCAGGGTGTTTGCAGAGTGTGGTGAAAGGATCGATCTTACGTTGGTAGAGAAGAATTGCCGGTTTGACTACTGTTCATACAATAGTAGTGTTGGTGCCTGTTCCTCTCTGGAGTATGCAGCATCACAGTGCAAAAGGATTGGTATTTGTGTAGACTGGAGATACCTTACCAATGGCTCCTGTGGTAAGAAAACAGTATGAGAGCACAGTTTCAGAAAATAGAAGTAGCACACTTATATTTCTATACATTTGTACACTGATGTCTACAACATATTGTCTACAACTAATTTATGTTTATACAATTTCAAAGACCTGCAAGGCTTTACGAATCCTTTGAGGTTCATGAAAGTGTGAATTTGTGGAATTCATAGCTTGGTTTTGTACTGTAAGTTGTAGTGAAACTTTGTGGTTTCCATGTGCATTTGATTTTATGTTATATCCAATAACAAAATGCTTTAGTAGTAGACTATGCAAGCATTGCTGTCTTCTAATAATATCCATTTTTTAGAGATCACATGTCCGGAAGGAATGATTTACAACGAGTGTCGAAAGTCTCCAAATGATGTCTGTCGAGGCGGGTGAGAAGGATTTTTTACTTGAAATGATTCAAGCATTTCTAGAGTTCAAGTCCTGTTTCATATTTCACCTGGGAATTTATTTATTTTTAAGAATGGTTATGGTTAGGATTGCATGTTTGCTGGTAGGCGTGATGATCTACGTATGACCTCACACCCATCACTCTATTGTCTCAGTGTTCGCGTGCCTGCGACCTCTGTGGTTGGTCTGAGATCCGGCTGCTTTTGTCCAGAAGACAAGATGCTTGCGGAAAAACACAAGCAAATCTGTGTGTCTGAATGCTCAAGTGAGTTAAGAACTCAATCAAGTATTACAAAACAACTGTTTTTATTTATAGGCCAATCCTGAGAGCAATGTGACAAAACTTTTATTACAGTAATATTTTAAAGGTAATTTATTTTGTTTGCAAAATTAACTTTGCAGATATACTTTTGTAGTGTTCCTTCAATTTCATATTTATTCCAATTTCATAAAAATGTCATATTTATTTTTCAGCATGTAAAGGGCCATTGGGTGAGCCCATGCCGGTAAGAGTCCATTAAACAGTAAAACCATAATCTTCTGTTAAATATCTGTAAATAGATGTTTATTATGAATACTGCATAACAGATATCTTTCATCTTTCTATAAGGTGGGAGCAGTATGGGAATCAAACTGTCACATATGCACATGTAATAACCAGACTAGAACAGAAGAATGCATACCCAAACCTCGACAAACCACTCCAGTCTGCAGCGCCTACTCCATCCTGGTCTCTGACTGCTGTGACAATCAGATTTGCGGTAATGCTGCAATCTTTCCACAGTGTAGAGTGGAATAAATATATATTCTGTTTTATTTGATTATTTCATTAGGTCAAGTGTTACAAAAATATATTTAGAGTATGTTTTCTTTGCTTATTTACAGTTGAGAAGAGTTGTGAGTACAATGGAAAGACTTACAAGGTAAAGGAAATAGTTCACATATTTGCTCACAATGAGAGTATAGTTTGTTTTCTATAGTTTTAGAGGCCCCTTTAAAATAACAAATTTAGCACAAAACACATTGAACAATTCATGTATACACTATGTATTCTCACTCTGGTGGATTCAGGTGGGTGATCGGTGGACAGACCCTTCACGTCCTTGCGAGTCTTTCAGCTGTAGTCAGACAGGAACTGAGGTTGAGAAAACCGTCTGTCCAGTGCAAATTTGTGCTGAGGTAGGAATGACCAAAACACATCAATATTACAAACAAAATTAAGTTTGTTGCACATATACATCTTTTTCTTTCTGGTTCTGTTATCTATAAAGTGAATGTATTATGAATTATGTATTATGAAGTGAATGTATTATGTTTCTGTGTGTATCCAGGATTCACGAGTGTGGGATGAGCATCATTGCTGCTATTCATGTAGGTTTACACAAATGTTTCACTCTAGTTGGTCTTGTAATGGAACGGTACCATAGCACAGTGGGGTCTAGTTCTTCCCTGATGTGACCTCGATATATTAACTGCAAAACCAATGTCAGTATCAAGTCAAGGCAACTGTCCACTCATCCAGTGACCACTGTGAAGGGATTTTTTCCATTCATTTTCTTTTTTCCCATTCATTAAAACACAGGTTAAAGTGTAATATAATGTAATATTATATTTACAAAAAAAAAACTTTATATTTTTCATATATTTCAACATTTTAATATATATACAGTTATAGGAAGGCTAATTTCTCAGTAGCCATGTCTCCAGTCTTCAGTATCACATGAAATCATCTCCTTCAGAAATTGTATTTGTATTGCCCCAGTTGCACTGCCCAAAGGATGGCCCTCTGTGTGTGTGTGTTTGTTCACTAGTCACTGCTGTGTGTGTGTGCGCATGCCTTGTCCTTTCCTTTCTAAAGGAGCAGCCTCTAGCTATGCCGAAGTGGGCAAAAGATTAGAAAGAGGAATGACATGATGCAATCTACCTTCAACCTGTCAGCCATGTGCTTGGTGGCATGGAGATCTGTGATTCAGCAGAGCTCTAGGTCTCCTCCTGAGACAGTCCATTAACTTGTCTTGGCCAAGGTCCTTCTGAAGATTAATCTGCAACACTGCCATGGTGTGCAGCACCCCTTCAGCCTGGCCCATTGCTGGATATGTATTGCCCACCAGCCAAAAAAATATTTTGACACATCTTTGAGGGCAAGACCTTGGGGGTGATAGAGGAGATGGTCTTCATGGATACATATGATACATATAAGTTGAACTCCTTGTTCCGTTCGAGCTGGACCGGGCCATACTCTCGATAATAATAGGCCACAGAGTGGGCTTCATCATCCAGCCGGAGAGCATCAGAGTGAGATCAGCCATCTCCTTTGAAAGCTGTCCAAGTGTGCTCTACTCAGAAGAGAAATGATACACAGACCATTTGTGCCATCTCCTGTTACTGAACTTACTGACCACCTACTTTTAAACGTTAGTGTATAGTCATCAGTTATGGTGTTAGATAAGGACTCCACATCAGAAATTTTAGAACCAGACCCTGATGTCAGATCCTGCCAGAAGATATAAGTTTTTTTTTCTAGTATACAAAATCCAGTCAGCAGCATGTCTTGTCCGTGACCCAAAACCAGTGATTTGTATGCATAGTTGCATATGTTTCAATGCTCTTTTTCTGACCAGAGTAAATCTAACAAGTAAGGGATAATGTACATACAGCTGGTTGTTATCTCTGAATAAACCCCAACAGGTTGATCAGGACCCTGACGTGAAGCAAACTGATACAGCGGATTGATACATTATCCCGCTTATTACACGGCTACTTGCCACATAAGTAAATAATTAGACACAAAATATTGATGTAATTTTTAATATTTGAACGCAAGGCTTCTCTGAACAGCAGTTGCGAGCAAGCAGCAAATTCAAACTAGACGGACATATAAGGGAAACGGTGTAGGCAAACCACTTATTACACAACATTTCACCACATAAATAATTAAGGCAATACAAGATTTAAGACAAAAATTGTAAAATTCTTACGAGTTTGTTAGTTCTCTTATAATCCATTACAGCATACAAAAAAAATAAAAGATCGTAGCAAAATGGCAGCAGCTGCGTTTGTATGAAACAAGAGCGAGTCCGCAATAACAGGATGACATAATTAAAAAATTGTACACCATTTTGAATCGAGTTTTAATATTTTATTAGCTAAACAAACGCAAAGCTTCCACCAAGAAACACTGTTCCAGGCCAGATTACAGCGCCGACTTCAGTTACCTGGATGAGCCTCTGATATCAGCTTTTACCATTTGTTATCGAGGGATAACATACCTTACAATGTCACAACTGACCAATCAGAATCAAGTATTCTGCAGAGCCGTGTAATAAGTATTATTTTACCACAAGTGGCCCTACTTTATATTAGGTGGCCTTAACTATTATGTATTTACATTTAAATTAATAATTTGATACAATTAACTTATTGTGTACATGCATGTGTTTGTACTAATATTCCAAATACCTCCATGTAATTACATCTGTAATTAATTTCTGTAATTACATTTATAATTACACTGTTCACCCATCCCTTACAACTTAACCCACTCTTAAACCTACCCATACCATCAAACCTGTCCCTAATCTTAATCATATCCCACCTCAATAGCCGCAAATGTGTTTCGCAATACAATATGAACACAATAAGTACATTGTACTTATTTTTGTATGTAAGTACATAGTAGTTAACGGCACCTTTTTTTTTTCCTTCTAATGTTATACAAATCAGTTTTTTTTAACACTTTTAAGTATGTTGCTTATTTTGTTCTGTTTATCATAGGCAATGTTACATGCAGTGCCCGACTGATGAGAATGAACCTTACCCTTGCTGACTGCACACAGGAAGTCGAGCTGCCCATTTGTGAGGGCCAATGTGAGACACACAACAGGCAAGTCTAACATCATCAGCCTGTTTATTATAAAACAGATAGAATCATTTCTTTATTACTTATTTATTACATCAGTCTTTATTATTTTAGAGACACTTTGTTAAACAAAGCAAAACAATGTGCTTAAATTATGGAAATTAATAATGACAATTATAATGACAAAAGACAAAATATAGAGAGCTATTGACAAAGACAATATTACCATATATATATATATATATATATATATATATATATATATATATATATATTAGTCTACTTCTAATAAAGATAAGGTCCAGTGGGGTCTAATATGTATAAGTTAAATTTTTACACAAACATTTATTAGGGGAAGCATTTATGCTCAGCTTCAAGTAATTAGCTAATATAAAAGCCCCAAAATTTTGGGCCCATATAGTAGTACACATATTTGTGATGCATGCTTTTAAATACTGTACATATTTATTCAAAAGTTCTGAGTTCTACATTTTTTATTTGTTGTTTTGTCTTGCAGGTGGGTTCATACCAACGGCACACTTCAGCTTGAACAGAGTCACCAGTGCTGTACGGAGAGAAATTATGAGATGAGAGAAATCACGCTGACTTGCAGTAAAAACTCTCAGAACCACTTCACATACAGACATGTCACAGGCTGTGAATGCAGTGTTGAAGGTTAAGTTTACCTGACATACAAATGTATTAAAATGTTAGCTACATGTGATTACCTTTGGTGTGTATTGTTAAATATGCACAATTAATAATTAGCTGCTGATATGTGTGATGATTAAGTTTCAAGCCAAACTAACACATTTCTGCCAATTGTGCTTTTCAGCATGTTTTAAGTGAATCAGCTTCATTAACTATCAAGTTGTCTGTGCCAAAATCAATGCTTTATCTTTTGGTTTATCTGTTTAAATAATAATCAATATTTTATTTTGTTTTGTCAAAAAGTGACTGCAATTATGTCTAATATATTTCAGTTATTGCTTTAATTTGATCCGTTTTATGTTTTCTTTGTCACATATGAATAATGTCATGCTTGTGTGTCTGTATTTTTAACATGATTTCACAAACAAATCAAACTTGTGATTGTCACCTGATTTCAGGTGTCAAAGCCTCAAAGGCTTTTGTAATCCAGGATTCATAATTCATAATAACCATTAATAAAAAAAATTACACTTGTGGTATTTGAATGTGTATTTGCTTTTTCATAACCATGATATTTAAATAATAATAATAATAATAATAATAATAATGATAACAATAATAATAATAATAATAATAAAACTTAAAAATATACACTCATTGTTAATTTGATGTATTTTTATTTTTTTCAGAATCTATTTTCCAGGATAATATATATAGCTCTGAAAGAAAAAAAAGAAAAAATGAGAGACCACTGCAAAATTGTCAGTTAATCAGCTCTTATATTTTTGTTTTAAACTACTGATACAATTTTCCCCTAAATTCCAAATAAACATTGTTATTTAGAGCATTTATTTGCATTAAAAGCCAGAATTTATCCCTTCTTTTCCTCACTGAAAACTTTTCTTTTCAACTCTTTTGGCATGGTCAATAGCTATTATTTGCTTCCAATTACATTTGAGGCACTGTCATCCAAGCTGGTCCTGCTACAAGATAGTTATGAACAAAACAGTAGTTTTTATACATTACCTTGTTAATTAAGATTTAGTTGAGGTAATCACCTAATCGGTGCTTCAATAAGCATAAATAGTGTTCCTGTTTTAGAATTTAGCAGACACTGAAATGGAATGGCTGCTATACATGTAGAGCTTTATCATAATAATCAATATAGGCCTAGCTTTATTATTATCATTATTATTATTATTTTATTAAAATAATGATTTATATATATATATATTATTGGTTAGGATATATTGATGGCTGTGACAAATCTATTCTAGAAATGCAGCCTGGAATGTTTGGAACTGCAGTATATTGGAGTTGAATTGGAGTGAGGGGTGATTTTACAGGAATATATATATATATATATATATTTGGAATGTTTGGAACTGCAGTATATTGGAGTTGAATTGGAGTGAGGGGTGATTTTACAGGAATATATATATATATACAGTACAGACCAAAAGTTTGGAAACATTAATATTTTTAATGTTTTTGAAAAAAGTTTCTTCTGCTCATCAAGTCTGCATTTATTTGATCAAAAATACAGAAAAAAAATGTAATATTGTGATATATTATTACAATTTAAAATAATTGTTTTTAAATTTATTATACTTTAAATGATCATTTATTTCTGTGATGCAAAGCTGAATTTTTAGGATCATTATCACATGATCCTTTAGAAAACATTCTAATATGATGATTCATTATCAAAGTTGGAAACAGTTCTGCTGCTTAATATTTTTTCAGAACATGTGATACTTTTTTAGGATACTTTGATGAATAAAAAGTAAAAAAAAAAAAAAAGAAGCTATGTTTTCAAAATATAAATATTTTGTAATAACAATTAATTAAATTGACATTGACATTGAATTAAAAAACAGTAATTTGGGGTCAGTAATTTTTTCTTTCTTTCTTTTTTTTTTAAATAAAATCAATACTTATATTCAGCAAGGATGTGTTAAATTGATAAAAAGTGATAGTAAAGAAAATATATTATTAGAATACGTATTATTAGATTTTTATTTTTATTTTGAATAAATGCAGTTCTTTTTAACCTTTTATTCATCAAATATATTAGAGAGCAGAACTGTTTCCAACACTCATAATAAATCAGAATATTAGAATGATTTCTAAATGATCATGTGATAGACAGGATGTTACATGTGACATTGAAGGCTGGAGTAATGATGCTGAAAATTCAGCTTTGCATCACAGGAATAAATTGTTTCCAAACTTTTGGTCTGTACTGTATATATATATATATATATATATATATATATATATATATATGTATATATATATATGTGTGTGTATATATATATATACAAATATATATATGTGTGTATGTATGTATGTATGTATTTATGTATATGTGTGTATATGTATTTATGTATCTATAAGCAGGAAATGTGGTGTAATTTCTGAATCCACTCTCAGCTCCACCCTCAGGGGTCTTTCTCCTCAGATGATGTTTTCTTATGGGCCTAATGGGCATAAAAAAAAAATGCTGTTTGCACAACAATGTAATTCTGTACATAATGATCCTGGAGTAAACACGCTCTGCACTGTTCTGTTATCTGTCATTCGTATTGTTTCCAGGGCATCATGAGTGTGGAAAAAAGACGGCACAAGAGCCATGCTGCTCCAAATTAAAGGTAATTTTGACTTATCGTCTCCTGCTTTCCAGTTTCTTGTTTACATTGGCCCATTATGATCAAAGACATAAACATGATAACAGCTCATTTAATCATATTACTCTGCCATTACTTTCTACTGACTATCTCTGCAGTTTCAGATCATCTTCTGAGATTTTATTTGTATAATGGCCTCAAATGTAGACATTATGTCTCAGACAAATTCCTCTGCATGTTAAATATTAAACCAACTGGCAAAGCTAAGACAGTCTAAGCAAACATTTTGAGTAAAAAAAAAAAAAAAAAAAAAAATTACATGTAACTATAAATTTGTAGCACTTTATTTTACAGTCCTGTTACTAATCTTCATATGTACTTATTATAGTAACTACAATTACTAGGTAATAACTAAGTACTAATCCTGAAACTAATCATACCTTATATTACCAGTACTTTCTTGGTACACTGTAAAAAATGACTGTGATTGTTTTGGTATAAAAATGGGAAAATTCTACAGTACAAACCTGTTAAATTGGTAATGCTAAGTTCCTGTAAAATTTACATGAGAAAACCTCATGACTTACACATGACTTTCCCAGAATTCTCTCGTTGCATTTCAAATTTTGTTGGAATTTGATGTTGTTTTCTTTGAAATAACTATGTTTTTTCTTCATTTTTTTTCTTATCTGTTATGTGTATTAGGGTTATATGTTACATACAATGTTATTAAATTAATTTTTATTGCATATTTCAGTTGAATGTGTCTCACCATGATGGTGTTTAGTGCTTGTGTGAATGAAACGGTGCACCTTCTATATATGTTATTATTTAAAAGCTGGCGTGATGGGCTTTGGTTCCTCATGCGACTTTCTCATCACCACCTGCATTTGGTGGTTATCAGCGTATTACAAAAGTATGATTTTACATACCAATTTACAAAAAACTTGAACATAGAATAACTCAGTCTTCCTTTTCCACATTTTTAAACACTGGCTGAGTCGGTACTTCTGCCTATGTCAAGCATGACCTTTTAAATGCAATTACGTTTTACATGAAGTCGAGGATGTGCATCATAGAGCAGTGCAAGACTAGCATTTCTGTTTATAAAGCATATCTTTTTTTTTTCACTGTGAACCTGGCCAAATGTGAATTCACTAAGACCTATGTCACACAAGTTTGCCCAGTCGATGCCAAAGTTACTGCTACTGTATAAGTGGATTTCCTAGACCTTATAACAAACGAGAATTTTGCCGTTTCCTTGGGATTAGTCATTAATGCACCTCTAACAAACCTCCGCCGGTCGTCCCAGACATTCAGTTGGACCACTGCATGTTATTGTGCTTTTTACCGGAGAGAAACATCTTTTGTATAATACCCCGATTTTGGCCTCCCAGAACTTCAATTGTCCCTTTTCGCTTGAAGTTGATGCATGTGCTGAGCGTGCATGGACTGTCTTTTTACAAAACTCAGAAATGAACGTGTTGAGAAACCTGTTTGTTTCTTCTAAAAAAAGTTCAGTCACACCCAATGTAAATACACCACCATGGAAAAGGTGGAGCTTGCCCTATTGTTGGCAGTGAAACAATTTGAAGTTTACCTTGATGGTTCGAAATTCGCAATTAAAGTTTACAAAGACCACAATCCATTCGTTTTCTCAATCCTATGTACAATACAAATCAGCATTTAATGCGTATGTTTCTTGCACTTCAAGAGATTAATTTAGAAATTATCCATTAATGAGGCAGTAAAAATGTTACTGCAGATGCACTATCCAGGGCTCATAATTCTGAAAATGCAGAATAAGTTTTAATGAGAAAGAAAATGAGGATGAGGATATGTAATGCATAATCTTTTGGGAGGGGAGGAGTGTTACATGCTTTGACATGGTTTGAGTTCTTGTGCTGCATTTGTGTGGGGTTTGGAGTCAAAAAAGTGACAATCATAGGACTATGGGATTTGTTTCTGAGTAGTGAACTTGGTGACGTAATTATACACTTTAATTAAAATATACACACAGTGCTGTGTGTACATAATCCCACAAAATATTTAATATGTGTATGTTTATATGCTCGTGCACTAAAAAATCATCTTGCACTATTCCTTAGCCAGCTGCTTGACTTTTCTTTCCAAGAATATGATAGACAAGAAAAGAAAAGGTAAGTGCTAGTATTTGTTGGTTAAGTGCTGGCGAAAAAGATGAGTCTTTAGATGTTTTATTTTTTTTTGAAAATGAGTAAAGACTCAGCTGTTCGAATTGAGATAGGGAGGTCATTCCACCAGCTGGACACAGTCCAGGAAAAGGTCCGTGAGAGTGATTTTGAAGCTCTTTGGGATGGCACCACAAGGCATCGTTCACTGGCAGAACGCAAACTTCTGGAGGCCTGGGGGCATAAATTTTAACTAGTGAGTTTAGGTATATTGGTGCCGTGCCAGTGGCTGTCTTGTAAGCAAAGCATCAGTACCTTGAATTTGATGCAAGCATCTACTGCTAGCCAGTGTAACCTGATGAGGGGAGGGATAACATGAGATTTTTTTGGCTTATTGAAGACAAAACTCGCTGCTGCATTCTGGATCAGTTGCAGAGGCTTGATAGTACATGAAGGAAGTCCCACCAGGAGAGCATTACAATAGTCTAGTCTGGAGAGAACAAGAGCTTGGATAAGAAGTTGGGTGGCTTGCTCTGACAAGAATGGTCTAATCTTCCTAATGTTGTATAAGGCAAATCTGCAGGACCGGGTCATTGTAGCAATATGGTCTGTGAAGCTTAACTGATGATCCATCACAAATCCTCACTTTCTGGTTGTCCTGGAAGGAGTTATGTTTGACAAACCCATCTGTATAGAGCAGATGTGATGAAATGTTGGGTTAGTTTGCACCACCGGCAGTTCTGTCTTAGTAAGGTTGAGCTGAAGGTTATGGTCATTCATCCTGCTAGAAATGTCTCTCAGACAGGCTGTAATGCGAGCAACTACCGTTGGTTCATCTGGTTGGAATGAGAAGTAGAGTTGAATGTCATCAGCGTAGCAGTGATAGGCAAAGCCATGCTTCTGAATGACAGAACCTAATGACATCATGTAGATGGAGAAGAGAAGTGATCCAAGTACTGAGCCTTGGGGAACTCCAGTAGCAAGTTGTTGTGACTTAGAATCATCAGCCATCCAAGACACTCTGAAGGATCTATCTGAGAGGTAGGACTTAAACCACAGGAGTGTGGTTCCAGAGATGCCCATCTTTCTGAGGGTGGACAGTAGAATCTGGTGATTAACGGTGTCAAAAGCAGCAGACAGATCCAGGAAGATGAGTACTTAGGATTTTGAAGTTGCTCTTGCCAGCCGCAGGGCTTCAATAGCTGAGAGCAGGGCAGTCTCAGTTGAGTGGACACTTTTGAAACCAGATTGGTTGCTGTCCAGGAGTTTGTTCTGTACAAGAAACATTGAGAGCTGGTTGAACACAACTCACTCAAGTGTCTTTGCATTGAATGGAAGAAGGGATACAGTCTGTAGTTTTCTAGAAGTGCTGGATTTAGAGATGGTTTTTTAAGCAGTGGGCTTACCCGAGCCTGCTTAAATGCTGAGGGAAATGTTCCAGAGTGAAGAGAGGTGTTGATAATGTGAGTAAGTGAAGGTATGACTGAAGAAGAAATCGGTTGAAGGAGGTAAGTGGGGATCGGATCAAGTGGACAAGTAGTAGGATGATTGGACAGGATAAGTTTGGAAACGACCATCTCTGAGAGTGGAGAGAAGGAGGAGAGAGAGTGTGCATTAGTCGTTGTGAAGTTATCATCAGTCTGCGGTGTGCAGAATGGGTCACTGATGGTTCAGCTGTAAGAGTCGATGGAAGAGGAGGTGGAAGCAGATTAAGAAGAGAACATTTTGTAGAGTGTGCGAGCGTCACAACAGTTGTTAATTTTGTTGTGGTAGTATGATGTTTTAGTAGTGAAGACATTTGCAGAGAAGGAAGAGAGGAGAGACTGATGAGGTCCAGTTGGTTGCCTGATTTGTGAGTCACAGCAGCCTGGGGTTTTAGCTAAAACCATAAGCTTAAAACTGAAAATAAAAATGGAAATAAAAGAATAAACAAATGCAGACCTTTGAATTACTATGGATATTGGATTCATGAAACAAAACAAAAACTAAATAATATTTTAAAACATTCATAAAAGTATTTTTATGCTTATTTATTCATGTTTCATAAGTTGGCCCATAATGTATTCTTAAGACACATTCTAAAGAATATAGTTAGGGAAAATAGTCATACAAATTGGGATGCGTAATGTCACAGGAATTTTATTGCCCAAAACTTGTGTTTTCTATGTGCATTTGACTTTGTGACTGTGACGAGTGGGGCGGGGCCGAGAGCCGTGGGAACGGAATCAGAAGGATCAGAAGGATACAAAAGAGGAGCAACGACAGTGAAGGATGAGAGAGGACCAGGCCTGGACTTTATTTTGTGTTTGGTTTTTGTTTGTGCGTGGCAGTTGTCCACGAGGGGCTGTCGCACTGTTTTGTGTTTATTTTATTATAAAAGTTTTCATTTTGAAAGTCCACCGGTTCCCGCCTCGTTCTTCCCGTGATTATGAAGTTTGTAATCCGTTACAGTGACTTAATCTCTTTAGTAAATGCTTTAGTAGTTGACTTTCAAAACATGTGGCCTGAAGGAATGATGAATGGCGAGTGTTAAGAGTGTTCAAATGATGTCTGTCAAGGTGGGTAAGAAAGATTTTTATTTTAAATGATTCAAGTATTCATACAGTTCAAGCCCTGCTTCATATTTCACCTCACAATTAAAAGATTGAGATTCAAGGGGAAAAAATCGCAAGTGCACCACCTTTGTCTAAAATAGTTCAGTGTTCTTGTGCCCTGAAGTCTTTGATTGGTTTGTATTTGCTTCATTTATTTTTCTATCAACTCAAACTATTTAGAATTCACCTTTTGTCATCACATTTACTCACATAAGCCACATTTACACCGCAGGAACTTTACCCAGGAACTAAGGACTTTGGGCTTGTACTCTGTGTGTCTCCACCACAGGAACCAGGAACTAAATAAAGTTCTGGGTAAAAAATACCCCTCAGAAAGTCCCTGCTGGCGAGGTAGTACTTTTTCAAAGTTCCTGAACTTTTGGGGGCGGTACTTGGGTGCTAAACATCCTGATTGGTTGAGTTCACGCAGCATTGTGATTTCAACCACCATTTATTCATATTCATATTCATATTATTCATTAATGTAGTTGTTTAAAGTACAGACTAAAATCTGTGGTTTATTTATAAAGATATGTGCCACTGCCTCTGAAGTGTCTTTAGTGGTTAAACATAAATTATAATTCACTTTGGGTAAATCTAACAGGCAAGCTTTGGTCTATGGAGGAATTATTGGGTCAGATTATAAACTAAAAGTCTAAAACTAAAAGTCTTAAACCAAAACTAAAAATCAAAATTTGAAACTTAAAGTCCAAGTTGAAAATTAATTTGGTATTTAGGATTGGGAATTTGGTATTTAGGATAGGGCATTTTGTATTTAGGATTGGGCATTTTCTATTTAGTGTTGGGCATTTGGTCATTTAGCCATTTAGGATTTAGAATTGGGCATTTGGGGATTTAGGATTGGGAATTTGGTATTTAGGATTGGGCATTTAATCATTTAGCCATTTAGGATTGAGGATTGGGGATTTGGGGATTTAGGATTGGGCATTTGAAGATTGAGGATTGGGCATTTGAGGATTAA